>NC_051086.1:17078356-17682642 GCF_004664715.2 Peromyscus leucopus
TCAACTTTTGTAAAGGTGGCTCAATTTTTTTTTTTTTTTTTTTTTTTTTTACATTTTTAAACTTATGTGTGGGAATGCATGCCACAGTGTACATATGGAGCTCAGGAAACAGAGGATAACTTGCAGGAGTTGGTTATCTTATTTCATCATGTGGGTTTCAGAGATTGGATTTAAGGTCATCAGGATTGGCAGAGAGACTTTAAGCACTGAGCCACAGTGCTGACCCTTGCACAGCTACATCTTGTAATGTGTATCATTGCAGATTCAAGCATTTTACTGATAGGTAAATTTTTTCTAGCAATGTAACAAAGCAAATCCCACCACCAGTGCCCATAAGTATTTACAACTGTCATATATTCTTGCTAAAATGATCTTTTAGTCAGCATGTAATGACCTTTGTCACTTATTCTTTTATCCATTTTTAGTGGCTCTTTGAGAGTGTCATACAATTCGGTCTTCTCATTTTTGATGCTATTTCACCCCTGTTCCTGCAACTCTTTCCAGATTCATTCTCCTTCCCTATCTATACAACTTCGTGTCTTTTATTATTTTAAACCCAACAAGACTAATTTGTGCTGCCCACATACTTTTATGTGTGGCTTTCCACTGGAAAGTTGTCATCTTACCAGGGGCTACATTGTTGGAGAAAACTGTCTCTTCCTCTCCCGGTGGCTAGCAATTGTCAATGGTCCCATGGCTAGGGTGAACCTAGCTGTGTGCCTAACTGCCCTCTTCAGTGCTGGGATTTGGTCTGGCTTGAGCTTGTACAGATTTTGTGCATGCTGTCTCAACCATTGTGAGTTTTGATGTACATCTGCTCTGCTATACTCATAATTCCAGGCTGTGTCTGTCTGGCATTTATACTCTTTCTGAACCCCCTTCTGTAATAATCCCTGAGCTCTTTCCTATAGCTTCTTATTTAAAGTTGTCCTTATCAGATAAATGCATAGCTAGTCATCTTGACCCTTGGTTTTTATTTCCAATAAGTTCTCTTTTTCTAACCCTTCATTTTTAGTCTATATGTGTTTTTACTGGAATATTGTAGGCAATATAGAATTGAATTTTTAACTATTCAGCCAGTCTATTTGTTTATTTGATTAATTTTGATTGATTGATTTTTAGATAGCCTTGCTTAAGGCTTTTAATCCTCCTGCCTCAGGTGCTAAAGTACCAGGTGCTAAATATCACAAGCATGCACCACCAAGCCTAGCTGAGTCTATGCCTTTGATTGACATATTTAATATTTATTAAAAAATATGAGCTTTGTCCTGTCATTTAATTTTTCACGCGGTGTATTTTTTTTTTGCCTTATCATTTTTGTGGTTTGATGGTTTTCTGTTCTGCTGAGCTTTGATTCCCTTCTATTGCTCTTCTATGTATCTTTTCTTCTAGTGTGTTATGTATGTTAATATTTTCATAGTACTGCTGTCCTTTTGATTCTAGCATAGGACTCCCTTAAGCATTTGTGGTGGTGAAGAATGTCTCACCCCACCCCACCTACAGTGGAAACCTTTGACATCAGATCATACTTTTTAATTTCCCTGTAGAAGTAGAAATAAGACAATTGGGAAAAAGGACCCAGATTAATTCATTTGACAAAGAAAGCTCCTCTGGAAGTTTTGTGCAAATAGAAAAATAAAACAAGATTTTTTACCTCACAAAGTTCCTAGTTTAGAAATTGAATTCAAACTACACCACAATAAAGGGATAATCATTTATGAAAGGAAGCAGAAAACATGCAGAGGGAAAAGGCATCTTTTTATACTTCATTATAAAAGACAGGGAATGGTGTGTGTCTGGATGCAGACAGATAACTAAAATAAAGACATTTTCACTCTTAAGATCAAAAGCTTGGAGAAGTCTGCAGAATGATATGCTGGGTCTGGTCACTAGAAGAGGTGAAGGAGTTAAAGCAGGAGAGAAATTGGTGCCTCACAGTGTTACATTAACGGCAAGTCAGCGTAGCTAGAACATAAGATCTAAGAGGCCTGAATATAGAGCTAGAGTGGAGGGAAGGACATGTTATGTGAATTCATGAGAATAGTGGATAGAATTGGGGGTTTATTCTCATTGCAATAAGAAATGATGAATTTAATTACAATTTTAACATCAAGGATTTGTTAGTGATTTTAACATCAAAGACACATAAATACTGAAAATAACAGTTTTCTAACTAAAATAATTATGACTATAAAATTCTCTATTCTATGGCACCTTGCCTTAGATAAAAATGATATGAACTACTTTATATTAAAGAGGTTGTTATGAAAGATATGCCAGAATCCAAAAACAAAATTCTAATTTTATCTATTAAACATGCAATATTTCTATTTTTCTAATCATTAATTCAGAGGTTAAATAACTTCGCAAAATGTACACAACTTCAAGAGTAGCCTAAGTAAATTAATAAGACCAGGGAAAATGTCTTTATAAAAATTCCTCTAACATTTTGCAACAAGGATGTGTTTAAAATCTGTTTTCGAGCCTCTATAAATGATGTTGGCTTTTACAAGGAAAATAGGTCATTCTATGGAAGGAGAAGGTAATGGAGAAAATAATTGGAGATAAAGGCCACATGCTAATGGAATTCTAGGGCCAGTGACAGAGTGCCCATAATGGTTACCCAGATATTACTCCTCCACCCGCCACAGGAACATGAAGAACATGTTATGGAAACCTGACACTTCTTACAACAGAGCTTTGGAAAACAAAACAAAGCCTGAGCAAGCATGGGAGCAGAGAACTATCTATTCATACATAAAAAGCCTTCAGGAGTTAAAATCAGGATGATAACTTGACCTAGCAATTCTTTAATTCCCCTTCTTCAAATATACTCAAAATATCTTTTTAAAAAAGATATTCAAGAAGCAAATAAAATTATAAATGAGGGACCTTAACAAAACCATTAGTGATCATGGAAAGGTAGATCAAAGCAACCCAAAATGGCCATAGAATGACGAATGGATAATTCTGTGCACCCATTTAAAAAAACAAAACGAAACAAAACAAAACAAAACAACAAAAAAAAAACTAGAATTTCTGGAACATGATGCAATGCAAAGTATCCACAAAAACATAATTACATCATTAGTGAAAACAGCCAGGAACATCATTCACTTTAGATTAAACTTATATGTAATATGCAGGTCTGGCGAGACTAAAGACACAGGAAAGAGAGGAAAGCAGGTGAGTAGTTGCTAGGGCCCACAGCAGGTTTCAGTGGTAAGTAATTGCTTATTGGACTGATATTTTTTTCCTTAGGGATGATGAAAATCCTGGGATGGTGTAAGCTGATAGTCACATGTTGTAAATATGCAAATACCACTCTACAGTTTTAAATGATTAATTTTATGCTGTATGAATTTTATAAATTTCACAGCCAGCATTAAAAAAAAAGCACACAAAACCCTAAGTGGAGAAGGAGAATCTTATAGTTTATAAAGATAGGTTTTTTCTCTCTCTCTCTTCAATACAAACACGATGTTTATATGATATCCAAACCTTAATTCTATGTCGAATGGCAGCCTTGAATGCATGGGACAGAGTTGAGGAACCAGGAAAGAAAACTGAGTCATTTACAAAGGTTATACAGGGCGCAAAAGAATCTTTCACAGATTTCTTACAAAGATTGACTTCAGCAGTAAAGAGGATGGTCCCAAATTCAGAAGACAGTCAGATAATAATTGAATCTTTGGCTTTTGAGAATGCAAATGCAGTGTGCAAGAGAATAATCAGGCCGTTAAAGACAAGATCTGTACCCTTGGAAGATTGGATTAGAGACACGGTGGTGGTGTTGTGTTCCCCAAAATATTGTGCACCCTAATAAACTTGTCTGGGGTCAGAGACAGAAAAGCCACTAGATACAAAGGCTAGAAAATGGTGGCACTCACACCTTTAATCCTAGCACTCCAGAGGTAGAAATCCCTCTGGATCTCTGTGAGTTCAAGGCCACATTGGAAACAGCCATGCTGTGGGATGTTCTGTATGGCAAATGTGTTGCTCTGATTGGTTAGTAAATAAAACACTGATTGGCCAGTAGTCAGGCAGGAGGAAGTATAGGCGGGACAAGGAGGAGAAGAATTCTGGGAAGTGGAAGGCTGAGTCAGAGCCACTGCCAGCCACCACCATGACAAGCTACATGTGAAGATGCCAGTAAGCCACGAGCTACGTGGCAAGGTATAGATTTATGGAAATGGATATAATTTAAGCTATAAGAACAGTTAGCAAGAAGCCTGTCATGGCCATACAGTTTGTAAGCAATATAAGTCTCTGTGTTTACTTGGGTGGGTCTGAGGGGCTGTGGGACTAGCAGGTGACAAAGATTTGTCCTGACCGTGGGCAAGGCAGGAAAACTCTAGATTCACAGCCAGGCATGGTGACACATGCCTTTAATCCCAGAAAGTGAGCCTTTAATCCCAGGGAGTGGTGGTAGAAAGCAGAAAGGTATATAAGGCATGAGGACCAGAAACTAGAAGCATTTGGCTGGTTAAGCTTTCAGGCTTCTAGCAGCAATTCAGCTGAGAGCCATTGGGATGGGGACACAGAAACTTTCAGTCTGAGTAAACAGGATCAGCTGAGAAGTTGGCCAGGTGAGGTAACTGTGGCTTGTTCTGCTTCTCTGATATTACAGCATTCACCCCAATAACTGGCCCCAGGTTCATTCTTATTAATAAGTACTTTTAAGATTCATGCTTCTCTCTCTCTCTCTCTCTCTCTCTCTCTCTCTCTCTCTCTCTCTCTCTCTCTCTCTCTCTGTCGTGTGTGTGTGTGTGTGTGTGTGTGTGTGTGTGTGTGTGTGTGTAATATTGAACTTCTATCCATGTCAATGACAGGGCTCTATTTATTAGGAGTTTTTATTGTCTGACAGTTTCATATATTTTACAAATGAATTTAATTTCCTTTTACCCCAATTCCCCTCTTCCATGCCCCTCCTCCTTCCACTGGAGCCTTTCTCCTCAACCAATCCCCTTCCTACTTCCATGTTATCTCTTTCTGTATGATCCACTGAGTTTAATTAATTCCTTGCCTGATCATGGGCAGGAGGTTATTAGATGCAGCAAGAACAACTTATCAGTAGTCACACCACAGAAGAAAATACTACCCTCCCCTACAATCATTAATTTCCAAAAGTCCCTCTTGGAGGGGTGGGGCCTCATGGGCCTCTCTACCTCTATGATGAAATGTTGAAGGGCCCAAACTCGTGTAGATAATCATAGCTGCAATGAGTTCATGAGTGCAGTGGCTATCTAATGTCCCAAAGACATCTTTTCCTTACATGGTTTCCCATCCTCTGGCTCCTGCATTCTTTCTGTTCCCTTCTCTGAGATCTTCCCTAAGCCTGGGATCACCTTCCTCGACCTCTTTTTCTCATTCTCACTCATAACATTCTGCCCTTCTTAGAGTAAACCAAAGTATACCTACCTCCTGTCTTTATAGGGTATACATTCTAGTGGCAAAGGAAGCATATGCTTATCAAACAAGAAGAGTGTGGATCAAGGATGTGGCAAATTCTCTGAAAGAGAAGCTCCACGTTGGCCAAGGAGGTCAAGCAAAAAATTCCTTGGTGAAGTGACAATTGAGGAATCTTCTGAAGAATTTATTAAGGACAAAAGAAGGTAGTGAGAGGGAGGAGCATTTAGAACTAGCACAAAGTTTCACAATACAGAGGTCAAGATCTGAGGAAAGCTTGTGAGTGGAATTGTAGATGCTAAGAGGCATGTGTTTAAGGCAAAGCCTTCATCAAATGGAGCAGATCCCATAGACTCACTCAGGATTTTAGTCCTAGACTTCAAAAAAGGTATAAAACACCCTCCAACTAACTCCCTTCAGTGTTTCTGCATTCCCTGTCCTCATAATGTTTTTTTTTTCTGCTTATCACCCACTTCTATACAAGTTCCATAGAAATAGAACCTTTCTGCCTTCTGATAGATCATGGTACATAGCATATAAAGTATGTTCAATATGAAAATATTGGAATCTGTGAAATATCATACTGAAAACATCACTCAGATTGGGTTGATAGAGCTTAGACAAGAGGCAGTGCAGCCAGCTGCTCAGTGTATCAGAAGGAAGAGTTGGGGTCTGGACTGCTCCTTCTGAGACTTCCTGCATGCACTTCACTGCCTGTAGATGGGCAACAGGTGACTCTTCTCCAAGGACCAATTCTTTTTGTTTGTTTGTTTTTTGTTTTCGAGACAGGGTTTCTCTGTGTAGTTTTGGTGCCTGTCCTGGATCTCGCTCTGTAGACCAGGCTGGCCTTGAACTCACAGAGATCTGCCTGGCTCTGCCTCCCTAGTGCTGAGATTAAAGGCATGGGGCTCCATGGCCCGGCCTGCAAGTATCAGTTCTTATCCTGGAAAGTCAGGGCCTCAGACAGGTGAACGCTTTGGCCCTTTGATTCAAATTGCTTGTGCAGTGCTTTACACCTTTAAGTTCGCAGGTAGGGATCATCTAGTGGGGACAGCTGGAGAAGCATCCAGATCAGTCTGCTAGCTAGGAGTACTCTGAAGTCTCAAGCTAACTGCATTCCTGAGGTCAACCATGCCCACAGTCATTTCACATGACCTCGAGGCTATCTACCTCTCTGCTTCTGTCAGATTTCAAATAAAAAAAAAAAGTGATGCAAGTGGTATATCCCTGCCTTGTGTTTTTCCCACAGATTTCTGTCTCTTGTAATAGTAGTGACTTTTGATTTGTTTGAATTTGAAGGGTGTTGTTGTGACATACCATGCTATGACTTCAGCAACCTCTTTAATAAAATGTTATCTCCACAAATAAAATCTTAAACATGCACACAAAGAAGAATATCTGGCACTTGTTCAATCTACAGATAATATATAATTGCTTGTGGATTCACACACACACCTGAAATTTTATGAATCATTCACATAATTCTTAAACCTCTGTAAATGAGAAAATAAAAGATATTCATGACTGGAGAGATGCTCAGTGGTTAAGAACACATACTGCTCTTACATGGGACCTAAATGTGGTTCCCAAATCCACATCAGGCAGCCCACAACCACCTGTATCTCCAGATCCAGAGAATTTGACATCTTCTGACTTCCACAGGCACTTCTACCCATATGCACATACTCTGTATCCACACAGATACACATATATATAATTTCAATAATAAAAATTTGAAAATTGTTATAATCTGACAAAACCAGATTGTAGGAGAGAGATGGAGTACTTCCCCAGCCTACTGTTTATTCTCCCCACCTTTTACTTCTTCCTGATTCTATGCAGGTAGTTACACCTAATATCCCATTGTCCCTAGATAAAGGTCTTCCCAGGCTCAAGCAGATTGCCTTATTCACTGGCCAGATGGAATAGTGTCACCTGTGTGAAGACCCTGAGGTGGCTCCTAAAAGAGCTGCCAAAATGAGAAATGTTCAGAGCAGCTTTTTGGCCATGGGAGAATTCTGTTGGCTGCTCATTAATTTCTCAATAATAATACATTTTCCTTAACTGATAAATGAGGTATGACTTTTCATGGGTTTATGGTAGTGAGTGTCTGTGGGCCAAGGTCTGCAGGTAAGTCCACACCTGTGATCAGTACAGTAACTTCATGCAGAGCCACACAAGAGACATTTATCAAGAGGTAAGTAATTACAGGAGGGCCTCATATTGGATTGACCTCCTCCACTAGACCTCAACACAACAGGCTAAAGGTTAAAATGGAGTCAGAAGAGATAATGTTCTGTGTCACCGAAACTAAGTGATTATCTAACCTTCTGAGGAATCAACAGAAAGAATTCAGAGCTCATTAATTACATAGTAATAGTTTCCCATTCTTTAATCCTTGATGAAACAGACAAATAATAACCTGATTTTAACCCATTAGTTATTCTTCCTTTTGCTCCATTGTTCTGTTCCTGTCTTATAAAGAAATAACTTGAAAATAACCAATTTGATTTGGTTCTTTGTTTCTGCTTTTTTTAAATCTTCTTGTTTTGTATTTCATGAGTGAGGAGAACAGGTATTAATATCAAGAGAGTAATATTAACAAATTATGTGAGAACTTAGGAGCCACACTTGGGTTCTTATTCAGGACTGTAGATGAGTGTTCTCCAAGGTCCGTGTGTTCAAGTCTTGGTTCCCAGGGTGGTACTATTAGAAGACGCTTTGGACCTTTGGGAAGTGGGGCTTGCTTAGCAGAAGCCCTTAAGTCATTGGTTCATACCTTTATAAAGGATTGTCCTACTCCTGTCTCTTCCAGGCTTGTAATAGCCATGGTACACCATTCTTGCCAGAGATCCAAAAGAATAAGGTTACCTAAACTGCAGGCTATGAACCAGAATCTTCCATCTATATAATTTCCTACAGTATTTTATTATATGACAGAAAGCTAATAAATTTACTTAGAGTGAAATGAAGGCTTTTGACCAGAGAAGAGATGAGATGTGTGTGTGTGTGTGTGTGTGTTATTACATGTTTATATTTTACTTGTCTCATAAGTTTTCTAACAGATTGCTTTTATTTTATGTATATAAGTGTTTTCCTGCATGTATGTATGTATGTACATCATATGCATGGCACATCCACAGAGGCCAGAACAGGGAGTCGAGTCCCCTTGGAACTGGAGTTACAGATAATTGTGTGCTGCCATGTGGGTGCTGAAAATTGAACCTGGGTCCTCTGCCAGAGTAGTATATGCTCTTAAACACTAAGCTCTCTCTCCATCTGCTTTCTAATAATCATTTTAACACTAAATAAAATTAGGTCCTAAATCAACTAGTGTATTAAATGTGTTTCCCAAATCTCCAACTCATGCTTCCTATAATGGTTGGCTTTTCTTCTGTGAAGTAGAGCTTCCTTTCAACAGCTCGGGGTATTTAGTTACACAGGAATAAGTTTCTTCCAGGAAAGTAAGAATATATGCTTTGTTACCATTAGGAGAGTATGTTCATATAGAGATTTTCTTTTTCTTTCTTTTTTTTTTTTTCAAGTTCAAATAGAGACAAATGCACTTTGTGCTCTGGAAGAATTCTCTGACAATCTCTTTTGTGATCTTGTCTCATGCCCTACAATGCATTCTAGCATGGGGACATTCTCCTGAATAAGCTGTCACTTGGAGGCTTGCTTTGGAGAATGCACCTATAATGCTTGCAAGGAAAAGGCCAGCACTTGACAAAGCAATCTTCAAACCTCTACCATAGATTTGGCAGTCAGAAGCCAGCTGTGGGATATAGATACTACAATGCAGAACTGAAAGCATCTTGTCCTTGTTTCACGGCTTTTGTTGTTTAAAATTCAATTCAAATAGCTCCTCTAAATGTGTAAAACTTTGTGAAGTCTGTGCTTAGAGGAGCTTTGACTTCTAATTGCTATATTCCTTTAATGATACCTCTTCCTACCTAATGCACACATAGACATGCACAGACACACAAATATGAATACTTACAAAATATGTTCTGGATAGTGTTATAATCACTCTAAATGATCCAAATGCCCCCAAAGCACACTTTATTCTCCATAATCTCCAAATTTAGCTACAGCGTAACTTTCCTTGGAATATCTTTCTTCAAATATATCCATACCTATTGAATTCCTTCAAGTCTTCCATCAAATGCATCTTCAATCCCTACCTTTAGCAAACCCCAAAGCTGCATTCTGATTCCAGTTTCTCTGTGTGACCCCGTCCTTTTGTGATAACCCTTTGCACTTTGTGTCTTTGTTCTTTGATGTGTGCAAGTTAATTGTGTGCCTGTCTACTTCATCCCCAACTTTGCAAATGTTTTGAGAACAGGAGAAGTTACACTGATTTTTTTTAACTTCCCCAGTTACTAAAAAGGAAAGTCTGGTTTGTTACAGGTCCTGGAACTTCACAGGAGAGATTTGTAGGGCAGCAATAGCAATTTTCATATGCCTGCTTCCATTTACACACTTAATAACTAGATCTTGAAAACCTATTGTTTCTTGAATAATGGGTACCTGTAGAGAATACAAAAATAAGTCAAGAAGTAGTTCCTGCCTTCTGGAAGAGTTCAATCTAATGTTTGGACAAGTATGCAGATTACTATAAAAGAAGACATGTTCAAGATAGAGCATTGAGAATAATAGGTTAAATTCACTCTGTTTCTTTTCATTCTCCCATGGATGTTTTATCCAATATTCTTAATCATCTCATCAAGCAGAATATAAACAGCCCACCAAAGACAAGAAGAGTTTGCTCCTGTCCCTACAAGAGTTTCTTTTCAATGTCACACTGATGCCATTCTTGGTTGGGGAAGAATGTCAAACGCGTTCTATAAGGTGGTGTTTCTGTTTTAACTCTGAAGATAACTTTCTACTATAAATGAGAGTCAATATTTACTATGCCAATGATAGATACTTTTAATTTTCATGATTTCTCTAAACCAGGGATAGATACATTTGGTTTGCAGGTTCCATGAGGATAGCTGTAAGCTTCTGTCCTATCTGACTTGCCTGAAAAATCATTTCTGTGTCTACTGTTGACAGGGGTTTACCAACCAGCCCCACAAATTCTTTGGGGAGAATACCAACACTCCATAAAGAAGCTACTTTTCCTCTACTTTCCTGATGCTTCTGGGTTCACAACAGACTGTCTGGGCCACGCAGGGCGCTGTCTTCCTTGTTAGAATCACAGTGTGCTCTTTGCATCAAATCTCCTTATTAAAACAGGAGGCACAAAACAATCAGAGTGGTGTGGTTCTCCCTCTCAGCTCATGTGGATTTTTTTTCTGTTTACTTATTCATTCACTTATGTATTCATTTATTCAACAAATACTGATTAATTGCCTCCCTCTTTATATACTCTGCCTATTTCCCAAAAGAATCTGAGGCTGCTTGTGAAGTCAAATATGATGCAAAAACAGGGTACCCAGGGATACAAACAGAAAGAAGGAAGAGGCTTTGTCACCAGCTCCAAAGGTGGTTAGAATTTGGCCCTGTTTGTCACAGAAAAAGAATTGTGGGGTGCCTGGAATTTTCTTCTCTGCCCAATCAAAATATTCAAATTATGTGAAGAATATAACTTTTCCTAAACATAGTTACTGAGAACCATTTGGAGTGTTTTTGTTTTTGTTTTTGTTTTTTTGCAAACCCCTGTGGCATAAATCAAAGAATGGACTCATTGGTTCCACAATTGGGGGCATCAGCATGCCACCCTTACATCTTTTGTTTAAATTATATATGCACATATGTGTATGTGTGTGTAACTGTTATTATTCTTTTATTGTTTGACAGTTTTAAACATTGGTATCTATATAAGACCTGCACAAAATTGGGCCCCTCAATGTGTCATCATGAATAGGGGCTTCCACCCACCAAGAGTGACTATTGGCAACTGAGTTACTGGTGGAAGGGCCACCATTTTCTTCAATAGTCTAGTCACAGATAAGTTGTCTTTGTGCTGCTTAAAAACTACCCATTCACATCAGGCAAGTAACTCATATTAAACCCAGAAGACCACATACAAGAAGATGTTGAAAAGAGGAGGTCAGTAGGGAGTCTGAGAGAAGAGAACATGAGGTGAAAATGACTAAAATTCTTATCACTGCTGGGGCTTTTTAGGAGGTAGGTTGGTGCAGACGTGTGCTTTTCTTGAACTCTTCAATTTAAAAAAAAAAAAAGCATCTCCGTCCCACTAGTAGAATGTTTACATCAATAAGTGTAAATGAATGAAATAAAGGAATAACATTGCACTTCAAAGAAACAATGGCCTCTGAGCTATAGATTCTTCCCTTGTGTGACCAGGGAGATTAAAAAATATTAAGGATGAAAATCCACCTGTCAGCAGACTGAGATAGGCAGTTCTTTTGATTGTTTTGATACAAAAAGAAATGGAGAAGGCGAAACTCACTTTAAGTATCGGTGCTATATGATTTTTCAGTATCAGCTTAAGCCACCTCATTGACAAACACAGTTACATGCCAGCACTTGTGAGCTATTGATTAGCTAGCTGAATTTCATAAGGTGCAGTTTCTTTTCTACCTCAAAAATATAAAAGTTCTTTGACTCTCATATATATATTGATTTTATTTCAACAAGTCTGACATAAAGTCATCCACAGTTATCCGTTTTGCAAGTCTCAATGGACTTCTGCAAGATCAATGGTGGGAGCTTTGCAACAGCAGTATTAGTGAATTGTGCTTAGATAATAGCACCACGTTGCTTATAAATACTATGCCATGCTGGACAGAAAGAAAAGTGAGTGGTGAGTCAGTTAGTCTTAAAATTCAAGAATGTCTCAACAAATTTACTAAATGGCCCACTTTGAGATGCTTGGCTATAAATCCTAGTAAGTACTAACTTTTGACCTGTAGCATGTTAAGCTACTTAATTACATCTCCAGAACCATGTACTTGGAAGGCAGACATCCTTACAGAGGAACTAGTCACATTGACCATGGTGGCATTTGATTGTAACGTGACACTCCCTGGCATGTGGTCTGGCTGGTTGTCTCTTCTGGCACGTTAGTTGCTCCTGACTCCCAATTAATCACCACCTCTTTCTCTCCTCCCTTGATTTGGCTTATACTCTGCACACCAAATTAATGTGCAAAATCCTAAGCCTCTGTATCTCAAAAACATGCCTTGAAAAATAAGATCATCATCAATGTAGTTAGAGATAAAGGTCATACTGAAATAGGTGAACCCCTTATGCAACTCATCTGCTTACAAAAAGAAATTTGTGCAGAATAACATCCAGAAGGGAAGACCTTCTGAAGATGAGGTCATAGATCAAGGCTATGTGTTTACAAGGTAGGGAACATCAAAGATGGTCTGCAAACCATTGGACATGAAGAGTGGCACAGACTAGATTCTGTTTTGCAGTCCTCAGAATGAGCCAACCCTGAGGCTAGCTTGGACTTCTAGGCTCTACCACTCTGAGAAAATATGTTCTGTTGTTAAGGTCACCCAGTATGTGGAACAGTGTTACAAATAGCTCTTTTCACTTCCACCACTGTAAAAGGACAGGGCTGGAAGATTGACACCACTCTACTTTCTAAACACCACTTCCCCAACTTCTGTCAAAGATAATGTATTTGCTGCTTTGAAGCCATTATCCCTGCGTGTTTAGGCTTCACCTTGTAGTTAAAAGAATGTTTTCTTCACAAGCGTTTTCACTGTAATTTTTAAAGGATACATAGATCACTTAGGTTTTTCAGTGAAGGTGCTTGAGAAGAGCATCCTTTATGTCTTTCACACTCAAAAGTGTTTCTCTGGCACCTATGTTCAACATTGATAAGGATGTAAAGTTGTTAACTAGCATTTTCTATCCCTGAGGACAGATTTTGCTGTCCTTTACATTTCCTGAAGCCATTTCCTCACTTTATCCAAGACTTACACTGTTGTTGGTTGACATTCAATGAACTTGTCTTTATCTTTAACTACAGCATATGGGATTAATGACAATCATTCTATGTCACTTCTTTTCTGGTTTATAGTATCATACCCAACTAAATAAGAATGCCACCACTTCCCAAATGCTACAATTGTAATTGTGTGACACCATGCCCACCTTTCAGATTATAATCATTAGTGCGTTCAGTTGTCCATTTCTACTTCCTCCATCAAAATCCCCAATTACATATTCCTTGCATAGTGCCTTTGTAGTCCCTAGTTCTTGACAACATGCTTTCCCACTCCATTTTTTCATTTCAGGCTCATTGTTGGTTCAAGCTTTGTCCCTCATTTCTTCCTGTAGATCAACCAAATCTAATATGTTTTCTTATAGAAGAAGCTTTTGTGAGCTCCTAGAATTTTGCTTTGAACTCTAGGTTTAGGTTTCAAGTAACTCACTTGATAGGGTTGTGATGAGTTCCCAATGAAGTCTTGGTCATTGTTATCACTGCTGGCGATTTTGTATTGAGGGCTTATTATTTTTCACACACTATTTCTTCCTTCTTTCTTCCTTTGCTCTTCATGGTATTTACAGATCCACTAAAGGCTGTGGGCTGTGGTGTGGTGTGTGTGTGTGTGTGTGTGTGTGTGTGTGTGTGTGTGTGTGTGTAAACAGTCTTGTTGCCTAGCCAGTTGTCCCTGGAAGACTTTTATTAAAAGTGAAGTGAATACATATCTTAAGGATATGTATTTTAGAACAGTTATAGTCATTGTAAAATTAAAAAGAAGGTACAAATACTCACTACATATTTCATGACACTATACACATATAGCTTTCATTATTGACATCCTTCTTAGAATAGTAAAATTATTATAATTAGTGAACCTACACCAACATTTCTCAAACACCCAAAGACCATGGTGTACATTAGGGTTCAGATTTCATATACATTCTAAGTCTTTCAACAAAATGTAAATTCATCTGTTATCAGAGTCTTACTCAGAAACTTTTCGCTCACTTTTAATTTTTTTTTTCAGTTTTTGGTATTTTGTTTGTTTTGAGACTGTTAGATTATCTCAGGTTAGTTTGGAAATCACTATATGGCACAGGTAGCCTTAAACTTGCAGAAATCCTCCTGCCTCAGCCTGCCAATTTGTAGAATTATAAGTGTGAACCACCATGCCTGGCTGTACAGAACATTTTCACAATCTAGAAAATTCTTCCATCTACTGTACCTTTGTCACTCCCCCCTCCCTCCCCACACCCCAACACCCACTGATGTTTCTGTTCTCACCAGGTTCACCTTCTGATGGAATGCCGTGGGATGACATTACAGAGTATGTAATATGCCTGAGATTTCTCCACATCTTTTTTGTTTTAGCAATAATTTTATTTATTTTACATCTTAACCACAGTTTCCCCTTCCTCCTTCCCCCCTACCTTCCCTCTCATCTGCCTCTGCCCCATCCACTCCTCCTCTCTTTCTATTCAGAGAAGTGCAGGCCTCCCATGGATAACAACAAAACATGGCATATTTCAAGTTGCAGTAAGACTAAGTACCTCCCTTAAACTAAGGCTGGGCAAGGCAACTCAGTATGGGGAGTAGGATCCCAAAAGCCAGCAAAAGAGGCAAAGCTAGCCCATGCTCCCACTGTAAGGAGTCTCACAAAAAGACCCAGCTGCACAGCTGTCACATATATGCAGAGGGCCTAGGTAGGTCCAGGCAGACTCCTTGATTGTCAGTTCATCTCTGTGAGCTTCTATGAGCCCAGGTTACTTGATTTTGTGGGGTATCTTGGGACGTCCTTGACCCCCTCTGGCTCCTGCAATCCTTCCTCCCTCTTTTCAGGATTCCCACAGCTCAGCCTAACTTTTGGCTCTTGTTCTCTGCATCTGTCTCCATTAGTTGCTGAATGAAGCCTCTCTGATGATGACTGGGCTAGGCATCAATCTATAAGTATAGCAGAATACCATTAGGCACCATTACATTGACATTTTTTTTCTCCATTCATGTTTGGTTCTATCTTAGCTCTCTGGGTCACCCAGCCTCTGGGTCTTGGCACTCCAGGCAGTGTCACAGGTGGGCTCACTCATGGCATGAGTCTCAGGCTGGACCAGTCATTGGTTGGCCATTCACACAATCTCTGTGCCACCTTCCCCCAGCACATCCCAAGGCAGAACAGACTGTAGGTCGATGGTTATATGTTGATGTCCCAATCCATTCACTGGGAGTCTTTCCTGGTCACAGGAGATGGTCAGTTCAGGCTACATATCCGCTATTGCTAGGAGTCTTAGCTGGGGTCATCCATGTAGATTGCTGGGGAGTTTCCCTTACACCAGGTTCTACCTCGCCCTGAAATGCTCTACATTTACAGTTGTCTCTTTCAGTACTCTCTCCCTCCACCACCACCCCTGCACCTGATCCCTCATATTCCTATCCCCACCCATCCCCAGTCCACCCAGGAGACCTATTTCTCCTTCCCAGGGAGATCTTAGCACACACTCCCCAATGCCTGTTTGAGCCCTCTTTGTCATCTAGCCTCTAAATCTGTGGATTGAAGCATGATTATCCTTTATTTTACAGCTAACATCCATTTATAAATGAGTACATACTATGTTTATCTTTCTGGGTCTGAGTTACCTCACTCAGGATGTTTTTTTTTTTTCTTCTAGTTCAGTTAATTTAACTGCAAATTGCATAATGTCATTGTTTTGTCACTGAGTAATACTCCATTGTGCAATTGTACCACATTTTCTTTATCCATTCTTTGGTTGAGACATCTGGGTTGTTTCAAGGTCCTGGATATTATGAATAAAGCAGCTATGAACACAGTTCAACAAGTGTCTTTGTGGTGTGGTTAAGCATCCTTTAGGTTTCTGCCTGAGCAGTATAGATGGGTCTTAAGGTAGATTGATTCCCAGTTTTCTGAGACACCGCCATATTGGCTGTACAAGTTTGCACTCTCACCAGCAATGGAGGAGTGTTCCCCTTGCACGACATCCCCTCTAGCATGAGTTGTCACTTGTGGTTTTGATCATGGCCATTCTGACAGGTGTAAGATGGCATCTCAGATTTATTTTGATTTGCGTGTCCCTGATGGCTAAGGATACTGAACATTTCTTTAAGTGCTTGCCGGCCATCTGAGATTCTTTGGTTGAGAATGTTCTGTTTAGATCTGTACCTCACTTTCTTTTTGGATTACTTGTTTTTTGATGTCTAGTTTCTTAACTCCATTATATATTTTGGAAATCAATCCTCTGTCTGATAGGGGGTTGATGAATATCTTTTCCCATTCTGTAGGCTGCCCTTTTGGCCTATTGACAGTGTTCTTTACCTTAGAGAAGCTTTTCAGTTTCATGAGGTCCCATTTATTAATTGCTGATATTAGTGTCTGCACTATTGGGTATTCTGTTCAGAAAGTTGTCTCCTGTGCCAATGCATTCAAAACTATTGCCCACTTTCTTATCTATCAGATTCAGTGTATCTGGTTTTATATTGAGGTCTTTGATCCACTTGGACTTGAGTTGCATTCTTCTACATGCTGACATCCAGTTATGCCAGCACCACTTGTTGAATATGCTTTCTTTTTTCCATTGCATAATTTTGGCTTCTTTGTGGAAAATCAGGTGTCCATAATTGTGTGGAATTATGTCTGGGTCTTTGATTCTATTCCAGTAATCCACCTGTCTGTTTTTATGCCAATACCATGCAGTTTTTATTATTGTACCTCTGTAGTAGAACTTGAAATCAGAAATGGTGATAGCTCCAGAAGTTCTTTTATTGTGCAGGATTGTTTTAGCTATCCTGAATTTTTCATTTTTCCTTATGAAGTTGAGTATTGTTCCTTCAAGGTCTGCAAAGAATTCTGTTGGATTTTAATGGAAATTGCATTGAATCTGTAGCTTACTTTTGGTAAGATAGCCATTTTATTATGTTAATTCTGCACATTGATAAACATCAAACATCTTTCTATCTTCTGATATCTTCTCCAATTTCTTTCTTGAAAGATTTGACATTCTTGTCATACAGGTCTTCAACTTTCATGGTTAGAGTTATACCAAGATATTTTATATTATTTGTGACTGTTGTGAAGAGTGTTGTTTCCCTGATTGCTTTGTCAGCCTGTTTATCATTTGTATATAGGAGGGCTACTGACTTTTTTTTTTTAGCTAATCTTGTATCCCACCACTTCGCTAAAGTTATTTATTAGCTGTAGAAGTTCCCTGGTAGAGATTTGGGGGTTGCTTATGTATACTATCATATCATGTGTGAATAATGATACTTTGACTTCTTCCTTTCCAATTTGTATCCCCTTGATCTCCTTTAGTTGTCTTGTTGCTCTAGCTAGAACTTCAAATATTATATTAAATAGATATAGAGAGTGTGTATAACCTTGTCTTGTTCCTGATTTTAATGAAATTACTTTGAGTTTGCACCATTTAATTTGATGTTGGTGTTTGGCTTGCTATATATTGCTTTTATAATGTTTAAGTATGTCCCTTGTATCCCTGACCCCTCCAAGACATTTTACCATGAAGGGGTGTTGGATTTTGTCATGTTTTTTTTTAATCATCTAATGAGATGGTCATGTGATTTTGTTCTTTCAGTTTGTTTATATGGTGGATTACACTGACAAATTTTCATATGCTGAACCATTCCTGCACCTGTGGGGTCAAGCCTATTTGACCATAGTGGATGATCTTTTTTCTGTGTTCTTGGATCTGGTTTGCCAGTATTTTGAGTATTTTTTGCATCAATGTTCATGAAAAAATTGGTGTGTAATTCTCTTCTCTTTGTTGAGTCTTTGAGTGGTTTGGGTATCAGGTTGACTGTGCATTCATAAAAAGACTTTGACAATGTTTCTTCTGTTTCTATTTTGTATAATAATTTGAGGAGTATTGGTATTAGCTCTTTTTCAAAAGTCTGGTAGAATTCTGCACTGAAACTGTCTGGCCCTGGGATTTTTTGGTTGGGAGACATTTAATTTTTATTTAAACCAGGTTGATTATAAATGTGATCTTTTTCTAAAGGAAAAAAAGGGGATATGATATAGATATGTTAAGATAAAAGTGTAGATTATTGAATCTACTTTTAAAGAGCAACTTGTTTAAAATGTTTTACATTGTTATGGATTTTAGTTTATTGATACAAGTTTAAACTTAATTTTGTTTTACTGTATATATATTTCTATTCTCATTTGAGGTATTATGTTTATGTAACTCATTTAAATTGTAATGGATAATTAAAAAATACAGATTAATAATTAGTCTTCTATGATAGTCAAACTTATATTCATGTTGTTTTCTAGATATACATAGATATAATTCAATTAGGTAGGTAATCTTCAAACACTTCAAAGACCTACAGAATATGGCATGTAAAATGTTTTAAAAATTTAAACTTTCTGAACAATGAGACATGTCTGCTCCTGGCAGCACCGATTTATGTCAGAGAGGAGGATGAGCATCAAAGATACTCCATATGGAGTTTATCTTCACCTTGGCAAAAATAGCCATTTGGGCAAGAAACTGTTCTTGCCTGGACTGCTTGATCAACTGGACATGCAGGACCCATAGGAAGGTGACCACAGAACTCTGCTTGACAAAATGGTCCTTCAAGTGCCTGCTTCACAGAGGAAACTGCCAAACAATCTATAGGACACAGAGAGAAATAACTGAAAGACTCTAGGCCTGTGGGCTGAAGACGGATGCCCCAACTTTACAAAGGAATGTTAGATGACTGTCCAGGCTGCCAGCTGTCTCTGTCTACCTTGCAAGACTCCTGAAAGTTGCTTGCATCCTCCTATTTCTCAGGTAATAGTATATCCTTCTGGGGTCTTTGATGTAGTTGAAGACTAGAGTTATAATATCCTTAGTTATGATAAAAGATAAGTTAGATATAAAACTTAGACTCACAAATATAAGATAGATAGGATATCTTTTTTAATATAACTGTAATTCTTGCTTGATAATTGTTTTGTTATATGTAATTTTACTATGTTAAAACTAAAACCTTCCTTTTTGAAAAAAAAGAAAAAGGGGAAGTACTGTGGATGATTGATTGATAAATAAAATACTGATTAGCCAGTAACCAGGCAGGACTAACAGAGAGGAGAATTGAGAGAACAGGAAGGTGGAGAGGAGGAGACACCAGCCTGCTGTCCATGAAGCATCATGTAAAGGCAACAGGTAAAGCCATGAACACGTGGTGACATATAGAATAAGAGTAAGAGCTAGACAATGGTAGGCCTGAGCTAATGGCTGAGCAGTTGAAATAATATAAGTGTCTGTATGTTTATTTTATAAGTGGGCTACAGAACTGCCGGGACTTGGCAGGACCTGGAGAGAAAAACTCTAGCTACAGCTTCTATTTCCTTAGGGGTTATCAGTCTATTTAAATTATTATCTGATCTTGAGTTAATTTTGGGAAGTGATATCTATCGAGAAAATTGCCCATTTCTTTTAGATTTTCCAATTTTATGGAGTACAGTTTTTTAAAGTATGACCTAATGATTCTCTGGATTTCCTCTGTGTCTGTTGTTATATCCCCCTTTTCCTTTCTGATTTTGTTAATTTGCATATTCTCTCTGCCTTTTAGTTAGTTTAGAAAAGGTTTTGCCAATCTTCTTAATTTTCTCAAAGAACCAACTCTTTGTTTCATTATCCTTTGTATTGTTCTTTTTGTTTCTATTTTATTGATTTCAGCCCTCAGTTTAATTATTTCCTGCTGTCTCCTCCTCTCTAGTGTGTTTCCTTCTTTTTGTTCTAGAGCTTTCAGGTGTGCTATTAAGTTGCTAATATGATATCTCTCCAGTTTGTTTATGTAGGCAATACTTAGTGCTATGAACTTTCATCTTAATATCACTTTCATTGTGTTGCATAATTTGGGGTATGTTGTGTATTCATTTTCATTGAATTCTAGGAAGTCTTCAATTGCTTTATTTCTTCCTTGACCCAGTGGCAATTCAGTAGAAAATTGTTCAGTTTCCACAAGGTTGTAGGTTTTCTATTGTTGAAATCCAGCTTTAATCCATAGTGGTATGATAGGATGCAAGGGTTATTTAAATTTTCTTGTATCTGTTGAGACTTATTTGTGACCGAGGACATGGTCAATTTTGGAAAATGTTCCATGAGGTGCTGAGAAGAAAGTATATTTTTGTGTGTGTGGGTGAAATGTTCTGTAGATATGTTAGGTCCATTTGAGTCATAGAGTCTGTTAGCATCAGTATTTCCTGTTTAGTTTTGTGTGGATAATCTATACATTGGTGAGAGTGAGGTATTGAAGTTTCCCACTTTCAATGTGTGAGGGTCAATATGTGATTTAAGCTTTTGTAGTGTTTTCTTTACAAATATGGATACCCTTGTGTTTGGGGTATAGATGTTGAGAATTGAGATGTCATTTTGGTGGATTTTTCCTTTGAGTATGAAGTGTCCTTTCCATCTCTTGATTTATTTTGGTTTGAGTTTATTTTGTTAGATATTGAATAGCTACACTAGCTTGCTTCTTGGGGCCATTTGCTTAAAAAATCTTCTTCAACCCTTTACTCTGAGGTAATGTCTATCTTTGATGTTGAGGTGTGTTTCTTGTATGTATTAGAAGGACGGCTCTTATTTTCACATCCATTCTGTTGGTCTGTATCTTTTTATTGAAGAATTGAGTCTATTGAGATTGAGAAATATTAATGATTGTTAATTCCTGTTATTTGTTGTACTTGTTGATGGTGGTAGTGTGCATATGTCTGTGTGTCTATATGTCTGTCTGTCTGTGAGTTTTCCTCTTTGAGTTATTCTGTGCAAGATTACTTATTGCCTATATTTTTGTGGGTGTAGTTAACCTCCTTGGGTTGGAGTTTTCTTTCTTATACCTTCTTTAGGGCTGGGTTTGTGGATAGATACTGTTTAAATTTGACTTTATCATGGAATATCTTGTTTTGTCCATCTTTGGTGATTGAAAGTTTATTGGGTATAGTAGTCTAAGCTGGCATCTGTGGTCTTTTACAGTCTGCAGCATATCTGTCCAGGCCCTTCTGGCTTTTAGAGTCTCCATTGAGAAGTAAGGTATAATTCTAGTAGGCCTGCCTTCATATGTTATTTGGGCATTTTCTCTTGCAACTTTTAATAATCTTTCTTTATTCTGTGGGTCTGACATTTTGATTATTATGTAGCAAGGGGAACTTTCTTTTCTGATCTAATCTACTTGATGTTCTGTAAGCTTCTTGTATTTTTATAGGTATGTCCTTCTTTAGGTTAGGAAATTTTTCTTTTATGGTTTTGTTAAAAATATTTTCTGGACTGGACCTCCCTGGACTGAGTCTACCAGGTTGATCGCAGTCCTCGGGGGAGGACTTGTCCTGGAAGAGGTTGGAATGGAGGGTAGGCTGGGGGTAAGGGGAGGGGGGGGAGGGGGAGAATAGGGGAACCCAAGGCTGATATGTAGAACTGAATGGTATTGTAAAATAAAATATATATATAAAAAAATATTTTCTGGGACTTTGAGCTGGGAATCTTCTTCTATTTCTATTATTCTTATGTTTGGTCTTTTCATAGTGTCCCAGCTTTCCTGAGTGTTTTATGTCAGGAGTTTTTTAGATTTAACATTTTCTTTGATGTATCTATTTCTTCTATTGTGCCTTCAGTGCCTGAGATTCTCTCTTCCATCACTTGTATTCTGTTGATGATGCTTGCATCTGTAGTTCCTGTTTGCTTACTTAGATTTTCAAGTTCCAGAATTCCCTCAGTATGTGTTTTCTTTATTGCTTCTATTTACATTTTCAAGTCTTGAATAGTTTTATTCATTTCTATCAACTGTTAGTATTTTCTTTGTTTTCTTGTCATTCTTTAAGAGATTTCTTTATTTCCCCAACTTTTTGGTCATTTCCTCAATTTCTTTAGGAGATTTATTCATTTCCTCTTTAAGGACCTCTATCATTATCATCATCATAAAGTTAGTTTCTTATTCTTCAGCTGTGTGGAAATATTCAAGGCTTGCTGTAGTGGGATGGCTCAACTCTGAAGTGACATATTGCCCTAGCTATTGTGTTCTTAACACTTATGTTTAGTCATCTAAACATGATTTAGAGTGATTATAGGTCTAGGTGCCAATTTCTGGATTTATCTTTTTTGAATGGGTATTATCTTGCTTGGTTTCCGTTTCCTCTCTGGTCTTCTGGCTGGAGTGGCCTGTTGTTAAGTAGAAGGTCTCTGTTGACATTAGGGACTGAGCTTCTGATGATCTAGATGGCTTCTGGTCCAGCAGGGGGTTGCTGCCCAAGTTTGGAGCTGGAGTTCTGGCTATGTGCATGGCCTCTGATCTGGCCAGAGGTTCTCTGTGTTTCTTGATGCTGGCTTGGCTTCTGGTGGAATAAGAGGCTTCTGCCTGGTTTTCAGGGAATTGGACTAGTCTCTTGGGTTCAGATGCTGGCCTGGCTTCTGATGGGGGGTGGAAGGCTTCCACCAGAGGTGTGAGGTGGGACATGGTGATGAGAAGAGGAAGGGCAGTTGGGGTTATGCTGGGCAGGCACAGGGTGGCTTACCTGGTTTTTAAGGAGCTAGCCTAGCTTCTGATAGAAGGTTTCTGCCAGAGGTGTGGGCCAGGATATAGTAATGAGGACAGGGGGGAAGTTGATGTTATGCTGGACAAGCACAGGCTGGGGTTGGGGCGGGGGGGGAGACACAGTCTTACCTGGGGTTAAGGATGCTGTCCTGGCCTTTGGTAGAAGAGGAGGCTTCTGCAAGAGGTATGGGTGACAAGGAGAGGAGGGGCAGTTGGGTTTATGTTGGGTAGGCACTGATGGAGGCAGGGTTGCTGTCTTACCTGTGGTTTAGGATGCTGGCCTCACCTCTGGTGGACTAGGAGGCTTCTGCCAAAGGTGTGAGCCAGAATATGATCTCTCCATATATTTTAATGGCTTCATACCTCATTTCCTTTTAGTATTGAATAATTTTAGTATTTAGTCCTGTCCAGTTGTACTATGGCTTATCCATTCACTGCTGAAGGAAATACCAATTGCTTCCAAGTCTAAGCAACTATGAATAAAGCAGAAATACCCATGTGTTAGTTTTTATAATGACATAAGTTTTCAAATCCTTCAGAATAAACGTTGTGAGGTATTATTGATAGATTACATGCTAAGAGTGCCTATAATTTTCTAAGAACACAATGAATTTTTGCAGAGTGGCTGTCTCTTTTTGAGTTTCCAACAGTAATGACAGTATCTGCCATTTCATATCCTCTGTCACTTGGTGGTGTGGGAGGTTCTAGCCTTGGGACATTCAAATGGGTATGTGGTTTTAACTTGTTTTCCCTGCTGAGTGACTCATTCTATACACATATTTTCTATCTGTGTGTCTTCTTTAGTGCAGTGTCTCTTGGATATTTTTGTTCATTTTCTAATCAAATTATTTTTTTAATGACTCTTAGGTGTTCCTTATACTTTTTAAATAATATGTCTTTATCAACTATTTTTTCTGGGGAATATTTTCTCCTTGTCTCTGTCTTATCTCCTTGTCTGTCCTCCTTTTGGAAAATAGAAATTCTCTTGTTTTACTTGCTTTACAGAAGTCAAGCTAGTCGCTTGAGGCATTCGCGTAGGAATTCTGTGGTTTTGAAATTGACATTTGTTCTTTTGATTTACTTTGAGACGATTTTTCTGAAGAAAGTAAGGTCTTTACTTTGATCTTTTTTTATTTATTTTTACTCGTAATGCTTAGCTGTCCTCTACCATTTGTTTAAAAGGTGGTTTTTGATCTAATGCATTGCCTTTTCTCATTTATAAGTATCAGTTGACAATGTTTGTGGATCTTCTGATGATATATTTCTGGGTGGGTTGTTATGATCCATTGATCCATTTCTCAGTTACTTTACTAATAACACTCTGTCCTGATTTACTTCAGTTTAGGGTAAGTCTTTTATTTATTTTTATTGTTAAAATGTTAATGGCTCCTATAATTTTTTTTATTAATGCAGTCCAATGTGATCTTTCCAAATAAGCACAGTGCATGCACTAGTCAAAGAACCTTTCCTTCCCACCCTGCTGCCCATGCCCTTCCCAATGCCTGGTGATCACTACTCTGCTTGCAGTTGGCTCTTCTCGGCTTATGCACGCGAAAGAAAATGTAAGGGACTTGCCTTTCTATGCTCAATGTATTCCTCCTAGCGTTCTCCAGACCCATCCATTTAGTGATAGATGGCATGCTTTCATTCTTATTTGGAGCTACATAATACTCTGTTGTGTGTATAGGCCATGTTTTCTTGACCCATTAACCTGTTGGTGAGGACCTTTGCTGATCTCATGTCTTCTCTAAAACACATGGACTATCCTTTTCACAGTGTTGACAGATTTAATTCAATCATCATTGTTTTGCCTTTTATTTCCTGTGCCTGGTGGTAAAGTCCAGAAAATCATTGTCTTGTTATCAGTGTCTAAAACTGCCCCACTCCTCCAATGGCTCCCAGTTGTTTCAAAGCTTCAGGTCTCAAGTGTAGGTCTTTTGGTCCATTTTGAGTTGAGCTCTGTTTCATGGGAAATAGACACATCAAGATTCCATTCATTTTACATGTGCATACAGCTACTTTCCCTAGCACAGTTCATCCAGGCAGTGTTCTTCCTCAGATGTGTTCTGATGGTCCTTAACAAGAGCCAGCTATCTGCAGGCTCACGGGTTTCCTTTCCAGATTTCTAGCTTGCTGCATGGTCTGTACATCTGCTTCTATGCCGAGATTATGCAAGACTGGAGACAAGGAGTACATCTTGAAAGTCATGCTGTAATGCCATCAGCTTTTGTTTTGCTCAAGACTTCTCTGGCTATTCAGCACGTTGTGCACTGCGTGTGAATTTGTAATTGTGTTCTCTAGTTAGGTGAATTGCATCACAGGTATTTTGACTTTAATTGAATCTATATATTGATTGGGTAGTTTGGATATCTTAGTATTAATTCTCCCAGCCATGAGTATGGAAGGTCTTACCTTTTTTTTTTTTTTCCGTTTCAGTTTCTCTCCTCAGTGTTTCATAATTTTCACTGTAGACACCTTTCATTTCCCGAACGAAGTTTATTCCCTGGGCATTTTATTTTGCTTTCTGTAGCTGTTGTAGATGGGTTTGCCTTTATGGTTTCCTTCTCATCTATTTTATTAGTGATATTATGAAAGATGCTGACTTTTGTATCTTTCCTCTCTATTGAATTTGTGAATTCTAATTGTCTTTGGGAAGAGTTTTCAGTATTTCTACACATACAAGCATTATTTGAGAACAAGGATAATTTGACTTTCTCCTCTCCTATTCCTATGCCTTTTATTTCTTTATTGCCTAATTTCTCCAATTAAAACCCCTGGTATTATATCAAGTAAGAAAAATGAATATGGATGCCCATATCTTGTTCATCTTAAAAATACTTTTCCTCCCATTTGGCACAGTGTTGGCTGTGGGTTTGTCAAAATGGCTTTCCTTATGTTTGGGCATGATGTTTCTATACCTATTTAGTCAGGACTTTTATCATGAAGGGATTTGGATTTTATCATATGCAGTTTATGCAACAATGGAGAGGATGGAATGGTTGTTAAATCTTCGTTCTGTTGATGTGATATTGCAGGTTTACTGAGAGGCTTGTGCTAAGTCAGACTTTCCGTGTCTTTGTCCAGTTTTGCTCATCAGTGCAGCCTCACACAATGAGCTTAGAATGGTCCCCTCCCTTCCAATGCTTTGGAATAGTTTCAGAAGAACTGGTGTTAGTTATTTTTTTAAAAGTTTTGAAAAATCAAGCATAGATGCCATGGTCCAGGTTGTGTGGAATACTTTGATCCTTTGGTCTTTTGTTGAAATGCATTCTATTATTCAGTCTAATTAGTTATCAGTCTGTTAGGGTTTTTCATATTTTTATGAGTCAGAGAACCCAGTTCCACTTTCAGGAGTCCCCCTAAGACCCCAAGCCAGCAGCTATAACATATGCAGAGGACCTAGTGCAGAACCATGCAAGCTCCTCAACTGCCACTTCAGTTTCTACGAATCCCCACAAGACTTGCTTAGTTGATTCCACTAGCCATGCTCTCCCAGACTCTTCAACCCCTTTGGGTCCCACAATTCCTCCTCTCCCTCTTCCAAGAGGAACCCAATGAAGACCTCTAACCTAGGCTTACTCTCCACCAAATGTTTGCTGTAGGTCTCGGCATTAGCTACCCACAGCTCTCTGATGATGACAGGGCTAGGTACCAATCTAGGAATATAGTTGAGCATCATTAAGAATCATTTCACATCCAGGCAGCAGTGGCACATGCCTTTAATCCCAGCACTTGGGAGGCAGAGCCAGGCAGATGTCTGAGAGTTTGAGGTCAGCCTGATCTACAGAGTAAGATCCAGGACAGGCACCAAAGCTATGCAGAGAAACCTTGTCTTGGAAAAAGAAAAAAAAATTATTTCACTAATTTGTTTTTTTGTGTGTGTGTGTGTGCGTGCGTGTGCCTGCGTGCATGCCTGCATGCGTGCTTTGTGTGTGTGTGTGTGTGTGTGTGTGTGTGTGTGTGTGTGTGTGTGTGTGTTGGGGGCAGTTGTGTTTGGTTCTACCTTAGACTCTTGAGCTATCCAGGTTCCAGTTCCTGGTCATCTAGGCACTATCAGATATGGGCCCCATCTTGGGATGTGGTCCTCAAATTAGACCAGTCTTGGTTGGCCACTCCCACAAGTTCTGTGCCACCATAGTTGCTTGTATTTTTGTATTTTTTAATTCTATCTCACAAATTTCTGCCTATGATCTTCATTATTTTTTTCTGTCTATTGGTTTATGGTTTGTTTTCTTGTTTGTCTAGGACCTTAAGGTGTATTGTTATGTTATTTATTTGTGTTCTCTCTGAGTTTTTAATGTAGGCACACATAACAATAAACTTCCCTTCTAAGATTATTTTCCTTGTATCTCATAGGTTTTTGTACATTGTGTATTCATGTTCATTCAGTCTCCCTTTTGATTTATGCATTGATCAGTGGATCACTGTATTATCCAATCATGTATTATTCAGTCTCCTTGAGTTTGTGTATGTTCTAACCTTCTAGCTTTGTTTTGTTATAATCTGTTAGAATGCAATAAATTATTTCAGTTTTCTATTATAACCTATATGCTAGTTACTTTTTGTTTGGCTTTTGTGGAGGGGGATAATTGTTGGTGAAGTGTAGAGGTGTATAAACATGACATAAGCTAGAGTTATTTGAATAGAGGCAAACTCAAATAAATTCCCCCATCAGACTGGCCTATAGGCAAATCTGTAGGGCATTTCCCTGATTAATTATTGACACAGCAGAGCTCAGTCCCCTGTGAGTGATGCCATCCCTGGGCATGTGTTCCTGGGTGGTAAGAAAGCAAGCTATTAAACAGCACTCCTCCGTGGTTCCTGCTTCATGTTCCTTCCTTGACTTTGCTCAGTGATGGACTGTGACCTGGACATTGTAAGATGAAATAAATCCTTCCTTCTCTTAAGATGCTTTTGGCCACTGTGTTTATCATACACTAGAAAGCAAACTAAGATAACCTGTTTTAGAGAGAGCCCCATGAGCTATTGAGAAAACAAAATGTGTATTCTGCAGTATTTGGATGGAATGTTCTTTATATGTCAGGTCCACTTGATCTGTCCTGTCATTTAGTTATATATATATATATATTTTATTATATATATATATATGTTTATTTTTTGAATGAATGTTCTGTCTATTGATGAAAGTAGAGTTTGGAAGTGACCTGCTATTCTGCTGGAGGTAATCCATTTCTTTGTGTGTAGTAATTTTGTACATGAAATTGGGTACATTGATATTTAACATATGAGTTTAGGATTGTTAGTCTCTTAATTGTTCCTTTACTCAACATGAAATAAATTTCTTTATCTCTTCTCACTAATTTTGTTTTACATTTCCTTGGAATGCCTTTGGCCATTCTTTTATCCTAAGGTTGTGCTTGTCATTTACAGTAAAATGCATTTCTTGAATGCAGCAAAAAGGTCCAATTTTTAACCTGATCTCTCCTTCTGTACCATTTTGTTAGTGAATTGAGACCATTAATATTTAGAGTGATTATTGAAAGATGTGTATTCATTCCTGTCATTTATAGACTTGTAATGTCTGGTGTTTTCTTACTTCTCATTGGTTTATCTGCTGCAGCCTCTTGGATGTGCTCTCTTTCTCCTCAGTGTGATTTCTTTTAAGTAGCTTCTCTACCACTGGCTGAGGAATCTTAAGCTCCTTTTGTTTGTGTTAGTCATGCAAAGTTTTTCTTTTCTTTGAAATATGATGCATAGTTTTGCTTGGTGTCTGATCTGGATTAACAGTTATCTTTTAGAAGCTGAAATATATATTACCTTGCTCTTCTGGTTTTCAAGGTCTCTTTGGAGAAATCTCTGATTCTAGTGGGATTTCCTTTATGTATTATTTGTTGCATCTTTCAATATTTTTTCTTTACTCTCTATATTTTTTATATAATATAACACAAGGAGGTTCTTTGTAAGGTATTCTAGATACCCTCCAAATCTTTATAGTACCCTCTATTCTTTCTGTTGTGATCTTATTGAATATATGATTACCCCTCTAGCTTGAAGTTCTTCTCCTAGCCTAAAGATTTGTAAATTGACTCTTTTAATGGTATTTCATATATTATTTCATGTATTTTATTCTTACTTTTCTTTGTCTATGTCAATGTTTGAATGTTCTAATTCATCTTTCTGGTCTTCCACCTCTGATAATCTGCCTGACACTGCATAGAGTCTGTTGGTGTGGCTTTCTTCTGAGTATTTCTATTTGACTTATGAGATTTTTGTTTCTAAAGTATCAGGGCATTTATCAATACTTTTGCAATACTTTTGTCTCTTTACTGAATTCATTGTGTGTGTGTGTGTGTGTGTGTGTGTGTGTGTGTGTGTGTGCTGTATGTACGTGTACATGTTCATGTGTGTGTACACATATATGCAGGCACATGCACACATGTGTTTGAAGACCACAGATCAACTTTGCTGTCTTCCTCTATTGGGTTGCACCTTAATTTTTGAGAAAAGGTCTCTCACTGAAGGAGAAGCTCACTAACTGGGCTGAACTGGCTAGCAGCAAGATCCTAGGATCCTGCTGTCTCTACGCCCCCCCCCCAAGCATTGAAATTTCAGACGTGTGTCTCAGTGGCACTCAGCTTCTTACATGGGTGCTGGGGATCCAAACACAGGTCCTTATGCTTGTGTGGCAAGCACTATCCTGAGCTGTCTCTCCAGCCTACACATCCTTCTACACATCCTGTGTTGCTTTCCCTATGTCAGGCTGGCATTTATTTGTATTCTTTTTTAATACATTTAGGACTTGATTTGTATACTACATAATTTTGCTAAACCTCACTACATTTATTCTTCTGAATTTTTCATCTAGAATTTCATCTAATTTACTCTCATTGGAATCTGCTACTTTTAGAAGCATCATACTGCTTTTATTTTTCATGTTTCTTGTATTTCTGCTTTGGCATTTGTGTCTTTGAGATTATTTCAATGCTTTTGTTTTTACATATCAGCCACATCTTCCATTTGAAGTTTTTGTAATATTCACAGAGAACTAGATTGCAGTAAAGTAAATGCATAATTCCTCCACAGAGGGCTGGTAATAAAGTTCATTAGCTAAACCCCCCTGTGCATGGCTGTGGACATAATTTCCCCAATGGCACTCCAAGAACTGAATATTAACTGCTTTATAAGACCACTATACAAATATCATAATCACGGGATAAAAGAATAAGAGCAGTGTTGTGGGATTTATCAGATTAGGTACTAAGTTCAAGACTAGAAAGACAATTGTCTTGGTAGAAAAGGATGAGATAGAAAATGGAATTAGAGATGTGAAAATTCTCAGAATTTAAGGATTATTAAAACTATGACACATATTAATAAGTAAAAATGAGATCTAGGAAAGAGAAGAGGGGAGCAAAGTGGAGATGAGATGGAAAGTATATGAGTTATATGATAAGAATAGGAAAAACACCACAATGGAATGGGCGCAGAAACACACTAAACAAGCATAAAATCTAATTTAGTGATGTAAAAATCAAAATCCAGTCATTGAAAGGATATTTTTGCAAGAGTGAAGTTTTTTGAGGTTTGTTTTATTTTGTTTGTGTTGTTTTATTTTGGTTTGGTCTGGTTTGGTTTTGGTTTTTTTGTTTTGTTTTGTTTTTGATTTTGTTTTTGTTTTTAGGGTCTTACTTAGCACATGCTTTTAGTCCCAGTACTGGGTATATTTTTGTTTTCTATCAAAAGTAGCTAGCCCACCAAAGGGCCAATATTGCATAAATCTCCCCCACCTAGTAAAACTTTTATGTAGATCTTTAAAAGTGTTAAGAAAAAAACTGTAATAAGAGAAAAATAACAAATGTCAGCACAAGTCAGCATCTCTCTTTCAGAGGGAAGGCTTTGAGATCATTTTTGTGTAATGTTTCATACAGTCAACTATGCTAACCACATTGATGAGGGAAGCACAGTTTGATGCTCCAGTTCAATTCTAGAAAGCCAGACTTGACATGCAGTATCTCAGTGGAGGGCAAACCCTTTGGGTCCAGTTTCTTCTTGGTCACCAGCAGGTGTCAGTCCTTCCTTGGGTTTTCCCCAGCCATCTGCACGGAAAGTTGCTTTGGGGTCTTTCCCACCTGTTGCCATGCTGGATGTCACACTTGCTTTTCTATTGTTTGCATTTGCAACTGGACACCTTTGTCTTATCTGGTCTCTGGCTACCTCTGTGGACATCCTCTTCCACAGTCATCTCGTAGCTTCAGCTCAGGCCAGTCTGCATGTCTTGATTGTGTGGTTTTGACACAGCTATGCTGTGTTCAGCAGCATCCCTTCTGAGGTGTCTTTTACAGTAGTGGGGTGTCTCCTGCTTAAGATAGTCAGTCCAGGATGGCCCTGAATAATCTCAACTTCAGACCTATTCACATCACACTTAAGCCTCTGTCTCTACAGCCCATGCTGATTTTGCATTTCTATCCATGGTGCCTCCAATCCCTGGTCACATCTTAGCAGCCTAATCCATCTTTCTCCAGCTTGTGCCTACAATGTCTGTTTCTGTGTGTGTAGAGCAAACATTTCCCTGAGTATATCTCACAGACTTCAGACCAAGCCATGTGGACCAGTTCAGAGTCTTCTTCCTGTTACTTATCAGAGCTCTTAGCTAGCTAATTCTTCTGTTTTTAGTTGTTATATAAGTAGAGACTTGTTATCTTGACTCTTTCACCAACCTACAGAGAGGGCTCCCAATCTTCTATCATACTTAGAACTTTGAGTATTCTCTATTTTTTTCCTAAATAGTACAGTTTCCTTTCTATGAACATGAAACATCTTTCCATTCTTCAAGTAATTCTTTGTTTATTTAATCAGTCTTGTCATTTTTCCCATAAGTATCAGTTGCATTTTCAGATAGATTTTATTTTTATTTCAATTTTGTGGATACTAACTAGAAACAGTACTGTATTTACTGTGTGTTCATTACAACTATACATTGAAGAAGTTGAATTTATACTGACTATCAAAAACAATACTGAAAATCATTTGTGAGAGAATATGACATTACTTTGTTCTAAATCAGTGCAACAAAAAGTTGCTTTTTACCCTCATCTATGTCAGCTATAAAATATTTAATAAATTAAAGAATTTCCCTTTAGTTCCTACTTTACTGCCAACGTTTTAAAGCACCTTGAATGGTGAATGGATTTTTATTAAACACTTTTGCTACATCTGTTTATGATCATGTGATTTCTTTTTCTTCTCTAACCTATTGATGAACCTTAGCTGATTTTCAAACTGGAACCATTCTTGCAAAACAGGATAAATCTCACTTATTCATGGTGTATAATTCTTTTTCCACATGATTAGGTTTTACTTGTGAATATTTTGCTGAGGGATTTTGAAATTTTTTTTGGTTCATAGATAATTAGTTTGTTAAGGTTTGTATCATCAGGGTGGAAAGTCAGCTTCAAAGTTTCTTGCATAGAAAACTAGAAACTAGAAGTATAGGGAAATTTTTTAAATTTTATTTTATAATTTAATTTAATTTTACATATCAGCCACAGATTCCCTTGTCCTCCCCCCACCTGCCCCCGCCCCCGCCTTCCCCCCAGCCCACCCCCCATTCCCATCTCCTCCAGGGCAAAGACTCCCCTGGAGATTCAGCTCAGCCTGGTAGATTCAGTCCAGGCAGGTCCATTCCCCTCCTCCCAGGCTGAGCTAAGTGTCCCTGCATAAGCCCCAGGTTCCAAACAGCCAGCACATGCACTGAGGACAGGTCCTGGTCCCACTGCCTGAATGCCTCCCAAACAGTTCAAGCTAATCAACTGTCTCACTTATCCAGAGGGCCTGATCCAGTTGGGGTCTCCTCAGTTTCCATTCGTTTGGCTATTTGTCCCTGTGCTTTTTCCAATCTTGGTCGCAACAATTCTCGCTCATACAAACCTTCCTCTTTCTCGCCAACTGGACACCTGGAGCTCCACCTGGAGCCTGGCAGTGGATATCTGCATCCGGTTCCCTCAGTCATTGGATGAGATTTATAGCATGACAATTAAGGTGTTTGGGGAAATTTTTTAATGGAGAGAGTTTCTTGAAAATTTGAGGCTTTTTTTCCCCTAGTGAAAATAAGCAAAAGACTTTGTCTCATGAGTACTATTTCTACAAATTGGGCTTTTGTGTAATTTTTATATATTCACCTTTTCTTAACCAAATGAGATGAGAGTAGGGTAATAAATGATAGTAGCTTAAGAAGTGAATTGTGCTATTCAACTCTCATACTAATGAAATGCTTAGATATGGTGTCTGTTAGATATGTATCTGGGTTTATGTCTGAGTTAAACAGAATAGCTGCAACCACTATTTGACTGTTCATCACACCAGGTTTACATATACTTGTAATGTCATTTACAATGCATTTCAATAACTTGCATAAATGTCTACATAAAATAGATAATCGATGTTATGCTTATCTTGCAGATAAAGAAAATAAAGTGAAAGATAAAGAAACTTCTCAAGATCTACTAAACGGTTAAATATTGGTGAAATTCTTAAGGCCACTCCACATAGTTAAAAGGGAGGTTTATTTAGTGGCATAACTTACAAGTGAAGGTATAGGTAGGTTGCAGGGTCTGGAAAAGGTGTGTCACGTCCAGCGGTGTTCTCTGGAGAACTCTACTTGGTCTACCTCCAGCATCCAGGGTCCGGGAAACAAGAGAGCCAGCACATCTGGATCTCTGGTCTTCAGGGTCCTCTCTTGGCCCCACCTTGTAGGCATGACAGTTACGAAGCCTCAATGGGAGTTGGAACTTCCAGATCAAGGTTGGAATGGCTACCCACTACAGTTAAAGGTAGAAGAGGTGAAAATTAGAATTTGGTCTGTCTGAATCAATTTCATTGATACAAAATTAACCCTTAGAGAAAGTCTTTGGCTTCTTTGTTTAATGATTTCATGTGAGTAATTATAGATTGTATCTGTGCTAATATCTCACTGGCTCCATTCACTAGTAAGAAGCCCAAATCTTGATAGTATTCATCTGTATAAGTACAGGTTTCCCCCTCAACAAGTATTATGAGGAAGTCAGGCCACATCACATGTGTAATCTCAATAAATATGAGCAGTCACCAGTTTGTGTTTTTTCTAGCAGGCATTTCTCATTACCAAAATTTAGGACAGTAATGCATAGTTGGCTTCTGAACAATAAGCCATTACCTGATGGGTTCATGATAATCTGATCTCTGACTTCCAGAAATATATTTCCCATAAAGGAGAAAAGAATTAAGACCATAAATTTCATTTTGTATTATAAAACTATTTTTAATAATGTATTCATCTACCTTAGAAATGTGATTCTTTTTGGACAATAAGCTAAGAATTTTTTCCCTAAGATGGTCACAAACAGTATTGTAATCCTTTCAGAGAGTGAACTGTTGAATGCAGATGGGAAAACTGCCTAAAGCCTCATTGTGAACCTTGTGGTAATGTTTACTTTTCAAATTAAATGAGAGAGAAAACATAAAATGGATAAAACAGGCTGTTGGTTTTACTTGAAATAATAACCAACTGTTCAATATCTTCAAGTCAGAAGAATTAAAGAGGGGAAATCAAGCAAGAATCGATGTTTTTATTCAAAAAAATTAGCCATCAACCCACTCCATATGAGATGCTGGTTTGGTGGCTTCTCTTGAGAAGAAAATGTCATTGTGGGCTTGTTTTTGTGTGTGGAGCTTTTGAAGACCAGGTAGAACTGCAATCAAGGCCTATGGCTTCCTGGGCCTTGTGATTTCAGGGTTGTTTTCACAGCTCATAGGGATTTGTTCTGTTCAAAAGCAAGTGAGCTGCAAAATATGGATCCTCATCATAAATTGCAGATGAGAGCTGTTTTGATTAGGTGTAATAGTACCATGTGCCCAGGGCTTTAGATGCCATCAATTGCTGCATTCCACTGTAGATCTGTTAAGAATATTCTGGGGACTTTAAAATATTTCACTAAAGACACACAGATGAAAGCCGGGTGGTGGTGGTGGTGGCGCACACCTTTAATCCCAGCACTTGGGAGGCAGAGCCAGGCGGATCTATGTGAGTTCGAGGACAGCCTGGTCTACAAAATCCAGGACAGGCACCAAAACTACACAGAGAAACCCTGTCTCAAAAAACAACAACAAAAACAGACACACAGATAAAACAAAATTCCAGAAATATGAGAATATGAAAAAGTGAGAATATATGATAATTTGAATCTTGACTCTTACGAAAATAAAGTATCCTTCCAAAACAAATTTCTCAGAAAATTCAACCCCAAAAATGGCGCAGAATTAATCCATACTGAAGTCGATGGGAGAACCAGAATGCATCTACCATTCCATAGTTTTTGGTTCAGTTTAATTTATGATATAGAATTGAAGTGAGGGCCACTTACAGGCATGAATGTGAAAAGCTTACCCAACATGACTGATGCCATAGCAACTAAAGAGGTCCTGACCATGCACAGGCACCAAGACAAAGGCTGACCCTAGAAATTAGTGTGACCAAATCCTCATGTCATACAAGTAATAAAATGAAAGAGACAACACAAGGAAACAATGAGGGGACAGTAAGAAACAGGTAGGTGATACTATGAAGTATGTTAGTGTGGAGTGCCATTCCCAAGACAAATGACAAGGTTTTCGTGGTATTTGGGTGAAGTAGTATCCCCAGCAGACTTGTGCCACCTGGAGGCATGCTAATATCGAGGCATAATCTGAGGTAGCACAGGCTCAGTACCTCTGCTCCTGTCTTTCTGTGATATAAAGGAAAACTCTTAGTAGATGAATCAAATGTTTAATTCTATTGAAAATGTCATGCTGTGGCACCCAAAGTCTATTTTTCTTAGGACAGATTTCCAGGAGACATTTCATAGACACTGGTTCTGGTCACATATTGGAGTGGACTTTCTGCTAAGGTTCTCTCTAAATCTGGTGCTGAAAGTGACAATTATGGATGCCAAAGCTATCAGAAAACCCTTCTTGACTTGCCTTTTTTTCTCAGATACCTTCTACAGTAGAATAAGCACAAAAATGTTTAAAGTACAGGCTTATGTGCACATGTTTGAGAATAAGCACATAAGAATTTAGAATTGGTGTGTCAATGGCACATCTTTACAAAGGGGCATGTTTTGTTTCATTCTCATGCCAATCCATATTCTTGGTATGTGAGCCTATTACCATCTTACATCAAACTATCTAGTTTGGTTCATAAAAATTTACAAGAAATTTCTTTCCTATAAATCCCTCAGCAACATTCATTAGTTACTTAATAAAAACCTATGGTAGTCCTAGAAAGAATAAATAAAATCAAGGTGTAATTAATCCAGAAGTTGCTTACGAGCAAGTTGGAGAGATTTCTACTGCTACAGCTTATATTTAAAGTAAATTATCATAAAGAATTGAGTCTATATATTTGTGATTATGAAGAATTCCACAGAGAAGAATGGAAGAGAATGAAAAACTTGGAAAGGCTCTTTGGAGAAAATACAAAACATTCACCCAAGTCCATAAATTTGTGTATTTCCTAGGATGTGCTAGGAATGTCAATAGGTGTTATTTCTTTTCCTTATTTTAGCCCCTAGGTAAAAATCACCTTATTACAACTGTAATGGAAATGGCATTCACATTGTCAATGAGTTACTGACTGATGGCCCTACATTGCAGTGGAAGTCAGAAAGTTTGAAGACCTGAAATAAATTGCTTAAATTCACACAGTTACTACGAAGTCGGTATTTGAATTGAAAATTGTCTAAGCAAACCCTAGCTCCTAAGCCTGACTTTACATTATCTTTTTGGCATTGATGAGGCTTATAAAATCCAGAATCACTATTTCTTTTCTTTATAATTCTTCTGAGGTTAGGTGGCAATTTAAGTGAGAATCTGTACTGCATATAAATTGTTTTCTTTTTGAAAGATGACCTTGTAGAAACAAGATTCTATAATACTTCTAGCTATATCATGAAATTCCATGTGAACTGGTATTTAACAAAGACTCAGAATATGCCAGTCCAACTGAAGTTTTAGGAGGGCAAGAAATGTGTGCTATACAATCACAAAGAGCAATGCTATGCAATTTGGGGAAATGTCAATACTATTTTCATTGTTAATTGAGGCTTCATAAAATGACACTTGATGAATTGATCATCATAGGCTTGGGGTCATAAAAGGCAGTGTGTCTTAGAATAAATCACATGAGCAATTTATATACATATATCAAAGGAACTTCTTATTAATTGCCAGGCATGTTCTAAGAATGTAAACTGTTCTTAAGACTAGTTGATTTGATATAAGCCATAGTGAATCAATAATGTCTTCTCTTTCTAGGATTTCAATGTCTTTATCTTTATTATTACAAGTCCTTGAGGAAAAAAGCAACATTCTCTCCCTGGTTTAGATTCTTCTGCTCAGTTAGTTTCTGTTCTTAGATATTTCCTTCTGTTGCATATCCTTCTGCTCGAAAGTTGCATTTTAGAATGGAATTATAATATTATAAATCTGGATATGTCTAGATTCATTGGGCTTCTGATGAGAAAACCCCCTTTTCTTGGGATGTACACACTCCTTGTAGTTAAAAATGCTGACCCCAGCTGTTCATTTCTCCCAGTGTGTCCACAGTATCCCCACTGTAGTAACAGTGATTGCCCCAGGGACAAGCAACCAGCCAAAACTGAACAAATCCATGTCTTCTTTGGGACTTTGGCAAGATGAAATATGTCAGGAAGGCATTTCTACTGAGACTTCTAGGCTGACGCCATATATATTACTAGAATATTTGCAAAGGCTTAGCTACCTTTCCATATGGAGGGATACTTCCTATAACATTGAAAGAAAGAGTTGAAAATGGTATAAGGATTCTTTGGAGCTCTGGACCATTTCTCTAAAACAAATGCCTTCTCTTTTTTGCTTAAATTGAGTTATGTGGAAGTCAGTTGAACAGAAGATAATGTTGACCTCAGTGAAGCAGCAGGACATGTAGGGAGCATACTGATTAGAAGTTATAAGATAGTCTTGGTTGTGACACTGACTTGTGACCTCAAGAAAATTACTTAATCTTTCTGGAACAGTCTTCTTAATCAATGATATGCTAACACTGGCTCACATAAATTCTGAGGCAACCTTTTCATCTTCTGCTTTGTGTCTACATCCATCACTTTAAATTTACTGACTCATAATGATCTACAGCTTAGAAGGATTAAAATGGCTTATCAGCTGCTTTTCTCTGTAGACCAGACTGGCCTTGAACTCAGAGACCCACCTGCCTCTGCCTCTGCCTCTGCCTTCTGAGTGCTGGGATTAAAGGCATGTGCTCTGATTACTTTTTCATTGTCATGATAAGATACCTTACAAAAGGAACTTAAGGAAAGAGGGATGTGTTTGGGTTCACAGTTTGAGAGTATTGTCCATCCCAGTAGGGAAGGTATGTCACTGAAAGCATAAGTAGCTATGGTAACAGAAAGCTGCACATATTGCATCTTACATCAGGAACTAGAGAAAGGTGAATGCTGGTACTCAGTTATCTTCTCCCTTCCTATCCTTTTATTCAGTCAGGGAATCCAAGCTGTAAGGTGCTGCTGCCCACATTCAGAGTGGGTCTTCCCTCCTAATTTAAACCTCTCTGGAATCACCTAGAGGTGTGTCTCCTAGATGAACTCCCATCCAGTCAAATTGCCAGTGGAAATTAGCCACCACAAAGCATAAGCTATTCACCATCCTAGTTAGCATATCTAGCTAATATGAAGAATACGTCTCTCTGTTTCCAGATCTCATTCCTCCTTTATCCCAATCTTTATCCCAAACGTGTGAATTTAAGTAGCTACAAGGCCTGAGCAACTAGAAAATCAATTGTGATGGTTGGAATGAAAATGGCCCCCAATAGACTCATATATTTGAATATTTAGTCACCAGGGAGTAGAACTGATATGGCCTTATTGGAGTAGGTGTGGCCTTATTGGAGAGGGTGAGTCACTGGGAGTGGGTTTTGAGGTTTCAAAAGCCCATGCCAAGGCCAGTTTCTCTCCTCCTCTTACTTCTCTCTAGATAGATAGATAGATAGATAGATAGATAGATAGATAGATAGATAGATAGATAGATAGATAGATAGATCACTCCTCCCCTCTTTCCCCCTTGCCTGTGGATCAGGATCTAAAACTCTCAGCTACTGCTTCAGGCTTCATGCTCTGTGCCATGATGGTCATAGACTAATAACCCTCTGAAACTGTAAGCAACACCTATTTAAATGCTTTTTTTTATAAGTCGCCTTGGTCATGGTGTCTCTACAGCAATAGAAGAGTAACTAAGACATGCACTCATCTACCTAGAAAATTCAACTTGAAAACCTGAATCCAATGAATAGAACATTATGTACAAAGGCTGTTGTATAATTTTTCATTTATATTCCTATGGTAACCATGATTTCTGAAAAATATACAGCTAAAATATATAATTCCTTTTAAACAGATACTTACTTCTGTTATATGCAAATACAAACACATATGCCAATGGACTCTGAAGTGAAATACATCACTTAAAACTAGGAACTATATTCTAATTCTTTTTGGTGTTTTGTTGTATTACCATTCATCCTTTCAAATGAATCTAGCTATTAAGTTTGGAGCTCCACTTATCTTCACATTTAAACATGCACAGATTGTTAAAGCCAATAAGAGCGGGAGTACTAAAGGAGTAGAATAGGAAACAAGAATGTAATGATAAAAACTAAGAGCTGCTGGTGAATGTGTGCCTTTTGATAAATGCTCTCACTGAGAAGTCACAATCTGTCCTATTGGCTTTACATAATGCTTGTGTTCATCTATTTATATAAAGGGCAAGAAAGGCTGTACAAAATATCACTATATATTTATGAGATTTGAGGACCTTAAGAGGTCCTTGTATCTGTGAGAGTTCAGTTAGAACAACAGATGCAATTGGAGACAGATGTTAAGAGACCTGTTGTGGGAAACTAGCTTTTGTAGATGGAAGGCTGGCTAGGCAAAGGTAAAGTCCACAGGAAGGCCATGAGCAAAGGCGCATCAAGCCACTGAGTCAAACCTACGTGGATCATCAGGAGCATCTTTCTGATTTAAAGTCAACTCATCTTTCTTTCTTTTTTTATTTTTTATTTTTTGTTTGCTTTTCAAGTATGAGTGTTTGCCTCAGAATGAGGGTACACCTTGAAGCCAGAAGAGGATATCAGATCCCCTGGAGCCAGAGGTACAAGCAATTATGAGCCACCCTGCATGGGTGCTGGAAACCAAGTTCAGGTCTTCAGCAACAGCAGCTAGCACTCTTAACTGTTGAGCCATCCTCCAACCCCAAGTCAAATGATTTTTAACTATATGTGACATTTATTGAGCCAACAAAATACCTTCATAACACCTCGGTTGATGTTCAGTTAAAAACCCCAAACTGTAACCTTGCCAAAAACACATCACTGTCTCTAAACCCTTTCAAATAGTCTATAGATCAACACCTTTCCAACAATGTATGAGGCTAGATTTTCCTTCATAGACCAACCAAAGCAATGTAAGAACACAAAGGATAAAGTCTGCAAGCAGACATGAGAATCCAGAAAATCTCCATCCGAACACTAAAGATGTTGTTTTAATTCTCATAAATTTTTTTGTTATATAAAATAGTTACATGTGATAAAATGCACCATATATGTTAGTATAAAGTGGATATATTTTTATTTTAAAAGAAGTAAAAATCATTACTTTAAAATTTCTAACTTCAAGTCTCTCTTCAAGGAAATATAGTTATACAATCCACATAAACAAATCATTGAGTCCTAAACAATTTTGAAGGATATAAAAGATCCCGAGTCACCAAATAGTCTGAGAACTGCTGTCCTTTATAAATAGAATGAATATATTCCCAACACCCCAGTAGTTCTCCTTTCATTTGACATTAATCATTATAGATGCTATCTACTTCACAGCATAAACAATGCAAAAAATTGTCCATACTTTATGAATATCACAATTAATCTCTTTTCCCTCATGCATTAATTTGAACAAATTGTTTCCCAAAGAATCCCAAGCTCTTTTTTGTAACCTCCTGATTATGTGACCTGATTCTAGAAAATACCTATTTAAATTTTGGCTATAAACATATTCCATATCAGTATTCAGTATTTTTATTCTGAAACTTACTTTATGCAAATTCTAGTAAGTTATTCATGATAATTTACATACACAATAGGCAAAATATTTATTTGGGGATATTTGATTCATGGTTTTGTATTCTGAAAATGAGCAAGCTGATGGGATGGGTAGGAAAGAGAACTGTGGCTGAAATAGAATCATCAGTTTCTTCTTTATCAGTCACCTTTTGCCTAATTGAAAAATTCGGAGCAAAGTCATAGGAAGACCAAAATTGTGAATTTAAAAAAAAAAGTGACCAAAATATGGTACAGACTTGATTGGCTTTGCTCAGTAATGGATGGATTGTGACCTGAGAATGAAAGATGAAATAAGCCCTTCTCTCCCCAGATTGATTTTGGTCAATGTTTTTTCACAGTAAAAGGAAACAAATTAAGACAGAACATACTCCTTTTATCTAGAAACTTCAATATAGTGGCAGAAAATGTAGCCTACTGAAGGAGGCCAGGTAAGGCATAGTGATAACTATAGCCTGCCCAAAGTTATTGTCATTATTTAATAGTGGCAAGCTCTTAATTTGTGAGACTAGATTCCTTTTTTTTTTTTTTTTTTTTTTTTTTTTTTGCATTTGGAGCCATCTTCCATAAAATATGTGAGACTGCATTATAATGAGAAATCTCCCAACATCTAAGCACTCCCAATTAATTTAAAATATGTCAATAGGTCAGTAACCTCATGTGACATCTGATATAGGAACATTGACTTTTACACAAATTAGTAAATGGCAAAGGACCAAGAAATTCATCATATGCTAAGGTAGCCTACAGTTGCTGTTGGCTTGGGCTGACCCTTTTCATGGCCATAAACACTGTATAGCATGAAGAGTTTTCATTATTTTTTATCTTCACTTACAAAAATTATCTCACAAATCAAATTAATTGGTATAGGCCTGTACTAAGACTTCAAATTCCTTCAAGATGGATGCATGTTTAAGTCTGCTTAGCATCTTTCTGGATAAAAAGACACAACTAGCCTGGAAAAGGACCATAAACTTATGTCATTTACTCAACAAATCAGGTCTTCAGTGTCCTGTTCCATCACCTTAGAAGTTCAGGATAAAGTTTGGGCAGGGATCTCAACTTTAGCACTATTAGCATTTTGGGTCCAATCATGCTTTGTGGTGGAAGGCTACCCTGTGCTTTGAAGTTGTGTTTGCCAATCCTTTCCTATGTGGTCTTAAGTAGACTTACCCACCTCCCTGAGTTCCAGCACCCCACTTATGATACAAGGAACAGCAGAGCATTAAATGACCTTCAGTATGAATATTCAGAAAGTAAACCAGACTTCTAAAAGAAGAGGACAGGAAAGAGATCTTAAAAGGACTCATATTTTGCAAATGGTACACTATAAAGTGCCAAGATCCATCTTAAAATTCCAGATTCTCTGAATGTTCAGATGGGTTTTATGCTCTTAAGACTTTCTAGTTTGTATTTTACAGCAATTTGGATTTTAGAAGCTGTTACTTCTTGAAATTTTTACCTATGTCCAAATTTCTTCTTTGATGTCTGGAAAGATACATAATAATATATAAACTTCACAATTACTAATCCAACTGTTTTAGTTCTCTCTCTCTCTCTGTGTGTTGCTGTAATAAACACCATGATTTAAAGCAGCTTAGAGAAGAGAAGGTTCTATTTGGCCTATACTTCAGGTTCCGGTCTGTCACTGAGGGAAGTCAGGACAAGAACTCAAGCAGGAACTGACATAGAAACCATTGAAGAACACTACTTACTGGCTCACTTGCTCACTGGCTTAGGTTCAGCTAGTTTTTGACAACCACTCAGACCTGCCTAGGGGTGGTACCACCCATAGTAGGCTGGACCCATCAATGTCAATCATCAGTCAAGACAATCTCTCACAGACATGATTGTAGCTAGAGTTTCCTGCCTTGCCCACTGTCAGGACAAATCTCTGTCACCCGCCAGTCCCACTGCCACTCAGACCCAACCAAGTAAACACAGAGACTTATATTGCTTACAAACTGTATGGCCATGGCAAGCTTCTTGCTAACTGTTCTTATAGCTAAATTAATCCATTTCTATAAATCTATATCTTGCCATGTGGCTCGTGGCTTACTGGCATCTTTACATGCTGCTTGTCCTGGCGGTGGCTGGCAGTGTCTCCTCCCACCTTCCTGTTCTCTCAATTCTCCTCTCTGTTAGTCCTGCCTCTACTTCCTGCCTGGCCACTGGCCAATCAGTGTTTTATTTATTGACCAATCAGAGCATTTGACATACAGACCATCCCACAGCATATGATCACAGACCAATGTGATCTGGACAATTCCTCGATTGAGGTTCCCTCTTCCCCAGTGACTCTAGGTTAATAGAAGAACTAACCAGTACCTCGGCAGTCATGGCATTAGATACTATTTGTTTCTTTCCACCACTTTTGAGGCCCAAATTTGAAGATGTTCTCCTCTTTCTATCTTCAGGATAGGCTTGTTGACTGTCCTACTTTGTCTCTTCTTTATGTGTCCATCAATTGCTTTCCATCAAAATAACAACTGGCTTCTGACATTTACTCCATTTAGTTTGGCTACAGGCAACTCAGTAAGAGGATTATACATGAATTGTAGCTATCAGTCAAGCCATAAATAATCCTGAATTTTTTGTGATGTCTGAAGTATGATATATTAGTCCCACGCTTCATATTTGGTATAATCAAACAGTAATCAGTAAGAACTATGACTACTGCAAAATGAGACCTCTGAAGCTTTAAGAGCAAATTTATCACCCTCACACACATAAAAGTCACTGCAAAGAGTCTTTTCTTTCTTAAGGGCCCTTGAAACCCAGCAACTGAATTCCATTCCAGGCCTCCAAACGAGAGCAACAAGGTTATAATTGTCTCACACTTAACTACATGTTTTGCAAAACATAATAGGCAAAGTCATTTTTGTACCATGCACAGAGAATGAAACCCCTTATGAATTCCTATATGGCTGGCTCAATGATTGACATAAAGGAGAAATGAATGCAAGAGCCTTCAGTGATGCTTCTCTATCCATGTGGTGCTGAGAGGAGAACACAGCCTTCACTGTTCTGGGCCTGGGCCCCACATTCACAGGCTTGCTATTCTTCTCCTTTACTCCTGGGCCTAGGGAGGCAGCTCCTTGTTGCCTTTTGTTTCATTGGTTATGGTTATTTCTTTCCTATGTCTCTTCTCTGAGTTACTGAATTACTGTTAGCTTAAGGCCTTGCCTTAACAAACGGAGAGATGAAAGGTGCCATAGAGAAGAGAAAAACTTCAGCCGTGCTTTACAACAGAAAATATACCACTCTCAAGGACTGTTTTCCATGGCTTCTAATGGAATCTGCTCAGTAGAGACATCGGCTTTGCTGGGGTAAGTAAAAGCATCCTGGCTTCCCAGATACAATGTAGGGATAATTGCCTCTTAGAATCATGGATTCTAAGTTCTAAATCAAGCCCAAGGTATGACTATTTTTTAACACTCTGTTTAAAATTCATTTAGCTTGCTGGGCACACAATCCACATACCTTCTCAGATAGAACATTGTATTTTTCTGCTATTGATTTCATTATGATAAGCTGAAAGCTAATGCTGCTTCCTTGCCTGACAGAGCTTGCAGCTTGGCTGTGCCCTAACATGTTTTATGATAAATAATGTATCCTGCATTCATCCAGGGTAGCCTGGAGAAGCAGATGGAGTTAGAGGCTTATTCTCAAATAGAAAGAAACTACAGCTCAAAGGAAAAGAATGAGATCACTGTATGGCTTCTCAATTTCCTCAGGATAAACGGGGAGGCTGGCACCCTGGAGGGTTTCCAAATGATAGCTGGGAACTTTGGCTTTCCTCTGAGTTCAAAGGAGAAAGTTGTTGGTTTTTTGTTTTGTTTTTAAATGTGTTTACTCCTGATGGTTAGCTGTGCCCTCCAAGAAAAGCTTTGTGCACATAGGTATGTCTCTGGTAAGCACCCTCAAACAGATCTTCTTTGGAGTGTCATTTGGCTGGGGGTACCTGCATCTCTAACCACAAGGTGAAAGGTCATTTTTGAAAGTTACATCTGCAGAAATGCACGTACACAGAAGGCACTTTTGCTGTAGGCTGCTTTCTAATTCTGACCACAGGAGTCAGAGTGGAGCTTGACTTCAGTCACCAACCTGGCACCTGTTTCTCTCTTCTCCCCCTGCTCCTCTGTTTCCAGACCTTGCGAATGTAGTCTGAGAGCATGTAGAGTGTTATTCCATTAATACATTCGCTGTTACACTAAGCTATTAATCAGGCAAACCACAGATGTTGTTTTCTTTCTACACGTTCCTATTTAATTACCCTTAATAACACCGACAGAGCTTCTCAAATCATCGCCATCAATAGCTTTTTAAAACTGCATCGGATGACTTGTTTCCTTGGCTCTCTACTTATTAATGCTGGCTATCTACCTTGATGGACTCCAGATCTCTTAGGTTTCCTGTGTATTTCTTGCAGAATGTAGCAGGTAACTGCACATAGGCGTGGATTAATAGGCCCTTCACTGAAGGTTGAAAGCCACATGCTGAGCTTACAATCAAACCATATTCTCCTCATGCTAAGAAGGGTGTTATCTTTTTGAGGCATGTGGCATTAATAAATCTGTCCGAAGGAGGCTGCCACTCCAAAAGATCTGAGCTTGGAGGAAGCCAGGGGAGCTTGATGCGACTGTCTGCTTTAAACAGGGTGAAACTCAGGTCTAGAGAAATGAGCTCTGGGTTGCTGAAACAAAATGTAGGAGCTTGAGGTTTGTGGTCCTAAACTCAGGGTTGGGTCTACTGACTGGCAGTTCTCCACAGAACCTACCACTTGAGAAGAAAAAAAAAAAAGTGCCCTATTTGACTCATGCAGACTCATGCAGGCTGGTTTTCCTGTGAATGGCTTTATCTACCCACTCTCCTAAAAGGAAAACTTGACTAGACATTTGTAAGTCATGCAGTAAATCTAAAGAGTTCTATGTTTGATGATTATTAGGAATTTCTCCTTTTTCAGTGACATTTTCTTCTAAAAGAGCTAAAACTTATGGAGCTAATTTACCCTTCTCAGATTTTCATTTATTTGTTTTTCTACATTGTACACTTTAATTAAAGGATTGAGTAAAGTCAGTTGTGATAGCCTAGGCCTTTCATCCCAACACTCAGGAAGTGAAAGCAGAGGATTGCAATTCCAGGCCACCCTTAGCTTCATGAGAAGTTTCGTACCAGCCTGAGATACATATTAACTCTGTCTCAAAACCATAAACGGAAAGAGAGGGTGGTTTAATAAGTAGTAAACAGTAAGCATAGCAGTAGTGTGGATTGATATCAAAAGTATGAGAATCAAGCTTGGATTTGAATCCTAATTTAACTTCTTAAAAATTGTGTGACCTTAGGGAAATTACTCAGCCTCTCAAATTTAGAGGCAGGGGGAAGGGGATCATCTACTCTGATGCAATGGTCTACAGAGACCCTTAATAAATTATTGCTATCATCATCATCATCATCATCAAGTGGAAACAAATGACAAAAAAATGTTATTTTAACATTTTTCCTTCTATTTTAATATGTCACAGACACCTTAATATCTAGAGAAAGAGAGCCTTTATTTTCTTTTCTGGGTGTTTAGGTCGTTGTGGCCTGCTGAAATTTTCACATACATGTTGTCTTTTGTTCTTATCCCCCAACCCCCAAGTGATCTTAGGCCAGTGGTTTTCGAAATGTACTTTCTGGTTCAGCTGTTCCAGAAGAACTCGACAACCTGTTAGAAATGCATCATCCCAGGCCCTGTACTCAGACACACTAAAACTCAGGGTAACTCAAGGTCTGTTTTGAACAAGGCTTCAGATGAGACTGGTGGTCTCTTGAGTTCAGAATGGCAACCTGAAGAAATCTGCCCGGCCACTTAATGAACTGCTGTAGTCCTCAAAGTGAGGGCAGAAGACATCAGAACACCCTGGGTAAGAAAATGATGACCAGATGACACTCGAATGTGTCATTGAACACCTCACTTAGACAATAAATGTTCTCTCTCTTTATCCTAGTTGAATTCTGAAGTGTCCATTGGATGTTACTAGCTTAGTTGACTCCATAACCATGGCTAATATCTTAAACACAGAGCGGGTACAAATCCTGTGTCCTAAGTAAGCAGCTGGGTCTTCCCAATTTAATGACATCCTGTTCAAGTTCTCATCATGGCACTCTTACAGGCTAACTTTAAGATCTATCTGTTGTATTTATATTACTTATATACAGAAAGAAGTAAGACGATTAAAATACTGTATGAGTGATATGGGTGTTATGTGCATTTGAATGCTGATGCATTGAAAAAAACCTGATTACATTGGTACCACTTGAACCCTTTATTAACTGGGCAATTCATATTCTTCCTCCTCTCTCTCTCTCTCTCTCTCTCTCTCTCTCTCTCTCTCTCTCTCTCTCTCTCTCTCTGTTTCTCTGTCTCTGTCTCTGTCTCTCTCTCTCTTTCTGTGTGTGTGTGTGTGTGTGTGTGTGTGTGTGTGTGTGGTATATTTGTACTTGTACATGTGAGTGTGTGCTTAAAGAGGTCAACTTCAGAAGTTGCTCCGTAGCCATCTACCTTGTTTTTATTGTTGTTCATTTTTTGATTGTTTCGTTTGTTTCAAGAAGGACCCTTCACTGGGACCTGGAATTCACTGGTTCTGCTAAGCTGACTGGCCAGTGAGCCCCAGTGATCCATCATCTCTCTCTCTCTCTGCCTCCATGATGCTTGAATTACAAACACTCATCCCCATGCCTATTTTTTGACATGGGGTCTAGACCTCAAACTCAAGTCCTCATACTTAAACAGAAATGCTTTATCAGCTGACTTTTCATCCCAGCCCTGTGCTATTTTCTTACTCTGAGATTCCTGACCTGTCAAATGATAGTGAAACTGACATTATAGAAGTAGAGGAGGACAGACATATGAAATATGGATGTTAAAGTCCTCAGAATTCATTAGGTCCTTGTCACATAAACATTCCCCAAAACCTGCTTCTTAAAAAGATGTATTCTTAGAGAATTTCATACATGTATATAACGTACTTTAATTAGTATTTTGATTATATCCACCCCTTATTTCCCCCCTACACTGCTCTGTGACTCCTCCTTCTCCCATATCCTCCATCCTCTTTTTTTTTTTATAACCCACTAAGTCCAATTGGTGTTGCTCATATGCACATGGGTGTGGCACCATCCACCTAAGGAACATGGGCAACTTACAAGGAGCCATATCCCTGAAAGAAACTGACTTATCTCTCTCTGCCAGGAGCCATTAATTTACAATAGCTCCTCCACTAGGGTAGTGTCTGGTGTCAAGCCTGACTTCAAAGCCAGTTTGCTATGTGATCTTTAGAGTGTATTTTATTTGCTTCTTTGTCAGATGATAATGAAGAAAGCAATGAGGTGAAAGGTCCTTCTAATTCTTAATATGTGTTGACACATGTATATTGTGCACAGATATACACATATACAGACAATAATATTTGTATCCCCTATAAGTATGGCTTTGGTATGCGTAGCTCTATTCCCCTGACATCAAACTCAAGTACTTGGGAATAACACTGACAATAGATGGCCCTGTTGGAAAAATAAAAAAAAATCAAGACATGAAGAATGCGGAGACGGGTGTACATTTCAGAGCTCAAAGGTAATTTTGCTGTATTTTATTATCATCTGTCAAACTTAAAGCATTACTGAGACTAGAAAATAGATTGTCACAGAGGTTTCTGAGGACAATGGTTTCCCTGAGTTGGTGTAAATATATTCAGAGAGACTTGTTCCCACTTAATAACCTGCGTTTTTCCTTCGGAATCACTGATGCGTTCACTTACAGCATTTGAAAGGCAGTTTGTCCTCTGCTGTCAAGTGAACTTGATAGAATAACAGAAAAGAAATACTGAAAAATTCAATCAGATCTTGTTACTTCTCAAGGGACTTTCTTGACTACTTGTTCTGTTTAAGAAGGAAGAAAGGGAACACAGTGTTTCTTCGATCTCATACAAAGTTCCAAAACAGTTGAACAGAATATCTCCCTGGGAGATGCCATCTGAAGTTCTCCCCTCAGCGTGTCATGACATGGGATGATGGGGTGGGGGGCAAAGCATATCTAAAGAACTACTTCAACATTGTAATGCTATGATGTCAGATTATACTCATCAGCTTATTTATTGCTTAGGATATTATTGTTAAACTACTCAACCAATAATGAAATCTACAATAATCTCAACAATAATGAAAAATCTTTCCCTAATCATTAAGTAGTGTCCTGACTTTCACATAACTAACTATCAAAGAGATCCAACCCTCCAGTGGAGCTGTTCCACTTGATTGAGCAGGTATTTAATTAAAAAAAAAAAAAATCACTGTTTAAGGCAAGGGTTTAAATTCTTTCCCCCATGTGCTCTAGCCTCCTTATCTGTAATCTGAGAATACAATGTCATAGCTTCACAAAATTGTTTTGAGAATTAAGATGATCATGTTGGAAATCACCAGAACCGGTAATACTCACTGAGTTCTCACTACCGGCCAATGCTAGTCCAAGGGTTTTGCCCATCAGGGGCCATTTACATTTATCATTTAGTTCTGTGGTATAGCCATGGGGATTAACCAGCTTGTCCATTATGATATGGAAGGAAGAGGTGGAGCCAAAATCGGTACCCAGAGAGTTTGGCTCCCTGTTCCTCATCTTTAGGATTTAGACCACTGTTCTTAGTCATATGTTATGTGAGCACTCACGTCAGGGAACTCACAACAGCCTGAACCATAACTCCTAAAGATCTGCCACCCTCTTCTGGCCTCCATGAGCACATACATCCACACAGAGATGTGCACATATACGTATAATTTTGGACTAATCTTTTTTAAATGCATGTGTACATATGTGTGCATATAAAATCTAGTCTTAAAACACATGACTGCCAAATATTTTCTTCTATAAGATGCCTCTTCATTCTGTTCATCATTTTCATTGTTATGCAAAAGTTTCCTAATTTCATGAAATCCCATTAATCAATGCTTGTTATTATTTCTTCGACTTGGAAGTGTTTTTTCTGAAAGCCTTTGTCTACACCTATATCTTAAGGACAATATCTTTGTTTTTCTCTACCTGTTTCAAAGTCCCATATCTTACGTAAAGGCCTTTTGATCTCTTTTGAATAGATTTTTGTGCAAAGTGAGAGATGTGAAATCTAGGTCATTCTGCTATGTGTGGATACTTGGTATTCCCAACACCATTTCTTTGAAGAGGCTATCTTTTCTCTAATGTAATTTTTTTCACTCTTGTAAGAAACTAGGTAGCAGTACCAGCACAGATTTATTTCTGGGATTTCATTTCCATTAATCTCCATGTCCATTCTGTGCCACTAGTATCCTGGTTTTGTTACTATAGTTCTGTAGCATAATCTGAAACTGATTGCTAGGATACCGCTACCACTAATTTTTTTCTACTCAGGATTATTTTGGATATCTAGGATCTTTTGTGCTTCCATACTAATTTTAGAAAAAAAAAATTAATTCTGTGAAGAATGTCACTGTAATTCATATGGAGATGCATTAAATCTGTGAATCATTTTCAATAATACACCATTTTCACAATATTAGTTCTGTTGGTCCATGAACATAGGAGATCTTTGTATCTTCTAGAGTTTTTCAGTGTTTAAAAAATTGTCATTGTACCGGTTTTTTTTTTTTTTTTTAACCTCCTCGGCTAGATTTATTCTTAAAACTGCTTTGTTTTTGGAAGCTGTTGTTAGCAAGCATGTCTTCCTGTTAAGTGATTAAACAAATCCAAATAGTAACATAATGAACAAGGTTTGAAACGGTATTGTAGCCATAAAGAGGAGAAGCTATTTGGGAGATTAACCATGAAAACTACTTCTCTGGTCCAAAATAGCTAGACAGCAGTCAACTGCCTAGGGTATCAAACATCTCTAGAAATAAAACATGAGTGTTATCAGAACACCTAATTAAAGTGAATGCAGTGTAGACAGTAGAGGAAAGACTCCCAAGTAAATTCTCAGATTTTTGTATGTTAATTTTTGAATCCTGCTACTTTATCCAACGTATTGGGTCTGAAAGTTTTCTGATAGAGTCTTTAGTGGTGAGTTATTGTTTTTGTTTGGGTGGGTATGTGTATGTGTGTGTATCCATGCCCACGGACATGTAAAGGTGTGCATGAACATCTGTGCACATATGTGTGAAGCCCAGAAGACAACCTCTCATGCCATTCCATGCTATCCTCCTTTTGCTGGTAGGATGAGGTCTCTCACTGGCTCGGAACTGGACAAGAAGGCTCGGCCGGCTGGCCAGCAGGCTCCATTATCTTGCTGCAGTGCTGTCCCAGGTCTGGAATTCCAAGGCTATGCCATGTCATGTCATCATGGCCAGATTTTTTTATGTGATTTCTGAGAATCAAACCCAGGTTCATATGTTGGTACTTGACTAAAAGAACTATCTCCTAGATCCATCTTTCAGAGACTTTGAGTCAGGGTCATATCATCTACAAATAGAGGGACCATCTGGTTGCTCCCGTTCCTACATGTATCTCTTTCATTTCTTCTGTTCAGTTACTCTAGCTAACAGTCCTTGTACTCTATTCAAAAATGAGTGAAAGAGAGACAATCTCATTGCATTCCTAGGTTTAGAGAAAATGCTTTCAATATTTCTTCATTTATTATGTTACCTATATATTTGTTATAGATAGTGTTTACTGTATTGAGATATGTTTCTTTCCTTCCTACTCACATTGGGGTTTTATCAAGAAAGATCTTGAATTTTGTCAGAGATATTTTCTGAACCTCATTGAGATAACCGAGTAAATTCTGTCCCTCTATCTATTTATGTATTGTGTTACATTTACGGATTTACATATATAGAATTGTTCTTTCATTCCTAGAATGAAATCAAACTTATCATGTTGTATAATCTGTTTAGTGTGATGTTGAATTCAGTTTTGCAAGCATCTTACTGAACATTTCTATCTATCAGGGATAAAGAACAGAGTCTTTCTTTATGGTTGTGTTATTATACAGCTTGAATATCAGGGTGATTCTTGCTTTACTAATTGAATTTTATGGCATTCCTTTCCTTTCTTTGTTAAGAAAAAGCTTGAGGAGATTTATTATTAGATTTTTTTATAAAGGATTGGTAGAACTCAGCCAAGAATCTATCTAGCCCTGGGCTTCTGTTGTTATAAGTCTAATAATGCTTCCATTTCGCTGCTCATTATGGATGTGTTTATGTTGTTTGTATCATGTTGATTTAATTTTAATAGGTCACAAATGCCTAGAAATCTATCCATTTCTTCTGGATTTTGAGTTTATTAGAATGTAAGGGTTTTTTTTTAATATTACCTAATGATTTTCTGAATTTCATTAGTATCTATCATGATGTCCCCTTTTCATCTCTAATTTTATGGATTTGTGGTCCTTTTTTTAGCTAGTTTGAGCAAGAATTTGTCAATCTTATTTATCTTTTCCAAGAGCAAATTATGCTTCATTTCTACTTTGTAGTGTTTCTTTTAGTCTCTTCCTCATTAATCTCTACCCTATTCTTTATTTTTCCTTCTGTCTATTCATTTGGAGTTGTCTTTGCAAGATGAAAGTTTATAGCTATGAGTACTTACCTAAAAAAAATTCAGAGATTTCAAATAAATAATTTAATGATGTACCTCAAGGTCTTAAAAAAACAAGACGTCAAACCCAAAGTCTTGTCAGCTTCAATAGTTTTTGCCGGCTGACACTGACTTGTGGATTGTGTATTGAATAATGTTGGAATTCTATGATATGTAGATAGTAAAAGAAAAGCCTTTTTTATATATGTTTGTATTCTTTTACCTTTACAAATGTATTCTCTTTGTGATTAGGGTACAAATAATTATAAACTAGTAAGAATCTTTCAAAGAAGAGGCTAGATATGGAAGAAAAATTATTACTGAGACACTTGGATAAGGTGGAGAAAAGAAAGCCATGTGTACCAGAGTCTTTTATTATACCTTTAAATGTTTTGTAGTGTTTATTTTATTTTTAATTATGTGTCTGTGTTTGTGTGTGTGTGTGTGTGTGTGTGTGTGTGTGTGTGTGTGTGTGTGTGTGTGTGTAGATATGAGTGCAGATGCCTATGGAGGACAGAAGAGTGTGTCAGATACCCCAGGAGCTGGAGTTACAGGAATCTGTGAACCATGTAATGAGCATGCTAAGAACTGAACTCTGATGCTTTGCAAGGGAAGCAATCACTTTTAACCATGGAGTCATCTTTCCAGACCCTTCCTGGCTCTTTTTTATTTAAGCAAATATTAGATACCTTCCATGAAATCATGTTTGAAGCACTATGGAATTAGCAACAAATGAGATATGGTTCGTATCCTTCCATAACTCCCTGTCTAGCCAGAGATGTGAGAATGTAAACTCATAATCACAGACTAGTGGATAGCGTAATGAAGGAAGAAAGGATAGTAGCCCCTCATCTGCCATTTTGCATTTCTATGGTCATAGTTACATCATTCAATGACAATCCAAAACGTTACATTGAAAATTCCATAAATACTCAATAGATTTTAAATAAACCTTTTAACAATAGAATGTTGGGGTTTTTTTTATTTTTAGGGTACCTAATTTATAAATTATACTATGTAATGAATATGTAGGAAAAGTAGAGTACATACAGAATTTATTACTATACTTCCTTTTAGATTTCATATAGGGTCCTAGAATACATCTTTCCCAGGTGTATAGAGACCGCTATGTTTAATTTGGCTTCCATTTCAAAGGGGATCTCAACAATTGATGTGAAATTTATTAAATTTGGTTGTTCTGAATGATTAGCTTCATATAACAAACTTTATCTCACATACACACTGAGGACTAATCTTGAGTTCCATGATTATACCAAAGTGAATAATATATCTATATAACCACCATTTGAGGCTGGTAGTTTTATGTTTTCTTCCTTTGTTAGGTCTATTTTCAATATTCAGAGAATTGACACACTTCTGCAAATCAAAACTTATACAAAAAGGTACACTCAGACAAGTGTCATGGTGCCCTGTTATTAGCCAGAAATATTTAGCTGGCTTTTTCTTCCTCTCTTTCTCTTTATAACTGTAAGTATATGCATACTTATTTTCTTCTTCCTCCTATCTTTTACACAAAGTAATATATCATTTATATCATTTTATAAATTCTGTATTTATTCCCTCTGCCCATTTTTCAACAGTATTATAATTTGTTTTTCTTTCTAGTGCTAAATTTTTTTTATTTGTTAAGGATGTTGAACTTTTTCTGTGGTATGTTGGGAATATTGTCTATTTGTGATTGGCCTTTTGACTTGTCTCAGGGTGATTTTGCCATATATAGTGAATTTATTAATCTGCTTTCATATTTGGACTTTTAGGTATAATTACCTTGTAGGTCTAAATTAGATGAAATTTTGCCCATATTTCCTCCTAATGCTGGTAAAGATTTTTATGCATATTTTGACTATTTATTCATTTACAGTTTCTTTGTATATAAAAATAACTGGATCTATTTTAATTTGTAAAATAATAATTTTTAAAAATTGTTATGCAGCCGACTAACACCATTTACTAAAAACACATTCTTTTAAAAATGTTTTTTTAATTTATAAGTATGTGTGTGTTCCTGTTTTTCTATCTATATACCACATGCACACAATGCCTAATATTGGTGCTGGGAACCAAATCCAGGTCCTTTGCAAAAGATTGAGCCATCTTTCCAACCCTATAAATGCAATCTAAAAATTCATCATCATTATCATTATCACCATCATCATCTTACAATCTTTTCTCCAGAAAACCCAAGGCATCACCTTGTGACAACACTAGATTTCTAAGAAAATCTACCTTATTCCTGATCTCTCTGTCTCATAGTGAACCAGTGACACTCTGAGTTAGCTGTAGAGACTGTAGTCCCAAAGACGGCCACGAACTCAAACTACCTCTACAGCTAGACTCTCTGGTCACTGTTCTCCTACCAAGTCTTGCATCATTTTTACATTGTAAAAAATTTCGATATGTCAGATTTAATAACAAAGATTGTACTTTGCAGTAAATGCATTACATCTATAAATTAAATTAAGAGTAAAAATAGAATTTTGACCATATTCCTTAAACAGGAATGAAAGCCACCCCCTCACTTGTTCAAACTAGTTTTAGTGTCCTTCACAGTGCTTGAAGTTTTGGCTAGATTTAGTGCATTTTTCCTATTTTTTGTTCCTAAATGTTTCACTTTCTTATTGCTGTTCTATTTTTAATAAATATTTTATTTAATAATCATGCATATAATATGTTTGAATCCAATCCACTGACACCCCCCCACATTCTCTCCAAATCCTTCCCTATTTCCTTCATGTGCTCTCTCTTTTTTTAAATTCAATATCCACTGAGTCTGTTTAGTGCTGCCTACATATGCATGGGTATGAGGCTAACTACAGGAGCATGGGGTAGCCTCTTGGGCCTGCATTCATAAAGAAAAGTGACCATCTCTCTGCCATCAGTGGCCAATAGCTCCTCAGATGTAGGTAGGTCTCCATAACCACCAGTATCCATATCCATGCTGACATTTTTGACTGTCTTGATCTTGAGTGTGTCTTATTCATGAAGTCCAAGCCATTATGAGTTCATGCATGTAACTAAACTGTCATATCTGGCAAAGCTTGCTAACTACAGACACCCACTTCCTGTCTCTCTTACAATATTTCAGATCTCTCTTCCACAATGATCCCTGAGCCTCAGGAGAAGTGGATGTAGATATGTCACTGGCACATGAGCTGGCTTTTGGAACCTATTCCTGATGGTGGGATGCCGCCTCCCTGGGCCTTGATGCAATGGGGAGGAGCTTGGTCCTGCCTCTGCTTTGTGTGCCATGCTTTGGTGGTTCCCATGGGAAGCCTTTCCCTTTCTGAGGAGTGGATGGAGGTGAGGGTACAAAGGAGGTGGGGGGAGGGAACAGGAAAAAAGCAGGGAGGGGAAACTGTAGTTGATATATAAAATAAATTTTAAAATCAATAAAAACAAAGATGTATAGGAATGGACAGAAAAAATAGGTGTCCCACTTAGAGCCAAGCACTTGCCTGTCTCTTAGTCTGTGCACACTGACTAGTTGCTGGTCTGTGTATTAATCGCCATCTACTGCAAAAGGAAATTTCTCTGATAATGACTAAGAGAATTATAAATCTATGGGCAAAAAATAAAAACTTAAAGGGGTAGTTTATTTTTTATTATTATGTCTTTTTAGCAGAATGATAGTATTAGGTTCTCTCCTAGGGTCTATGGCCTAGTCAGTTAGGCTTTGTGTGTGTGTGTGTGTGTTGGTTGGTTTGCTTTAGATCAATTAAGGATACAAGACATGAGTCCATCTGCTGTGGGATGGTCTGTATGTCAAATGTGTTGCTCTGATTGGTCAATAAATAAAACACTGATTGGCCAGTGGCCAAGCAGGAAATATAGGCAGGACTAACAGAGAGGAGAAAAGAGAGAACAGGAAGGCGAAGAGAGTCACTGCCAGCCACCGCCATGACCAGCAGCATGTGAAAATGCCGGTAAACCACGAGCCACGTGGCAAGGTATAGATTTATAGAAATGGGTTAATTTAAGATATAAGAACAGTTAGCAAGAAGCCTGCCATGGCCATATAGTTTGTAAATAATATAAGCGTCTGTATGTTTATTTTATAAGTGGGCTGTTAGACTGCCGGGGTTTGGGGGGACCCGGAAAGAAAACTCCAGCTACATCCATCTTTTGGAGAGGACTTTGCATCCAATCCGAAAGTGATTGGTTACACTGGTAATATTTCTACCACTATCACACCAGTGTGCCTATCTTTCCAGGACAGTAGTATTACAGCTTGCAGAGCTCACGCTAGGTAAAACTGAGGTTGAATTTCTCTTCCTTGCAGCATACATATCACCTAATAGTGCTGTGAAAGATATCCAGTAGAAATGAATCTTTGAGGTTGGTACCAGCTTGAGTTTTCCATGTTCTATAACTATGGTATGCGGTATAACCATCAAGTTCAGGAGAACAATCAGGAGCAATAGCAATAGCCTGTAATGTTCGAGAATGGCCCACTGACCAAAACCACAAAAAAGAGGCAACCCACACATGGTTCTGGGCTTTTATTTCATAGCCAGTGTTGTCTGGGGAAGGCATTCCCCTCTACCCCCACCCCATCTCCATTTTATAGTAACTCCACTTAAGCATCTTTTACGCATGTCCGTGTATATATTTTAGGAAGTTTCCACAGTATTAGGTTTTCGTAAGACATTTTCAAGAGGCTTTAATGTTAGTCATTCTTCCCCATAACCTTCCTGTACCCTGCTCTCCCATCTCCCACCGTTAATCCCTTCTTATTCCATTATTCCCCTTCTTCCCTTATTTCCACCTTCACCCTTATACCCTATTGCTGTTTTAAATAGGATATTTTCACTCATTGCACCCACTAATGATACTTACCTACCTACACATAATTGTTATGTTTTCATTGTGAAGTACAGTTTGAAATTATAGGATTTTATGGTTTTGCCATCAAGTCTAATCTATCCAGTAATGTTTCTACTCATTTCTTATGGTTTTTTACTTACTGAGTGAATCTATATCTCTTCCTTTACTTTTAAATTTTTTCAAGTTATCACATTTTAGAGCTAGATATGCAGCTTAGTGGGAGAGCATTTACCTACCATAATGACGTCTCCAGTTCTTCTAATTATGATTTTAAAAACAAGACTTTATTTGTTATGGCTAAATAATATTGTGTTGTCTGCTGGGAAGAGCAAAGGTGACAGAAGATAAAGAAAATTTGGGTAATAGGTACCAAAATAATACAGTTACATGGAAGAAGTACATGGAGATGCCTATAGTTATATATATTACACACACACACACACACACACACACACACACACACACACACACACTGAATGAATTCAAAGGCACTATTGTTCTAATTTGATCAGCTCTTTTTCTAGACAAGTGCTAAAATAATAACTGTGCCCCCCAAATATGTACAGTTATTACATGTTAATCAAAATGTAATATTTAATTAAAACACACAGATAGATGTGGAAGGCCAAAGAAAGTATTTGAATGGTCCTTTTAAATAAAAGACATGTTTCCATGGCATCATTAAAGTGCTTGTCTAACTCAAATTCTAGACCTTGAAAGTCTGGGTTGAGTACTGTGAGGCACAGAATGGTACTTGGCTGTGAAAGCGAAGATGGTTGGTCTCACCTGACAGCTGAAGGTCTACCTGTTGAGTTTTTCCTTGTTTCCACATTACAATCTGAGAGCTGTCATCATACCTCATCCTGATGACCTATTTAGGCCTGACTTCTTGTGTTCCCTGGATTACTCTAACATGAATGAGAGTAAGAATAAATTTTAAACCCATGAGTACCATATCCAATATAAGAAAATTCTAAAAGAAGATCTTGTACCAACTGTCCCAAGCACTTTTCCAACCTGATGCTACAAAAGCAGTAGAGAAGCATTGTGAATTAATGATGTATTCTTTAGAAACCCAAGACTTTAAAATGTGAGCCATATTCTTCTAGAAGGACAACCAAAATTGTCTTTAAATCTCAGCATAATCCTGTAACTCTCAGTGAGAGAGCCCAGTGTCTGATTGTGCTCACAGTCTGAGTGTGCATCACTGAATCCTGATGTGGAAGAATATGGCTCTGGTAATTTTGATCACACATTTGAGACATAAACACCTCTCTGAACAGGAATGGTTAATCCATTCTAGTAAACTCATAATAAGTACAGGAATATCTTCAAGCAAGATTGAGACTGATCATAGGAAAATAACAACAAAAAAAAGTTCTCTGACGCTAAGGCATAAAGCAGATTGTTACATATTTTGGGGGAAAAAGAAGTAACAAATAGCAGCTATTTACATCCCTCCTCTGAAGGCACTGCTTGTTTTCTGCAGGATGGCATCTTTGCTAGGGACTATTAACTTGAGAGAGGATAACTAACAACAAATGATATTTTAATGACTGGCAGAAAAAATGTGTGACATTTACTGTGATTTCACTGTAGAAAAAACATATTTTCGTAAAAAGACTTAATCATACTTTAGAAGCTCTGCTGTGTTTTGAAAGGGTGACATATTTTAGGGAAAGAAACACTAATATGCTTTTCCCTTTCAGAAATTATTTACCTCAACAAACATTTAACAAGGTTTTGCTATGGTAATAGATAGCATGGCACTGGGCTAGTGACTCAAGGCATTTATGGTCTTGTGAAGAAGAATAATCTAAAATCATCTCTATTTTATGTCAAGCTAATAACAGTAGGTGCAGAAAACAACCCACCTATGTCCACAGTCACTGGCCTTTTAAACATTTGCTTTTAAAACCTTCTTAGTTAGGAAAAGAGAATCCCACCCCCCACCCACATACATACACACAAACTTTCTTAGAACAGTAAGATGACTTGCAGCCTTGAAAGGGTATAACCAACAATGATAGGAAACTAGACTAGATGGAATACTTTTGATCACCTGGAAACGTGACAAGATTGTGGTTTCATGTACCTAGAAATCAAACAATGATTTTTACAAAGGGTTGTCATAATGCAAAATCCCAAAGACATTTTTAATTTGATCAAGGGAATCTTCAACTTTTACCACAGTGGGAGAAGAACCTTTTGGAACAGTCTTCACAACTCAGAGAATTACAAGGAATAATGGAAATATAGAATGTGGGGAATGGGATACATCTGGTAGCTAGAGACCAGTACTGAAGGAAGAGTCCTTAGAACAGGAAGCATTTAACCTGAGTCTTGAAAGATTAGTCAGAAGAAATAAGTATATGAAGCTCTGAGCTTCTTGGAAATCTCGTGAAGGGAAACGATTTTGTTGTTGTTCTTCTTGATGTGTTAAGAGTTGAGGAAGTAAAGAAATGCTCTGACTGGTCCTCAGAGGGTGTCACTCAATAAGCAAGGAAGAGAAGATGGGGTATAAAGATGGGTGCAGTGAGACCAGGGCTTTGGATTTATTTGTGGGCCCCTGGCAGTAGGACCAGGATCTATCCCTGCTGCATGAACTGGCTTTTTGGAGCCCATTCCCTATGGTGGAATACCTTGCTCAGCCTTGAAGCAGAGGGAAGGGGCTTGGCCCTGCCTCAACTTGGTATACCATTTTGTTGACTTCCCAAGGGAGGCCTTACCCCCTCTGAGGAGTGGATGGGGGATGGGATGGGGGGCAGGAGTAGGGAAGAGAAGGGGAACTGGAACTAAAAAAAATTAAGTCATATTTCTTAAAAATGGAAAGCTTGCTCTGAAAGCACAGTGTAAAGTACTAAAGAGAAGTAGAGCAACCTCATGATCTCATTTTGTGCTCAGCAGTAAATGGCCTGTTGATAGGCACATGACAGGCTTTCTACAAATATTTCACTTGATCACATGTCCACCACATTCAGGAATCTGTGGAATCTAGAAAAATAGAGAAATAATTCATTGTTTTCAAGGAACTTAATTATGTTTTACTGAAAAGTCATGGACCAATGACTTGGATCTGAGAACCAATCAAGGTTCATTTCAGGAAATGGTTTGCATTTCTTTTCTGCAGGATACCAATAGTCAGGACCAAGTTTAAGGAATGAGCAATACAAAACATTAGAAAGTTCATGAAAACAGACATTTCTCTATTTTGTCTTTACTTCTCTCTATTTTCTTTATTTCTTTTTTCTTTCATTCCCACATTGACCTTAGTTTTTAATAAACTTTATTATAAAAAAATAACTGGGAAATAAGAACACCACACACCAAAATCATATATAAGACCCCTCCCCCTTTATTAAGCTTCCCTTTTGGCATTTTCCCACAACTGAGGATTCGATCGTGGTGCTGGTACCACTTCTCTTTTGGGCTCTAAGCCCCTTAGGCCTATGCCGTCCACAGCCCATAGCCATTCAACAAGGGTCCATTAGCTATCCTGAGCCTTTCATTCTCACTGACTCTCAGGGACACTGGAGGTCAGTCTCATTTTGCTTGCTGTCTGTCTGGCTCATGGCCCTCAGCTTCCGCCCATGCTTTGAACTCTTTCCAACTGTAAAACCACAAGCTACACACTTGGGCTGACTCCTCAATAGACCCAGTCTGTTTCTGAACTAGCATTTGGAATCTGGAGTGGCAATTCCATCTAATATTTTTGCTCCCATCTCTATAACTGGAATTATTCCTGTCACATCTTTTTATATAAATACTTTTCTATTTTGTATTTTCATGGATACATTAATTGGACACATTTAAAGGGGTTCAGTATATTTCCATACATGTACACACCATGGATTAATCAAACCCAGCCTCCCATTATCCACCTGCCTTCAATTTCCCTAGGAATCACTATTCTGTTGTCAGGTCTACATTTTTTCAGCCTTGACATGTGAGACAGACTATGTGGTACTTACTTGCCTTTAAGTGTCTGACTTATATTACTAAGCAAAATGTCTTCTAGTTCAATATATTTGTTGCAAAAGACAAGATCTCATTCTTCTTTAGTCTAAATAGTACTTTACTACATATAGCCTGTTTTTTTTCGTTTGTTTGTTTTGGTTGTTTTTTTTTGTTTTGTTTTTTGTTTGTTTGTTTGTTTGTTGTACCTACTGTCTTAGGGTTTCTATTGCTATGAAGAGACATCATGACCATGGCAACTCTTCTAAAGTAAAACATTTAATTGGGCCTGGCTCACAGTTTCAGAGGTTCATGGTGGTGTGCAGGCAGACATGGAGATGGAAAAGGAGCTGAGAGTTCTACACCTTGATCCACAGGCAACAGGAAGTGAACTACACCCATACTGGGCATAGCTTGAGCATATGAGACCTCAAAGCCTACCCCACAGTAACACCCTTTCTACAACAAGGCCAAACCTCCTAATAGTGCCACTCCCTCTGGGCCAAGTATTCAAGCACTTGAGTCTATGGGGGCCATACCTATTCTAACCACACCTATTCATCTATTCATAGGAACCTAGACTGATACCTTAACTATTATGAATAGTGCCACAAAAAATATTTGCATGCAGATAGCTCTTTTGTATGCCAATTTGCTAAATGTATGTGACTGTGCATTGAAAGGCAGGATAACTGGATTGTGTAGCAGATTTTTTTCAGTTTCTTGAACAATGACCCTACTGTTCTCTACAATGACTATACTACTGTTGCATTCCTTATGTGTGGGAGTTCTTAATTCTCCATATAGTGGTCAGTATTTGTTACCATTTATCTCTTTTATATAAGCTGTTCTAACCAAGATGAAATACTGTCTTGTAGCTTTGATTTGCATTTCTCTGTTAAATCTATTGAATGATTTCCATATGCTTGGATGTTTATATTCTTTCTTTGGAAACAATCTCTTTCAATTATTTTCTCATTTAATTACTTCTTATTCTTATGTTAAAGGGTTTCTGGGTGCCTTATTTACTCTGAATTCAAACAATGTCAGATGAATAGCAGACAGATGGTTTCTTCCTTTAGGTACATTGGTCTTCATTCTGAGTTTCTTTTGCTATGCAAAAGCCTTTAGGATGGTGCCATAGTTACCTTCAGCTGTCAACTTGACACAAACCTAGAGTCACCTAGGAAATGGAAACCTCAATTGGAGAACTTCCTAGATCAGATATGTCTGTGACCATGTTTGAGAGACACTTTCTTAATTGCTCATTGATATAAAAAAAAAGCCCAAGGAGGGCAGTTCCATCCCTGGGCAAGTGGGCCTGGATGCTGAAAATCAGCTGAGCAAGCCAGAGGGAAGAAGCCAGTAAGCAGTTTCCACTTCAAGCTTGTACCTTTATTTCCTGTTTTGGCTTCTTTTGATGATGGACTATAACGTGTAAATGTAAACCTCTTTCCTCCTCAAGTTGCTTTTGGTCATGGTGTTTGTCACAGCAACAGAAAGCAAACTCGGACAGTTGTAATGCTACTTGCAATCTTTTTGCTCTTGTGTTCTGTGGGGTTTCTTTGTGGGGAAACTGTTGCCTGTGTCAATGTCTTAAGTGTTTCCTCTTTAGTCTCTTATGGAAGTTTTAGATTCTTCGATTTTTGTGACTGTTATCTCTAGATTGGACATAAAATATTCATTGTCATCTTCCATCAGAACACCTGTGGTCATGCTCACAAGACCCTCTCAAGATTGGGCCTACTAATATTCTCACATGAAAAGGCAAGCAGGCTAACAAAACAGATGAAGTTGCTCTTCCTTTCCCAAGGATTATATAAGCAGTTAACAATTGCTAGGAGGGAGAAAGTCTTTGGTGTTGTTTTAGTCACTGTTCTATTTCTGTGAAGAGACACCATGACCAAGGCAACTCTTATAAAAGAAAACATTTAATTGGAGACTTGCTTGCCCTTCCAGAGGTTCAGTCCATTATCATCACAGCAGGGAGCATAGCAGCATGCAGGCAGGCACTGGAGCAATAGCTGCCTCCCTTGAGCTTTTGAAACCTCAAAGCTCACCCTCAATTACACACTTCTTCCAACAAGGCCACATCTCCTAATCCTTTTAATCCTATCAAAGAGTTCAGTTCCTCTCCCGGGTGACTAAGCATTCAAATATATAAGCCAATGGGGCCATTCTCATTCAAACCACCAAAGGTGTGGTCCATTCTTCTGTAAGGAACTATTTATCTGTGTTGGGTAGATTCATTTCTTTGGTCTATCATTGCCTTAATACTATGCTTAAATCACTCAGTAGACTTATATTTAGTGCTTTGGTTCATTTGAATTTTTACTTTTCCCTTTCAAGTATCTTGGACTTTGGGCATCTTGATGATATGTTGAGGATCCTTTCTGGTCATGTTTACACACAGTCATATAAGACTCCTGTGCAAGGATGTCCATATATTTCCCAAGATTGAAGAAACTTTATATAATTATTAAATAGATTGTCTATGCAATCATTGACCTTTCACTTCCTAGTATTCCAAATGGAGGTCTTCTCCTTTGGTTCTTAGTTACTTTCCTTGTTTCTTTGCCTATCTCATAATATATCATATATGGAGACACTATAAAAAAGAAACAGAGTTAAGCAAGTATCAACTCCTTCAAAGGAGAGTATTCCTTTTCCTTCAATCCACTGATGTGGAATGCATGTCAATCTATCATCTAATCTTTAATTGAGGTGGATTTAGGAGATACTGTAGCTTTAGTCTAATAAATTCACCATTTACATCAACAGCCTAACAACTGTCTCCAGATTTTTCTGTAATCTACAAGCCAGCTTCCAGCTTTCCACATTGTGGGAGACTTTTCCTCTCTTTTCCTTAGAGCATAAGTATATGCCTTTGAGACGCTATACTGTTCCCTTTGCTCTCCAGTCCCCCAAATACTTTTTTGTGCCTTGTGAAAAGCAATCTCCTATGTTAGCTTTCTACTAGCCTTTGGCAGAGAGATGTTGAACGTTTAGTGAAGGCCCCATGGCACACAGAGAAGGTCTCTCCGGGCATCCCACTGCATCTCAGTTCTTGTCACATTAACCCCGCACCTGGTGAAGGTTCTGTAGGAGAGGAAATGCTCAGGAACTTTAATCCTCCTGCCCATGAGAAGACTGTTACAAATGGGTCTTATTTCTTACACTTTCTGTGCCGGGTCTGGGTCATCTTTTCCATGCCTTGTGTAAGGATAGCAGTCATAGCTGGGCTCTACCCTAGAAGTTTAGGTTTCTCTTAGAAATGAGCCCCTAGCTTATCTGGTTCTGTTTCATATCAGGAAATGAGGGAAAGCCTTATAATTTTCTATATTCTAGAAGCAAAATATTATATAATAAAATTGAAAGCCAGCTTCCTTGTTCCCTATATGTGTATATAAACACATTTGTTTCTCTCTCTGCACATGATGATGCAACTGATTTGAAAATAATTAATCTCACTATGCATTATTTCTGTAAGTGGAATTCTTTCTTAATGCTATGTTCAGTATATATTCCCTCAACAGTATTCATAGCTCCCTCATTCTTTTGAATATTTGCATCATATTCCAACAAATGAATAATCTATCTTTACTTTTTTTTAACTAATGGATATTCAGTCAAGTATATTCTACAAGTAGCATAGGCATGAAAAGTTCACTAAGGTATTCAGATTTAGGGATGTCCCTAAGGTTTAATTCTCTAAAAGGGAAATACTGGGTTTAAAATTTATCTTTTAAAAGCTAGCATTAAGTACAACCTAATACTTCATATTGCTCTTAGTAACAGAGATGAAATTTAAACAAAATGTATCCAATAATAAGATCTGCCTTTAACCATTATACTATTCTACCGTGTGTGTGTGTGTGTGTGTGTGTGTGTGTGTGTGTGTGTGTGTACACATAAGTCCAGAAATGAACTGAAACTTAACAAAGCTATTGTTTTTTATTTGTCAATGAATGAAAATAAAAGTCCGAGTTGAGGTCCAACTACCTAGTCCTTTCACCTGTCTTACTCTCATGGTTCCTCTGGACCATCCATTAGCATCACTTACAGAATATTGGAGAGAATTCCACATTGCAGATAAGGGATTAAAGAGATCTCTGAGCTAAAAAGAAAAACCCAGCTCAGAGTTTCATGTATTGAAATTTGGCTCAATTCCTAATGGATTTAGATTATGTGAAGTCCACAGGGATTCTCTGTGGATAACCAATCAATATAAGTACAAAGAAAGACTGAAATTAATTTTCAGCTAGATAACATGCTTGAGAAAGCAAAACACAACTTTTCAAAGCTCAAAAAGACCCTAGGCCTGTTTGATCTGGTGTCGTGATTAATTCATTTCATGCAGAAAACACCCATTCACTCACAAATATTCATCAAACATTTCCCTTCCAAACCATTGTGTTCACTATCACAATACCTACACAAACACATGGTGAATGGAAAAAATAAGTAAACTCTTGCACTTGGAAGTTTATAAAAATGTGAAAGACTAAAGAAAAAGATGTGTGCTATCACCTTTTAGTGCACAAAGAACTAGTAGGAAATAATTTAAATGGCATTGGTAAGATGAATTTTCTAGTAGAAATTTCATATTCTCTTTCAATAGGTATTAGGTGAACAAGTATTATATTGTAGATATAGCTAGGTCCTGGAACATGAGGGGGAATTAGGACATTCCTGACCTCAAACAGTACATAGCTGAGTGAGGAAGAAGACATAAAAAAATGATTATAACCACACACTTATATAATAGTAGCATAAGCAAAAGGTAAAAAGAAATCCCAGAGATTTGTTTCATCTTCATCCCAATGCATACAGCTGGTTGAGAGGCTGCATACGTAACCTCTGGGATGCTAGAGAGTCACAGGCCAGTGTTCTATTTACCAAAGAGGATACAAGGTACAGAGAGAGGGTGTTTGACCAAAACTATGTTAGGACAGGCTGAGACTAAGATTGTCCTTGATACCCCAGGCTAGTGCCTTGTCACATACAACTGAGACCTTTTTAGATGCATCCAAAGACTTGTTCCCTTCTCTGACCCAGGTCTTTTCTTGGAAACAGTTGTAGCAGATGGTAGTTCTACCTCTGAGAGTCAGAGTCTGGGATAAACATTTGTGAGTATGCCCAGGGACTTGCCAGAAGCCACAGAAAATACAAACTATTTGAAATAAACATTTTTTATTGAAGAATGTGACAGGGAGTACTATTATGTGAATGTTTTGCCATTAGAAACACCCGCCACGAGGTCAGAACTGCTTTTTTTACTGAAACTCCACTTCCTACCTTAACATAAATTCAAGTATACAGTTACTGTTTTTCTGGAAAACGGGGGAAAAAAGGATGTTCTGTTAAGGGACCTGTTATTGCTAGTCTGGTGAGAACCACCATCTTTTCCAGGAATTAGTTTAACTCCCTTATTATGCATCAAATAATGAAAGTAAGAAAACCAATATTCAGCCACGATTGTCTAAATCCTCCTTCAGCTTTGTTCACTAAATTACTAAAATATAGAAGAAAAAAATTTAAATTTCTACAAAGTAGATGAGATTCTTAAACATGTCCATTTACTTCAAGCCAAAGATTCCTCATGCTTGAAGTTATCTAAGAACATGTACTCAAATAGGAGAAAAGATGGATTGCATTAAGCATACTGTTTTTAGGTGAATATCAAAATTATGCTAACACTGTAAATACCAAGTAGTGGAGGAATGCTAGTAAATTGGATCAATTTTTAGAATATGATTAAGCCTATTAATAAAATACTAATTAAAGAGCTGAGTGGCTGCATGAAGAACTGTTCAGTATTGTATGCATGTTCTCACTTCTGGTGTCATTGCTTAGAGTTAATGTGAGAAGCTTACAAGAAAATGTGACTACATGACAGGAAAGTCAACTAGAAGTGAAAAGACAACAGACATCCTTTTAGGAACTGAATAAGCACTTGAAAAATAAAAAAGTTTAAAAGACATCCCAAGGGGCTGGAACGATGGTTCAGTGGTTGAATACTACTCTTGCAGATGACCTATCCTCATTCCCAGCACCTATATCAGGTATTTACCTGGAACTCCAGCTAAAAGGGATCTGCTGCCCTCTTTTGGCTTCCATGGACACTGCTCTCACTTGTACAAACACACACCTAGTTAAAATACAAAACAAACATACATAATTAAATCTTAAAAAAAAAAAAATCAAGGGACTCGGGCATGGTGGCAGGGTCCCATAATCTCTATAAAGTAAAAGCAAGAGGATCAGAAGTTCAAGGTCAACTTCAGCTAAATATGTAAGCCAAACTGATCTGTGTAAGACCTTATCTACTTTCAAAGAAAAAATTCCAAGAAATCAGTAGTATGAGAGAGAGAGATAGAAAGAGAGAGAGAGAGAGAGAGAGAGAGAGAGAGAGAAAGAGATTAGCCTCTAAGTACCTGAAGTGAGTTGCTGAAGTGAGTTACAGTGATAGCATGACTATCACACTCACTGCTGATATTCTACTTACAGATTTTAGTTATGAATACCTACTAGTGTACAGAGACCAATATTTGGTACCTCAAAAATTTGAGGAATCTTAAATTGTTTAGATAAACAGAAATTTCAAATGACAACCAATCCAATGAACAACTAGAATAGGAAAAGAACCTTCCCATCCGCAAAGGTCACTGGAAACTTGCGTGGCACATCCTAAGGAATGACACCGAGAGCCCTCCCCTAAGAGTGTAGTGTGTCTGGCTTTATTTATCTTTGAAGCTCAACTCATATAAACTCATCTTGACTCAATAATTTTTTTACATATTTTAAATGCATTTTAATTATTACATAAAAGCATAGAAATTGCACATATATTCATGGAGTACCATATAATGTTTTGATACCTACATGTGCTGTATAATTTTTAAATCAACTGCAACTTAATCTCCTTAAAATAGTTCTTTCCTTTGGTTCTAGTCCACTCTGCGTGTGCCACTGCAGCTTTTCAGCTGAATTACATTAGATGTTCAAGGAACAGGCAATGTCGTAGCTAAACTGTTCTAAACTGCCCATTACATTTCTATTGATAAAAGCTAGCAGAATCTTTATTTCAAAACCTGAAACTCATATTAAGAAACAAAAAACCTTGGCTATCTCACTAAAGGCCAAAGATCATCTGAAATAAAATATTGGGTTAAAGTTTTCCATTTATGATGAAGAACTATCAAACTATGTCCCATTGCCAATATTAGCCAGTAAACTTTTCTTAATGACTTATAAGCTAGTATATATGTATGTATATGTTTATGTGTGTGTGTGTGTGTGTGTGTGTGTGTGTGTGTGTGTGTGTGTTAAAGGATTAAAAAGGAAAGTGACCTTCTGTGGCCAAAAGTTTATGCAATAAATGCAAAATCCAAAATAGTTAGTATGTAGCCCATTGTAGAAAAAGGATTGTTATTCTTGACAGAACAATTACAAAAATTATCCAGGAGGATTGATGTCTTCATAAGGGGAAAGCTGGATAGTGGTGGGTCCATGTAGAAATGAAAGCAGAGGCAGAATGGCAACTTCCACAAGTCAAGGAGTTCCAAAGATTTCCACCAGACTGCCAGAAGCCCAGGAGAGGCACAAAACAGCCCCTCTTCACTCCTGTTCCTAACACCTTCATCTCAAACTTCTCACCAGTAAGTTTTTATACTTATGTCACTCGATTTTGGGTACTTTGTAATGGTGGCGCTAGCAAACTAACACACATTCAAAGACACTGAATGAAGGTGAAGGATCTGCTGAGAACATCTTAGTTAGAATGACATGGGAAGGGGAAGAAGGATGCAGGCATGCTGAGTGCTTAGAAGCAGAATGAGGGAAAAGGCCAGCCCATGAAGCAAGAGAAGCTCCCTTAGAAATGATCAGAGTGTTGTTATTTGTCACCAGCAGTGGCATAGTCTTACTTGGATAATCCTCTCCATGCTCTAACTCCTCCCATGCAACATCTCTGTGTTTTTTGTTTAATACTGACATTTTTAAAATAGTGAGATAGCTTTTAAGTTTCTCACACTCTTTTATTCTGTGTAGAGAATCCTAAATCTATAGAAATCAAAATTCCACTTAAGATAATACTGGCTGTGAGGTAACTGAAACATTTACTACATCATCCTAGCATTTGATACCCCTGCTTTCTCTGGAAATTTCCAATGCATCTTTTTTTCCTTTGGGACAAGCTGGCCTTGCACTCCACATGCAGCCACAGATGACTTGAACTGTTGATGCTCCTGTCCTTAATTCTCTGGGATCTCAGGAGTGAGTCTCCACACCCACATTACCTAAGGCTTTGTGAGCATTAGGCTAGTGCTCTGCCAGCTGAGGCCCATCCCTGCTCCCAAAGCTTTGGGTTTTTTTTTAAACTGCCATTCTGAGCCATTTTCCTTGCTTCTGTTCTCATTCTCCAGAGTGTCTCCTCCCCATCCTGTTCTGACTTCAGGTGAGCTGGGGGCAGCAAATCTTCATGTTTTCTACTTTTTCTGTATAGATTGCTTTTGAGATTCAAGAGTTTCTGGTTGGAAATCCTCCGACACAGCCCTGTGCTTCCTGTTCCCCAAGGGACTCACTTAGCCATTGGTTATAGTTAACTCTTTAGAGCAGACATTGCCTTCCTTCTTCACTTGGGCTCCTTCTTTGCTTGTGTAACAGTGTTACTCATTTTATTCTGCTTAAACTACAGCTATTTTAATTTCAAATACTCAGTAGTGACTCTCACAGTTGGAATATAAAGAGGAAAAGAATGTTTAAAGAGCTATGTGCAGTGGAAGCTTTTAATCCCAACACTCAGCACTCGGCCGGCTGATGTTTATCATCAGGGGGATGTTTATGAATTAGAGACTAGCCTGGTCTACATAGTGAGTTCCTGCCCAGCCAGGGCTACACACTGAGACTCCATCAGAAAGAAAGGAGAGGAAAAGGATAGGAAGGAAAAGGAAGGGTGAGGGAAGGAGAAGGAATGGGGAAGGAAAAAGAAGGCTTGGTTCAAATGGCCATTTTCCCCACTGTTTTAGAAAATATGCTGGGTTTGCTTAGTGCTTCATCTGGTGGGTTGTTGAGGACTTGACCTCCACCTATGCATCATCATCATCATCATCATTGTGGAAAATGTTTTACTATTTATATTTTTTTACTTTATTTTTCTTCTTGAAATCTGAACCTACTTCAGTAGTTTTGGCTGTATATTCCTTTCTTTCAGAATCTACACAGTCAAATCCCTCTGGCTACCCAGGAGACTTATAATGCAGTAGATCTACATAGACCACATTGCCACATTTTCAAAAGTCCTTTCATTCCAGCTGTGTTTGACATTTGGGGAAAATAATTTCTGTGATAAAATTAGAAACAGTATTGAGTAAGACCTTAATAGCTATAGCCTAAGCATTTTACAGTCACTATACCTTATTAAGAATGTGAATAAATTTTTATTTTAATATTTAAGAATTAGCAATGATTGAATATAGTTCCATAGGTCTTTGGAGGGATAAATAATTACCAAAACTAGAATATTTCTGCCCCATATATTTTAGGTCACCAGGGCCATGCCCATGGTACAGGATCCCTTATTATCTCTCAGATAATTTAGCATGTATACTCCAGGTTTGTTCTTACAAGGACTATGATGAAATCACCATGTCCAGCCATGTTGCAATGACAAAATTACAGATTTGTTGGAAGGACTGGAAAGCCCAATCTTCCTTCCAAAGTATTCTTTACTTCTCTGACATCTTCATTGTATATTTGAAAATTCTCCTCTGTTCCTACCTCAAAATATAGCCCACTTTGATCCTTATCTCTACTTCTAAAAAATATATATTTTTGGATGGTGATGGTGCCCACCTTTAATCCCAGCACTCAGGAGGCAGAGCTAAACTGATCTCTGTGAGTTCAAGGCCAGCCTGGTCTACAGAGCGAGATCCAGGACAGGCACCAAAAACCACATGTAGAAACCCTGTCTCGAAAAACCAGATAGATAGATAGATAGATAGATAGATAGATAGATAGATAGATAGATAGATAGATAGAGATAGATATAGTCATATAAGTACAAGGCACATAATTCCAATGACAAGACCAAAAACTATTTAGAGGGAGGATTATATCTTCCTATTTCCCTCTCCTTTTCAAAATAGTGTATCTACCAGAAAGAACTGTTTGTGCCAGCAAAGTACTGCCTTTAAACATACAGGCAAACTTGATTTGGGGAACGGAATAGGGTAGCTGTGTGTGTACTCTGTCCCTTCGTTTTTGTGGGATTCTGTGTCACTCTTTTTTCTCTTGGGATTTCCATTTTGGTGTCAGAGAATGGCTCATTCTTCTGTCACAGCTGTATGTATTGTTTTCTATTGTAATTCTAATTTGTTGTTAGATTTTTCTATTTTACTAGGTTGAACTGTGCATCTCTGTAAATTTGTTCCCCATTTGTGTTTTTCTTTTCCTTGAAAATGGAGCTAATTTCACTCGCATTCCGTTGAACTCCTCCATGAGGAAAGGAAAACACCCCTACCCTGACAGAAAGCAGGCCAGTGTTCTGTTGTCATGAATATGTGCAAAAGCACAGTTAATTCCAGGAGGCAGGGTAACATATTGGTAAAGAATACAGATTGCTCCAGTCCAAATCTGGCCGCTGCCACCTCCGGCAAACTGACCTGGACACCTTAAGCAAATGGTCCATCTCTCTCCAGTTTTCCTCGATTGTGAAATGGAAATGACAGTGGCGCCCATGCAGAGTCCAGAGAGTCTGTTAAATGGCCTTTTCATCAAATGCCTAGCACATAGTAAGAGTTCCATCAGGGCTAAGATGGGTGTCACCATCTTCCCTAGAGAATAGAACTCATCCTTAGGAGTTCTCTTGGGCAATATTCTAAAACACCCAATCAGCTTGTATTTCCGCCTCTTAAATCTTACTCCCACTGGTCAGGAGATAAGTGTGTTTATCTGTCTGTATTTCTTTATTAAAGGCCAAATTCAGGCCTGGGCACACTTCAGAACTCTGCCTAGTAGCTCTTCTTCATATCCAGTCCTGACTGGCTACTGACTTTGATCCATGTCGAAGGACAAAGGCAGTCGTCCTTTGTGCCAGAGGAATGTAATTTGAGTCTCAGTTAGCTTCACACCAATCCCCCCTCTCCACGGTGGTGGTCAATTTTATGACACAACTTGACCAGGTCTCAGGGTGCCCTGACATGTGTTACCCATTGTCTCTGGCTGTGTTTGTAAGAGAGTTCCCAGAAGAGATAAGCATTTGAGGAAGTGAATTGAGTAAAGTAGGTGGCTATCCCCAGTATGAATGGCTCCATTTTAATCTGTTAGAAGCTGTGTAGAAAAGAGCTAAAAAAAAGAAAACTACTTCTCTCACACTCCCCTTAACTTAAACCATCCATTCTTAGGGATCTCAGGCTTTGTGCTATGGACTCTGGCTCTCCCGGATCTACAGCTTGCAGAGTATGGGAATTGTCAGCTTCCACGGTCCAGTGAGCTTGAGCAGTCGCTCACCACACATGCTCCTCGTGTTGCTTCTGTTCTCTGGAGAGCTCCCACGCCGTCCCCATATCAAACCTATGGCTGTCTGCTCACACACACAGTTGCCACCCACAGACAGGAGAGTGGGGTCCTCTGCAATGTCCCAGGCTGCCATAAGCACTGTGTAAATGTTTTGAAGTGCCTCGTATTTCTCCGTGCCTGCTGCCTTGGCAAACTGCAAGACAGATTTCTGGCTCCAGAGTTTGTGGGTTAGTCCCAGGTGGCCCTCCTGGGCAGGTGCAATTCAATCAGTGTGGGCACCCAGAAATGTCCAGTTCAGTGTGCCAAACCACAAATCAGCAGTATTGCAAGCAGTGTTGGTTCAACGTCTAAACTGAGCAGACAACTTAAAACCCTGGTCTAGATAGTTTCTTTAAGATACATTTAATTTAGATTTAATAAGACAATTAAATTTAACAAGATCACATTAAGTGCCAGAGATTGTTTAATATGGATATGTTGAACTGCCATGTAAGAGGCACACACTAGTATTAATTATGGCTACATTATTTTAATCACGCACATTTAAATTTCAATATTTCCTATCAAATTTTTACATTCAATATGCAGACTCTAAATTTGATATAGACTTTAAACCCCTTCTTAATCCAAAGAAGAGTATAATATGTTTATATGCAGATATATATACAGTATGCTAATCACTATTCTAAGCATCTGTCAAGTAACACAGATAACCTCACATAATACTATGAGGTATCTTAGGTTTGACCTTTATTTTATATACAAGGAGATTAAATCTGAAGCCCAAAGGCTTTAGCATTGATCATATTCTCCTAAATGATTACAGACTTGCACATGTCTAGTTTTTAAACTTGGGATCAGTTTAAAAGCATGAATTAGAATCCTGGCCTACAAGCTGCATAGCTGTGGGCCCCTGAGTCTGCTTCCTTCTTTGGAAAATGCCATACTAATGCATGCACATGTGTATAGAGCGCCTTTGTTTGGAATTGGCACTTAGTAAGAACTGGTTTGTTCACTGAAAGAATATTTATAGAGCATCACTGGAGGAGACATAGGGAACCAAATAATGAACAAAAATAGTGCAACACAGTAGGACCTATCTCATGCTCTGTCACAGAATGATTACTGAACTGATACTGGCCAATTACTGACAAGGACAGGTAGAAGCTACCATGGGACTATAAAAATAGGACTAAAGGGAAAATTTTTAAATGGATCTTTAGGGTCATAAGGACATGAACCCTCATCCATTCTAGAAGTAATTTAGCCAAATAGATACATGCATCTCTATGCATAGGTACGTGTATAAAATATTTTAGTGGTTTGGTTTGTTTTTGGTCTTGTTTTGTTATGATTTTTAGCCTTTGAACTCAGGAAGCCACCAGGAGATGGTAGACCAGATCAAGGTCTGGTATCAGAAGTTTGATCTCTGGCTCCTTGTGAATTCCAAAATGATAGAGTTGAAAAGACCTTGGTGTTGGCTGCCTCTAGCACAGTAAGCATTAAATTAAATTAAAATATACAGAGGTATTCAATATGTGTGAAAAATGAATAAAATAAAAATTGTTTTCATAGCACTTCACATTGTCTAGAGCTATTTTTCCCTAATTGTTAAAATGAAATTCCATGGTTGGATCAACAGGTTTCAATTATTCTACCACCTACAAGCAGTGGGACCTTAAAGAAGGCATCATTTTGTATGTTTCTATTTCCCCACTAGGAAAAAAATGAATTATGGTGAAGATTAAATCATATAATACATCCTTATTATAGTTCTTGGCACAGGGTGATCCTCATAGCAATATTCACTGGGGTAATAGTGGATGGTAGGTAGTAACCCAACCTGGCTGGTGGTAACCTCCTCTTCCCACATACAAAGGTTCAGAAGTCTAAGGTTATATAGTAGCTAGTGAAGCTCAGGCCTGCTGGTTACAAGCCTGCCAAGCCAGATGCACCAACAGATGCTCTTAGAGTAGGAGAGTGCCACAAGGAAGGCACTAAGGAAAAGGCTACTCATGGAGCAGATGCAGGCGAGTAGGGTCAGCTGGACGTAACTCCTTCTGAGCAGACAACTGAATGCTATATATCAATCCCTGGTTGTTCCCCTCCTGTGTTTTCCTGGGCTGGGATTGCAAGAGATGCAGAATTGAGAAACTGATTCTCTCCCCCTTGATCAAAGCAAGAGAAAAATGGGAAGCTAGAGGAAAGCAATGTTGTCACTCTGACTACAGAATTCTGCATCCTGCTGCAGTGCTGGATAGTTTGACCCCAAGCTACCCCTCAAGGATGCACTCAGAGTTCAGGATGCTTCAGTCCTCTAGCTACCCCCTCAGGATGCTGGAGACTTTTAGCTAGTTGCTTTCAGCCAGGAAATTGATAAGGACTCAAGGGCTGTATGCAGTGGACACTAGGTTTCTCAAGTGAACTTAGCAGGTTCCTTGACTTTGTGTTGGACTTGTCAAGACAGCAGTCCCCCAGTCTCAATACTATTAAGTGTTTTCTCTGTGGGGATAATGTTCTGTGCACTTATCAAAAGATGTTTAAAAATAGCTGGTTTTGTCCCATTCGTTTATCAGTAGACCTGCCCCATTGGTGACAGTAAAGTGTGCCCCTAGATGTTGCTACATGTCCTCTAGGGGACAAAGTTGTGACCAATTACAAACTATTGGTAGGTAGACTTTGAAAACAAGCTATAGGATAAACATGTTCCTGACTTTTTAGAGACATAATCAACAGTTTATAACCTGGCAGTTCCTAAGAGATAAGTCCCATGCCTCTAGGCTGACTATTTTTGTTTGCTCTTCACAAATTTGGAGATCTGGTGATGCATTTAGCTGGTGTGGAAGGATGTATCAGTGAGGTGTTCACCTCTGCATATTGGGCTTTCTGTGATACATCTGTACTTTTACAAATAGTTTCCTAGCACCTATTGTAAAGTGGTATGAATTGTGTCCAGGGAGGTGAGTAAAGAGAAAGGTGTTAGAGATAGCCCCTTCCACAGATGCCACAGGTGTGGGTAGAGCACTTATCAAATGAAATGGAACCTCTACCTCTATGGCTAGTCACCTTGACCATCATGCTTGCCCTTATCCAACAACTACTTCCTGATTCTTCCTTGCTAGGCACTATAACAGGGTAGGAGGTGCTAAGATGAAATGGATACTGTTCCCAATTCTAAAATTTCTAAATTGTTGGGAAAGATCCCATTGGATGTGTTCTCCTAAGTGAAATGGAGACCTGAACTTTGAATCCGGCTTTGGACTTTGTCAGATTGAGGTATATATTGCCAGAGGCATGGTGGACTCTTTCCAGTAACTGATTTGAATTAGTATCTTTGCCTTTCTAGTCAAGCTCTCTAGATATGGTTTTTTAGGTTGAGGAGAATGATAGATACCTGTTCTATCCATTTATACCATTGCTGCATTCAGGATGATGCCACTATGAGTACAAGAAGGTTAATCAAAAACACAGTCCCTTTCCTCCTGGAGATTAGCATCTCATGGGGAGGGTAAACATTAGACAAAACTCTCAGAAACTAGCTATGTGATTGCTATATTGAGATCTACCTATGAAAAGATGAGACGCATCTCTGTTGCTCAACCTCTACATCTGGGTGAAATGGGTGCTACCAACTGTCTAGGGGCACAGATGACATGAAAGGATTTGTGAAATACAGGCACTGTAGGAGATCAAAGTGAAGCCAGCAGTTACCGAGAATGGCAGTATCCCAACTGCTGCAGGAAAACAGACTCACCTTAGTCCTCAAAGGAGTTTGTATCTCTACAAGCTTCTGTAGGCAGAGAGTTCAAACTCACAAGTGACCCCTGGCTGCTGAGGTGCTAGCTGAATGCATCACCAGAGGACCACAGACAATGAAGCAGCCAAAACTGTGCAAATTCCTATTAAGCTTTTCCCAAGAACTCCCAGAGGGAACCATAAGAGAGCCAAGGATCCACAATATTTAAGCAGGACTAAGGTTCAGTAAATTCTGTATTACTAGCCTATATAATGAGTAAAAGAAAAGTCTGGGCAGAGGGCTCTAGAGGGATGCTAAGGACAGAGAAATTTCCAAGTTTCCAGGAAGAGGTAAGTCCATGCCTGAGCTTTGAAGTATGGATGCTTTAAATTTGTTTCTTTAGCTGATATCACCTTCCCTAAATAGTAGCTAGGGAGTACTTCAGACTGAGGAAAAGCTGAGAATGTAAGAGGAGCCACCTAGCTCTGCTGCATTGAGAAGTGGTGAAACCCAGTTGCATTAGCCAAGTCAAGTATAAGGGGAGAGCCTATTAAGCAAGACTCAAGTTTCTTCTCCCATGAGAATATACTGCCTATAATCTGTCAATTAAAAACACTTCTTTGGCACAGACTTTGTCTAGAACACTGTAGTGAGAAATATGGATTACAGCAGCTGACATTAAAGGATGCAGCCTCCGTTCCTACCACATTTTAGCTTATGCCAAAGGACAGTTTTCTCAGTCTGCTTTTCGTCTGTGAAATAGGGATAATAACACATCTGTGTAGAAGAATTTCTGGCACATAGTAATGCCAGATAATTTTTACCATTATTATCATTATGATAGGCCATGCTGTATTTTATGATTACATTTAACCCTTAAAATACTGCTACTCTAAATTCCATTTTATAGATGAGGAAACTGAGTCCTAAATAGCTAAGAAACTAGGCAAAGTTACTTAGTTATAAAGTTCCAAGCTCATACATTGACTCCCAACTCTGAAATACTAGGGTTATATAAGATGATGTAAATGCAGTACCAAATTAAGATACATTAGCCAACAAGTAATTTCTATTCTCATTCCCATCATTATAACAATACCTATTTTCCTAATTAGGTAATACAATGAATAATGTAATATATGGTTGAGAATCTGACACATCATTGGTATTCCATCATGTGATGTCCAATTTCCTAATCAGAAAACACCAGCTTAAATGGATGTGTATGATGAATGAATCCAAAAATCAAAATGAAGAAAATAATTCCTCCAGCTGAGAACTCTAAATTCTACCAAGCTGTGTACAGCTGTGCTCTTCAGGGCCCTTCTGCCCTATTTCCCCAATTGGCCATTCTTCTCATGAGTTATATATTTCCCCCCAAGAGTTAGGCAGTTAGCATTCATGAATGGCTTGATTGGGCACCTGAATCTAGTCATCCAGTCATTGATTTTAAACACACACACACTGCAAACCATGTTGAGAATCAGAAGAGCATGCTCCATCCCTTAACTAAGCACTTTTGATGGAAATGTCAGCAAAGAGCATCAGCATTAATTAATGTCACTTTAGAATGTGTGATGTTTTCCACTAGGGCTGAAGGGAGCTAGAGGAAGACAGCAATAGCACAGGGCACCACCATGTCTGTGAGGAGAGAGAAGCTAAAATCAGAAACCAGAGGTAAATGCCTAGATGATTAATAAGATAGGGGGAAGACATAAATCTGAGTATTTAAAAAACTACTTTAAAAAATAAGGTTCTATTACTAACCTAACACCCTTCTGTGGATTTCCATCTCACTAATAATGAAGTCTAGCTTTTTCCTGGCTCCCTGCATTAATATCCTAAGGCTATCATAGTATCCTTTGGCTACTGGGCATTAGACAAGGCATCAGGAAAGCCCCATCCTCTCTCGAGGCTCAGGAGGAGAGGCATCTTAGTTACTGGGTGCTAGACAAGGCATCAGGAAAGCCCCATCCTTCTGGAGGCTCAGGAGGAGAGGCATCTTAGCTACTGGGTGCTAGACAAGGCATCAGGAAAGCCCCATCCTCTTTGGAGGCTCAGGAGGAGAGGCATCTTAGCTACTGGGTGCTAGACAAGGCATCAGGAAAGCCCCATCCTTCTGGAGGCTCAGGAGGAGAGGCACCTTAGGCCCCCTTGGCATTCCTCACCATGTGCTATTGTAACTCCAATCCCTGCCTCTGTCTGCACATAGGTTTCCTCCCTGTGTCCCTGTTTTCTCTTCTGATATGCACACCATTCTTTATTTAGAGTCTTCTATAGTCTACCATAGTCCAATGTGACTTCATCTTATATTACATCTGCAAAGGATCTATTTCAAAATAAGCTACATTCACAGGTCCTGAATGGGGCTTCCCTTTCAACCACCCAGCCTCAGCAACTGAGCCTTAGCCATTATCGTCTCCCTTCAGAGACCTTCATTCTTTTTCTGCTTTGGTTCTTTGGAACTTCAAGTCCTTTCTTTTAAGACGTGGGCCCCTTCCTTCTCACTGCAGCCGTTGGTCTGAGTGGTTTCTAGCTCCCTCCAAGGGTCAATTTAAATGTTGTCACTTAGAAGGGACCTCCCTGAATCCATCACACCAAGCCTCTGGCTCCTGTTATCTCTTCCTGGCCTTCACATCAGTTCCTCTTCTGGTATTTAACAATTTAAATTTAACAGTGTAACATCTATCAATGTTTTTCCCCTTTCAGGAAAACCGTGTGTGGATGTGTGTGTATTTTCTTGGCTTCCTCACTAAAATAGAAGCTGACCCCAAACAGGAGTTCTACTTGTATGATCCTTCCTAATTGATATAGCCATTGCTATATAATGTCCTGTCACATAGTATTACAAAGTAAGTAGTTGTGCAATAACCACTGAGTATGTCTTCTGTGCTAGGCCAAGCGCTATGTACATGGGGAGACATGAACTATATGAAATAAGTCATTGGCCCCAAAGGGAGGGGGCAAGATCAGAGGGGGATACAAATAACTCTGGGATAACGTGTGTTAAGGTCAAGCACAGAGGGACTGAAAAGTGCCGCAGAAACTACTCAGCGCAAACAATTTATCCAAGCAGGCAGTCTCAAGGGAGTAGAGAGACACAGGTGGGAATAAATCTGGAAAGTTGCCTTCAGAGCAAAAGGAGCGGGTATTCATGTAAAAAGTGAGAGCAATCCATTGTGCAAGTGACCACGGGTAGCCTCCAGGGCATTGGGCACATCTGTGGGCTGGCTGCAGCGAAGCCATGTGTAGTGGATGTCTAGGCCCAGCTGCTGCAGCAGGCAAGGCACTCAGGGGGAAGACTCAGCATATGTTGTCTGTCCCAGTGGGGGTCCCTGGCTATGGGTCCTGTAAAGGTGATAGATGAGTTCTGACATCGACGGGCAACCTACGGAGAGTTTTTACAGCCAACCTTTCAATATTCCACTCCAAGGCAATTAGTGCCTCCCACCCTCCACTTCCAACCCTACAAAGATTTTTTGTTTAAACTCTGGTAAATTAGTGAAACAAATTACACTCTGAGCCTTTTGCTCCAACAGTCAGGTGACTTAGAAGAGCAGCCATTTTCTCCTCTTTCTGGACTCCCATATGGTCTCAAGGTGCAGGTGGATGGTACCAGGTAAAACATTCACCCTCAAAATTCTGGCTTTCCATGAGAATCTACAATAGGCAACATGGCAAAATGGACAGTAATTACTTATAGTGTAACAACTATAGACTGTGAAGTTTCTTCACCATCTGCTAGTTCTGAGCAGATATCCTGCCAGAGAAAGGGGTCCTTTAGGAAGGCAGTTACTGCTAGCTACTATTGCTGTTACTATATTAATAATGTTTTCTTATTATTGGTAGAAGTAGAAAATTCTATGGCACCCAGGACAAGACTGAGCTTCCTGAAACTCTTGATGCTACATTAACTAAAGGGACTTAGAAAGTGGTAGAGGTCACATATGTGCACACACACACACACACAATTAATCAGCTAATTAATTAAAGACTGGAGAGGGCAAGGAATGAGGTTGCAGAGAAGTAGGCAAGGAGGAAGAGAAAGAAGTACCAACTATATGAGGAGTACGTGTACATGTGAACTCTCAATTTAATAAGGCCTTGTCATTGGATATGCATAATATTGCCCTCCACATCTATTCCTGCTCTAATTAATTTCTTCCTCACATTATGTAGGCCCAGTGAGGTCAGGAGATGTGATGGCATTAGAAAGTGACCACAAGGTGAGCCCTAGGCTTATAAGGCTGCAGCTCTAGGAGATGACTACTATATTGCTTTCATATGGTTCCTATAGCAAGCGCCACACACCTGGTAGCTGAAAATAGCAGAAATGAATTCCTTCACAGTTCTGCTCGCTGAAAATCACAGGTCACACAAAGCTATGCTTGGTTAGGGACACAAGGCAGAAGCCACTATCCACCTCTTCCAGCCTTTGGCTTGAGGTTTCATCACTACAATCTCTGCTTCCAAGGTCAAATTGACTACTGTATTCAAATCTCCCTCTGCTTCTCTCTCATAAGGACTTATCATTAGATTTAAGAACTTCCTAGATAATTCATGATAATTTCTTTATTCTTAGATCCTTAAGTTAATTACATCTTCATAGACTCCCTCCCCCCATTTTTTTCAAATGGGATCATGTTCCCAGATTGTAGGAACTGGGATGTGAACGTACCTTTTAGTACTTAAACTCTTAACGCTGAGTATCCTGGGGCCAGGAGACACTGGGTGATTTGTCAAAGGTCTTAGTGCTAACACATAGAGGAGCTAGATGCCAGCATTTGAGAAACAGATGGGAAATGATTTACCCAACATTCTAAATTGCATTATGGTAGAACCTGAGTCAATGTTTTTGTTCACAGAAGTATTCAGTGGTTGTACACAAATACACAGGTAATCTGTAAATATCTTATAGTGAGTGTTTGGACAATTTTCTCAGGAAAGGAAACTGAGGAGAATGTTTTACTATTGAGATATTTGCAAGCTAGGCAGATATCTGCAAATTACAGCTATAGCTCAGTGATATAGCACATGCCTAGCATGTATGAAGCCCTAGGTTTAATTCCTAGTACTGTCAAAGAAAAAAAGAGCTATCTTCAGATTCAACACAATAAATACTACTTGGATAAGATTGATTTCCTTTGTTAAAAATAAATATATAAAGAGAAGAATAAAGGCCTAAAGAGAGTAGGGAAACATGTCAGGATTGAAATGGGAGTGGATTGCTGAACTAAGCATGCACCTCATTGTTTACAATCAGTATGAAGCTTTCACACATTTAATCATTCAGCAGCTATTGAAGTCATTGTGGGAAGAGGTCTGCTCAGTGCCAGGAAGACAATACATTTACAAGATGAATGCTTGCCTTATGTCTAGATCATAATGTAATATGAGCAGATAGACAGCTACAAGACAACAAGAGTGAAATTTTGACCTTCGGAGATTCCTGTGAGTAGAAGTGAGGAGTCTGCAGCATGGTCCAGAGCAGGTCATAGAGATCAAGACTTGAGCAATGACTATGAATATGGCAATGAGGAGGAAAGACTTGAGACAGCATTCATAACTGGATCCTACAAGGCTTAGCTGATGTACTAGATACTGGGTATGAGCAGAAAAGCTGAACCAGGAACAATCGGTGGGTGGCTGTGCAATTTACAAAGATCATGGAGAATAAGGAAGGAATAGAATGTCAGTGAAAACAAGTAGAAATGAATTATGAATAGGTTTTACAGAGCCATGTCAAGTTAGAGATGCCTGAGACCTCCAACTAGCATCGAGTATTCAAGGGAAGGTCTAAGCTACAAGTGCGATTCTAAAATCATCAGTCTGCAGGTGGTATTTAAAACTATGAAGATGGATGTGACCTCTCAAAGAATGATAAAGCATTCTTGCAGGAAATAGGTTGACATCTCACTGTGTCCTGATTTCAGCCTGAGTTCTGATCAATTTTGGACTCTACCCTTTTCTATCTCACAGATAAATTCTCCTCTGCTCATCTAAGCCCTCTGGACCCTCAAAGTCACATGAATAAAACATTGTGATACCTACAAATGACTTTGCATACAGAAATCAGAAAATGTCCAAGGACAACCAATGTGGAAAGTACTTGAACATGACTTCTACTACAAATCCATCACAAGCAGAGAGTTTGAGCAGCCCCTCTGGGTTCTAATGAGTATGACCCTCATTTCCACTGCAAATTGTGTGGGTTCATGTACCAAGTGATGGACTGTCCTTGGTGAGAATGAAGTTCATTGATGTTTTCTCTGGTGAGCAAGCTCATATTTACTGCTCAGCTGTTTTCCTGCTTCCTTCATGGAGAAAACCTGAGAGAAGTTTTTCCCTAACTCTAGATCAAGTCACACCAGCAAAGATGTAGCAGCAGGTATGAAACATGATCAAACTATGGTTATTTAAAGAAAATCAATTCACCTGAAATCTCCCCCGACAAAACTTGGTGAATCTAGGTAGGCTGAGAGATTTTCAGGGTAGCCTTTGCCCTTTTGGACTTGCATTCCTGGCTCCTGATATGGTGGCTGCCCTCCTAGTGCAGTTGAAGTGGCTAGAGAATGAGATTAGCCTCTATCACATCCCCCACTGTTCTCCCTGCTCACTTTACACCCTACTGCACAGACTTCTTTCCAGCACTCAAACACATGGAAGCCTCGGCCTTTGTATTTGCATGTTTCTCTGCCTGAAGCATTGTGTTAAGTTTATCTAAGTTGGCTCATTTATTTCACTCTGCAAGAGAGTAAGAAATAATCCTAATATCTACTTTAAATGATACCACTGGTTCTGAGATCCAGAGGTCAGAGAAATACATCTCCCCACAGAAGCCTTCATACCACTGAATTGGGTGTTCCTGTTTCCTTCTGTCCCTTCTTTGTTATTCCTGTGACCAGTATCACTTCCTCAGACTAGTTGTTCATATGTGTGTTTTAGCATTGCCATCTCATACCACTGAGGCAGAAGCCTTGAGGGCAAAGTCCCCGTCTGTCACATTCCCCTATATCCATAGTACTGACAGAGTTTCTAAAAAATAGAAGCTACTCAATAAAATTGGCTCCATGGATAAAGACAGCACATTTGCTTTCAACTATACATGAGTTATCATGCATAAGTCCACACCCTGACTTCCCTATGCCCTCCCCACAAACTCATATGGTGTGATGCTTATTGTTTTCTGAATATTACTCAGGCAGCTACTTTTGAAGTTAGAAATCAAAACTAGGCTAGCCTGATGATTAAGTCCTTTTTCTTTACTACCATTCTGCACTGAAATACTTTGAAAACACAGGTTAAAAACTATACAAAAAAATGTTGAGCATCTTCACCCAGCTGGTGATGTACTCAACACTGTGCCATTCATTCATATGAGGAGTAATACCAAGCATGTCTTCTGCTCAGCTCACCAAACTGGGTGATGGAGACTTCTAGACCAAAGAGCTCAAAAGTAATATTCAGCTCAATGAATAAGCAACACTTGCTATGTGCCAGTGAGCACTGTAGCATCTGACTAGCTTGTTCTTTCTCCCCATCAAATTATCACAATTACTAATCCCTCAGTGTCTGCCTCTCCAGCTCCCCACTACTTCTCCATGACTCTGCCTCTCAGGTGAAAAAGCTGTCTCTCCACATGTGGGGAAAGACATAGCCACAGTTGATCTCAAGATAACTTCATCTCTGCCCAATGTGACAGATCAGAGAAGAGCTTGGGTCTCCTATTTCCTAGATTCTAAATCCCAGAAATGACTCATCTGGCTTATATTTAGGTCATATGGCTTTACTTGTTCCAATCACTGAAGTGAGAGGACTGCAATATTCAGAAGAGCCAGAGCTGGACTGTCTGCCTTCTTCCAGGGTATCAGCTCCATCAGAATCATATGATGGAGTCAGCAGGACAACAGTTGTCCAGAGAAGATGCACAGATAGCCACCATCTGGAAATGTGACTCACCAGCTGCCCACTAGATCGTTATGAACATGAACACTGCCTGTCTTATTCATTGTTCGATCCCTAGTAGCGAGAACCATTCTTTATCTGTGGGGGGTCTATGAAATGGCACAAAGGAATAATATGTCATTACCCAAAGCAAAGATATGATTGCAGTATAACATTCCTCATAACAGATAGCTAAATAACTGCTGTTTCACCACTCTGCTCTGGGGGACTGAGGATCTACAGAGTGGCAATATGAAAATGAAGAGGAATACTCAAATACCACAGCCACAACTTCCCAAGCTTCTTAGATGAAATGCTATTAGATTGTGAAAGGGCTTTGGAAAGTATTAAACAGCATACCAAAACAAAGCATTTTATTGTTAATAGTCACCGAGGAAATGAATGCTCAGCAGAATTGCCTAAATAGATTCCTAAGAAGGAAGGACAGGGGGGAAAAAATGGAACTTTGTAGAATGTTTCGCCTGGCAAAAATACATAGGCAGCAGCAGACAATTTTCTAACACGATGGATTGAAGAAGAATGAATCAGTGAGGATCAGAGCAAAACATTGTTTAAGAAATCTGAACATACTCCTAATTACAAATATTTTGGAGAGTGGCTTCCACAGTAGTAATAAAACTCTAGGACCAAACCTGTTTGTTAGCTAAGATCAAGAATCTGAGCCTACGGCTCCAGCAGATGCCCCAGGGGCCAGTAGGACTTAACACCTGTAATTCCAGTTAAGTGACATAAGTCTCATCATTTTTTGCTAGGTGTCACTCTCCTGGCAAAATGACAATTAGGGTTGAAAGATTTATTTCTTTCCACTAAAGACCAGTTAATCTTTCGAATGAGGCAAGACACAGGTAAACTGTCCTGGAAACCAAGTATAGCCACTCAGAAGGATGGGCGTCATCAAAGATGAGAGGAGGGCAGAGGAGGAAACCAATAGCTCTAAGAGGTCATCTCAAGTCACAAGATGGAGAGTTGGCCCCACTATTCATAACCTGTGACTTGTAATCCTATGACCAAAGTAGGTATTGTGTTCTTTCCCAGCAAATACATGAGAGTAGGGGAAGAGGTTGAGCAAGCAGCTATGTTCTCGTGAAGATGACCTTGGAACTTGGATCACCATTATTTCTACTCACACTCTGTTGGCCAGGAGAATAGTTACAAGGTCTTAAAAAAAAAAAAGCAGGAGGATTAACAATGAAATCTCTAGTTGGACACTTATGGTGAAGGAGAAAATGATTTCTACAAGGAAATAAGTGTGGTTACTAGGACTCATAATAATGATTTCTTCTGTGACGTGCTCTCTTAGTTAGTAGCAAGTTCAGAGACATTGTGAGACATAAGAAAATCACCTGCATTTCAAAATGTGACAAACAGACACACACACGCACACACACACAGAGGCAGAGAGAGGAGAGGAAAGGAGTCAGGGAGAGAGGGAAAGAGATCCCCCTATAAAACATGGCAACAAGGAGTAAGCATAAGACAAATGTTGAGGAAGTTTAGAGAATGGAGAGATTATTTCCTTCTGAGAATTTAGGCTAAGTTATTGGAGGAAGTAAAAACTGAAATGGGTCCTTAAGATCGAATAGCACTAACAAAGACTGGAAGGTGGAATTAAAGAAAGGCACAGGGACCAGGGACAGAGAAACCCTGGCCTAATGTAGACTGAATAATTTACATTTCAGTCAGGATAGTTTCCTAGCTGTGGCCCTTTGAGGCATCCAGTATCTCCATATAAAAGATATAAATGACCATATGAATGCTAATACTATTACTCTCCCCAAATCCATCCTTTCCCACATCCTTAGGGATGAGAATCCTATCACTATTAAGACATGTTTGGGGAGTATGATTTAAAGCTCTGATGCATAAATACATTGGTATTTAAAATCAGTGATTGGCATATCTATCACTTTATGAATTTATTGTGTTTGAGATAAAAAACATTCAAAGGGCTCTCTTTTAGCTATTCTGAAGTATACACTACACTATTTTCTCATGTTAACCACAGTCACCATAGCAGAAGTATACACTGCATCCTCATGTTAACTCCAGTCACCATAGTAGAAGTATACACTATATCCTCATGTTAACCATAGCCACCATAGTAGAAGTATACACTATATCCTCATGTTACCCAGTCACCATAGAAGTATACACTATATCCTCATGTTACCCACAGCCACCATAGTAGAAGTATACACTATATCCTCATGTTACCCATAGTCCCCACACTAGAAGTATACACTATATCCTCATGTTAACCACAGTCCCCACACTAGAAGTACAGGAGATCTCACTGGAGTTTATTCCTCCATCTTATTACTTTGGATCTGTTGAGTGCCTGTCCTTTCTTTCCTTTCTCATTCTCCTCTGATAACACTCGGATAATCACTGTTCTACACTATTTCTATGAGATCTGTCCATAAGATTCCTATATGAGAAGGAAGCGATGCAGTTTTTGTCGTTTTATGTCTAGTTTTTATCAACTTAACACAATGTCTTCTGGGTTCAGTCATTTTTTTTTTTTAGTCTCATGATTTCATTTAAATGGCTGAATAGGATTCTATCACATATATGACACATTTTTTTCTGTGTCTATTCATCTATTGTTAGGCATTTATGTAAAATCTAAGTCTTGACTACTATGAATAGTCCTACAATAAACATGACAATGTACATGTTTCTTTGTATTGATTTCTTTCTCTTTGAATATATAATCAGTGCTGGGACTGATGGGTAATTGAGTAGTTCTATTTTTAAATTTTGAAGACCCTTCTCAACTTTTACCCCCAATGATCTGTATTAAGTAAAATTTCACCCATTTTACATAATGGTTTGCTTTTTTCTGTATATTCATTGATGCTTGATTCCTTTTGTCTTTTTTATAATAGCCATTCTAATTGGAGTGAGGGAGTAACTCAGTGAAGTTTAAATTGCAGAACCTTAAAGACTCCTGATGCTGAGTATTTTTTCATTTACCTATGGCATTTTGCATGCCTTCTTTTGAGAGGTACCTAATAAGAGCTCTATCCATTTTCAATCAAGTTCTTTTATATTGCACTAAGTTTCATGTAAATTCTATGTATGGACATCTTGCCAGTTATATAGTATGCAAATATATCCTCCCATTTTGAAGGCTATCTTTTTTACTCTGTTGTATAAAAGGTCCTTCATTTTGATATAATCTTATTTGCCTATGTGTACATATTTCTCTGTACAGAGAAATTGGTACAAAGAGTATATACACATCTTTGCTTCAATTTGTAATCTCATCTAAAGAATCTTTGTCCAGGCAAATGTCCTGATTCATTATCCTTATGTTTTCTTCCAAGTCTGTCATCATTTGGTATCTTACATTTGAGATTTAATCCACTTGAACTTTAAATACGTGAAAGGAAGGGGTTCGGTCTCTGAGAATCCTGATTTGCAGTTACCTGCCTATGCTTTCTGCAAGCTGCATGTGATCATGTGACCAAGTTTTGGCAAATGAAACAGAAGTACAAGTATTACATGGAGCAACCAGGGCATACTCTTTAAACGTCAGGGGTTCTTAGCTCCTTCATCTTGCTACCCAGAATTTGTGTGATGGTTTGACCTCTGGTCATCTTTCGGGTCAGAAGAATGCAAATTAAGCAACCAGCTTTGCTGTGATTCTATAGAATCAGAATAATGGAAAACCCTGGGATATCTTCCTCATTCAGGTTGCTGGCTGAATCTAGTTTCTTGCTGTGGGAAGACGGAGATAACCCTTTCCTTGCTAGCTCTTAGCTGAGACCCATCTGTGCTTTTTAGAAATTGCCCATATTATTTGGCTCATGCCTCCTTATTTACAGATACAAAATACAAGAAGCAGTTTTCTCTTGATTCTCACATATCTTCCAGATGTAAGAATTCTAATCTATTATGATTTTAAGGCTAACACAATATGAAGGCTTGGTTTCCATCTACATGTACATAATGCACCAATTCTAAAAACCCACATAGAGAATGTGTCAGGGCCAGCCAGCTTTCAGGCCAAAATTTATACATAACAGGGTGATTTTCTCTGGCACATACAGAATGGCATCCAAGGTTAAGACTGGGATCACTACCTCTTCCCAAAGGAGTGACGTGGGCTGAGAGTGAGCTATAAAGTGCCAAGTTCCTTGTTTATTCTTCCTGGATGGATCTGAGGATAGGATTGGGGGGGTTGATGTATTATATTCCAGAACATTCTCTCTTTAAACTTCAGAGAAAAGGAAAGAAAGGAAAGAGATAACAGTTGCCCCTTAATGAAAATAAAGAGACAAGGTACCACCGGAATTATCTGAGAGAAGGTAGGAAAGACCATCTAATGGGCATCCCTCTCCTTGAGGGGACAACTTGAAGGCCTACTCCGGCTTGCTCTCTGTTCTTTCTTCCTGTGCCCTAGGGAAGAGAGCCATTCCATCTAAGTTTCAGGAAGACAAGCACCTTGTCTGTGCTGCTGTCTCTAGTGGTCACAGTACTGTTTTTCACTGAGTACACCACAGATAAGCATTTAGACAAATATATGAGAAGATGGAATGATTGGTGGAAATAAACTCAAGCACTTCTCCCCCTCTCCCTCTTTCTCTCTTTCTCTCTTCCCCCCTCTCTGTCTCTCTGTGTGTATCTCCCTCTCTACCTCTCTCCCCCTCTCTTTCTCTCTCTCTCCCTCTTACACACACACACACACACACACACACACACACACACACACCATGAACATGTCTAAGTACATGCAAGGTCACAGATAACTTAGAGGTCAGAGCCAATGTTATTGCCTTCTTTTCAATGAAGCTAACTCTATAGCAATGGTCAAGAGTGGTCTCTTTATTTCAGAATTTTTCAATGATGATTAAGTCTGTTTTGTGTTTCTCAAATACCAGTGCCTCACATAGGACTTGGAAAAGCAAACTGGGCATATTTTGGAGGGAGGAGAGGGATAGATGGATGGATGGATGGATGGATGGATGGATGGATGGATGGATGGAAAATTAACTGTGTTCCTTGGCAGCTCTTCAGGGATTTATTATCCTGATACCCCCAACTGATCTGGTGTCTTACCTGCAGTGGGAGCTCACTAAATGTTAGCTGAATGAGGATAAAGGAGACAGAAGATCAGAGAGATAATCAAGAGTCCTCTCCACCTGGAACCATTCTCCTTTCAGGGCATCCTATTGAATAGTGTTATTGAGCAGAGAGGCAGGGAGTTGACAGCCACTCTCTGGACTCTCTCCCAGGGCCTTTTTAAAACAGGGAAGTTAATTATGGAACCAGATTAACAGTTTCTTTTTTGATACAGTCAAAGTAAAACCAGCAGGATGCAATTTAGCTCGTCCCCACTTTCCAAATAGCAGCAAATTTTCATACAAAACAAAGAGACACTTGAATTGCAAATTACTTAGAGAATCAGCTACCAACCCCAACGGAAGAATATTTCTGCTGCTTTCAAAGCCAGTCTGTTGCCTTTTCAGGTTTAACTGTGTGGAAGGACCTTCACAAAGCCCTGCACACTTTGTTGCTTTTCAGCTTTCCAGTGGGAAGGAGGAGAGATTCCTTAAGGTTTAGTAGAATGCTTCAAGTCATCTCTGACACTTAGCATCATCCTCTACTCATTAAAGGAGGGTCATGCATCTCACAGGGCATCAAGAGAAAGTGCTCACCAGGCAAGACAAAGACATTAGTGACTATAACAAATGTTGAGACAATAAGTATGTACTCTGGGAGGTGGGTGAAGAAGGGGAGAAGCCACATACCCTATCATTGTTATACAGAAATTTGGAAAAACACTGTTAAATTGAAAAAAAAAAAGTTCTGGGAAGTTTGTATTCTGGATTATTAATTGATACATTCCCTTTAGTTATTGTATGTAATCAACGAAAGAAAAACAGGACCCAATAACTGGATATAACCAACGGGTCAGCAGCTCATAATTGTGATCTAGCACCACATTCTTATCTGACAGACATAGAAATTAAAGTCAAGAGAAGGGAACAATTTAGAAAAGATTACAGAGTGACCGAGTCTTCTGATGTCTCATGTATTGCCTGGTAGATGATACCACACAGCTTTCATCTGCTTTCTGTCCCCTGAAGGAAATAGCAAATTTTCATTTTCATAAATGTACTTATAAACACATTTTTTTCCTAATCAAATAAATAGTGTAAAATAAATAGTGTATGCATTTGGGGTGGGGAGGCAGGTAAACAATAGGCCAAGGATAAGGACAAAATAAGAAAGCCACACAGAGCTTTTTATAGAGGGACTGAGATGGGAAGCTGGCGATACCCAAGCTGCTTTCAGATACAGCCACTGTGGGGCAAGGTGGACTTCAGTTGAGTTAGCCCCAAGTAGATGGTAGAAAAGTTGGGGTAGAGGTTGACCATCACTGTACTTACAGTTAGCCCCGGCAGGTGGCAGAAGTGAGCACCACTTGGAGGATATAGCAAAAAAAAAAAAAATCAACCTTGCTCTGCTTAGAGATAATAGACACCACTCACACTTACCTTGGGTCACCATGTGGGAAAAAAAAGACTGTATTGACAGCCCTTTTGAGCTTTTTTTATATGAAACCTGAAATCTTCTAGTGTAAAACTTTTCAATGTTTAAACATAGACCAATTTCCAAAAATGTGAGCCAAAAGAACTCCATCAAGATTCAGGAGCTATGGACAGTTTCTTTGTGACCCTTACTTAGTGACTCCCAGTGAAGCCTTGGGAAGGTCGAATACTGTGTGTGGTTAGTCCAGTCACAAGTCAGCAGAGAGGCCTGGTAAAGAGATGACCAGGTCAGAAGGACAAGATGAAGGAAACAAAGACAGGTTGTAGGCTTAAGTCAGCACTCCTGTGGGGAGAGAAAACTAGAATCAACTACCCCTAGCCAGATACTTCCAGGAGAAGATATACTTGCATCTAAAGCCTATACTCTGTGTGTGTGTGTGTGTGTGTGTGTGTGTGTGTGTGTGTGTGTGTGTGTGTGTGTTTGTGCATGCACAAGCACGGAGACATATATGTATAAGTGTGTGTTTGTGAGTATGTGTGCATACATCTGTGTGTATTCATGTGTGTATATATGCATGTGTGTGTGCAATCTTTACCTTGTTAGAATGATGTAGATAGCTCCCTCAGTAATGCTTTGCAAGACCACTCCATTTCCTCCAAAGCAGAAAGTTTTTACTGTTTTTAGTAGAAATAGAATTACACCACTTCCTTATTTATTTTCCTACCTTCAGTCCCTCCCAGACATTCTTCTTGAACCCCTGCATGGCCCCTACTCTCAAACTGATAACCTCTTTTTCTTTGATCATTATTTTATGTGTGTGTATATGTATGTGCATAAATATTTATTAGTAGATTCTACTGAGTCTTTTGTTGTATGTGTATATATGGCCTCAAGACTGACCACTGTTGTGGAATATTACTTTAACTATGTAAAGGTGTGTTGCATTTGCTTATGCTGTATTTGTTTAATTATGCAAAGATGTGTTGCTGTTTTACCTTGCCTGCCTAAGGCACATGATTGGTCTAATAAAAGCTGAATGGCAAATACCTAGGCAGTAGAGGGATGGGGCGTGGGGCTAGTGGGCAGAGAGAATAAGGAGGAGGATGTAGTTGGAAGTTTTCCTGTGTTCTGCCCAGTCCCACAGCAGCTCAGGCCCAATTAAACACACAGAGACTTATATTAATTATAAACTGTATGGTTTATGGCAGGCCTCTTGCTAGCTATCCCTTGTATCTTAAATTAGCCCATCTCTATTAATCTATGTTTTGCCACATGTTCCATAGCTTTACCGGTCTGTTGGCATGTTGCTTCTCCTTCAGTGGCGGCTGGCATCTCTCTACCTCTCCTTTCTCTTCCTATCTGTTTGGACTTCCCACCTGCCTCTAAGCTGCCTTGCCATAGGCCAAATGGCTTTGTTTATCAGCCAATCAAAGCAACACATATTCACAGCATACAGAAAGATATCCACAGTGCTTCCCCTTTCATTTTTTTCAAAAAGGAAGGTTTTAACTTTAACATAGTAAAATTACATATAATGCAACAGTTATCAGTCAAGAATCACAGTTACAATATCCAGTCCATTTATATTTGGCAAATTCAAAGAAAAATATTTTATTCATTCTATATTTGTGAGTCCAAGGTTTCATATCTAACTTACCTCTTATCATAACCAGGGAAAAATCATAATTATAACTATCTAGTCTTCAACTACATCAAAGACTCCAGAAGGATATAATATTACCTATGTAAATAAGAAGTGCATTGTAAGCAACTTCCAAAAATCTAGAATGACAGAGACAGCTGGCTGCCTGGACAGTCATCCAAAGTTCCTCTGCCATGTTGGGGCATCCATCTTCAGCCTCTAGGCCTAGAGTTTTTTAGTTATTTCTCCATGTGTCCTGTAGAATATTTGGCAGTCTTCTCTGCAAAGCAGGAAACTAAAGGACCATTTTGCCTTGTTTTGGCAAATTCAGTGGTCATTTTCCTCTGGGTCCTATATGTCTAGTTTATACAACATATTATCAGCAGTCCAGGCAAGAGCAGTTTCTTATCCAAAAGGCTATTTTTGCCAAGAAGATGATAAACTCCATATAGAGTATCTTTGATGCCCATCTTTCTCTTTGAAGTAAATCAGTGCTGCCAGGAGCAGACATATCAAACTGTCCAGAAAGTCTAGGTTTTTAAAACATTTTAAATGCCATATTCTGTAGGTCTTTGAAGTGTTTGAAGATTACCTACCAAATTGAATTATATTTATGTATACCTAGAAAACTTAACTAACATGACTATAAGTTTGACTATCATAGAAGACTAATTTTTAATCTGTATTTCTTAATTATTCATTACAATTTAAATGAGTTACATAAAGATAATACCTTAAACAAAAGTAGAAATATATATACAGTATAACAAAACTAACTTTAAATTTGTAATTAACTAAAATCTACAGCAATGTAAAACATTTCAAATAAGTTGTTGCTCTTTAAAAGTAAATTCAATAATCTACCGTTTTATCCTATCATATCTATATCCTACATTTCTATATCATATCCCCCTTTCTTCTTTTAGAAAGAGATTGACTATGACCAATAACAATTTGCAACCAACAATCTAAACAAAGACAAATATCCATAATCCATTTTTGGGAATGTAAGATGAATCTTAAAAGGTCTTATTAATAAAAACAAACCCAGAGCCAGATATTGGAGTGGAAGCTGGAAGATCATAGTGGAAGCTGGAAGATCAGAGAGACAGACAGGACAAGCCACAGCTAACCTCACCTCAACAACTCCTCATCAGATCCTGTTTCCATGAACCTTCAGACTGAAAGCTTCTGAGTCCTCACCCAAATGGATCTCAACTGAACTGCTGCTAAAAGCCTAAAAGCTTAAGAAGTCTCTAGTTTCTGTTCCTCATGCTTTATATTCCTTTCTGCTTCCTGCCATCACTTCCTGGGATTAAAGGTGTGTTTTTTTCCCAAGCAAAACATGAGCTCTCAAGTGCTGAGGTTAAAGGTGTTTGTCACCATGCCTGGCTGTTTCCAGTGTGACCTTGAACGCACAGAGATTCAGATGGATCTCTGCCTCCAGAATGCTAGGGTTAAAGGCATGTGCTACTGCTGCCTAACCTCTATGTTTAATAGAGTGGCTGTTCAGTTCTCTGACTCCCAGATAAGTTTATTGGGGTGCACGATATATCAACCACTAGAGGAGTAATCTAGGCTCGAGAGAGAAGAACAAGAGAAAAGAATGAGGGAGAAAGAGAGAGAGAGATGCCCACAGCCAGGCAGCTGCCAAACAGACAGACATGGAGTAGGACATACAGAATGAAAGAAAGATGGAAAGCCCTGAGGCAAAATGTAGATGAAGTGAAACATGTTAAGTTATAAGAGCTAGTGGGACACGCATAAGATAAGGCTGAGCTTTCATAACTAAGAATAAGTCTCTGCATCATGATTTGGAAACTGGTTGGTGGCCCAAAAGAAAGCCTGCTACAGACCACATATATGCGTGTGTGTGTGTGTGTGTGTGTGTGTGTGTGTGTGTGTGTGTGTGTGTGTGTAAATATTTATAAATAGATTCTGCTGAGTCTGTTTTCTTATATGTGTTTCTATGGTTTCAAGGTTGAACACTTTGCACTGGATAACTATTCACTGTGCTCATGCTGGAGAAAGGCTAATTCCTCTCCTCCCAAATGTCATTAGTTTCCTGTAGTTCTTTGTCTACAGATAAGACCCCATGAAATTCTCCCCCTTACATGTTAGCACGCCTATTGATATTGCTATTGTTCTCATTTTTTTAATGCAGTCATTCTAAGAGAAACAGCAGACCTCCTGGTATTCTGGCTCTTACAATCTACTGCCTCTTTCATGATGTTCCCTGAGTCATAGATGAAGGAGCTGTGGTATAGATGTATCCATTGGGGATGGGCTCCATACCCTCTGTTGAGCTCTGCATTGTGTCAAGTTTCTATTATGGTCTCCATTTACTGTAAATAAAGGCTCCTTTGATGAGGGGTAGTACCTACAATTATCTATGGGTATAAGGGTAAGATTTGGAATGCAGTAAGGAATTGGGCTAGTCTAGGAAAGTGGTGGTAGTGGATTCTTTTGTAAGGTCCATGACCCCACTAGCCCTGGAAAATCTGGCTAGGTTTCCAGTACCAGGTTTGCTTTCCCTCCATTAATAATAAAGCAGAAATGTTTAAGATCAATAAAGACACTGATTAGTGTATCAGCTGTCTTCATTTTACTGCAATCAGTGAATATGTATAAAGGACAAAACCAAGTTGATTAAGCAAAGCAAAAGCCAACGCTATCAAACTAGCCTGGCTTAGCAACAAAGAGGGTATGTATTGTTTACTCCTAAAAGTGTCAATCATTTTAATCATGGCTGAGTCAAGAGGCTATATCAGAGCTAGTTACCTTTCACTCAAAACTGCAATATACACAGACACACACAGACAGACAGGCACACACACACACACACACACACACACACACACACACACACACACCCCAATAGCTGCCGGAAATGCATCTTCTCCACATTTAGCTCTGTAGAAAGCGATCTTCTCTTTCACTCCACATCTTCAACCATGTTTGTTTTACTTTCATTAACTTGAATCACATCTGATCTTCTTTCTGAACTGGTCTATGGGGCAAAATTGAAATGCACCAAGTGGTTGGACCAAGATGTGTCCCATGGAGTGAGGAGGCATTTAGATTGACATCCAAGAGAACATGGAACGTCATTTATATTCTGCATGTTGGCAGATAAAACAGAAGACCTGATTCCCTGGTCGGAGCAAACCGTTACCATTGAAACAGCTTCCTGGGAAAATGTCCAGCTTGCTTGTGAAGTTTATTTGGAGCTGGAGTCAGCCAGCTGGAATGGAAAGGGCAAAATACTTAATTACTGCCTGATGCCAAAGTGAGATTGCACATTTTATATTTATTCCCCCTCCTGTGTCTTTCAGCCTCACAGTGGCAGGAAGATCATGAGTGACTGCAGAGACTTGTTCCAGTGAAAGCTAAAGTGGGAATAGTAAGTTGTTTTTCTTCTTCTTGGTTGATCATACAATATGGACTCCCCTTGATGCCCAGAGGAGCTTCACTAAACTGCAACTGTTTCCTTCAGTGCACTTAAGCAAGTGTCAGTAACTTCATTAGTCAATCAGATGCCAAATATATGGCTCTAGTTTCTCTGCAATGTTTACATATGCATGAACATAAATGTGTATACACACTGAGCAATTTAGGAACTATCAAGGTATATATCATTAAAATGTGTTCTTGTAGCCAGGCGATGGTGGCACACACCTTTAATCCCAGCACTGGGAGGGGGGGGGGCAGACCCAGGTGGATCTCTGTGAGTTCAAGTCCAGCCTGGTCTACAGAGCGAGATCCAGGACAGGCACCAAAACTACACAGAGAAACCCTGTCTTTAAAAAAAAAATGTGTTCTTGTCTGTAAACAACAGAAAATATAGGCTCAACATGGCTTAAGTAATATTTTTAAGTTATTGACTTGTATAGAGCAAGTCCATAGAGAGCGGAGACAACTAACAATGCCACCAAGACCTGATTCTGATTTCAGATGGGTATCTCTTCCATGTCTCTCTTTTCATGCACTTTTCTAGAAAGTCCCCAGGAAACTTCTACTCATGTTCATTTGCCTGAATGTGTCACATGCTCCTGTGACAGAGCATGTGAGGCCACCCAGCATACTTTAAACCAGTCATTAGTGTTCCTAGGTCTAGAGATGATAACTCTGAAATACCAGGGTCTTCTGGAGCAAAGTAAACAAAATGAATATCTTTTTAGAAAGAAGACAAGGGGGTGATGTTCATTTTACAGGCCATTGGCAGTGTCCATGGGACAATAAGGCTATGCAAATTTCATCAGCCATTCCTCTAAGATCAAACTGATGAAAATATCCATTTCTAAGATCTCCACCTTGGCTAACCTCCCCTCAAGTCACAGGTGAAGTTAAGAAATGAACAGAAATACTTTGACTCTGGATATAAAACCCAAGTCATTATCATTATAGCATAGGCAGACTATTTCTTCAATTTGCATAATTATAAACTCCCCCTCAAAGAGTAAACATTGCTGCCAACTTAAAAAAAAAAAACTACAAAGCAGCATTAAATATGCATTGCTAATTTGACTTTCTAATTTGTCTGGGATCTTCACAAAGACATGCACAGCTCCAGAGATCCTGGATACTTAATAAAACATTCCACCTGTCGAAAAAGAAGACACGGGGAAAGAAAGCTGAATATCAGCGGTGGGGTGGGAGTTGGGCATTAGCTAAAGAATTTTGGCTGGTGCCTACCTGTAGGAGTTGATTCTATTAATGTGACTCTCAAATTTATTCTTCTGCATACTAACTCCCTCATCAAACATAGGTGATTGCTTTGTGTGGCCAAAGAAAACATTTCCTTAATATGTTTCTATTTAGTTTTAGATATCAGATATGTGCTGGACATGTATTTGGGCAATTATAGGAAGTAGTTTATTGGTGAAATTATTAAGGCCACTTCACATAGTTAAAAGGAAGATTTATTTAGTGGGTAACTTACAAATTAAGGGATAGGTAGGTCGCGGGGTCTGGGGAAGGTGTATCACAGTCCAGCGGTGTTCTCTGGAGCTCTGCTAGGTCCACCTCCACCATTCAGGGTCCCAGAACAGAGAGTGCTCGCCCATCTAGATCTCAGGTCTCCAGGCACCTCCCCTGGCCCCACCTCATAGGCGTGACAGTTGCCAGAGTCTCAATGGGGGTTGGAACTTCCAGATCCAAGCTGGAATGGCTATCCACTACAGTAGTTGGGTTCATGCACAAAGACTATGTTGCCTTTCAAATCGCATTTATTGATCTATCCCAAATATCCATGACAACCACTGGACTGGTCCTTGAAGACCCCAATTATAGCATAAATATATTACCTGGGCAAGATGAAATGTTTATCTGTTACTATATTCTTTGGCTTAAGTTTACCAGGGGTGATGGTGATAACCAGGACATGGGATATAGATATTTATACACATAAAAGTGATCCTGAAGTTTCATATGTGTATTTACTTAGTAACTGCCTTTTAAGTTTAACTGTACATCAGACATCTTAACATTGTATGTATGTTTCATGTATACACATCATTTTTACTGTGAATTAGCACTGTATCTCAGGCATTAATGGCAATCAATTTCTTTATTCAACCCCTTGTTTAAAAATACTTGTCATTTGAAGTTACATTTTAAATGACCTCAAAACATTCTCACATATGCAAGGCTTTCTCCACACATACAGTTATCCCTTTGGTGATGTCTCTTGGTCTGTGAGTGGTCCTCTGACTGTGTCAAGGGAAGAGTCATTAAAAGCTAGATTCATGACACTGTCCATGGGCTATCAGAACAGAGCCCTTCTAGATATGCCTGTCAGGCCAGGGGATCCTATCAGAGAAAGGAAAGGTAAGAAGAAAGGCGGGGGAGGAGGAGACAAACCATGCCAATAACACTAAGGAGACTGCTCTTACGGCAAGCAATCAGCTTAGTCGTTCATGTGTTTATTTAAATACTGTCAGTTCATGGTCTAGACTATAAACCTGCTGCAAACTGGAGCAAGCTCTATGCTACTGGTTACTCACCAAGATGAAGCAAGTGCCCACTATGTTTACATTAGTGTGTGCATGCTCCTGGGGAAGAAAAGATGAATCAATTATATAAACTTCATGAGAAATTAAGGAAACATTGGTCAAAAAGATAAATTTCATTGAGGTATGAAGAATAAGTTCAAGAGCTCTATTGTATAACATGGTGACATCAACCTGCCACCCAGAACTTTTGCTGGTCAGTCTTAACCATGACCTCTTAAAATTAATACTACTGTTACAAGCGAGTAAACAAGCACAGGGCATAGAGTCTCTTATTCAAGGGAGCATAACTGAGATAGGCAGCACTGGCATTTAGACAAAGGTCTGTCTGACTTTAAAACAGAATATCATAGTTTCGAAAACCACTAAGAGTAGGTTTCAAGTGTTAACTTCACCAAAAGACTACAAATGCATGAGGAAATATATGTGCTAATATGTTAGCTCTATTGAACTCTTCTACAGTTTATACACATTTGAGAATAATGTATTACTATATATATATATATGCACACACAAATGCTCCTTTAGATTGTTAATTAATAAAATAAACTTAATTGGAAGTGATTCTGAGCCTCTATCTAGACTTATCAGGAAAACTATTTTGGTTTTGGTTTTGGTTTTGGTTTTTCGAGACAGAGTTTCTCTGTGTAGCTTTGCGCCTTTCCTGGAACTCACTTGGTAGCCCAGGCTGGCCTTGAACTCACAGAGATCTGCCTGGCTCTGCCTCCCAAGTGCTGGGATTAAAGGCGTGCACCACTACTGCCCAGCAAAAACTGTTTTGATTGGTAATAGTCACTATATATATATATGATATATATATCATATATATATGATATATAGATATAATAATATATGCCATATGTTTATTTTCTATTTATTTTTATTAGATGTATGAATTTCTATACATGTGTGTGCCTGTGCTTATGTACTGTGGCACAGATGCAGGAAGACCAGAGGACACTGTAGAAGTTGGTTCTCTCCTTCCAGCATGTGGGTCCCAAGTCATTGGGCTTTACCCATGGACCATCTTGCTGGCTTCATGTCATACTGAGGTACATAGTACATTAGTTAGCTATTACTGTTTAGCAAAGTACTCAACATAGAGTTACTTTAAAGGATAAAGTGTATAATCTCACAGTTGACCTTAGGTTGACAATCCCTGTCCAGCTTTTCTGGATTTCATGATTCAGGCCATAAGCACAGTATGAGCCAACAACTTGACTTAAGGTAGATCTTCTCCCAAGCACAAGCTCATGGTTATCATGTTACTGGCCACAATGAGGTCCTAGGGGTCCTTATGCACTGTAAGTCTCAGTTCCTCTCTGGCTACAATCTGAATACTGCCCCATCAATGTGAGATGGAAGAACTGTAATCAGCATGCCAGCAGCAGGGAGATCAGCCTTTTGTGACATCTTGACTCTTTTTCCTAATGGATTCATTAGTCATCACTATGTCCATTCTAGAGGAAAGGATGACATGATGGCATGATTTAATAGTAGATAGGCATTGTTGGGAGCTATTTGATAAGCTGACTGCCACCCAGGTTGATCTTCACCATTCTCTCTTAAGGCAGTGGCTCTCAACCTTCCTAACACAGCAACCTTTTAATACAATTCCTCACATCGTGGTGACCCCAAACCATAAAATTATTTTGTTGCTACTCCATAACTGTAATTTTGCCACTGTTGTGAATTGTAATGTCAACATCTGATATGCAACCCAAGGGGTCATGACCTACAGGTTGAGAACCACTGCGTGAAACATTATTACTATAAGTAAAGAAGCAAACATGGAAGAAAAAACCACTTATTCAGCTTATTCAACATGTCACAACTAAGACAGGCAGTTCCGGGATTTAGACAAAGACCCATATGACATTCAAACAGATACTGTTGCCACTAGCTTGCTTTTGCCTCTCTGAAGATCACTTTGTAGAATAATTTTAAGCTATTTTGGCCGGGTGTATAGCCCTTCAGCAAAGCCTTTTCAGAATCCATCCTTTCTACGTGTGAGCAGCACATAGTACCTTTATAAGGTACATCTTGATCTGTCACTAGATAAGAGGCACGTGACTCCCTGGCGACAAAGAGATGAGCTAGATGGAGAAAGCTGCTTCCAGCCAGTGGCTTAGACTTAGGAGGGGAAACAGACAAGCAGCCTCCTCCTCACCCTGTGATCAATGCCAGGAGGAATGGGACATGAAGTAAGGTGTAGACAGCTCTTTCCTCTCACCTGTGCCTCTTAGCTCTGGAAGGCATAGCCCTTCTCCCACACTGCACCAGTGAGCTTCACTCTGGAAAAAAACAAACAACAGTTTCTCACAGTTCTAGAGGTTGAAGTCCAAGATCAGAGTGCCAACATGATTAGGCTCTGGTGAGGGGCTCTCATAATTTGCAAGTGTGTGACAGTCAATTTCTCTTTTTGACCAGCACAGCTGAAAGAGAGAATTATCTGAAGTTTCCTCCATCCCACTGCACAGTTTTCCTTCTGTTTTCATGGCATCTGTACATCTATAATTTTAAGTGTCTATATGGTCTCGAACCTACAAATTTTAGATTTTTCCATCTGATTTTGCCATCCTGGAACTGGCTTAATTTACTTAACATTATGATTTCCAGTTGCAATCCATTATCTAACAAAGGACAGAACTTCATCCTCCCTTATAATAGAAAAAAATCCCATTGTGAAGTACCAAAACATGCTGCCTCAGATTGAAAACTGCATAAATGTTCAGGTGCTAACTCCAAGAGAGACTTTCTATTTTCTAGCAAGCTGTTCATTGCTTTCAAATTATTATTGCTTTCAAATTATTTCTGTGTATATACTAAATAGGACATTCAAATGCGTGATAAAAATATGCTTAATACATAATCATTGTTTAATAAAAATTAAGCTTCCCAGCTGTCTCAAAACTCTCCAATCCCCTCCCCTAAAACAGTTACCTGTATGTGTATTGACCATCGGTGAAATCTTACACCCATATGAATGCATGTGCAGATGTCCTGCCTTCTTAAACCTAACATCTTACTCACTTTCTGTACCATGTTTTTCATTCACTTCATGTTTCTCAGGAGTGGAGTTAGATGGTATGCTTAGCTTATTTTTTAATTTAGATTTAGTTTTAATTTTTGACAGCTTCACACATGAGCACTGCAGCTACATCACTCTGCCTCTCCTTCCCCCAACTCCTCTCCAGTTTCCTCTCTGAAATCCATGACCTGTTCCTTATTATTGTTACATACACAGAGAGACGTGTGTGTGTGTGTGTGTGTGTATGTGTGTGTGTGTGTGTTCATATATAGAAACTATAGAATCCATTTAGCATTGCTCATATGTACAAGCATCCAGAGCTGACTACTTGGGATTGTACAACCCCTGTGGGGGTTCATCACAGGAGGAAACTGATTCTCCCTCTCTCCATAGCTATTGAACTATTTAGCTTTCCATCTTGGGGAAGGGCTTTGTCAAATACCATACATCCACACTGGCATGTCAACTGATGGTATTATACCAATCTTATCCAGGAAATTATACTGCTGCAAGTTAATGGGTGCATTTCATGGGGATACTATCTAGCAGCAGCCATCCTGGTCCTCTTATAATCTTTCTGCTTCCTCTTTTGTGATGTTCCCTGAGCCTTAGATGTAGAAGTTGCATTGTAGGTATATCACTCAGGGTTGAGCACCGCACAAATGCTTGTTCTCTGTATTTTGACAAGTTTATATCTCTGTAACAGTCTCCATCTGAGGCAAAAAGAAGATTTTGTGATGAGGAGTGACAGGTGCATGTATGTGAATAAAAATTTTGAATACAATTAAAAATTACACTTGTTTAGGAAAATTATAGTAGTGGATTCTCCTCTAGGGCCTATGACTTCTCTGGCCATGGATAATTATCTAGGTTTATAGTAACAGGCATGAATTATGAATTCCTTACTATCTAGCAGGCCTTAAGAACAGTTAGACAGCCGTTGGCTACCCCTAAGATAGAAGTGCCACTGTTATAACATTAGGGATATCTTTCCAGATGAATCTTATTGTGATTGATAGTTAACTTACTGTTTTTATTGATACATGATATTTTATGAAAGTATCAAAAATATATATGCAGTCCCCAAATGGTGAATATTTAGGTTGATTCTGATTTATTTGTTCTTATAAACATGGTGTAATAAACATATCTATTAAGTAATTGTTTTGCAAACTGATAAGTATTTCTGGATCCCCAGAAGTAGGTTTCTCCACCAACACAAAAAGCCATATCAATCCAAATTACAAGCCCAGGTTAATGAGAAAAGCACTCTTGGGTGACTCTGAAGCCCCCAGAAGTGAGTCAGGGGAGGGAGGAGAAGAAATCACATGGCAGGTCTAGGGACCAGAGCTTAAATATCCTGTAGGCACAATTTTGAGCAGCTTTGGGGGAGGAGCCGCTGCTTGGCAGGCTTTCTGAGAAAGGCAAGATTTGGGGAGAGAGGAAGGGAGGCTGAGATGGAGCTTCCAACTAAACACAAACATTTTACTTTCTCTATACCAATAAATTTCTTCTGACCATCAAAGAACTGTATGCTCATTGACTGCACCCAGTCATGAGGTATGTCATTAAAAACAGGAACGTAATACTTTCCTCCTTCTCCAGTATGATTTGTGGGTTCTTCTTGCTTCAGTACTTGGTACCTTAGCTAAACAAGCCCTGCAATGTTATTAAGAAAGAAATATTGTGCAAATTTTCTTGAAGAATAGAGTAATTAAGAACTTATTTTCCATTTTTGGATTTCCCAATGCAAGTATGAAAAACATGGATAAGATTTCTACCATGGGTCAGATACCTGGCTTTATCAAAATTATCACATATCCTCCAGCAGTGGCAGCATGGTATGGTGAAGAGAACATGAGCTGTAGGCCCATGCACTTAACTTGTGTGGGTCACTTCCAAAATCTAGACACTGTCACCAGAAAATGGGGGCTAGATGACAGCCAGGTACAAATTATAGATGCCTACCTCAGAATGTTCAAGCACATGCATCATTATCGTTACTTACCTGGTTCTAGACATCCTCCCAAGTCTCCTTCTGCATTGACACTAAATGACTCCCATGATCCCATGAATTTCTAATCTTCCATAGCTTTGTGACTTGCTTTAATGTGTTAGAGCATGAAGCCTGGCTCAGAAACCTGCTGTTTTGTTAGATCATCATGTAAGATCACTCAGTGATCACTGGACATGGAAACATGCCTCCCTGGTGCCTCCTGAGGTCTGCCTGAGGACAATAATTAACATCTGCCTAATTGAAATGGCTTCTGAAGGCACACAACACTCTGTTCAAGAAGACAAACACACACACTGAAACCTCAGCCTCTGAGTTCTGACTGAACAAGATTTTTCCAGAGTGGACATATTCTTTTAAGTACGGAGCTGACTAAGTTGCTCGGAGCTTTCTCTTGTTTCAAGTGTCACCAGAAAATAATCTATATAAGAACAACACCAACAATAATAGCAGTCTTTGCTTAGAAAGCCTAGAACATGGTGACTGATGACTGGTGATACAGCTAAATTGATAAGGTTTTTGTCTAGAATACATGAAGTCCTACATTTGATTCTTAGCCCTACATAAACCACACCAGCAATCCCCATCACTAGAAAGGTGAAATCAGGAGGATCAGAAGTTTAAAGTCATCCTCAACTTCATGAGTTCAAGGTCAGCCTGGACTACATGAGACCCAGTCTCAAAAATCTATAGAACCAATATACTTGGGTTGGGATACCATCCCCATGATCAGTAATTGTATTACCTTGAATGCCTCTTGATCTGTCTGAATATCAACAATGCCACTTACAAAACAGAGCAGTAACTGCACTCACCTCACAGAGAATCAAATGAGGTAGTCCACAGAAAGTGGACTGGCACACAGTGAGCAAACAGTACCAGCTACCGTGTCTTAAAGTTGCCCCTACAAGATTATTCCTTGCAATTTCATAAAAGTGCAAACTCACCATCAGAGAAGAAAACTTGTCCAAGGCCAGAAATAACAACACTGAGATTTGTACTTAGGACTCTCTGTCTTATTAATTCATCAAATACTGATCAGGTGCCTACTATGTTGTAAGAACTGTGGATATTGAAACAAGTGAGCAAGACATAGTTCCAACCTTCAAAGGGTTCATAACTTCATAAGAGGCCATGAGACTCCTTGACATATCTACCACCCATTGCCTTTGCAAAACTTCCCAGGTTCCCTATTTTAAATACCTTGGATTCTCGGGACAGTGACTGTAAAAGCTTTGACTTACTGAGTAATACTGAGTGATCTTACTTTTCCAAGCAGTCCTGGGAGACAGCTAAAATTGCTATCTCTATTTGACAGATTAAAATCCTTGGGGAAGACAGAACGTCTTGTTGGACTCAATGGAGGATGGTGAAATTTTAAATGTGGGAGAATCATGGTATGGTCTGTTAATTGTTTAAGTGAACCAAGGTGATTTGAAACTAGAATTACACTTAAAACAAAAGTTTAAGGTACTTTTGCAGCCCAAAACTTATCACATGCAAGGTATGTCTCATGTTCTGTGCCCCTTAGCTACAATACTTGCTCTTAGAGGTCAAAAACATTTTGGTAGAGATATAAACTATGAAAATGAAGACATAAATCATTATCAAATTCAAATAAGACCACAGTACTTAACATGGACTAAGTCTGACCTCCTAAGCACTGCTTAGTTATGTTTTCAAAAATCCCTGTGTGAGGCTCTTAGATCTGCCAGTGCTCTATGTAGCTGCCTCCCTTGAACTTTTGGACATAGAGTCTGTCTTTTCTGGGTATACACAGGCATAGCCTGGAAGGCTTATGTCAAGACAAAGTCCAGAAATACAGCTGATACAGAGCTGTTCTTCATCATGGGGAGGGCCATGTTCACAGGATTTGAACAAACCAGTGCTGTATTCATCTGAATCTCTACAGGATCCTGGTAGGCCAGGGAGCTATTGATGCGGGCAGTAAGTGGAATGCCACCAGCGTGACTTTCTCCCAGTTGCTGGCCTTATTCATGACTCCCAACTACAGCCAGGGAGGGAGTGGCTGTGCAAGCTTAAGACTCTATCAAGTTGACTGGAAGTCAAAACAAGGCAGGGAAGAGAGGATCCTGCAGAAAGCAACCAGGCTTTGACCTTCACACACAGTCAAAGCTGTGCACAGTTGGAGCCTAAGTTTTAGACCTGGGTGGTTTGCAAAACAGAACACCCAAACAAAATAAAAAAGAGACGCTAAAGAATTACTTATGTTCTGATTTCAAACTGAAAGTGAGAACCCTAAAGCAAGAAATCCTTCATGGATAAATTCCCTACCTGCTGGCCAGAGTCACAGTCATCCCGGGAAAACAAAGAATGACCCAGGACTCTCCTAAGGAGGAGAGCCACAGGACCTAGAGTTTTATGTTTTGGCAAAAGACATCATCTTTTGTAAACAGCTTACTGATAATGTGTCTCATTTGAGACTCACAGCATCATGGAAGGGCACAGAGGATTTTTTTAACTCATATTACACTTGCATAACTCTGAAAAAGGTTGAGATCTGCCCACAGTCACTGCTGTGGCAATGTGATGGAAGAGGACCAGCCGCGTCTCTCGGTGCCTGATGCCCACGAATGCAATGAGTATGCTTGGAGGATGCAGGCACAGCTACCCATCCTAATAAGCATTTAGTCCCCATTAACTGCCATTACTTTGCCAAAACCGCCAGTCATTCTTTCTTCAGGGTAGAAGTGAAGACCAGCGTTGTTTACTTTGTATGTGAACCTCCTGGGGTTATGCTGGAGAAGTTGCTAATGAACTACAGCAGAAGACAGCAGCAGGTTCAATTAAATGCCTAGGAAGGTCTTTTGTGATTCCCTACCTGCAGAGGAAAACAATAAACAGGGAATGTGTGTCTGAATAGAAAAAAGAGAAAGAATATCTGTGCTAATTCTCCCAAAAGTTCACAAGAGATTTTGCAATGACAAACAGCCCAAAGGCCTTCAGAGCTACCATGCTGGATTTTTGTGAAGAAACTTGGCTGTTGCTAATGGAAACCCCATAGGTTTAAATTACCTATGAGCATTCTGTTATTGTATTCAAAGGAGTTGACAGGTCAGTCATCTTGTGACCACTGGCCAGAGCAGAGGTGGATCTCTAAGGGTATCTCATGCAGAATAAGAGACTCTCTTGCTGAAAAATAAACAAGAGCAGGTGGTCAAGAGTCAGAGAATTGGAGTTAAGGTCTAGATCTGCTGCTTTCTAAGTATGACACTGGAGATAACTACTCCACATCTGTACTTCTTCAGCTATACAATGGAGCTGCTGGTGTACCTAACAAGGGACATGTCAAGTGTGCTGTGGAATAAATGAATGTTCTCTTTGGTCATTGTATCTTTTTACAGAAGTGACTCCAGAAAGCATTTCATTCAGAATCCAGTTGAAACATACATGGCTGGGTTAACAGTCTTGCTACCTATGTGACCTGATTTCATGGTCTCAATGTCACAGACATCCCGTTGCCTTGATAAACAGTTACTACAATATCTGTGTAAATTCCCTGCTTCTCCTAGCCAAGACTACATTTTTCTAAGTCTCTGAATCCAGGGAATAAGTACTTGTATATTTCAAAGCTCCCTCAGTGATGGTTTAACAGTCAGAGTATTTAGCATCAGTGTTTAGGACAATCTGGGATCACTGGCCTGAGCCCTAGAGAGGCTCTGCAACCTGCAGGTCTCAGAATAACATCACATAAAAACAATAGTAAGGAAGGGGCCCCAAAACATCCTCAGTTTCTCTGATTCCCAATTTAATGATTGTATCAAATCAACACAGCAAAACTAAGAGAGCAGGATCGCTTTGGGGTCTGTTTTGTTAAGTGTGGTCCATATTTTCTAGGTCATTCATGTGTTAGCAATTACTTAGAACTGTCAGCTGGTTGTTAACTCCCCCAGGACTTAACTTGGAGAGTCCAGCTAGAAGAACAGACCCAAGGATCTTCAGGTATCTCTCCGAGTATTAAAACATCTCTGCCTTGCCCCTGACTACAGCCCAGGCATCTATATACCACAGAAACTCTCTGAGCTGGCTTCATGGGTGACATTAATTCCCAGGAAGCTATTGAGAATAGCAAATCTGGCACACAGACCTATGGCATGACACACTGCACACACAATTAGAGACTACTATCTAGAGGAGCTGGGATAAACAAGAAACCCATGATTCTGTTGGGAGAAATTTAAATTGGTACAGCCAGGATGGAAAATGTCTCTTAGTGAGCTCAGTCCTTCCTGTTTCCACAGCAAGTGCTTTACAGAATGAGCTATCCCCACCCCCCTCCTCTGGGCTTTAAATTGCAGTCGCTCCCTAATCGCTTCACCTTGCCTGTTACTCGGGTGATTGACAGCTCTCCAGCTGTTCTTTTCTGTTAGGTCTTTAGAATTCCACCTCAAATCCAGGTGACACAGATGTGCCCTGGGTCAAAATTATGAACAGTACAGCTTGTTCATAATCAGCACCATCCGACTCCAGCATCTGAACCATAAAGCTGGGAGCCTTAACTCTGAGACCCTGCCCTGGAACTAAAACACAGAAGTACTAATTGCATTATGGCAGCCAAGTGAAAATGGCCTTGAACAAGAGAACGAAATGGTTTCTTTTGACTTCCTACTCCATGCTAAGTGGTTCTCAGGAGGTGGATTTCATACAGCCATTTGCGTCTCTGACTAGAATTACATTTTCCATCTTTGCTATTTCCTATCCCAAGAAGCACAGCAGCGCTCTCTGCTCAGTACCAAGGGAAGAGCACTTTCATTCTATATTTTAATTAGGCCCTGACATCTGGTGTGGCCCATGAGCACTTATTTGCACACCTGCAGGCTATTGGCTGTAAAGGAGCCCAGCCTGTGTGGAGATTATGTGCGCAGATGGAGTCTATGGTCGTTTAATTTAATAGAGCAATTGTGTGGGCCTTGTCAAACGTTCTGCAATTGTGAAATGTGGGCCCCTCTCAACTCCAGGTATGCTGGGCCAGTCCTTATGTAATGCATATTTCACCTCTCCTGCCAGACTTCATAGAAAATATAGTCAGAACAGAAGCATGGCAACCAGGAGATGTGTATGACCTTTCATAGGAGCAAGGAGAATGATGGGACTCAGAATTTATAAAGCAGTGAGATTTGTCAAGTATCTAAATGATCATCTACCCGCCTATGTTAAGCAAATGTGCCGTGTGGAGCTCCAGCCTCCTTTAATAACAACTAAGAGTGAAGCTAATGTGACAGAAGGTGGACAGAGTACACTGTGCCTTTTCATATCTGAACTGCCACCCAAGGCTGGGGCTCCAGTTTGATGGCGCTTCACTGTGTCACTAATACCTCTCCTAGTACCCTATATAGCTTACTGCTCCATAAACATCTACGAGAAGAAGAGCAGCTAACGACCAGCGGAAGTAGTGTGGCAAGATGCAAGGATCCATTGGCTCCCCAAGTACATCCTTTTGGATGTTCTCAAAGCTTTGGACCCACCCTGGATGGCTTGCTAGAAAATTCCACTCATCGATATGTTCACTGGCTGTGACACTCAGATGCTAATGGTTGACTTATTGTGGTTCCTAATTATCTTCTGCCTGTCCAGTGGGTCCTGGCTAGCTTACATTTACCTCAGGAGACAGGGTACTTATAACAGAGTAACAAAAGATATAGAAAGGAAAAGATTGCACAACATAGTATTGATGAAATGTTGAGAGGAGTGGGAATTGCCCATGGGCTAGGAAAGTCTATGTACTTAAGACCTGCATTCATGGATAGTGAGCAATCATGGGAATTGCTCTCTAAGGTAAGAGGAAAGGAAACAATAGGGATTGTGGACAGGCTTAGTTTACATTCCCACCTTCACCATTTCCAACAACGTGAAATTTACATAAGGCCTGGAGAAATGGCTCAGGTGTTTAAAGCATTACTGCTCTCACTGAGCATCTAAGCATCATGTCAGGTGGCTAACAACCACCTGTAACTTCATCTCGAGGGGACTCCAACGGCCTCATCTGGCCTTCCCATATACCTGTCTTCATGTGCACATACGCACATATATACACATAATTTAAAATAAATCATTTTTTAAAACTATTTACATAAGAAATTTACGTAAGTAGCACAATTTGTCTAAACTTTAGTTTTCTCACTTTGAAAAGTGGGAATAATTATGATAGTGCAACTTCTAGAGGTAATCACAATTAAAAGAAGCAATAAGTATACAGAGTTTAGCAAAATTTCACACATGTAATATCTGCCTTGTCAGTTCCAAGGATGATGGTGGGAACAGAGTGGATGCAGATGCCAGGCAGGCAGCACTAACAGCAGGGCTCAAGCTCAGGAGTAGACTGCTGACTGGAAAACAGGCAAGAGAAGGAGACTGCTCTGCTTGTGGGGAGGAGCAGAGGTTCAGAGGGTGTGACAGTAACAGCTGGTGAGGCGGGAAACTGAGTTCAGACGATGATGAAGAGACAAAGCAGCGCTGAGGTGGAAACATTTGGGACTAGAAGGGGAAAGGGGCTTCCCAAGAAGGCCAGGGAGATGGGCTTCAAATGGCTGTGCTCTCCCTACGGAAAACACAGGTGTCTAAAGGAGTAAATGGCAAACTTACCATACTTACCAAACGTCTACTTGACGTGGAAAAGCAGCTTTCTGCTGGGATGGCCTTATTCACCAAGATGCTGATGCATCTGCATCACAAGAATCCAGGATTCTGGTTTTTGTTAAAGAAATAAATAAGGGGACCAGGATCAAAAAGTAACCTGTTACTTTTGGATTTATGAAAATGCACTCTCTCTACTCCTGTATAAGAAGTGAAGTGTTCTGATTTGGTTTTGTTTTTTTCTTTCAACTGAAAGAACAGTTACAATTCATTTCTTGGCCACAGACTTTTAATTCCAAGTCAGGAGCTTTGGGGTCAGGCATGCTTGGGTTCAAATACTGGAACTTACATTAGATGGTACTGTGAGCTCAAGGATGTTGCTTTAGGTTTCTGAAACATACCCTCTTTATTTGCCCAAAAGATACAGAAACATCCGTCATTTCCTTTATAGAAAACATTTGTAAGCACCAAGCACAGAGAATAACAGCATGTAGGAAAGAGTCAGAGGCTACACTGCCCAAAGCAGTCCTTCTTCACATTGCTGAAGTGCTTGAGGGGAAATGCAAAGTTGAAAGTGAGCATGTTGCCCTGGGGATCCTGAGAGACTGGGACTTCACCAAGACTGGAAAACCCTCCTGAGACTGATCAGGGGCACATGTTAACCCCCAGGTCCTGGTCACCAAGATCTAGATGAGTGTGTGTGTATGAAATGGAGCAACTGTCACCCTCAGGGCAAACTGCAGCCCATCGAGTAAAATAAAGGCTTTCATTCAGAAAGCCAAATTTATTGCATTTACACTATCTTATATTAATGGTAGATGCTTACCATTTAATATAAGATAATGTCCTTCCTAATGTTCAGTGAAAGTAAAATCAGCATGTCAGTTTTTGGTTTTATGTTCTTTAAAGTGGCCTTCATTGGATGATTAAAAGTATTAACATTCTAGAAGAGCTGCCAAATGTCTTTGGTCATATAATGCCAAACTATGGGAGCCTTGGTCTGCAAAGCAGACACTCCCTGTTTCATTGGTTGAGACATGAGACACAGTCATAACACCTTTTATTCATGGGTTTTATCTATGTTTTTGAGCATGTACAAAAAGCACCTGCCCAGGTATTGCTTATTTCAGGCACACCTTTCTCAACACCAATGCTGTTTTTATAAGCATTTGTAATGAGCCAGTTATTATATGGAGTTGTTGCTTTATGGCCTAGGAGTGGCAGGGTGTTTGGGCTGTGTAATTTACCTAGAATAGAGAGGCTTATTCACCTTCTTAATATTCAGAACTTGGGAGTCCTACTCGATGGATGTACAATATTCCTTTAGATCAACAGACACATTAACCACTCTTGCAGAACCTATTGTTATGTCTACAAAACATACTCTCTGATAGTCACTATGCTAGGTAACTTTCTGCCACTGGGGAAAAGTACCTAAGATAATCAGCCTTACTGGAGGACAGGTTGATCTGGGCTCAGGATTTCAGAAGACTTAGTCGATGTTCATTGGGTCCTGTTGATTTTGAGCCTGTGGTGAAATTGTATATCATTATGAAAGTATGTGATAAAGGATTCTGTTCACCTCCTAATAGTCAGGAAATATAGAAAAGGAAGAAAGAAGGGACTGGAATCTCAACATGTGCTTCAAAGGGCATTCCTTTAGTAACCACACTTCCTTCTACCAGGTCTCATGGCCTAAATGGTTCGCCACCTCACAATAATGCTGTAGGCTTGTAATCAAGGTTTGAATACATGGTCCTATAGGGGACCTTCAAGATCATGAGTATAGCACTTGAAAAGTTCAGATTTAGAAAGACCTTAGATGTAAACTCATGCCTTGCTGAGTTCAATAAAGCATGTGTGAAAATGGTACTCATAAAAAGAAACTACACATTCAGTGAAACAAATGATTACAAATACATCATTCATGATGGACACAACTGTTTTCTGGGTGTGAGACCAGAATTAGTTATCATTCTTACTTGTGCTCTCCCTCCACGACAATGATAAGGGACTGAAATGTTGTTCAGACTGTGAACTGTCAGTCAAGGGTGCTTCTGAAGAAATTACAATACAGATGGATCTACCAGACAGATAGCTGGCAAAGCCAGCCTTATCATGCAGGGTACAAAATAGTTAATGTTGGCTGTGCCTAGAAGTCTATTCAAAGCCAGATAATAAGGCAAATTCAGAGAAAATAATTGGGGCTTAAAAGGATGCTGAAAGGCATGCTCAAGCTTCTTTTAAAGATTCCAGAGTTGTAATTTTTATGATTCAAAAGGAATTCTAATGATTGTATAATAATTTATTATGGATTGAGCTGCTGCTTTGATGGCTGAAGGAGACTTGAAAGTTTGGTACCCCAGAGTACAAAATCCAGCTTAAAATCCTCAGGGATTCCCCCCAAGAAATCATACACAATAGCTAACAGGAAAAATAGGTGGAAATTGTTACATTATTGATATCATGAAAGTTCTGATAAAATCAAATTAGTTAGATTGAATCATAAGATTTCCTGAAACCTAAATTACTGTTCTTACTTGTATGCTCACACGTACATGTGTGTTTCCTTCCCTCGTGCACATGTGTATCTGTCTGTCTGTTTGCTTGCTTGCCTGCCTGTCTGTCATCTTGTAAATCTTGACCCCAGGATTTTAAGATATACTAGAAGTAAAAAAGAAATGATTCAGCCCCAAGAGGACCCAAACACACTCACCTACCTGGGACCATTAAATCTGAAAAGAGGTTAGTCATTTTCCCTACTGGCCACTAACCCTGCCTCTAATGAATGGTCTTACCACAGAAAGTACAAGAAAGAGATGAATGCTTTTTAAGGTGCAGTGGCCCTGACCTCTGGTGACCTCTGGATCAGTGTTTTGATCAAGTAAGCAGTTACTCTTCCTTTGTACAGGAACGAGGACAATGGATAAGCAAAATACTGCATGTGTTCCTGCATCTGTACTGCAGGTACAGATGCAGTAGCAACTGCATCTGCTATGCTCACAGCATCCACTAGGTACTAGGTGTGTTGAGCAGGTTATGTGTATATCATCCCTTTTAACATCACAGAACCCTGTGCAGTATTAGTATCACTCTACTGGGGTTACACAGAAGAAAGCTGAGGTTAGCCAAGCATGAGCCAGGCTCATACCTTTAATCTTATCACTCAGAGAGGCAAAGGCAGGTGGAACTCTGAGTTCAAGGCTAGCCTGGTCTACAAAGCCTGTCTTGAAAAACAAATGTAAACAAATAAAAGAAAGCTGGTGGCTTAGAAAGGCCAGGCATCACTTATACAACAGTGACATATGTGGTGTTTAAGTGCTGACTGTGACGAAGAGCCACCTGCTGTTGATTTATAATGGAAAGTTTGCTTCACCACCAGTCCAACCCTAAGCAAATGACACTGTAACTGATAATTCTCACCATGGTTTAGTTCTTTGTATCACTGGAAATGTTGTCACTTTATAACCCACTACACGTGCTGTGGAATAATCCTCTTGTACACTGTAAAGGTTTGTCACTCAAATGGTTTAATAAATCACTGACTGGCCAGTAGCCAGGCAGTAAGTATAGGTAGGACAACCAAACTAAGAATGCTGGGAAAGGAGAAGGGCAGAGTCAGCAACCAGATGCAGAGGAAGTAGAAGATGAGCATGCCATGCTGATGAAGGTACCGCCACACCGCAGAGCATAAATAAAGAGTATGGGTTAACTTAAAATGTAAGAGCTAGTTAGTAATAAGCCTGAGATATTGGCCGAGCATTTATAATTCCTATCCAGCCTCTGAATTGGTTATTTGGAACCAGTCCAGACAGGAAACATCCATTTATATATACTGATTACTTGGTTTTCCTTGTGGTTTCTTTGTAGTATTGTGTTTTGTTTGTTTTTTGTTTTTTCAGTGGTGATTTTTGCCCCAGTGAGCATTTGGCAAAGTCTAGAGACATTTTGAGCTACTTCACTTGGAACTATTGAGCTGATATCTAGGCATGCTGCTAAATATCCTGCAGTATCCAAGAGAGCCCCACCACAAGAATTACACAGTCTAAGATATTCACAGTGTTGAGATTGAGAAAGCCTGTTCTGTAGCCACACAAAGCAGATTGAATTATATTCTCTACCAGTTGAGATGTCTGTAGAAAACAATGTGATACATTTAATGTTTCTACCCTATCCACATCTACTCTATACTTACCCACCATATCCCTGCTTCACTGACTCTCTGTCTTCCTGTATCTACCTGTTTAAACAGTGCCCTTTTCTAAAGAGGCTCAGAAGGCTAAAGAACAATGTTCTCAACCTATAGGTTGTGACCACCTTTAGGGGGGGCGCTCAAATAACTCCTCCACAGGAGTCACCTATCAGCTATCCTATTTACCAGATATTTACATTATGATTCATTATAGTAGCAGAATTACAGTGATGAAATAGCAACGACAATAATTTTATGATTGGGGGGTCACCACAACATGAGGAACAGCATTAGGAAGGTTGAGAACCACTGCTAAAGAACTTCTGAGGTCCAACCTACTTACCCACAAAAAGCAGATAGAACTCACAACACCAGTTCCCGTTTCAGCTAACTTCCAGGTCTGTCCTAGAATGTCTCTACTCTCACCAAGTTTATGCCCTAGGGAACACTAGCCAAATTGCCTATACTTGCATGGACCATCACTTCTATTGTTGTCTGAATTGGTCATGTCTTCTTTTAAAGACAATATGAACATTTCCAGAATCAAGACCCCAAAGCAAAGCTTGAATGCTTTCATGCCCTCTAAGAATCTGTGTCAGGAATGGTGACACCAACCTTTATTCTCAGCACTTGGGAGGCAAAGCCAGGTAGCTCTTTATGAGTTTGAAGCCAGCCTGGTCTACATAGCTAGTTCCAGGTCCAGGGTAGCCTGGGCTACAAAATAAGACTTTGCCCCCCTCACCCTAAGATGGATATGTCAGTAAATAAGAATAAATTTTCCAAAAAGGACCCCATGTGATTGGTTCTTGGAAAAAACAACAAAGCCATTCAATAGGAAATTGATAATCCTTGTAACAAATGACAGTAGAGCACTGGATAGTGATGCACGAAGACATCGACCTTGAATCTATCTTCATACCATAAAGAAAAATTAAATAAAAATGAATCATAAACTTAAAAATAAGGTTTAAATTATAACTTTTTAAAGGATAGAAAAATCTTAGTGACCTTGGCAAACATTTCCTCAGTACAACAGAAAAGCTGAAACTGGAAAAAAAATCAGTAAGTTGGACTTCAAAAAATCAAAAACTTTACACTTCAAGAGATACTCTTGTAGCAAGCATGAGATTGCACATCTGTAATTACAGCATTCAGGATGCTGAGGCAGGTGAGTCATGAGTTCAGGGCAGGCCTGGACTATACCTCAGGATTCTGCCTTAGGGAGAATGAGGAGGAAGGCACTGTTATAATACTACAGCTACAGGATTTCAACTGGGACAAATATTTGTATGATATATATTTAATAAATATAATCTAGTAAAGATTTTTTCTTCAGTGATAGGTTATGGTCTCATATTAATCATAGCTGATTCTTTAGCTCCAACTGATCAGACACCTCAAACCATTAATACGAAACGTCACACAAATGGCCCCAGAAGAGTCTTTGCTTCTGTCTGAACTTCACAAATCAGACCTCCATCATCTGTGTCGCTCTCAACATTCTTATCTTCCAAACTCCTACAGACCAGCTCACTGAGCTCTGAGCACTCAACCACTCTTTTTAGCCCAAAGGTCAAATGACACCATAATCCTCCCCAAAACATATGGTCAGGTCTGTCACAGCAATACTACCTGACCAGGCACCAATCTTCGTATGTTCTTAGGTTCCTATTACTGTGATAAACACCGTGATTTGAGAAGATAAGGGATTTATTTCACCTTTCAACTCTCAGGTCATACTCTATCACCGGAGGAACACAAAGCAGAAACCTGGAGTCAGGAACTAAAGCAGAAGCTATGGAGAATGCTACTTACCTGCTTCCTCTCCCTGGCTTACTCAGTTTCCTTTCTCCTACAGCCCAGCACCACCTGCCCATGGGTAGTATCACCAAAAGTGGGCTTCACCTCCCACAGCAATCAAGAAAATGTCACCACAGACTTGCCTACAAGCAATCTGGATGGAGGCATTTTCTCAATGGAGGTTATTCTTGCCAAATAACTGTAGCTTGTGTCAAGTTGACAGAAAGAGATAAGAAAGACAAAGACCTTTACGTAAAACAGATGAAGAACTCACGATGTAAGACCAGTCATTTGGCATGTACAGATATGAACAGTTTAGCTATCAAAAAGTATTTTATAAGTGCCAATTAAATACATGAAATGATGTGCGATGCTTCCATCCGTAAGAAAATACAAACTGAAAGTGATGTACTGCACTGTCTAAAGAGGCAAAGCATGGAAAACAATTCAGCAAATTGTCAGGACTATAGTTCCAGAGACTTCCCTGTACTACAGTGGGGACACAAATAGGATCACCTTCTAAAATATGTAATCTGTAAGTTTTACACAAAGTCAAACATTTATTCGAGTAAGCCACTGTGGACTCCAGGTGAACTCAGCAGTGGGGTTCTTGCCTGACACACACAAGCCTGGGCTTCAGTTCCCAGAAGCACAGAGCAAGCTGTTGACCTCATAGATATTTATCAAAGAGGACAGAAAAAGAACCATTCAGATTCATACAGACTATATAGACAGATATTCAAAGTAACTTTATTTGTAACAACCAAACATTGTAAAGCACTCAAATGTATGTCAACAACTAAATAAATAAACAAGTTTTGTTACATCTATGTAATTTAAAACAGGAATTTCTGACACATAATACAATATGGATCAATCTCATGAAGCTAGGCCTCCCAACCAATAAAAATGTGTACACACACACACACACACACACACATACACATACACACACACACACACACACACACACACACACACACACACACAAATTATCTGCAGAACAGAAACTAATGCAGTGGTTTCCTAGGAGATAGGTGGGGAAGGCCAAAGGCTTATACAGTTTGAGATAAAGGGCATGTTCATATCTTGAGTGCACAGATGGTTTTGGGAATGTCTGTGTATATCAGAACTCATTAAATTACATGTTTTAGACATAGGTGAATTATATACAATGTATTCTACTTCAAAATACTTTAATGGTAATGTAAAGAAATAAAGAAAGGGGGGTGTGCAAATGTGCAAGTGTGTGTGTGTGTGTGTGTGTGTGTGTGTGTGTGTGTGTGTGTGTGTGTTTTGGCTGCCTGGACACTTTCTAGGGACTGTAGTATCTCTGTCCCTGATATGCTAAGTGAAGACAGCAGCTCAAGCAATGCTTGATTTCAATAGCGCCAGCCCCAACCTGTCATGTGTAGGAAAACACAGCTATCCAACAGTCAGACTGTCCACCCACAAACAGAAAAGGCAGCAATTGGTTCCATAGCTGTAAAGCATCCTTGACATGATGGCCTCATTTGGGATGACCTTTGTTATTAAGTATGGACTGAATTACACCAGTTATTTTAGTTCAAGACACAGCATGGAGGTTACCTGAGTCTCCTGTGTCTGAAGGTTGCATCTCAGCACATCTTTTATTTGCATAGAATGTTACAGTGCCTCACCCTTGACTCACAGCATCTTTACCTGTCTGTCTGAATGTGTGTCCTTGAAAACTTGTTTGACTTTTCACATTCTCTTTCATGACCAAGCAACTATGAGACCATGAGCCACATAAAGACCATGATATACTGAGACATTTGCTTCCTAGAAGCAAATGTCTTCTTCCATAGAAGTAAAGAATATGTTCAAAAGTTATAGGTTTATTTATTTTGTGGGAAGGGGCATGTGCCATGGCTCATGTGTTGTGAGGATTTATTAAGGCAACTCCATGTAGTTAAAAAGGAGGTTTATTTGGGGGAGGGGGTGTAAATTACAACTAGTAAAGTGGTTGGATACAGGATCTAGGAGAGGTGAGGTGCAGTCCAGCTGGGATCTCTAGAGAATTCTGCTTGGTCTACCATCCAGCATCCAGGAACTCCAAGAACCAAGAGACGGCACATCTGGATCTTGGGTCTTAAGTGCTCCCATCTGGGCTCTGCCTCAGGGGCAGGTCATAGATAGGCATGACAGTTACCAGAAGCCTCACTGGGGGTAGTACTTCCAGGTCAAAGCTGGAACAGCTACCCACTGCACTCTTGTGTGGAGATCAGAGGAGAATTTCATGGAGTTCCTTCCACAATGTAGGTCCTGAGGATCGAACTAGGTCATCAGGCTTTGCTCTTACCTGCTGAGCCACCTTGCTGACCCTCAAAGAGTTCATTAATATTAGCTTTCTCTATGTCTATATAGGATGAATAAAAATTGCCTTACTCTATATTATACACAAGTCACTTGATAGTAGAAATGGTAACAACCATTGGTTCTAAATCCCATCTAAAAGATTATTTGATAAATGTCTCCAATACATGACCTTGGTCAAGTATCTAAACTTCTGGAGTCCTCTGTTTTCTGTGAAGTGGGATCATTCATGGTAAGGTTTTGATGAGATAGGCTATTTTTTTAATTAAGAAAATATTTTCATTCATTTTACACACCAATCAAAGATCCCCATCTTCCCTTCTCCTGCCCCCTAGTCCTCCTCCCAATCCATCCCCCATTCCTTCCCACAAGAAGGCAAGGCCTCCCATGTGGAGGCATATTCAGTAGAGGCAAGTCCAAGCCCTTCCCCCTGCCTCAAGGCTACACGAGGTGTCCCATCATAGGTAGTGGGCTCCACAAAGCCCGCTCATGCACCAGAGATGGATTCTGATCCTACCGCTGGGAGGCCCCCCAAGCACATCAAGCTACACAACTGTCTTACCATGCAAAGGGCCTAGTCCAGCAGGCCCCACAGCCATTGATCCAACTTTCATGAGTTCCCACTAGATTGGTTTGGTCATCCATGCATGTTTCCCCCATCATGATCCTGATGCACTTGCTCGTAGATTCCCTCTTCTCTCTCTCTCTCCAATGACTGATAGAAGCAGATGCAGAGATCCACAGGCAATCACTAGACAGAGCTCCGAAAGTCCAGTCAAAGAGATAGGATCTTTAAATAGCCTTGTACCATAAGAAGTTGTAATGTGGGTAATGGGATGTGAAGCCAGACAGACAATGCTTCAATCTGGACCTTCTTATGTTGTAACACTCTGCCTAGGTTTCCTCATCTTAATAATGGAGACAGCAAGAACACTATGCCATAGGTTGGTATGTGTGTTATAGCAGCTAACCCATGTAGAATACTGACAACAGTTGCTGGCACAAATGGGAATTCAATAAATCTTATATGTTATCATCATTATTATCACCATTATAACACATACCATGCAATAGATATTGAATAGATGGTGGGCATTGTTTAAATTAAACTTCTTTGGCATCCAAAGTCACTTCTGCCCCATGGAGCTGCCCCACTCAATTCTGGTAAAGAGTTCGAAAGGATCTTCAGATTATACTGAGAATGACATCTTTTCCTGTTTGTTAGTGTGTGTTGTGCAGCAAAGCAAATAGAATAATAACCAATCTGATATTTTAATTATCGTGCATGTCAGGGATGCTGCTTTATAAATCAAACTTAATTGATTCTGAGCACTTGCTATTTCTTCAGCCCTCCTACCAGCTCAGGAGCAAGCCTGCTATTTTCTGTGTAAACAGCAAGGGTGGTTCCAGAAATGGTATTTAGAATCAGCGGAGTGCTGTTTACACAAGGCAAACTCAAGGCCAGGAACTGAGACTTAGCATACTGAGTTCTAGCCATGGTATATATCCAGAAGGAGGCATGGTGTTCGTCTTTGTGATGTCTGAGCAGCTGTGCTTAGTCTGAACCTCCAGAAAATGGTCTAAACTTTTGAATCAATTTTCTCCCCATAATCCTATGGAGCACTCAGTAATTTAAGTGGCTGTTACATAAACCAGTACTTTTGTTTATCTTAATGCTTGATTTTCAAGCTTATGTTGGTTCACACTAGCTCTTGCATAGAAATGTAATTCATAAAGCAAACCATGGGAGCTGAAAGACACAGGTTGGAAAATGCAAACAAGCAAACACCCAACAATCCCCTTCACCACAAACACACTGGATCCCTGCAGCTGACCCCAAAATATTCTATGAAACTGCTGACTGTCTTCCTATCATAAATCCAAAGCATCTGCTTTAGAGTTATTCTTACCACTCAGTTTGCAAAGAAACTTCTCAATCAATACACACACACACACACACACACACACACACACACACACACACCTAAAATTTTAAATTCATTTTCTGTTTGATTTAACGTAGGCTATACCCCCCAATAAACTCACCATAAGAGGACATCAAAAATGCATTTAATCCATCTGATGTACTGAAGATCATAGCCTAGTAGCCTAGCACAGTGTACAGAACATGTGTTCTTATCTCTGGTAGTCATGTGAGTGACCCAGAGCTACAGCTTGCTGCTGCAGCCAAGCATCAAAAGAGAGTTGTATACTAATGCCACCAGTTTAGGGAAAGGACAAAACTCAAATTGTACTTTTTAGTGAACAGGTATTTCATTCACACTACCCTAAAACCATAAGTCCTTCTTGATCCACTGTAAGTGAAAAACTGTCTATCAACCAGTTCTCCCCACCCTACCAGCTATTTCTCCAGTCTTCAGTCTCCAGTCCAAATTATTTGAATAATTTGGGGGCAGAGAATGAAAGCAGCACATTGAGAATTAGACTGAGATTGAAAATTTGAAGATGCTTTAATCTAGAAAGATATGAAAGAAATTTTAGAATGACCAACGTCTATACAGTTGCTCTGGAGTAGGAAGAAGAAAGTAGGTTTGTTCAGGAAGCTCTTCTCTCATGGATCGAGGCCAGAAAGTTTTCCCTTGTAGCATGAAAATGAAGATTCATGAAGAGTATGATAATTTATTACAGCAGCCAATATAGATAAAAATTAGAAATCAGTTTGCAAGAGACTGAGCAAGTAAACAAAGATGATAAAGCTGTCAACGTTTACTGCTCATTTAGTCTTGGTTTGTCAAATCTATGGCAAGCTTGCTCCTATTCCACCCACAATACTCAAGGAATATGAGCAAGGTGTAGGTGACTTGCGAGTCCCACATGATCAGCATGCCAGACAGTGACTACCAAGTCATTAATCAACACTAGCATGTGATTCAAAGGTGTCCTGCTGGTAATCAACCACCAGTTTTATGTAGGAAAAAACAGGCCAGAAAGGTGGACAGCTTGTCCAATATTGTACTTTTGGGTAGAAAACGATCACATCTTTTTACCAATCTACTCTTAATCATTACACTGAGCGTGCTAGAACATTGATGAGCCCCTATTTGAGAACTCTTACATTGTTATGTCTGTGTATGGAGATAAAAACATCTTCAGAGTCGTCTTCTAGATCTGATGTTGTTTCATAATGTTGATACTCTTCTAGCCTTTTCAACATTGTTATCACTGGGGCCTGGAGAGAGAGCTCAGTGGTTAGGAGCATTTGCTGCTCTTTCAGAGTATGAGAGCTCTGTTCCTAGCTCCCATATCAGGCAGCTCACAACTGCCTGTAACTCTGGCTCCAGGAGATCCAGTGCCCTCTTTTGGCTGCCAAAGGTGCCCACACACAGAGAGAGAGGGAGAGAGAGAGAGAGGAGAGAGAGGAGAGAGAGGGAAGGGAGGAGAGGGAGGAGAGGGAGGAGAGGGAGGAGAGGGAGAGGGAGGGAGAGGGAGAGGGAGGAGAGGAGGAGAGGGAGAGGGAGGAGAGGGAGAGGGAGGAGAGGGAGAGGGAGGAGAGGGAGAGGGAGGAGAGGGAGAGGGAGGAGAGGGAGAGGGAGAGGGAGAGAGAGGAGAGGGAGAGGGGGAAAGGGAGAGAGAGAGGGAGGAGAGGGAGAGGGAGGGAGGAGAGGGAGGAGAGGGAGAGGGAGGAGAGGGAGAGGGAGGAGAGGGAGAGGGAGGAGAGGGAGAGGGAGGAGAGGGAGAGGCTCTTCAGACAAGGTTTAGCTACTATGCCATTACTACTTTGAGGTTTACTCACATGATCCCAGCATGTAATTTAACACTTTTGAACTTTCCTTTCCTAGAGTATAAAATAAATACCTAGGGATGCTGCATGATTCAATCAAACTCTAATTTGGTAGAGCCTAGCACAAGATTCAAAACGCAATGGTTGACAAAATGTTTCAGCGTAAGACTTTTCTCTCATCCCTCCTCCCATCCTTCCTTTTCTGGCCTCTTCCTAAGTAGTGCGACAAGTTATTAACTCCTCAGTCTTAGATAAGGAACATCATCTTTTGGGGCCTCTTTGTTTTCAAAACAAGGGATCACAGTACTGAGCTCACTGTGTGAGGAGGAACAAATGAAATTATAGCAGCATAACAAATTCAGGTCACCACATGGTTACAGACTCCATACATAGAACCTTCCAGAATATTATCTAGTACACCGTGCTTAAATTTCCAGGCCCAGAAAATATTGTTCTAAATATTTATGCCAGGGCCAGTAAATATAGATAGAGTGCAGAAGAGTAACCATGATAGGATTTCAAGCTTTGTCCTATAGTGAGAGAGATGTTGTCTTAGTCTGTTGCTTTAAGAATGAAATACTTAAGACTAAGTAATTTACAAAGAATAGACATTTATTTACCTCCTAGTTGTAGAAGTTCCAAGCATTCCACAGCATTTGAGGAGCATCTTCTCTGCTTCCTGTGAGGTCATTGCAGCAGAAAGTGAGAGAGAAGTGAGTGCCTGTGGAAGAGAGGTCACATGATGATGGAGGAAGCAAGAGATAGTCCTGTTTTATAACTGCTCTTGTGGTAACTAATCCAGTCTGCAGAGAGTGAGAATTCACTTGTTCTCACAAGGTGGCATTAGTATATTCATGAGGGCTCTGCCCTTGTGACTCTAATAACTTCCATGGACCCCCTTCTCCTAACACTGCTGTTTTGAGGAATTAAGCCTGCATTCAAGTTCTGGTGAGAACAAGCCAAATGTGGAATATAGTTACTGGATTACAAATTTGCTGACTAGGATTCTCTCATTGAGTCTGTCATCATCTGCCTCTGTGACCTTTGGCAGGCCATTTCACCTCTCTAGACTTCAAACTTGCCCACTATATCTGCTTCATAGAATTAGCAGATGAGAAACTTTCCAGGGAAATACAAAGGCTCTATATAAATGGAAAGAATTGGTTTGTTTTCCTTTCACATAAAACACAAAAAGACATGCTCTACCTCCACAGTCTGAATTGGCTCCAGTGTGTGTCTTTATTTTCTTGCAAGTTCAAATTCCTCACTATGTGACAATATGTTTCTTTCCTTTTGCTTGAGAATTGGAACTAGGGTTGCCCTAGTTAGAATGAAGAATGTCTATGAACAGCTATCTTTCATTCCTATCCATATAGCCAATTAGAGGGCTGCACACTAATCCTAGGCTCCAGGAATTTTCTCTTGATCTTTATGCAAAGGACCTTGTGTTTAGAGAGCTCTAGAGTTATTATATCTCACAATTTAGTTCATCAAAAAAAAAAAATGGAAACCATATAACCCCTCCTTACAGTTTCTCATCGCATAATTGTGCCTGCACATGGTACACACGCACACACGGACCTCTCACCAAGTCTTTGTGAAGCTCCAGAGTGATACATGTGAGTTAAGATGGACCATTTTGACCAGTAGCAAAAAGTTTTCAAGATTGTATGAGAACACTAGATAATTGAAAAAGAGTCCTTTGGGCTGTTAGGTGTCTAGCAGATAGTAGGATAAATTCTCATATCTTGCTCATTATAGAAAAAGAGACATTTTTTTTCCTCTACAAAAGAAAGTGAAAGGACTAGACCATTATCAGTTACCATGGCAACTGAGATCCACTCCATGCTTAGTTCATCCTGTCACTGTGGAAGACATGAGGGAGGGAAAAGTAAAACTAAGCTTTTCTGAGTATTTTTTTTTTTTTGTTAAATATTTCAAAATGACAGTTCATGGCATGAGTCCAAAACACGTTTATAAGAGTGAGAGGAAGAGAGGAGAACATGAGAGAGGGAGGTAAAGGACAGCACTCCTCCTGGGGACACTAAGGATGCTTTAGACGAACCAGTTGTGGTTAATGTGATCAGTGCCAAGCAAGCTAAAGGGAAGAAAAGAAAGCAATAAATATTTATTGAGTGTCTATCACACACTCCCAGTGCTGTGCTTAATAATATACAAGCCATGGCCTCTGAGAGCTCTGATTCTGGAAGAGAGAAGATGGTGAGCAAGCAATGGCAATCAGAGGGACCAAAGCATATGCAGAATGGGGCAGGCAGCCAGGATGCTGTCATAGGTGTTTACAGGGGTGTATGTAACTAGAGACTTCCCAAGAACTCATCAACATTGGCATCTGAAGAATGTGTAAGGGAAGCTCAATGAAAAGTCAGGGCCTTCTTGGATAAGAGACTGAAAGGTACAGAGGCCTTAGGGGAAGAAGTCTATTATTTGAAGTTCATGCATGTTTGGAGTTGAATGTGAGCAAGCTTTAAATAGTAGATAGCTCAGTCACAAGTTTACAGGGGCTAAAATGAGATGGTGCCATGCTAAGGCACATTAAAGAATATAAAATGCATCTGGATGATAATGAGGAGCCATTCAAGTGTTAGAGGCAGATTTGTGACAAAGTCAGGCCAGCAGCAGAATGGAGAATGGTTCTGGAGCCAAGCAGGAATGAAGGCAACCTCAGGAGCTGAATGTGAGTGATAGGTTAGACAAGACCTAATGGTTGCAGGGCTAGAGTGATGTGAATGTGTTCTGGATACTTAGTGAACCTAAAACCAACAGCACTTATTGGGATGACAGAAGAGGGCTGAGTTCATGGGTCATTCAGCAAGAACTTGCCACACAAGCATGAGGATCTGAGTTTGGTTCCCTAGTACCCATGTTAAAATTCTAGTATGGCTGCATGCACCTGTAATCTTAGTCCTAGGTAAGAGGAGACAGGCAGATCTTTGCAGCTTGCTGGCCAGCTAATCTAGATAAGTCAGTGAGCCCTAAGTTCAATGAGAGTCCCTGATTCAAAAATTTAACGGAGAAAGTTCAATTAAGAAAGATGCCTGACAATCAGCCTCTAGACTAAACACACACATGCACACACACACACACACACACACACACACACACGCACGCATACACAAACACACTTCTCTGTATTGGGGGGGATAATTGTGTCAACAGTAGGTCTTATCTAATGGGTGGTAACAATGAATTATTAATTGATTATTAATTATTAAATCAATTACTAAATCAAGAATTATTAAGTCGAGGTGTGGAAATGGGATTTAGAATCATAGCATTGAGATGGCAGCTGCATTATAAAAGGAGAAGGAGCTAGCCCCGGTCGCTTCTTGCTGGGAGGCATTTCCTCAACACATCCTTGAGTGTCCTGTGGGAGGACACTGAGGTCTGAGAAGATTGAACCAATGAGTATCATGGAGCTGAAACTACCAAGTGTTTCTTCTCCAGTATGACTAAGACCTTAAAGGAACGACCTCACCCCTAAACCTTCTGTATGTCAACTATCCAAAGTTGTAGTAAAGTGGCCTTGAACACAGTCCCTCAGTATGGCTACTTAATTCACATCCATTCCAAGAACCACCAAAATAACCCAGATTTGGGTTCATACTACCAAGATCCATCTCTAGCATTTACCCAGTGCATGATCTCAGAGAAATCATTCAACTTCCAGGAGTATCTGTCTCCTCTGTGAAACAAATAATGCGATAAGAGTTAGAGATTGTATACACAAGGGACCAAATGCAGGAATGCAGGGCCTAGCACAGAGTAGGCCCCCATCATCAGAGATCACTGAATAAGAACTCCATCAGCCCCCCCCCTTAAATTTCCTGTTAGTTCCCATAGCTGAAGAATATTCTACAATCCTGAGAGAAGCATGTAAGCTTAATGGCTGTGAAACACCACTGAGAAAGGACTGGGAAAAGTCCTGTGTCTGGTTCTAATCTGGATACGGCTTAAAGGTCTCAGGCTGCGTCACGTGGGATGGCATCTAGATGTTTCTCTTTGCTGAGCACTCCTGCAGAAGCCAGGTCTATTGGGGGAAGGGCAGCCTCTCTGAAGGCGGAGGAGGCAGGAGAATCAGAGAGCTCTTAGTTTGTGCTCCCAGTATTTTTTCGTTGTACAGAGCGGCTCTGTGAAGGGTGGATGAAGGGTATTGGGTTTTAATTGGGAAATGCTATCAATTGTCCTAGGCTCATTTAAAAATCCATTAGTATCAGGAAGTGGACAGATTAAGCAATGAGGAAAGGAAAAGAAAAAAAGCTGTCAATGCCCCTGCTTTGTAGGGAACATACAGTCTGTCTAAGCTTCACCAGCAAGGGCTGTTGCTGAATGCTAAGAAGCTGCAAAAGTCAATTTTAGGAGGCCGGGGAGGGAGAGTAGGTGTCTGGGCCAATTCACATGAAGTCCTAAGCAAGCTTGTTGTTCTCACAGCTTCCAGAGATGATATTGCCAAGATCCACACTGCATATGTCAGGCCCTTGCAGCTGTTTCTGGCAGCCTGGTGGCTGTGCCATCCAGCTGTAAGCCACTCGACACCTGCTAAGTCCTCTTCCCTCCCTCCTTACATAGCAAGCTCTCAAACAGGCTGTCTGCCCGTTTGTGCCAGGAGGCCCAGCAGTCTTGAGACAGACAGGGAGATGAGCTGTAGAATACATGCTGGAAAGATGGATGAGAGAGGAGGAGGAGGAAAGAAGGGAAGAGTGAAAAAATGGGGGCTGGGAAGAAGGCTCAGCCTGTAAAGGGCATGGCATGCAAGCTTGAGGACCTGAGTTCAAGCCCCAGAACCATGTCCCAAAGCGGGGCATGGTGGTAGAAATGCTGGGGAGATGGAGACAAGTAGATGCCTGGAGCTCTCTAGTGGGCTGGTCAGCCTAGATGAATCAGCAAACTCCATAAAGTCAGAGACGCTATCTCATAAACCAAAGTGGGGATTTATTGTGGAAGATACTTGAGGTTGAACTCAGACCTCCACACTCACATACATACAAATGATAAACGAAAGTATGGAAGCAAATCAAAAGGATAAATAAGAGCACTATGTGCTCATTTTGTAGCATTTATATAATAAAGCAGCACAAACAATGTATTAAACAACAGAAATTGATTCTCTCAGGGATGTATAGGCTAGAAATCAGAAATCAAGGGGACACTGGGCCTAGGTGCCTTTCAGTGCCTAACAATGGTAGTCTTCCTTCCTCTTCCAGCAAGAGCAAGGCCTTGTGCTAGTTAGGCCAGGGACCCTTGCCTGGGGTAGCCAGCATCATTCCCATTTCTGGCCCTATCTTCTCATGGCACGTTCCTTCTGTTTCTGTGTTCATCTATTCTCTTTAGAAAGGCACATTACCCTAGGTTAGAATCCACCTCAATCCAGTGTGGCTTCATCTTACTTTGATTACCTTTGCCAAGATCTTCTACCAAATAAGGTTGCATTCACAGCTACTGAGAGTTGGGACTTGTAGGGAAACACAAGTCAATGCACACCAGGCTGTTTAGACGGCTTCTGCCTGGGTAACAGTCCAGACCTGGGATGGCACAGGGGAGATTAGAAAAGGACTGTTGAAGAATTCATGGTTGTGAGTTGAAGAAGATGATGATGGGACTTAGCCCAATGGAATTGCTGGGACCAAAGTGGACTAGAATGCATGCCTTTGATGACAGAAAAGGCTACTCAGTTCTGGCCTTTGTCATTACGTGGGCCTCAGACCCAGGGATGCCAGATCTGGTGAGGAGCTAATATTCCAATTTCTAAATGAAATTCTCCAATCCTCTTGTAAACTTAAGCACCCATGTTTTCTCCCAAATACAGTATCAACCAGAATCATCGCATCTGAAAACAAGCAGCCAAGTTGTCATCACTGTATAAAACCTTAGGTTAAATTGCAGGCTGGTCACTTGCTGTATGACCTTGAACAGGTGACCTCTCTCTCTCTCTCTCTCTCTCTCTCTCTCTCTCTCTCTCTCTCTCTCTCTCTCTCTCTCTCTCTCTCTCTAGCTTCCTAACGGGGACTGAGGCTGGTCTTAGACACGTCAGAAAGTACAGTGGGAGCATTCATATGGATCGGGTGCCAGGCTCACCCTGGAAATGCTAACAGTTTAGATTGAGAAACTAGACATACAAATTGGGGAATTGAGTGACACCATCTGGTGGCTCTGAGTGTTATTTCAGTGGATTGATTTCCAACTGCCAGAAAGTGCCTCACCCACACTAGGGCTGAGTAATGTCTCTCCTTACATTTAACCCCTTCATACAAGCTCCTCTCTAAAGAAGATTGTTTGGCAAAAGAGTCAAGAGTGTGTTTCCAAAGGCAGAGGAGTGAGTGAGACAGAGTCTGGTAAAGAGCACACTGCAGTGGGGAGCCAAGCCCAGGTCCAGTTCAAACACTGCTGAGGACAACAGCCAAGCACGCAGAGGCTTTGAACTCATTCTGTGTGAAGCACTGTGTTAAGTTCCTGGGCTCTGCTCACAGATGCACCTCATTGACTGCTGTAGACAGAGGCTAGAATTTACAATCACCCTATTAAACCAATGAGGAAACAAGAGGTAATCCCGACGTCTTAGGGAAAAATCTCCCGATTCCTTTATAGCAGGGCGGCTAAAGCAAGTACTGTTTTCACAGTATCTAGAAGTCTGAAAGCTCAAGTCCATCTGTAAATTGGGTCCAGCCTAGAAGCAGCCACTTTGCAACCTTTGGTATGAGCTCTGGTCCTAATTTTTCTACTTTCTATGTGACCTTGAGTGAATAACATTCTAATTCTCTGTCTGTCTCTGTCTCTCTGTCTTTGTCTCTGTCTCTGTCTCTCTGTCTCTCTCTGTCTCTCTCTGTCTCTCTCTCTGTCTCTCTCTCTGTCTCTCTCTCTGTCTCTCTCTATCTCTCTCTCCTGCTCCCCACCCTCTTTTCAGTCATGAAATACACCTTCAATAGCTGACCAAGGTCACAAAGATTGCAAGTGACGAAGTCCATCATGTGAACCCAGGCAGGACAGCGTCACTCAGTTCAGTCATTACACAGTCATCAGCACACGTTTCTGGCACAATTCTAAAATCCTTCCACCCTCCAAGTTGTGCAGGTGGGATCTAGGATAGCCACCTTGTACTGGATAGTGTCCTTAACAAACTCCAGTGAAGGACAGTGAGGTGGACACGGATGCCTGGAGGGTTGCAGAAACTTCTGTGAAGGAGAAGAGCCAGGAAAGCTGAAGGTCCCTCCTCAGCTCTCCGTGTGTTGGCCTGAAACTGCAATATGGAGCCCCCTCCCTCATCATAGGCCAATTTCAATTCATACTTCAGAATAAAGAAAATCTAGCTTTAATATCAGGTGTCATTTAGTCTTAAAAGCTCTTGATGTGAAAATGAAGGCACCTAGCATTTTTCATATTTATTTTTAGAAAAAAAAATAATCTTTAAAAAAAAAGAGTGAAGTCTTCTCTAGAATGCAAGCATATAAAATAGGATCAGCTGGTGTCCATTGTGTGCTTCCAAAGCATAATAATAATGATGACGACGACGGCAGGAACTGCATCGGCTAAACCTTGCTGAGAGCCTGCCCAGTGCCAAGTGCTTTTTATCCTAAGACTCTTCCATAGTGACTCAGCTTTCCAGCAACCCCACAAGGAAACTGAGGCATGGAGACATTCAGTTGGTCGCTCAAGGTCACAGTATCTCAGTGTGGTAGTCAGAGATCAGCCTCTGAGCCGGCATCCCTCCTCCTCCCACTGCCCTGCTGCCCACCCCAGTCTCCAGGGCCATCACAGCAAATAGTCACCAGAGAAGCAGCTGACGGCAAAGGGAAGCGGGAACTGAAACACTGGGAGTCTTATGATGTGGAGTCGTATTTTTAAATTGGTGTGATTTTGCTGTCAAATGGGTCTTAACATGTGTGAAATGTCTGTCCCAGTTGATGGTCGCACAGAACCTGTCACTGAACCTCACTCAGTCTTAGCTAACTTGTCATATAATACTTCACAGGATCTTTCAAAGAGAAATTTGTTTGCCCTAAAACCTGAAATTCTAAGCCAGAATATATTAAAGGTTCCTCTCTAAAATTTCTGAAAATCTGCCTTATCCTTTGTGTGGCAAAGCAAAACCAAGTCCAAATTTTATTGCCTTTGTGAAGACAACCATGGAACTCGTTGTAAAGGGGGAGAGGATCCAGAGCCTAATACCCAAGAATCTAACACCCAAGGCTGCTAGGGTGGCATCTTCAGGGAAGGGTAGACTCTGTGAACCTTCTCAGAAAGCCCTGCTTCTGGCCAGATAAACACACACCTAGCTGCAGTCCCTGGGAAAAGGGGACAGTTGTGTCCTGAGTCCAAGAATGAATGACAACATTCAGGGATAGGGACATCTTCCAGGGGACTGGAGGGGACAGTAATTCTGGGCTCTTATAAAATATAATTTTAAATAACACATGAAAAGTAGTAAACTTTTAGAGAGGTGAACTAGAGCCCATTTTTCAACCTTGGCATATACAGTTTGGACTGGGTAACTCTGCTCTGGGGCTATCCTATGCATGGTGGAGTGGTCAGGAATATTCCCAGCCTCTGCCCACCTGTCACTAACACACACACACACACACACACACACACACACACACACACACACACACCATTAGTGACAATCAAAAATACATTCAAATGAACCCCAACTGAGACCATAGAACAGAATTTTATCAGAGGTATTATTCAGTTCTCTGATTCGTTAGGATGCTTCATGTGATTAAAACAAAAAGTCGAACTCGGTTTTGTTTTGCACTGCTGAGCTATCCCTAGGTGGGCTGTCTGGTGCTTAGGCTGAGGCCCGGGTCACAGTCCTTTGCTGTCCTCCTCCTTTGCCCTGGCTCCCTGCCCTCAAGTCAGTTGCTGCAATGTTTAGCTTAATCATCCTTCAGATTGACTTCTTTCCACCTGCTGTGGCTTCCAGCTCCTTCTTTCTCCCTACAATTGTGAAACTGGGGGAAAAATGAAAATGAATGTCAAATGTCTTCAGTAAGGAGCTTAATTCACCCAGACAGCCTTTCTCTTACTATAGGCAAGCATTTTTTCCCTTAACTCCAAAATTGTCTTTCTCCCATCAACTTTCTCCAGTAATAACTACTTAGCTGCTTACAGCACAGGTTCTGTGCCTGGTGTTTGGAGCTGAAAGTTCATAATCACACCATAGACATCTTGGTGTCTAACCTGTCTGTTAACTGTTTTCATGATCCTAGGTGAGTCTCTGAAGCTCTCAGCTTATTTTTCTGTTTGGTTGGTTGTTTGGGTTTTTATTTATTTAACTTGTTCTTGGACAATCTTATAAATACATTATAAATTTGTATAGATAATGTATTTTGATTACTCTCTCCTACCCCTATTAATCCCAGCTCCTCCTTAAAATTCCCTTTCCAAGGTTCCTGCCTTTTTGTTTTGTTCTGTGAACTATTGGGTTAAACTGTGGCCATCTATATGACCTAAAGGTTGGAACTATTCAGTAGAAAGTAGTAGGTGCTCCAGAGGATGCTCAATTGAAGACATTGATGCCACCCTTTCCAAGAACCTGTGGGTAGCCAGTAGTTCAGCATGGAAAGGTAAGGCCCCATTGTCATGACCTGTGCTGCTTTGGACTTGGCCTGACTGGGCAAAGGAGGGAATGAAGAAAGAACAGACCACACAGAAAAGCTGGGATTGGGCAGGCCATGCATTCTAATGAATACACCACCAACAGCCTGGAAATTCAGCACATTTATTGTATACAACTGGATAGAGGAGGCAGGTTTATTGTATACAGATGAATGGAGAAAGTAGGTTTAACTTATCCCTGTAGGTGGTCTATGTAGAGGACCAGTTTTAGGCTGGAAATATCTAGAAGAAAGAATCTGAGGTCAACGCTTTATGCACATACTGTCAACCTCCACACACAGATCAGGGGACATCTTGCCATTTCCCTGAGGCTAACACGGGGAACACTTTGTCAGTGCCCGTGGATCTGAAGCACTGGAATCATTGACATGGCCATATTCATGACAAACAGTACACATTTACCCATGACCTTCTCTGCTCCCCACTCCTCCAAGAGCCTCTCCTTAGGCCATTACTGGCTGTTGATAAAGCCAGTCTTGTGCAGGCCCAGTGCAGACAGCCATAGCTGCCATGAGATCACGAGTGTGATGACTATCACACCCAGAAGATAGCATTTTGCAGAACTTCTTCCTATCTCTGGCTCTTCCATTCTTTCCGCCTCCTTTTCTGTGATGTTCCCTAGATGTGATGAGCCTTAGAGGGAGTAGTATATAAATGTCTTATTTAGGGCTAAGCAGTCAACTACCCTTTATTCTCAGTACCTTGAGCAGCCAAGAGTCTCTGCATTCATTCCATTCATTGTAAAGAGGAATTTTTCTGTCTAACACTTAGAGTATCAACTTTAGTTCTAGTATTTAGAAATTGGGGGAAATAAAAGTGCCAGCCCTATAGAGCCATGACCATGATTTATTAAAACACTTTCTATAAAGTGTTCAGCAAAGCACTACACACAGAGAAAGAGCTCAACACATACCACACCTCTTTCATCACCAACGTTATCACTGTTGATCAGCACTTCATTCCATTCCCTCCTGTTTTAGCTAGATGTATCTGTAGGTAATAACTTCAGGGCCCCAAGGGATTGCTTTGAAGAATCTGTCAAAATGTAGATTGTTTTTAGTCAATCAGAAGTCATATCATTATACCTTTTAGTCACTCACAGATCACTAGCCAAGGTATCTACAAGGTGTCCAGATTGTCTACAATGAACCCAGCTAGAAATAAAAGCAAGCCCCAGAAGACCCTTACTGACACCCCAAACCAGCATTCATTTTTTTTCTTTCCCTGAGCATCTGCACAGGCCCTGGACCACTCTGTCCCAATTTCCACTTTTAAAAAGTAACTGCACTTTGTAGTTATGATGCTTGAATTCAGAATGACAAGGGGGTTGAAAGATGCTATCATTATTGCTGTTATTATTATTATATCATTATTATTATTATTAATTTTCTTGCTAATATTTACTTCTCAACAAGTGAAACGTAAAGACCTGCCATGAAATGACTGAACATTAGCACGTGAAGTAGCTATTACCATTTTATCACCAGCAAACCTTCACTCCTTGCTGCTCATATTTCCAGTGCAAGTAATCCAGCCCTGAGAGAATTATGAAGAACACAACTTACGTGTTTCTCATCAAGTCCTATTTCTTTTGTTCAGGTGACCAGTTGTGGGAGTCTGGGTAATGGGGTGAGCATCATGAGTGTACAGTGTAGCATTGTGCCGACATCTTCAGCCTAGAAGTGCACAGGCTAGATAGCAATCCTAGCCCTGCAATTTACTAGTATGAGAGAAGGATTACCATGGCATGCATCTCAAGAGATTTTCCTTCCCATTAGTACAAATGATCCCCAGGCTAGATAGCCCTCCAGGTACCAGAAGTAAATGTCATTAGATATCATTAGCCTTATTAAACCCGGAGTCAGGACTATCAGCTCCTCACGATTATATATCAGTCCATCATGCACTGAAAATGACAACTCAAGCAAGTATCTAGTTGTTGAAAACTCCATGTTCATAGCTGCATATATGCTCCATATGCTTATTACGATGGTTCAGTATACAAATAAGGTTTGTAAAGTACTTAGCCCAAAGCTTTGAACTTAGTAAATGCTTAATAGTTGGAAATAATAGTTATTTAGATTATTATAATAATGGTCTATAGAAAACAGCTTATAAAAAGACCCCTGAACTGTCAATGTACCAGACAGATCTGAGACACCAGACCTGTCTCTAATTGCTATCATTAGCTCTCTTAACTTCTTAACTTCTCTTAACTTCTATGGCATTTTATCAGGGTTAAATGTAGCTAAGATCATTGTGTGTGTGTGTGTGTGTGTGTGTGTGTGTGTGTGTGTGAGAGAGAGAGAGAGAGAGAGAGAGAGAGAGAGAGAGAGAGAGAGAGAGAGAATATGGAGGTAAGAGGTCAGAGGTCAACATTGGCTGTCTTCTTCAGTCACTCTTTTTTGAGACAGAGCCTTTCACTCAACCTGAATTGTACTGATTCATCTAGCCTGGCTAGACAATGAGCTCCAGCGATCTGTCCAAATGATGGGAACGCAAGCTGACTTTTATGTGAGTGCTGAGAATCTGAACTCAGGTCCTCATGCTTGCAAGTCAACAGTTTTACACACTTAACCATCTCCCCATCCCTCTACAATGTCTGCTTTAAATTGCTTGTAATAATAATAAGAGGCTTAAATGGACTATAGGAATAGAAAAGACCTTTAGAAGTGTAAAGCACAAAATAAGTTTAACTAATCAATGATTCCTCATTCTTTGTAGGCTGCATCAGTTAACTGTATTTGTTCCTGATGATAGTAATGTACAAACTAGGTTACCAACAATCTCTGCTAGCATATTCCTAGATAAGGCTAGACCTCTATAAATCATCCCTGAAGATAACTGAAAGCAGAGTCAGAATTCTTCCTTTGGACCTCTATGAAGGCTAAATGTATTAACTAATGGCATTAGTACAATAAGGCATCAGGGTATTCTGTATAGCCATTCTGTTTGCTAAGTTTGCTGAAGCCTTTCTTCAAAGCTATTTGTCTTTCCTTCCTTGCTCTTCAGGGTAAAAGAGTGTTTGGAGGCTGACAGCTGGAGATGGGCTTACTTGGGAACAGTTCATAAAGCATGACTGCTTTCAGACCTGTTTACATGGACCTGAGAGAGGCCTCAGTCCACTGTTGAAAGCAGCAGAGACTGTCTGCAGAATCAACACACAACTTCCTAACGATCATTTCTGTACTTTTGAATAGCTCCCTAATGGAAGGGGAACAAGGAGCAGGGAAGCCATTTTTTTTGTTGTTGTTTGTTTATTTTGTTTTTTGTTTTTTTCAAACAGGGTTTTTCTGTGTAGCTTTGTGCCTTTCCTGGAACTCACTCTGTAGCCCAGGCTGGCCTTGAACTCACAGAAATCTGCCTGCCTCTGCCTCCCGAGTGCTGGGACTAAAGGCGTGCGCCAACACCGCCCAGCCTCAGGGAAGCCATTTCTACTCCATGAGCTTATCGCATCCCATTGAGATAAGAGCCACAGCTGTCAAGAGCTGTCAAGGGATGGTACGTTTTCCAAAGCTGACTGACAGCAGAATGGGGATGCGGTCAACTAAAGGTCCAAAAACTTGCTACTGCTAATTGTTCTTGCAGAGACAAATCGGGAAAGACATAAATACTATAAGAACTCTTGGTACTCAAAAGCTTTTCATATTTTGCAATAATTTGCATTGAGTGAGCTGAGGACAGGTGGTTCCAAAGTAAAACTGCCTAATTCAACACAGGTTTGGGGTTGAGGGCCCTGGTCATTTCTAGGCCAATTACAGAAAAGAAGAAATTCGTTAGTGGTTACAATCTTTAGTGTTCTAAAGAGACCAGATAACTCTTTAGATACTTAGAGAACCTCAATTGGAAAACTGCAAACCCTCTATGTGGTTTTGGCCAATAAATGGTGGTCACAACATGACTCCATAGTCAGGAAACTGTCCATAATGAAATGAAATGCTTTGCCAAGTAACAGCTTCTCCATCAAAGGTGGACAAGCACAGAATGGCTTGCAGTCTGTGAACATTTATCGTTTTCCTTGAAGTTCAGTCAAGTTACAGTGCATATAAGAATGAGCTTTGACAGGTGGCTCTAAAAACAAAGAACCAATTTTGGTCTAAATTACCTTTGAAAATCTTTTAAGCTGACAAATATAATATGTGCGTGATTTTATTTTTACAACCCTGGACAGTTAAGATTTGAGTGCCTCTAGGGACAATGCTGTCACAAATGGGTGTCTGAAAACACAGGATCACTTTCAGTGGCCTGAAAGGGTTTAAAGCTGGAGGGACTATCACTATTCACCTCTTTCTCCTGTGCATTCTCTTGGGTATCTGTTCTGGGAGCAGATGGAATGGCAGGGGGAGCCACCAACAGTTCTCAAGCAGATGTACATGGATATGTGCCTGAGTGCATATCATATGCAACTGAAGCTATCAGTATAAAATCAGATACACTGCTGGCCTATCATACATGTAGGAAGAAGGCAGGGGTAAAATCTGAGCCTTGTCATCTTTGCTAAACTTCCAAAGAATAGTCTCATCTCTGTTGTACATATGTGGATTGAATAACCCAATTGGGGACATAATAGAAAAGAATAAAATTTACTTACATATTTTTAATTTACTGTTGCAGAATTTGTTATGTGAATATTATGTGATTTGATCTGATCTACCCCCACTCATATTTTTATGTGTTTTAGATTTACCCCACCACAATAAAGATAGGAATTTTCCATCACCATCAAAAATTTCCCCAAAGCCCAGACCCTTTGCAGTCAACATCCTCTCTGTTACCCTTGGATACTGTAAGCCACAGATCTACCTTCCATCCCTAGAGAGTTGCCTTTTTTAGAAACACCTATGAATGGATTCAGAATAATATCTGAAATGGATTTACATTGTTGAATTTCCCAGTCATTCTCTTTTTCTTATTATTCTTAGTAATATTTTATGGCTTTAGTAGCTCTCTGAAATTTTGGGAGAAAAAACATAATTATATCACTCTTGCATCCTTTATGCCTCAAAAGCCAGTACCATGTGCATGATACCATCAAGTTCCACTACCAACTCAGGAGGGACCTTTTCCCCCTTGAATCATATTAATAACAGCTTTCGTATGCAGTTGCCTTTTAGGAACAAAACCCCTTGAGTTTCTGCCTTTCACAAGCTGGAAACTTAGCTAGGTGGGGACTTGCTGCAAAGTCACTCTTCCCATTGTTCTGGTATAGAGTAAAAAGTCTCTACTTAGTGGGACTAAACCCTTTTAACAATTACAGCCTCTTTCAACTCATGCCTTGGCTGTGATGTTAAACATTGTAGCAGGAATCTTAAAAGTTCTTATTAATAAAATCAAACCCGAGGCCAGTTATCGGGGTCAATGCTGGTAGATCAGAGAGACAGAACAAGCACAGCTATCTCACCTTGCCAATTCCTCAGCTGGTCCTGTTTCCTCAGACTGGAAGCTTCTGTGTCCTCATCCCAATGGCTCTCAGCTGAACTGCTGCTTGAAAGCCTGAAGCTTAACCAGCCACATGCTTAACCAGCCAAATGCTTAACCAGCCAAATGCTTCTAGTTTCTGGTCCTCATGCCTTATATATCTTTCTGCTTTCTACCACCACTCTCTGGGATTAAAGGCTGGCTTTCTGGGATTAAAGGTGTGTGTCACCATGCTTGGCTTTTTCCAATGTGGCCTTGAACTCACAGAGATCCAGAGGGATTTCTCTCTCTGGAATGCTAGGATTAAAGGTGTGTGCTATCACTGCCTAACTAGTGACTTTTCTGTTCTCTGACCCCAGATAAGTTTATTAAGGTACACAATATTTTGGGGAATACAATATCACCACATTTCCTCTCTTTTTGTCTAAAATTAAAGAAAGCTTATAACTAATACAAGAAAAACTATCCAATAAGTATATACAATATATACAGACAAAAATTACATTAATGATATCTAGTCCATTAACATTTGACAGATTCAGATAAAACCTCCATTATATATATTAACAATGTCCAGTCCAGTAACATCTGATAAACTCAGACCAAAACATTTTCATTACTTATCTTATTTAAAACAAGTAGTTCCTTTTTAAAAGTAGATTCCATAAAACATCCTGCTGTCTTTTCCACAAGCTGTATATTTTGTATTTCTTTTTGCTCCACTTGCTCTTTTTCATTGTGGAAATGCATACAAATTATCAGTAATAACTATGCCACCAAAGAAATTAGTCCACTACTTTTTAATTTAGTCTCAAGCAAGACAGTTGTCACAGGAATGACCTCTAGACTGGTGGCTAATAGAGACTTCATTACCTCTGATACCTCATGAGCTGCACCCCTATGGTTTCAATTATTCTCAGCACTACTGTCATCCAGGCAGCTGCGAGAATTTCTGATAAAGTTCTGCTTAGAGTAGTCAACCACTTTTCTGGTCCAATGTTCCCAAGTCTTCCACGTTGCCCTCAAAAAACAACACAGTCAGTTCCTTCACAGCACCAGTTCCAAATTTCTCAGTACCAACCTCTATATTAGTGACTTTTCATAACTGCGACAAAACACCATGATCCAAAGGGACTTAGGAAGAGTTTATTTGGGCAGGCAGTTTCAGAGGCAGTCTATGATGGGTATGGGCGGCATGGTGGCAGACAACTAGAGCAGAAAGGTAAGAGGCCACATCTTCATCCACAGATATGAAGCAGAGAAAATGAGCTGCAAGTCAAATGGGGCTATAAATCCTGAAAGCCCATCCCCCAGTCACGTACTTTCTCCAGCAGAACTCAATGATCTAAAGTTCCATAACATCCCCAAGCAGCGCAATCAAGAGCCTAGAGAGGATATATCTCATTTAAACCACCACACCCTACTGAGTTAGAATGGCACCTTTGATAAAATAATAATAATAATAATAATAATAATAATAATAATTGACCAATGAAGACCTACTTTTGTGTTATTTAATGTATCCCATTGATCTATCTGTGCTTAATACAATAATTCCCTTTTTTACTTTATACTTACAGTAACAAATAAATCAGAGATTAAGTTGTCAAGGATCTTCCCTTTCAAAATTGTATTGACTGGTTAGTATCCTTTGAAATTCATATGCTTTTTAACTTACATTAGACACCATATGACACCATATTTCAAAAAGTTTAGTTAAAGCCTTGACTGGATATCACTGGCTGTATACTATGACCATCAACATAGTATAGGTATTAACTTAATCCACTAACTTAAGTATCTTTTGGTTCTTTAATCAATATTTCATGATGAGTAACAGAACTTGAATTTTTTTAGTTACATTTGTCCTTTGGTATTTGTATCGTACTGTTCCTGGGTATGTAAATTCAATGTTAGTTTTCATTTAGCTAGTACTAATACACAAATATAATTGATTTTTGTAGATTGACCTTGTATTTGACAACTGTATCTCTTGTTAGTTTGACTACATTTTAGGATTTTCAATATATATTTTCATAATGTGTCTTACCTTCTTGCACTGCCTAATTCCTCTAATGCAAGGTTCAACGAAAGCTGTAGGAGAAGATATCCTTGTCTTAACCCTGATCTTGGGAGAACACATTCATCCTTTCATGACAAAGTATGCTATTGGCTGAATTCCAGTCTCGTAAGGTATCCTTATGAAGTGAGAAGGAGTCCATTGGGACTGGCTGGATGGCTCAGCAAGTAAGACAATTGTCATGTGACCTTGACAACCTGAGTTCAATCCCTAGACCCCACATAAAGAGAATGAGAGAAGCAACCCCACAAAGTTGTCCTCTGTCAGACATGTGCCCTCTATAGAATTCATACACACACCCAATACTAACAGATAATTTTTTAAAAAATCCTACCCATCACTAGTTTGTAGACTTTTCTTCATAAGTAAAAGTTGAATTTTGTCAAAAGTTTCTTTTTAATCTATTAAAATGATACTGGATTTTTACTTTTATTTTTTAATGTGATGAGCTAAGTTGAGTTTTGTATGTTAAATCCTATTTTGATTTTTCTGGAATAGCTCCTTAGTGGCCACAATCCACTACCTTTTCTGTATCTTTTTTTTTTTTTTTTTTTTTTTTTTTTTTTTTTCCGGAGCTGAGGACAGAACCCAGGGCCTTGTGCTTGCTAGGCAGGTGCTCTACAACTGAGCTAAATCCCCAACCCCTCTGTATCTTTCTAGATTTGATTTGATAACATTTTGTTAGAGATTTCTAGCCTGTGTCCATGAGGGATATTGGTACACAGTTTCCTTTGATGCGTTGGTAATAATGAGTTTTTTAAACAATTTGAGAAAGGTTCCTATTTCTTATACTTCCTAAAGGAATTTGTATATGACTCAACTCACTTCACCTTACATATTACATGGAACCCACAGTGAGGCTATCTGTGCCTGTTCTTCTTAGGAAGATTTTATTTATATTTATGTGGACATTTGTCTTTGTGTAGGGGTGGATATGTACACTATGTGTGTTGTAGTGTCCACAGAGACCAGAAAAGGGTGAAAAATCTACTGGAGCTTGAGGCACAAGTGGTTGTGAGTCACCCAGTATGAGCCCTGGGGACCAAACTTAGGTTCTCTGGAACAATAGCAAATGATCCTAACCTCTGAGCCATCTCTTTCGCCCCAAGATTTTTTAAATTGAATTTTGTAACTAGTATAAGATTATTTGTATTTTTTTCCCTTTTAGGGTGAATTTTTACCATTTAATGTTTTTCAAAGAATTATGTCTATTGTTAGTTGTCAATTTTATTGCTGTGAAATTCATAACTTTGGGGGGGACGTTGAGACATTTTCTCTGTGTAGCCCTGGCTCTTGTGGAACTACACCTGTCTCTGCCTCCCAAGTGCTGGGATTAAAGGTGTGTGCCACCACCAGCCCCTGGCTCATAACATTCTGCTATTTCCTTTCCATTACTGAAGAGTGCAGAGTGCTTAGTGAAAACAGTATTTTATTTTCTGGATCTTGTTGTATTTTACAAAGCACATTAATCTATTCAAAGAAACAATTTTGGAGTTGAACAGTTTCATATCTATAATTAACTATCAATATTTCTGCATTTGTCTTTATTTTCTTCTTTATATTAAAACAGATTTACTTTGGTCTTTTCTACTTCTTATATTGGAAACTTAGATCCTTGACTTTTTTTATTATCTGGACCTGGCTTCTTTGGCCTTCTATGACCATATACAGTTCTACCCATTTTCCAAAGGACATCATTTCTTTCTTCTTAATAGCTAAACAGTATTCTATTATATATGTGTATATATGTATATATAATATGTACAGACAGACATATTGTACATATATGGTATATATATATATAAAATTTTCGCATTTTCCTTTTCTACCCATCTGTTGATAGATACTTATATTTCATAACTTGGCTATTTAGAAAAGTACTGTATAAGTGAGAATATGCAGGTTTCTCTGTGTATGCTGATTTATGCAGGTATTTATCTAAGATTAAATTTAACAATTCGATTCTGGTTTTAGATTTTTGGTTAACTTGCTTACCAATTTCCTAATATCTTCACTGAGCTACATTGCACCAATAGTGTTTAAGAGTCCCTAGTTGCTGCATCCCCATTGGAGTTTCTTGTTTGATTCCTTGATGATAGCCTTCTGATTGGGATGAGGTTGAACTTAGCATAAATTTGATTTACATTTCCGTGATGGGTCAGGATTGAACATTTTTTGAAGCATTGTATTTCAGCGTTATTTATTTTCCTACTTTGAGCTTAAGCATATATAGCAGCTCTATTCTGTATGCCTAGTATTCATTGCTAATAGCTCCATCTGATGGAGGAAAGCACATTCAGATGCCAAAGAATTAATTTCCATCCAGTTGAGTAGCCTTGGACTAATTACTTCATCTTTATTTGTCTCATATTCCTCATCTATAAAATGAGATGAGAGCGGTTTCCTCATTCAGTATAACAAGAAAGTGAGCTAGCAGGTCAAGGAATGTTGACATTTAAAGCATATATTTGAAATTTAGGGACATAGTCCTGGTCCTTCAATCTGTGGTGCTTAGGCACTGCACACACCCTGCCTTCTCTTAGCTGTGTTCTCCACATCTACAAAACAAGGCCAAGTGAATCCATGATGGTCTCTGTCAGCACTGTAGGATTTACACAAATCACCAGGCACAGTGCTAAGGTTGGGACTTCAAATTATGTTCAAAACATTTTTGATGCATAAAACACTTACTGTTGGACACTGTAAGTTTTCTATTTGCTTATTACCATGACTTATCATCAGACTCATCACTGATTTAAAGATCAACAGATTGGAACAAGAATAAAGAATGTATAGCCTCAAACTCTAGCCTCATCCTTTCTTCAAGATTCTTCATATCTATGGAGTAAGAGGGAAATGCCTTGACCTGATAGACAAGGCTGTTTGGTCAGATCATCAACTTTCTAGCCCCTTCAATCTCCCTGATACTTTCTCATTGTCTATGGTTCTAGCAATGAGCTGTCCCAACATACTCTATATTTCTAATATCTTTGCCTTTCTTTTCTTCTTGTTGTTCCTGTAAAGAATCTTGTGTCTACTCCTAGAAATTCTTATTTCAAGTCTAGCATAATCTCATAGGTCCTGTCTGCTGTACTTCTTCCATTGCTACCCTCTGGGTCATTGTTCAACCCCACAAGCTTCTTGCAGATATAGCCAACCGTCTTATTAAATAAGAAACACAGAACCAATGTAAAAGAGAAAGCCGAGAGGTCAGAGCTCAGAGCTAAAATCTTACCCTTCCTCCTGTGGTGCTCCTAGCTTCCCAAAAGAGAGCTATTTCCTGTGTGTATGTCTTTAAATAGTCTTTCTGTTCTGCCTTCTCATTGCTTGTAAACCCAAACACATGACTGCTTCATCACTGCCTGTAATTACAGCCCTCTAGGTCTTAAAGGCATATGTCTCCAATGCTGGCTGTATCCCTGAGCACACAGAGATCTATGGGATTAAAGGCATGTGCCACCACCGCCATGTTCTTTCTATGGCTCTAATAGCTCTGACCCCCAGGGAACTTTATTTATTAACATGCAATCAAAATCATATTTCAGTACAAATAGAATACCATCATAGCTTCTCTTTACACCTCTGTTCCCATTTAGCTCTTATTTTCTTTAGCTATTCTGTTTAGTTGTGTATATGACACAATATAGTTTCTAGTTCCATTAACTTCCCTCTATTGCTGAAGGGCAGAATTCTATCACAATCATCTTTGGAATCCATATTAGCTAATACAGAGCTTTGCACACTGGTGGATCACAAGGTGCAAACAAGAGAAGGAAAGCTGATGAGAAGAACAGAAAGAATTGTGCTGTAAACTGTTCTCGGGGGCTCAGGCCTGTGGTCACAATAAGTGTGAGCACATGTTCTATCTAACCAACTGAGCTTCCCAGCCCAGCAACAAACAGTATCCAACAAATAGAAGAACTGTCTACCTTTCATCATAAGCTTCCAGGGGACTTTTATTGCATGTTGACACAACCATGATATCCTAGACAATCTGGAGCCTTTGGGACCTGATGAGAACTTAATTCAGGGTCTATATGTTATAGATATACAAAGTGAGACCAGCATACTTCCCTCTCACCCCCACCTCAGAAAAGCACTTGACAAATAAGCATCAGAGATATGACCAGGATTGGAGGCTTGTGCCTGCCACGTCTATAACCCACTTCATTAGTTCTACTCCCATCCCAAGACGTTGTCTCGTTTTCATTGTCCTAGGCTAGGATCCTGGCCTTCCAGCCCCACCACCCTGTTGGACCAGTGTGTAGTGGCAGCTCATTCTAAGCATTTGTTACTTAGACAAGGAGACAAGGGACTGGCTCATTCCAAGAGACAGAAGCTACCAGCCGGGGCACTGAGCTGATGAAGCTGGAGGAACAGATCCCACGGTCAACTTTCACTTGTGATACCAACTACAAGATAGTGGCTTCCAAAACTGCCCTCTCTCCATTTTTATAGTATTAAAAGTCTCAAAACTCACAGAAAGCTGTTATTCTGAGAGTAGGTTTTATTACATGGAAAGGGTACTAATTAAAATCAGCCAGGTGGCAAGGTAATGGGAGAGGAGTCCACAAATGCTCTAAAATACAGTTTCCAATGCCCTCTACCATAGAGTCACAGAATTTCTTTCACAGCACCCACATATAACAACATATATTAGAACATTGTCAACCAGAGATGTTCGCTTAAGGCTTTATCCTAAGATTCTACTGGGGTCTCCATTACATAAATAAAATATAAGCAAATTCCCACCTACCTGATCTCAGAATCCAGCTCCACTTGGAGGATGAGCTAATACCTCCTGACCCATGACCCAAAGTCCCAACCCTAAATTACATTGTTAGACCCTCTGGAATGACCCCACACCTCCAGGCAAACAAAACACTGTCAAGCATGAAATTCTAAGGTCTGAGAGATTCCTTCCCAGAAATGTGGGCAAAGGCTAGACTTCTTTGGGACAAGATAAAATTCTTTGCTACCCAAAGCCCAGTACAGATATTCCTCCTGGCATACCCTGACTTCAGCCAAGTATTTGCAGAATGCCTGCACTTAGTAGTTAGATAGGCATGTGTAAACTCCACCTGTGAGACCTCATCCCATCAGGGATGGGTCTGAGTTCTCCTTAGAAAATGGAGCTAGAGATGCCCAGCCCTGTAGTGTTTTTAAAGCGCAGAGTTTGTGCCTTCAGTGCCCTATGCTAATGAACAGTAGGAATCCTAGGAATGGAGAACTCCTGTTAATGGCCCTTTCTAGTTCCTTTCTTTCTCACTCTGCATTTTCTTTTCTCTGCTTCTTTCTCCAATGTTCTATCTTCCATTGAAATAGGAAAAAGCCACTCCACTTGCTGTGAAGAAGGAAATTTGGAATTCAAAGGAAACAAATTCACACAGTCTTCTTAGGGTAACCCACCCAGGGGATGGCATCTGACACAGTGTCCGTTTGATCAAACAAGCTGTCCCATCCCGGCCTGAAATGAACAAGACTCACACTTTGTAATGACTTAGCTCTGCTCCAGGACTGGTGTAAATTGAAGATGAAAATGTGTTTTCTAAAAATACGCAGGCATCTGCTGATGTCTGCACTTGTCTTACCTTTGGTTATGCAATGGTCTTGCCTGGGCTTCTCTTCTGGGCCCACATAACCAGGGTCAGATGCTAGAAAACTTCTCTAAAGAAAGGGCCCAAGCATCTCCCTGGTTCAGAAAACAGTAGGGTTACTACACAGGGATCATCTGGAACAGACTAGAATATTGCTGACCACATGAAGCAAAGTCTTAGTAAGACCACAGAACTGACATCATACCGAGCTGGACTTACCCATCTCAGGGTGGCCCTCCTGACATTCCCTGGAATGGTCCAGGGATTTGGAGAAAGAAAAACCTTTGCCTAGACCCATACCCTATGGTGGGCATAAGTCTTCCATGTAATCTCTCTCCAAAATACTCCCATTCTCCTTTCCTGGATACACATATTATAGTCATTGAAAAAAAAAAAAAAAAGGAAATTTTGTCGTTCAAAGCCTCAGTTTCCAGGCTGTTAAAATTCTGAGTCACAGATTTTACCATGTGCCTACCTTTACCCCTTCATAGAAATGTGACATTCAGAATGATCTGAATGGGACCTACACACTCTCCATCTGGGAATCCTACAGTAAGTCTGTGATACAGAATAGGCAACTGCAGCTAAGTAAGAAGACTGGACATCCATGCACTGCTCTGACTTCTGCTGCAGGGGCTAGATGGAGAATGTGCTTCTCCAAGGTCATAGACATTCATTCACAGCACAGTGATCTCTGAAGAATGACTTCAGTATGCTAAGCCAAACATTTGTTTCCTGTATGTTCAAGCTATCTTTATACCTTGCTTCTCCTCCTTAGCTTCAAATTATACTTCTGTACATAACCCCTCATCTGTCTCATGGTCATTCATTTTCCTTCTCTTCTAGATCAGACATCATCTTCTTCAATAATTAAACGCTCTAATCATCAAGTCAGGTGAATAGGTGTTCTTGCTTAACTCATTACTTCAATGGGTGCTTATTACCTCCTGTATGCAAGAGATTTGTCTTGGCATTCTAAAAAACAAAAGATTAATAGCCAAAATACTTGCCTTTCTTTAATTTGAATTTTAGTAGTGGAAAGTAAGCTATAAGCAAACAATAAAATTGTAAAATGGTTTATTGGACAATGATAAATGTTTTTTATTCATAATCTATTCTATTTCAATTTACATAATTATTATCTGCCAGCAATTACAATATTATTACTTTCTTTCTAATATTTATACATTTTATTTTTTAATTATTGTATTTCTTGAGATTATATTGTAATCACATCATTTCCCTTTCTTCCTTCCAAACCTTCCCATATATCCCTCATTGTTTGCTTTCAAATTCATGTCTTCTTTATTTATTAACTGTTGTTGCATACTTATACATATACATTCCAAATATAACCTGCTCAGTCTGGATAATGTTACTTGTGTGCTTTAAGGCTGACCATTTGGTGTTGGATAACCAGTTGGTGTGCTCTTCCCTGGGGAAGACTATTTCTCCTGCTCTCATCATCCCTTAGTAGCCTGTAGTTCTTTGGGTAGGATTGACACTTCAGGAGCTTCCCTCCACCCCGTCCATGTCCATGTCAAAGTGTCTGTTGTTGTCCTTGTTCAGCACATGCTTAAGCAGCCATCTTATCATGTTACTCTGCTGTGCTGGCTTCCTTTGCAAAACTAAAAATAGCCTGGTAGCATTTATGTCCCTTTATCTTCTCATCAAAACATTGGCTTTGTGGGGACAAGCACTTCATCCACATGTCCTATACTAACTACATCATCAGTTTCCATACCAGGGCTTTAGCTTCAGTGTATACTTGATGCTCATTTATGAGAAGTACAAACAAATCCTACACCCAGGCAGCCAGGAATTCCCTGTTATTGCTCTCTTGAGAATGAGCACAACACTGATAGTTTGTTTCACACATTTGCACTTTTTCATTTGTGGTTTGGAAAAATTGATAGTGGCCACTGTTCTAACTCAGAAAAAAAAAAAAGAGTCTTTCTTTTTGCTATATCTAGATCAAAGGAAAGTTCAGCTAAACACAGGCACCAGCAGGAATTCCAAGATTCCAGGCCCAGCAGTGGAGCCTGCTCCTTCTGCAGCTGAAATCGATACGCTCAGTTGTACTCCAATTAGCAGTGCTCCTGTTCTGCCTCCATCCCCTGATTCTGCTGTCAAGGTGTCGCACATCTCCAAGCTGGCTTTCCATCCCTAGATAGCTTAGCTTGCTGTGAAGAGCTAGAGAAGGCAGGAAAAGGGCATGGAGCCAATTAGATTGAAATGGAATGTAGTCTTTGGAGGCCCTTGTCAGGGTAAAGAATATTGGATGTTCCCAAAGATGACAGATGCCTCTTTATTTGGGCTGATCTCAGGGGTTAGAGGTCATTTGTAAATAAGATTTGCTCCATTTGGTATGGCAAATCCTGTTCTCTATGTCTTTCTTTTAAATCCCTGAGTCTTTCCCTGTGTGTTGACATGCCTACTTGCTAACAGAAAGGCCACTTGCTCTATAATGAACATTTCACTTCCTTTGAGACACCTGAGGTAGTAACTAACAGTTAGGTAGGTTTGCTAGGGCACTAACGGTCAACCAACACTGTGCTGGGACATCACAGTGGGAAAGAAAAAGAAGAACAGATTATGGTAAGTGGATGGATGGGTGAAACCTAATAGTTATTTCTCCTGGGTTAGCTGGGAAAAGGGGAAAATAGGCTAAACTTCATTATCAAGCCTTTATGTTGTTGATCAAAGCTTTTGTATGGATGATATTCCATGTGATACAATCTTCAAAGGAAATAAGGCCCCATTATGTGTATGAACAACAGCTTTTATTTCAAGTTATCCCCGATTCATGGACTCTTAGAATCCATGAACTGTCCGACATGTGTGTGTTCTAATATATTTAGTTCATAACCACTTAGAGAAGGGAACTCACTGAACATGTGGGGTAGCAATTGTTCTAATGCTTTAGAATGGTATTTCACAGCAGCCCCTTGGCTGAGTCAGTGTTCGTGTTAGTCTCACATCTAGTAATAGATCTATATAAGATCTTGCCTGGGGTCTTGAGTGGCTAAGAAGGACTCAGCCAATCTGTGGCAGTGCTGTCATCTGCAATGAGGTAAGCTATATCAAATTATAGGAAAACAGATCAAAACCAGATTCTGAATTTGATGTTTTGTAAACATGGTATATTGAAAGTTAAGAGGAGCATCTCAGAGAATTCAAGAGCAGAGATATCAGTTGTGTGTGTGTAAGGAGCTGGAGTCAGACAATGGAGAGTCATCAGAAGACTTTGCAAGCATGCAGCTGGTCTCTTGGCTCCTTGTATTTTCTCGGCAAGGCTGGCCTATAAACTCGCTCACAGCTAGAAGGTGGCCTTAAAGAAGATGAGCTCAGTGTCCCCAGCTCTTTACCTCTTCCACCTGGTTCTCATACTTAGTTCTCATCTGTCTACCAGTCAAATGAGACTTGAAAAATAACATATGCCAATCCAAACCAACAGATGTCTGAAAGTTTAATTGTATAAGTTCCACTAGGAATATTTGGTTATACTTCAGCATTTCTGAACAACCTCCAGAACTACACCTCTTTGCTTGTGCTCTAATATTTATGAAAATGAACTTGGGCATACAGGAGGCACACGTGTATACTTTATCTCAAGCATGGCCACATTGGAAATCTAACAGAGCCCATTTTATAGCCCAAAATTTTATTTTACCATTTTATAAGAACCAACATCATGGAGACTAGAGATCTGGAGAGTCCTCTTTCAGAAGACCCAAGTTTGGTTGCCAGCACCCAAGACAGGGAGCTCACAAGTCTCTGTAACCCCAGGTGTAGGGAATCCAACGCTCTCTTCTGGCATCTGAGGGCACCCACACACACGGCAAATACAAAGTTATACATTCACATGTAAAAATAAAAATAAAAATAAAAGTCTTGCAAAAGAACCATTAGTAGGATTATTCCAGAAATTTTAACCTTCCATAAGGAGAAAACATCCCTATTCATGATTCTTTGTGTGTTTTAAATCAGTCAGTGCCATGGTTTAAACAGAGCAATATATATCCACAGACTCAGCCCATGAAGCCTCAGTTGCCAACTTTTCACATTTGAACTGTTTATTTTCTATGAATGAGTGTTTGGCCTACATGTAGGTATGTGTACCATGTACATGCCTAGTGCCTATGGAAGCCAGAAAAGCATGCAGGATAGCCTGGAACTAGAGTTCATCATGAGCTACCATGTGGGTGCTAGAAACTCAAGTCTGTGTCCTCTGTAAGAGCAGCAAGAGCTTTTCACTGTTGAGTGCCCCATCTACCTTGTCTCTCTTTTGAGACAGGATCTCACTATGTAGCCCTGGTTAACCTGGAACCCACAAAGATGGGCTTGTATTTGCCTCCCAGGTACTCGGATTAAAGGTGTACACCACCATACCTAGCTCTAGTTTGCTTGGAGGGTTTTGTTTTGTGTTGTTTGTAAATAATGTCGGTGCACACACACTTCTGAGAAACCCCATTTACAACTGGCCTACCCGCTGCAACCAGCTCTTATGCCAGTTTTCAGCTGAGTGAACTGGCACCAAGCCAGCGTCATTAACAGTCATAAGAAAGGGCAATGGGCTGAGTCATGAGATGGAATTGGTTTTGATTGCATGGCTTTGGAAGTGGGTGTGCATATCCTATGCTTCTCTGCCAAAGCTACATAGTTGCCCAGGAAAGGAAAACCAATACCTCTGAAAACAAATGAAGAAGAGATGTGGTATGGCATCCAGGAAGGACTTCTCGGCATGAGCAGGGGGGTGAGTCAGCCTCTTTAGGAAGAGAGGACCACACACTCAGGATAAAGCCTCAAAAAGAAAAGGAGCCAGCAAAGCATCTCTGGAGCTAGGAATTGCAAAGAGTATTTTATTTCACAAACAAGTTTCAAGATTTCTTGGCCAAAGCCTGATTGCTGAGGCTTTGGCATATATTGGCTCATAAAAAAAAAAAAGTTTATAAGTGGGTTAATGTTAATTTGAATTCAGTTCAGAGGACCCTGGAGTGAAGAAGAATGCTTAAGAAACTAGTTAGATCTTCTCTAGGAAAGAGAGCCAGTGTTTTAATTTTAAACTTCATTACATTCAGAGGGATTTTTTAAAAGTCTTTTAAAAAAGAAATTTAAAAATTATGATACATCCTTACCATTCAATATTTGATTTTTTTTTTTGCTCCTTAATATGTGTCTGTAAAGGAAGATATTTAAGAAGCTTATTTTTCCTTTTACTTACGTTTGTGATTAACGTTGGTATTTTGTGGCATGCAAAGTTTCGATATGCTTAATAGCAATTTGCAACCTCACACCAATGGGAAATAAAAGCTCACATTACATGAGTAGATTTGCCAGCAGGAAATGAATAGGTTAGGAATTGCAGCTGGAGTCTGTTGAGAGTAGCCATTAGAGCCTCGGCAGTTGGGGAAGAGTTGCATTGAAGAGTATTTTCTCAAGGAGAAAAGCTGTTCCTTGGCTGCCTTTTGTAGATGCTGCAACCCAGCATTGAAAAGGAAAGGAGGCTGGACATCACAGTAGCACTCTTGCTTTTTCTAGAGACAGCAGAATTGTAGAATTTGGAGTTTAAGAAACACACATTTCGATCCTAAATGATCCTTTTCAACTTGATCTTTGAGAAATCACATATCCCTTCTAAGACTAGGTCTCCTCATTGTAAAGTTTTGATAATGGTGATGATGATGATGATGATGATGTTAGACTATGCTAGGCAACACTAAGTTTTAAAGTTAATCTTCTTAATAGAACCTGGTACACAGGATGAACGAAATAAATGCTAGTCATAGGTTTATGGTTTTATTTGCTTCGTTGGAAATTTGAGGACATTTTCCCAAATGGTGGCTCTTTATTTGTGTATCTGTTATAACTAAAAGAAGGTAGATACTAGAAAGGAAGCTGAGATGAATTACCCCTAGACTGGCTTTTTTTTAGGAGAGTTGGGCATAGGTAGCTACAATGAGTTCCTGAAGGAGAAAAAGCAAGCCTTTGAGTCCAAAAAAAAGAGGTTTGTGAGGAGAGATGGCCTTGTGGATAGCATGACAGGGGTCCTAAAGGGAAGGAACTTTTAGTTTTCTTTGCTTCACAGAATATTGGGACATTTATAGCCACCATGAAGATCATCACAGGTCCTAAAGGGAGACATCTTTCTGTTTCCAAGAAGTAAAGGGAATTCCTTGACCTAATATGTTTGGGAAGGAAAGGAAGGAGTTCTAAAACGTATGACCTAGCCTGTTCCAAAAAGGTGCTAGATCAAAGTAAATTATTATTCCAGGTCTTCTTAGGCCTGAGGGTGCTGTGGGATAATGCTTTCGTACACTGGTTTAATAAATCGCTGGTTGGCCAGTAGCCAGACAGGAAGTATAGGCGGAATAAGCAAACAAGGAGAATTCTGGGAAGAATCAGAGACACCAGCCTGCCATCCAGGGAGCAACATGTAATGGCACACAGGTAAAGCCACGGAAAATGTGGCAACATAGAGATTAACATAAATGGGCTGAGTTTAAGTGCAAGAGCTAGTCAGTAGTAAGCCTGAGCTAATGGCCAAGCAGTTTTAAATAATATAAGCCTGTGTGTATTTATTTGGTTCTGAGCAGCTGCAGAAGTGGAGGGTGAAAGAGATTTGTCCTGACTGCAGGCCAGATGAGACAGAGGAAAACTTTCAGCTACATGAGGGTGAGACAGGGGGCTGGACTTGCAGCTACAAGGAGGAGACTGCAAGCCTGAAGTGGGCTGCTTAACAACTCTTTGTCCAGAAAGGGAGAAGCTGTGTAGGGGTATGTCCAGATTTCAGAGACAGAGACAGAGAGACAGAGAGACAGAGAGGCAGAGACGGAGAGGGAGAGAGAGAGAGAGAGAGAGAGAGAGAGAGAGAGAGAGAGAGAGAGAGAGAGAGAGAGAGAATGAGCTGAAGGATCTATCCGTTAAACATATTTGTGTGGAACCTTCTCCTACTATTACTGCCCAGCATTAGAAGTCCCTCTTTTTATTTGATAACCCATCTTGGTTCAATTCAGCAAGCCCAGAGTGGTAGCACATGTCCATTAGCCCAGCACTTTGGGAGGCTGAGACAGGAAGATCATGAGTTTAAGGCCAACCCAAGCTATATTAAGAGTAAGTGTCAAACCAGCTTGGGGCCCGTGTCTCAAAAATAAAATAAGGTCAACTGGGCAGCTAGACTGCTATTCTGTAGGTACTACTTGGGCACAGACTCTAAGAAAAGTATATAAGTATGACTAATGCCTTGGCCTTTGCCCTACTTTCAACTTGAGCACTGCTGTGCCTCAACTTACACCCTTCTTGACAGGTGTTTCCAGCTCAGTTACCTCCCTGGATTGTGCCCTGCAGAGGAAGGACCATGACTAGTAAAAGATTTCCTTTTTTTCTGTAACTTCTAGTATGTCTCTGGGTGATTGGTCCCCCACTTGCTTTCTCCTTCACCTCAGCCAAGCTTTCTGTGGCCCTCCCAAAGTAAGATCCCACCACAGGGCAAAGCTAGCCTACTCTTCCATTCTAGACGCAGCACCCTGCCTTCCCCACTGTATCCTAGCATCAAAGGACACTCTTGCAAGGTCACAGTACAGTATGATGTTTTCATAGTAAGGTTCTAGCCTAGGTCCTGCCCTTGTGGAGTGAGGATTCTTGGCTTCTCCAAGCCCTGCTTTCTTCATCTGTACATAAAAAATAAAAAAAAGATTGTTTTTAACACCAAAGATTCTTCCTAGGGTGAAATAAGCTAATGCATACAAATAGCTTATCTTAGTTTGTGATGTTTGATAGCATCTCAACAAGGCAGGGGTTCTGAAAAAAAAAAAAGTTTCATTTTTTGTAACAATCTCACATCCAAGGGCTTGAACTTCCAACAGGGGAAATCAGTTGTTTGGGATCAAGACTCTTTCTATAGAGAGAAAAAGAGTGAATAAAGTATATAAAAGATGGAGAAACGTGGGTACACATGTGTTCCCTGGAGACACAGAAGACTTAACTTCCATCCAACTGATAACATTTTAACATGTCATTCTTATGTTTGATTTTTTTAATTGGTTTATCACATATCCCTCCTACGTTATTCTCTAAACAATAAGTATTGTCCTAAATTTAGTGTTAATTTTCATACACATTTATTTAAGTATAAACTCTAAAGGAATACTTTACATTAACAATATACAGTTTGTTTGAAACATGTATTGTTTATATATATATATATATATGAATGATACTTATGATAAAAAACTAATTAACTGCTCAATATTTACTTTTCTTCTACATTGAACATAGAGTTTATTCAAGGTAGCAATGTATCTAACTCAGGAACTATACACTCCAATTTATCTTAAACAGAGGGGCAGCCAATGAGATTAAAGGTTGTAGGTCATGAGGCCTCTCCTTAAATCTCCAGGTGGACCGTGCTGGCAGGTGTAAATTTGCCTGCTCTCCCTTCTTTCTTTTGCCTGCTTGGAAGGAATATGACCGATGGATGATACTCCCAGATCCCTTTGATTCTTAACATTGAACAGCAATGCCAAGGATAATGGGACAGAGAAATTTGCATCCCTCATGACTTAGGACCTCCACATGGGCCATAGATCGCCAGCCTCTCAAAGTGTTGTATATCATAATACTTTGTTTTCACCACTTATAAGCTAAACCTAACACTAAATGAAATAGAACCGTACTCCATATGTCACATTTCTAGTTGAATATTGAATCCAACACTATACTTTTGTTTGTTGCTGAGGCAAGTGTAGTGTTTAAAGTAGCACTTCTGGAGTTAGACTTGCTGATCTATGGCTCTATTCTGCCACTAGCAACTGTAAGAGAGAGCTGTGGGTAATTCGACTTCTCTATACCTTATTTTGCTCATGTGTAAAACACAGATGCTGACAGTGCCCATATCACGGTCTTCAGGAAAACTGCAAGTTAATATCCACAGTGTTTGCTATGGTGCCTAAAGGAAAATGAAAACTCTTAGTGAGACTTGCTATTTTTTTTTTATTTTCTATGGTCTACTTCTATCTTCATATAGCGTCCCATTCTATATATATGGTAGCATTTATTTTTTTCTTTCTAATCTTGTACAGACACTTGCATTTTTAATATTCCCAAATGGTGATGGAATTATCATTTCCAAATATGTCTCCTTGTACACATTTGTACAGGTTTCTCCAGGGTACCCATCTAGAAGTAGAAACATTGGGTCTATAGGCATATGTACTTTCAACCTACCTTTATAAAGTTAAATTGCTTTCAAATGTGTCATAACAATTTGCAAATGAAAGGGTCTGTTGTACCTCATCTTTGCCAAATCTAAAATTCACTAGGCTTTCATTTTTTTGCCAGTTTGGTAGTGTGACAGTTACGACTTCATTGTTTTAATTTGCTGATTACTAGAGAAGCTAGGAATAACTTTGTATTGAAGCCACATGAGTTTCCCCTTCTGCTTCTATCATTCATTTTTTTCTCCTGGATTGTTGATCATTTCCTTTTCTGAATTTGGATACATGCTAATGTTACCAGCATCCTCTCCCAGTCCCTAGTTCATCTTTCCATGTTCTTCAGGAGACACACATTTTAATGTGGCTCAGGTTCATCAATTTTTCTCAAATTACCAATGTCTTTGCCTTTAAATTATAAAGCTACTCTCCTGTGTTTTCAGTCCACCCTTTTTTTTTTCCAGGAAGGTATTTAATATACCTTGAGTTTACTTTCTATGTTTGATAAGAAGTGAAAAGTGTTCCTACTTGTTATTATTGTTTTTAGTTTGGTTATCAAAGAACTCAAAATTTATTCATCCATACATCTGTACAGACTTAAAAAGCCATACCTGTCAAGTGTCTAGTTCTAATGCATACATTGGACTATTGTTCTATCCTATGGCATGTATCATTTGTCTGTTTGCTATCCTGATGCTGCCCAAGTCTCAGTCTCTCAAGGGTTTTTATAAGATAATTCACAAGCTTTGATTGGTTGGCATTGTGTACATAAACCATAGTTAGGATATACACTCCTTGTTGGGCAGGTCTTCTAAGTCTATGGAGGACATGTCTAAGAGCCACAACTGCACAACAGATAAGAAGAATAGATTTAACTCAAAATAGCATTTTACCTCTCTTATCAACACACCCTTTGATGGCTCATACTCCAAACCCATCATACCTTCTGCTACTATCAGAAACTGCATCACATGATTATGTGCTCAGCAGTAATCCATCTCACATTGGTCAGCAGCAAAGTCATTTGCCCTACTAATGGTCTACAGATAGAAATGTTGCCTGGATACAACATTTAGAACCTCAGCATTTGGGAAGCACCTGTTACAGAAACCATTCTATATGAGATGTGAGATGTCAGCAAATCCCCACAACAGCAACTCTAAGAGGAATTACCAATGTGGAAATACATTCCTATTCACCAGTTCACCCTTTCATGAAAGGACAGAGTGAAATTACTGGAGGGGAGGGGAGGCAGTTGAATATAGCTACCTACACATGTTTATTTACTTTTATTTCAATTTCCTATATCAGAGAAATAAGCTGAGAGATTGCTGGTTTTGTGCCATTAATCAGTGAAGCCTTCATAACACACTAAAACTGATTAACTGGATACCAAGTCCCCTGGGCATCAGAAAATGCCATGGAGTCAATGACACCTTCCTTAAAATGTAATCAGAGTGGATTTCAGACACCCAGAATCTCTGGCAACATTTGGAGCTGTAATGAAAGGGGAAAATTAAAGCATTTGAGACTGTGTTTTCGAGAGGATCTATTTGCTGGAGGCCTATGAATCATCCCTAAGGCTCCACCATGCAATCTAGCCTATCTTCTTGCAGACTGCTGGTTACTGATAAATTCACGATATTGTGCTTTCTCTGTCTCCCAGAGTCTTGCCATGTAGGCCAGAGGAGTATTTAAATGGTAAAATCTTCTATACTTCCTTGACATTTTTTTTTAATCTCTTTTCTTCTTTTGTTGCTAGGTTTATGAGCTCATCATAGGAGATTCTTAGTCAGATTCTCTTTTACAATTGTATAGACTCTCTTTTAGGATCTTATAGGTTTTATAAGTTTAAAGGAGAACTTCATGTGAAGGAACTCTGATTTATTTTTGTAACATAAAAGATTATTTGTAAAAAAAAAAAAAAATCCCCCTATGGTAATCACAGACTGTGAGGTAAACAAAGGGAAAATTAATTCTGGTTCAAAATAAGCAGAAGACACAATGGCCAAAGTGTACACAGTGAGTAAGGGAATGATTTGCTTCTATTGCTCAATGTCTTTGTGCCAATGGTTTGTAGCAAACCTTCTAGACTCTCTTCATTTTTATTATCATTGCAAGATTATATACACCTATACGTTATATAATATGATATACAACTTTATATCATATGTTATTATTAATCTTATTCCAGAATAAAGGGCAATTAGATTCACCTGCACAATATGGACAACTTCAGACTTACCCACATTCACATTTTCTAAGCCACAATCTCATCTTCTATGATAATTCAGTACAAGTGCAAACTCATTTCTGAAGCTCTTCAAACTGCCCTAGTCTATTTCAGTTCCAGTATATTCAAATATTAAGCCATTTCTAAGAAAAGAGAGAACTAAAGGCTTACAAATAAGTAGAAAGGCATATGAGAAATAAAAGGTAAGGAACAGTGAAAGCTTGCGAATTGTGATCAATGAATCATCCTCTGGGTATACTGGGGAGAAGCTCACTGAGACTCAGGGGCCATCCTATTGTGAGTACTTCAGCTGGAACCCTGAGCAAGAGTGAAGGGTTTGTAATCCTGAGCATTGAGGACAGGTCACAAACACTTTCCAAATAATTCCTCTATCTCAAAACTCCAGTCATTCTTAGTTGCTGTGATCCCATGGGTCAGAAGTAATAAGATTAGAGTAATTTTGTTAAATGCTTTATAAAAGGTGTCAGCAATGGAGAAAATTAATTTTAAGTTTGTTGTGTCAAGAGAGACAACATTAAAAACTTCTAGGGAGCAGGTCCATGGTGAAACTGTACCATATATTATTACTTAAATAAATTGCATGTGGCTTATTGATGTTAGTTACTATGCTCTCTGGATTGTTTCTTTCCAAATGTTTCTCATTATCCTCCCAAAATGTGGTCCCAAGGGAAGTCAAAGTCTCGAGTTTAAAGAGGAACACTGGAGGGTTTCGTTCCCATATTAAGAAGAATCACTGTCACCCAGACATAACTGACCTCAAAATACTATTTGGGGAGGAAAGTTGAATAGTAAAGATTTTTTTTGAAAGTTTTTAAATCATTGTTAAGTACAAATTATTAGTTTTTATTCATCACACAAACCTAGTGCTTCTTAGCACTGATCACTGTACCTAGGAAGATGTAAAAGGATGATTGTTCCCAGGAGGCACTGGGGTAGAATGGTGACTGTTCCCAGGAGGCACTGGGGTAGAGTGTGACTGACATGTAGAAGCCTTCAATTCAGACAAGCACATAGCCGAATGCACAATACTAAGAGCTAAAATGGGCTAAGGATAGAGTACTATAAATCATATGAGAGATCAACCATACTTTTCAGGAGAATAAACATAAATGAGCATTGGAAGTTGACATAGGGGTCCAGAAGGCTGGTGTTGACACTGAGGAAAAGATGTACACAAAAGAAAAGGAGAGGAGTATCCTTATGGCTAGGTTAGAGTGTGAATGATAGATAATCAAGAGAAGGCTGGGAATATAAGCTATATGTGGTAGAAAGTTCTATAAATTATGCAAAAATCTTAGTTATATTTTTTTTATATTTTATTTTGGAAAATTCAAAGCCTAGCAAGGTGATGGCATGAATAGACTCACACTTAAACAATGTCTTTCTGATTTAACTGAAGAACAAACTGGGTGTGAGTAAACTTACTTATAAAGAAGGGAACAAATTGTGAAAATATTCAAGCAACTGAGACAAGACATGAGCATATCCTGGTGTGGTGTGGTGTGTGTGTGTGTGTGTGTGTGTGTGTGTGTGTGTGTGTGTGTGTGAGAGAGAGAGAGAGAGAGAGAGAGAGAGAGAGAGAGAGAGAGAGAGAGAGAGAGAGAAAGGGGTGGTGGTAGCAGTAAGCCCAGAGAATAGCCAAAACTGGCAAGCATTTGTGGTTGGGATCAATGTTTGGAAAATGTTTCAATACCACAGAGTCAAAACAGAAAGTATTCTGCCATTCCCTGAAAACATGAAGGATGGATATCACACATAAAGCATCAAACTGAGATTTGCATCCTTAAGGCATCCTCATAGGCAATGTCTAGAAAGAGCTGATTCTTCTTAAGATTCCTCCCTGTGCTGGGATGAGAATTTGGGAGCTATTTTAAAATCTAGTTATAATTAGAGAGGATAGAGCTACGAGAGTTTAGTTGTTTATTTCAAAGTATGAGACTGACCATCCCCAAACATGTATGAGAACAGAGTAACTCAACCAAAGCAAAATGGATGAAAACATGTTCCTTTCTGGGAAAAAAAAAAAAAAAAAAAAAAAAAACAATATCCTGTGAGGTCCTTTTCCTTCTATAAAGAGCGAAGGCTATGATCTGGGGAGGCCTCTGATGAGGGTGTCAAGACACAGGTCAGTGTGAGAACATGAGTGGAAGTACAAGAAATGTACACAGTCCATAGGAATCCCTTTGTCTTATAGAAGAAGGAATTAGGGCCCAGAAAGTACATGTGAGGACCTCCCAGGGTCATACAGCTGATGAGTACAATGAATAAACCAGGCAGCTTGATGTGGCTTACATTGGCCCTAAGGATCTCCATGAGATCAGGGTGAGCCCTAATCCTATGTCCTAATAAAGGCCAACTTTCCTTCTCCTATGGCTTCTGGAATTCCTAGGAGATTGATTTTTTCCCTTGTTGGTTTGTGGCTGTAATAGTCAGTACTTGCTGTATTTCTTTCTTGCACCTGTCTTTTTCATGGTCCTCCTTGTATCTTTTCACTTACATTGTCCCAAACCTGGAGAAAGCTCCTCCCAATCAAATGATATCATTTGAGGTCAACAACCCTATGTTGTAAAGTTTTATTAACAGTTTTAAAGTCACATGGAAGGACATTACATCTTATTAGCATGTCATATATATTTTAAGGGAGCATTTCACTTTTTTGCCAATAGTCACCAATAGCTATTATGTTAATTATGATTTCCCATGCCTTTACTAAATAATTCTCCCCTTTATCCTTTTCTTTTCCTCTCTCTCTTCCATTCTTCCTTTATCTTCCTCTCTAGTGTTTGATCACAGTACATTTGTTCACTAAGAAACCCCTGGAGGCAGCTATCCTACATCAGTTTTTCACATTTCACTTTACAGGTCTGGCCCCATGTTCTTTGTGCTGAAACAGGCACCTAGTTCATTTGTCCTTGATAAGGCTGTTCCCAAATTTCCTGTTCCATGCTGCCCCCACCTCAGATTTTCCTGGGCATATTTGTCAGTGTGTACCTTGTTCCACGTGTATGTCTGAACATGGTGCATTGAGCCACTCAATCTGGACTCTTGTCTTTTAATTGCTTACAGCCCTATGAACTTTGAACAATTTTTCTACCCTTCAGCTAAGCACTGATTCATTCCACATCTGTGAGCAATTTATTCCCTTTTAATTAGACACAACTTAATTATTTTGCCGTTAAAACAAACCAAAAGAATCTATAAAGCAACTTTTAAGTGAAATCACATTTCTGCCTGCAGGGATATTAAAAATGAAATTATGCAGCTCATTTTACCTGTCTCATACAAAGAAAAGATTGGCTGCATTGTCTTTTAATTTCCCCTGATCTTTTATCTTTCATCAGAAAGGTAGCTGGGAAATCAAGGTTAGAGTAGGGAGGGAAATTGGGACAAGGGAAATTGCAGTAAAAGAGAGCAGACACATGAATGTAGGAGACTGTGTTCCTTCAGGTGTGCTGTGTGGCAAATTCTCTGCACTGCTTAACTGGGTAAGTGTCTTCTCTGTCCCCAGATCTCCTGACTCAGAAAACTCTTAGGTAGAATGAGAGGTAGAGCTTCCTAGTTGCCTATTCTGGCACTTTCTGGATCCATGTTTGCCTCTAGACACCCAACTCTGATTCACTGAATTGCCAGTACTACTTGTTCAGGAATCATGCCTTCTATCTTGAACAGTTTCTGATGCTAAATATTAGCCATTTGTTCAATTCCCCATTAGTTTTCTACCCAGCTACCTTTGCATGCGAATATATCCTGTTTCCAACCATTCCGTTGACTCAAGAACCCTGCCTTCTGGAGCATCTTCTCGCGTGATAGCTAGTTCTTTCAGGAAATCCATAATGGCCTTGAAGATGAATTTTCTGTTGTCTGATTACAAGTAGACTACCCCAGGTCATTGTGTTTAAGGACTAATCTCTTGCCTTCAGATTTGGAGTACATCACCCAGATAACAGGGTGGCAGAATAGAAACAGAAATTGCAGGATATCTGTTGGCTAAGGATCACTAGAGGTAGATATGCTCGTGTCCTGTTGTCAAGCTGCACACTGCTCCAGTGGATCTCACTGAAATTACCTCCATGTTCTTCCAAAGAAGCCAAGCCTCCAGTGCAGTCAGGATGAGGTGACGAGGCTGGTTCTGGCCATGGAAATTAGACTATGAGCAAGGTGATATAGTTAACTCCTGGGTCCCTGACCTGGCTATATTTAAAGCCACATGTTGAGATGATAAGGTAGAGGGAACTTGGATCCCTGAGTCACTGAATAGAGGATAGTCACCTCCAGTTGAAAATTCTTTACAGGTTGTTCTAAGCCAATGAAATTTGCACCTTGATTCGGCTCCTAGCTTAGCTTCTCCTACTTTGACTCATATGCCACGAAGCATGAGCAAAGACTTTAAGGAAGATAAACAGCCAGAAGTCTAGGCACTCACATGCAGTAGCATCTGGAGACTACAGAGCCAGAAGGAAAGAGGTAGGCAAAGGCAGCAAGTAACAGCATAGATAACAGTAGAATCCAAAACCTAGATCTTAAGCAATCATAATTACAAAGCTATAAGAAGAAAATGGCCGTGGGCTGACTTCCGCATTAGAACAATAACTCAGAGCTATATGAAAGCTGGTTGCAGAAGGAATGAGCAAGAATGCAAAGAATAGTTCGAAGCTGATAGGCTTATAAAATATTTAGGAAGCAAATATGGATAGAACTTAAAAATCGATTGACTATAGTAGAAGGGGGAGTCAAGATTGCTGCTAAATTATCTGATAGAGACCCCATAATAGAAATGGGGATTACTGAAGTCAAAGTAAACTTCGGAGACAATCTGAGTTTGAGGAACATTCACGATGCAATACCCAGGAAGCAAGAGAGAAAGCAGTAGGATACTGTGGTCCAACTGATAAGAGGGTTGATAATACCAAATGGGAGGCCAACTTGCTGGGTAACGGGGACATCCTGGGTGCTAATGAACTTTAGAGATGGGATATATCACAGTAGACTAGACTTCTTGTCTGTTTAAAAATGATTTTCTCTTGAAAATCTGTTGGAGTAAGTTTTTATCAAAAATAAAACTCATTAACTCAAAGACCAGTGGTGGCTGAGTATGGCCTGCTGGTGATGTTTGGAGTTTTGGAGGTCTCCCTTTTAATCATTCCTCTCCTGTATATTTTATTATCTTCTATAGAATTTTTTTTTATTGCATCCTTTGGTTAATTTCATTTTAGTTCTCTACTCTTTCTTTTTCACTCTCTCTTCATCTTACCCCAAATGCCCTATTCTCTCCAACCAAAGACAGCACTCCCCACCTTACTCGGCACTCATCCTAACTTGGTATTCCCTCCTCCCTGTTAGATAGAGCCAGCATATGGCACCCGAGTTATATGACATGCTTTGTAGTCTATGAATGAGGCACAATCACAGCTCATGCCCTTCTCCCTGGGAAGAGGTCTAACGCCTGTAAGAACTGGCTGGGGAGACAGCTCTGTAGCTGCTTGCCTCGCAAGCATGATGACTTGAGTTCAGTTCCCAGAACCCCCATTTAAAAAAATAGGCAGACATTGTGACACAAACTTGTAATCCCAGAGCTGGGGGGGTGCAGAGACAGGTAGATCCCTGGGCACCTCCTAAGGTTTCTACCTATCCAGGCATCATGATAGATTATTGGGTCTTTGGCTACTCTATTCCCATGAGGGCATTATTGACTAGGTGGTTCTTAGAACCATGGGTCTCTCCAATGCTGATTTCATTCTTCTAGCATATGAGTCTCAAAATTCAATCATAATTTCTGAGTATAAAGTAAATAATAAATAAATTATGTGACGTAGTCTAGGCTTAAAATACTTGAATATAGGCAGCAGGGGGAAGGATATCTTGGCTTCTAATAAACATAGTTTTCCCTAAAAGAGACTAAAAAGGAATAAAATGTTCCAGAGAGCAAGCATTTTGCCTTCCCTTGCTGAGTTCTATCTGTTCACCTGTCAAATAAGCAAAAGGCTGCATAGGAAAAATTTAAATCCAATCAAAATAAATGAAGGAAAAAACAAAATTAGTAAAACTGCTTTCCTGCCAGTCCTCTGACCTACTTGAATGTTTGCATAATGAAAAGAATCTGGGCTAGCTGAATTTTAATTTATTTCAAGGCTAATGAAAGCCTGCTGTTGCTGTTGCTTTGACCCTTTTGTGGGAGTGGAAGGCTTCCTATGGTGTTAGGTGCTTCCTCCCTGTTAGTAGGCAAGCTTCCATATGAGAAGAACTATGGCTTCCCTGGACACTGTGATGCTTCTGAACCTGGTTCTCAGGGCAGCAGAGATTCAGAAGGTAGCTGGTCCTGTCATAGACCCGTAGTTTTCAAGTTTTTAATTTTAATGAATTCAGACCCATTCTTGCCTATTTAAGACATAACAAATACATCAAATTCCTTAATGTCTGTTATCACCGTGTTTATACATAGTCAAAGTCAATATTTAAGCCTCAAAATCAATTGACTTAGATTCTATCACATTTGATTAAACAAATGGTATTTGCACAAGCTGGAAAATGGGAAAGTGATTTGAGAACAACTGTGGTTTGCAGATGGTTGATTTGAAGCTCTCCTTCGTGCTCACTTCAGATCCTTTCATGTAAGGTGGATACTGTTTGTTAACTGGGTGTTGAATAGAAAAGTTTTTTTTTTTCCAGAGTGTTTTGAAACTACCTGCTTACTGATGTCCAACTTTCTTGTATTCTAATTCAAAGAGCAGGGCAGTATACTATCTATTAAGAAATACAGAGTTGTGGCATGGGTGTGTGGAGGAGGGGGGTGAGTGTGTGTGTGTGTGTGTGTGTGTGTGTGTGTGTGTGTGTGTGTAAAGAGGTTGGGAGTGTATATATGAGTGCACATGTATATGTGTACCCATATACATGGATGCCAGTGGTCAGCCTAGAATGTTGTTCTTCAAGATGGCCATCCATCATTTTAATATTTTGTCTTATTTTATTTTTGAGACAGAGTTTTTCTCTGGAACCTGGGACTTGCTGATTAGGCTAAGGCTGAGTGACCAGCAAGCCCCAAGGATCCTCCTGTCTCTATCTCCACACTGCTGAGATTGATCACAAGTGATCACAAGCGATTGTCTCACAACTTTTCACCCTAGCTTTTTTATGTGGGTCCTGGAGATTGAACCCAGGTCATTATAGTCACACAACAAACCCTTCATAGGCTATCTCTCTGGCCCAAGAAATTGAATTTAAAGTTAATTTTATAGTTCTTCTTTCCTCCTCATGATCCTGGACAACTTCTACTTTTTAGTACATACTTTAGAAAGTTGTAATATGAAAAAGAATGGCAGTCTCTAGCTTTTCTTATTCTGCTCTCTAGCCTTCTTGGGTTACATTCATTCTTTCCAGGACAACTGTTCCTTCTCTGAATCCTTACCTGACTCCCACCCTTCCCTCTCACTCTACCCTCGCTGCCTTTCACTGATTCCCTGACCTCCTAAGAAACAAGGCCACACCCTGGCTGAGTGTGAAGTCACTGCCCAGCTTTCCTCTGCACTGGTGGATATACATGCTTGCTTCTATAAATATGTACTTAAAATTTCTCCACCACACTAAAGTCATTCCAGGAGAAAAATATACATGTACGTTTTACTCATCCCGTTAAAGCAAAGGGTCTAAGAAGCATCTGTCGATTCCACGAGTAACTGGTTGATTCCCCCATTGAGAGAGTGGAATTTGCTAAAGCTGAAACTAAAGGAAGTGAAAAAGAAAGGAATTGAAATCAATAAGAAATGTGAGCCAGGCAAAATGAGGAAGATAAGATCTGAGAAACAGGATTCCTGCTTAATAGGCTAGGCTAGGCTAGGCTAATAGTCCACCTCATCAGAATGCCCCCCCCCCCACTATCTAGAAGACATTCTGCACAGAGAAAAATAACTCTGGTACTTCAAGGCAGGGTGACTTTGTGCATAAACTAATAAAGCTAGGGGATCCTCAAGTTTACTGGTAATGGGAGGTGCCATTTCAAAAGGAGAGAGATGAGAACTTTACAACAAGAAGGACCTTGGGCCATCAGGAGTGCCCTTCCCTGCCATTCTGAGCAGTAATAAACCACACCTCAGATAAAACATGATACAGTCCTGGCTTCCTGTTCCACTGTTGGGAAGAAGGAGATGGTTGAGAGGAACACCGAGGTGGGAAGTTACAGAGCAGCCAGCCCCCAGCCTCAGCCCTCATGCTTGCAATCCACCTCCTCCATCTCATCATTCTTCTGCCTAAAACTCTTCAGGACTCCCTCATCCTCTTCCTCGCAGAGTAAGCACTTTACTAGTCATCTGACCCAGTCTAGTCATTCCAGTCTCAGCTTCTGCCACGGTTGGTGGCCAAGCTTCATGATCTCTGAGAAAAAGACCTACAGATGTCTGCTTTTAGATGCAGCCCTCTGCCTGCAACACCATTCCCCCACCCTGCTTCAATTTTCTCTTTACATGCTTGCTAGATGATGCTTTGAATAGTGCTGCTTTCCAGACACCTCCTCTGATCCTGTAGGTCTGTGTGTGCCTATGTGTGTCTGTGTTCATACGAAACACATTTTTGTGAACCACTGAGATACATTGCCACCACCCTTAAATAGTTTAGAATGAATTTTCTAATAATGAGTATTTTTATGTAACCGATACAATTACTAAAAATAACCAAAGTAAGATGATTAACCAAAGTAAATGATTATTAAATCATTACACTACTTAATCTGCATTTTGTTTTCAAATTTATCTGTTTTCTAATAATGGCTATATTTTCGTAATTCATGGAAGCAATTGTTATTTCTTTTGGATTTGTTTTGATTTTGTTGTTTGTTGTTGTTGAGACAGGGACTTGCCATGTACCCCAGGCTGGCTTTGAACTCTAAATCTTCCTCATGTCTCAGCCTCCTCAATGCCAGGATATTAGGTATGAGCCACCATGCTCAGCCTCCTATGACTCTTATATCTCCCATCCTGCAGCAGATGGCATTCTACCATCCAGAATCATATTCTATTTACCTTCCTTCCCTCCAAGCCTTTCTTTGATCTGTGATACTTAAAAAATACAGGCTAGTAATTTTGTAACCAACCCCTAGTTTGGAGGGGGGGTGCTTTCTAACTCTAAGTGATACCGTGTTCTCTTTATAACATATCAGAAAGGCACAAGGTGTCAAGATTTCCCAATATTATTATCCTTTAAAATTAAGAAAAAATCCAATTCCTTATCAAACTTTCTATCATTAATTTGCCATCCCTTTCATATCTGCTCACCACCCCCCAAGCCCCACAACACCAGGAATTAAATCCAAGGCCTTCATGTATACAAGGCAAATAGCCTCCAAATGAACATTATCCCTAGCCCTCATCCTTTTAATTTTAAGGAAACATTGCACTTCCTTCTTTACATGGTCCTAGGAATTGAATCTAAGGCCTTACAGGTGCTAAGCAAGCACTGTACCACTGAGCTGCATTAGTCTTTTAATTGAATCCTTGCTTGCAACATTTGTTCTGTGGCTGGCCTTCACTAAGTTGCCTAGGCTGGCCTTGAACCTACTCCCTAGCCCAAGTAAGCCTTGACATTGTGGTCCTCTTCCTTCAGTCTCTTGAGCAGCTAGGATTATGGCCCTGTACCACCAGGCTCAACCTGCTTTAAAAAAAAAACTAATATGATTAGGACAAAGAGGTGTTTAAAACTAGCCCACACACACACACACACACACACACACACACACACACACACACACACAAACACCTGCATCACCTATGCCAGCCCAATCTCTTCTTCATTTAAAAAGATTTTACCACCCAAAAGAGAGGGGTCTCTGGTGTGTACAGCATTAGCCAAGGCAAGATTTCTCATTTGCATTTTCAACTCTGCTCATGAATTATCTTTTCATTTCCTTTGCCTTTGCAATAAAAAGGAACCCATGAAAAGAGCATATCTTTTCATAATGAGAAAAAAAGACACACAATATTCTTTCTGGCTTACAAAATGTCATAATATTGCTTTTGGTCCCATTATGATGGGCATCTGTAATTGCACTTATTTTTTTATACTTGCTACAAGGATTTAATGTAGTCTCTGAAGAGCTCCCTGCAACCCTGGGGTCTGTAGATTGAAAAATCATTCAGATTGATTAAAGCCATGAGGAGAATGATAATGAAGGCCAGGTCATATGAACATCAGGAAAGTAAAATATTACCATTTAAACTACAAATGGAACTTTTTTTTTCCCATAAGTGATCAGATTTACAATAGAAGCCTGGGTTGTTCATTGTAAGATTAATAACAACTGACATTAACTCATGTATTTATTCAAAAGAAAATAATCCAAAAAAAAAGAAATAAAATAATCCTATGAGCCCAGTAAGTGAAAAAGACCATTATATGCAGTTTTTAACTTCACTAAGTGTATCTTTGAGAGATTTACTTCTAGGACTTCAAACAAAATTGGTCAAGAGGAACCTTGAGGGTTTAGTTGTGCATTCCATTAAAGAGCCTGGCAGCTGTAAGGTACAGCACCATCCTCCACAACTGCTGGTTACCTTTGCATCACTTTCTGGCTTACAAAATGTCATAATATTGCTTTTGGTCCCATTAGAAACACCCAATAGAAACAACTTCAGCAATGAAGCCTCCTTTTTGCTCATGGTTTCAGGAAATTCAGTCCGCAATTTCTTTGCTCCATGTCCTATTACTATGACCAAGCCAACTTAATGAAAGAAGCATCTGATTAGGGGCTCCAGTTCCAGAGGAGTAGAGCCCATGTCCATCATGGCAAGGAGCAAAGTAGCAGACAGACAGGCAGATATAACAGATGCTGAAGCAGTAGCTGAGAGCTTACACCCCTATCCACAAACAGGAAGCAGAGAGAGAGAGAGAGAGAGAGAGAGAGAGAGAGAGAGAGAGAGAGAGAGAGAGAGAGAGAGAGAGAGAGACTGGAAATGGTGTAAACTTTTGAAACCTCAAAACCCACACTGCCCCTAGTGACACACCTCTTCCAACAAGGCCACACCTCCTAATCTTTCTTAAACAGTTCCACTGACTGGAAACCAAGGGAACTGTTCTCATTCAAACCACCATACTCCATGTGTTGGGGTGGAACACTGTGGTGGATGGAACACAGTGCAAAGGCTCTTCTTTACTCTCTTGTGGATAGGAAGCAGAACAAGATCATACAGGAGGTGGCCAAAGCAAGATACAGCCCCAATGACCTACTTTATCCTACAAATAGGCCCCACCTCCTACTTTTCACCACCCCACAATAATATTATCATGGTACAAATGAATCAAGAAATTAATTCATTAACTGAGGCCAGAGCTATCAGAGGCACAGACACACCCAGAGGTATGCTCATGTTTATGATGCCAACAATGGTCATCACAGCCCAGTCACTTCATGTCCAGGTATCATAGGAAAGTAGCTTTCTGCCTTATTCCACTTTCTGTTCCCATTTAAGGGTCTTGACTAAAAACACAGGTAGAGACTCTCTCTCTCTCTCTCTCTCTCTCTCTCTCTCTCTCTCTCTCTCTCTCTCTCTCTCTCTCTCTCTCTCTCTCTCTCTCTCTCTCTCTCACACACACACACACACACACACACACAGAGAGAGAGAGAGAGAGAGAGAGAGAGAGAGAGAGAGATCTTATGTAACCTGCTAGATTGCCATTGAAGTTATTGTATAGTTGAGAAGGACAGCAAATCCCCCTGCTTCTATCTCCTGAATGCTGAGATTACAGATGTGTATCTCCACACCTGGCTTATGTGTGATGGAATTCAATGCCTGTGCTTGCTAGGTAAGCACTCTGCCAATTGAGCCACACCCCCAGTCCCATCCATTTGATATCCTGCTCTGAAATGTTACATGGTTAAAAATTTTATATCCAGAAATCCCAAAGACTAAAGAGTTCTTTGGTAATGGAACACATGTGATATGAAAACTGGGGGAGGGAGCTATGAAGGGAGAAGGAGGGGAGCAGAAGAGGGTAAGTACAGAGAACATGTGGGAGGGGACCCCATTACAACAAAGTATGATGATGTATATGGATGAAAAATTACACAGTATGCTACTTTTCTAAAAAAAAAAATCAATTAAAAGTAAAATGTAAACATCTTTCATTTTGTCTTAAAATGTCAACATAGTTTTATGTGCTACCCATTTTTTTTCCTCTCAAATTTGTTCCTACGTGGGCAGGGTTAAGAATATTGACTATTCTTCCAGAGTACCCATGTTCAACTCATGCCACCCATGTGGTGGCTAACAACTGTCTGTAAGTCCAGTTACAGTTACAGTTTCAGGAAATCCAATGCCTTCTTCTGACCTCTAGAGGCACCAGACATGTCAGTAGTATATGACAGACATGCTGGCAGAACACTCATACACAGATAGATAAAAGTTTTAAAATGTTAAATTAATCACATGACCAAAGGGTGGTAAGAATAACTTTCTTGATTTTTTTAAAGCTAATTCATTTTTAAAGGTTTGCTTTTATTTTATGTGTATGTGCACATGCCTGAATATACATATGCATGTATGTATACCACATGCATACCTAGTGCCTACAGAACCCAGAAGAGAGTATCAGATCCCCTGGAACTGGATTTGCACGCAATCGTAAGCCGTCTGATAAGAGTTCTGGGAACTGAACCCAGGTTATCTGCAAGAGCAGCAAGTGTTCTTAACCACTAAGCTATCTCTCCAGCCCCTTTCTTCTTTTTATGTGGGGAAGTTGAAGATGAACAAGGTAAATGGAGAAAATTTACCACTAAGAATGAACCAGAGCTCAAATTTAGCCCTCTAGCATGCCATCCTTGCAGGCCAAGCTTTCACTATTCTATGACTGCACTAACTAGGTCATCAACACCTGCCACTACACCTGTATTACCTGTGTTCACAACACTGTTTAGTTGTAGATTGACTTTATTGGTTGTTTAATATATCTGTCCCTAAAACAAATGCATGCTAGGGACTGTTTGCATTTTTCTAAGATTGGACCTTGCATATACAAATGCCATGTTGTGTTTTCCTCCTTAGCATAGTGACTTCATGTGTCAGTATTCCACTCATCTCTCCTGACCACAACTTCCTGTGTGTTTTCAGACCATTGTCACCTGCTTCTGGAAATGACTCTCTCCTTGGACTTTTCTTGGCTCCGGTGGAAATGGCAAACCCAAAATGGCTTTCCCCGGTCTCCTTCAGAAAGCACACCACTGCTTTCTCCAGACATGGGCCGGCAGAGCTACAATCCAAAAGAGCAGCGAGTGGTGTACCCCAATAATGGCATGTGTCATCAGGACTGGAAGAAGGTCTCCAGGAGGTACCCAGGCAACAGTATCTGCACAACCAAGTACACCCTGCTCACCTTCCTGCCCCAGAATCTCTTTGAGCAGTTTCATAGGTATGCAGCTAGGTCGCCCAACTATCCAAACCTTAGCCTAGTATTCGCCACTGAGACAAACTCAGAGAAGGTGGTCTCGAAGCAGCACCCTTTAATGTCCAAATGCACATATGAAACAGGCTTCTCTCACTGATCAAGTGATGACTTGTCATGTCATGTGTTGGGTAGTAGGCATACATGGGAAAAAAAGAAACACTGGACTCATTGGACCATCTAGTGAATGGGACAAATGCTAATTATTAAATTGATTCAAACCTATAACTAGGAAGAATACTTTCAAGGAGAGGTGTATGGTGCTTTCCAGTGAGAATTTGACCTACTGTCAGCAAGACTTCCTTGAGGAAGTAGCAATTCAGATATGACTGAGTGGAAAGATAGATGCCTGGGTAGATAACTCACAGGGATGTTGGGGACTAAAGTGTTCACTGAGCCAAGTGTGAGGACCAGAGTTCAGATTCCCAGCACCTCTAAGTGCTAGGCAAGTGTGAGGCTGCCTGCCTTTAGTCCCAGTTCTTGGGAGAGGGAGACTGGGGAGCCCCAGAGCAAAACTGGCTTTAGATTAGTGAAATCAGTGAGCTCTGGTTTCAAGTAAGAGACTCTGCCTCATTATGTAAAGTGGAGAGTGATTGAGGAAGACTTCAAACTTCAACATCTGGCATGCACATGTGTATATGCACCTGCACAAACATGTGTACCCACATATATGTTGAACACATTACATATAACACACACACACACACACACACACACACACACACATTTTTTTTAAAGAAATGAATAAAAACAAAGAAGTAGAGGAAGAAAACCAGGAGAATGTTTCTGCTTACATAGTTTCATGTGCAAAGGCACTGTGGCAGAGAAAAATGAGATTCACTTAAAAACTTTGAAAGTAGAATCCATTCTTTTCAAAGAATGTGCAAAAATTGTTATTAATTATAAACTAAATATATACTTAAAATAATCACAAAATCTATTGAATTTTGTAACTAATATTTATCAGCTGTTATGCTTCAGAACCCTTTAGTATACACAAAACCAATTTTTATGCCACATAACATTTATAAGAGCCCTTTAAAATAGACAGTATGAACTCATGCACAAGACAGAACAAACTTAGGCAGTTCAGTGAATTAGTAAACAGCAGAGACAAAGCTGGGAAGAGGGTTCAGAAGGTAAAGGTGGTTGCCACCAAAACTAATAACCTGAGTTCAATGCCTAGGACCCATGTGTTGAAACAAGAGAAACCACTCCTGCAAATTGTCCTCTGGCCTCCATATTCACACCATGGCACAGGCACACTTGTGCGCGCACACGCGCACGCACACACACACACACACACACACACACACACACACACACAGAAAATAAATAAATGTAATTTTAAAAATTGCTTTTACAAAATCTATAGCATTTGCCTTCAAATCCTTTACTGCGTTGTTTAACTTGGCACTGAGAGAGGCGTTTGATCTGGTTAAAGCCAATAACTAAGAAGAGATCAGAAGAGTACTTTTTTTTTCCCTCCAGGGCCTTCACTCACACCTTGTTTGTCCCTCCAGGTGGGCCAACCTCTACTTCCTGTTCCTGGTGATTCTGAACTGGATGCCCTCCATGGAAGTCTTCCACAGGGAAATCACCATGTTACCACTGGCCATTGTCCTGTTTGTCATCATGGTCAAAGATGGCGTAGAGGACTTCAAAAGATACCGCTTTGATAGAGAGATGAACAGTGCCAGCATTCAAATATATGAAAGGTAAGGGGACTCTACTACTGGTCTCTCTTACAAACAGGTTAAATAAACTCATCAGCACATTTAAGGGATTGATCTTTGCTTGCAATATAGCTTTTAACTTTATTTAGTGTGTGTGTGTGTGTGTGTGTGTGTGTGTATGTGTGTATCTGTATGTGTGTGTGTGTGTGTGTGTGTATCTGTATGTGTGTGTGTGTGTGTGTGTGTGTGTGTGTGTGTGTTTGCCACAGCACACATATGGAGGCCAAATGACAACTTGCAGGAGTTGGTTCTTCCTTCTACTATGTGGGGTCTGGATATTGAACTTAAGTCATCAGACTTGATGGCAGGTGCCCTTACTCACTGAGCTAATCTCATATATTCTTTTTTTTTTTTTTTTTTTAAAAAAAGACATTTTAGTCTTTTTCAAACTACTGCTTTTATCTTTTAATATTATAATATAATTTCATCATTTCCCCCTTCTTTTATCTCCCTCCAAACCTCTTCATATACCTTCCCTTGCTCTTTTTAAAATTCATTGCTGCTATTCTCATTAATTATTGTTACATGTGTATCTGTATATACATATTCTGAAATGTAACCTGCTCAGTCTGTATAATGTTACTTAATGTATGTTTTCAGGTCTCACCATTGGTATTAGAGAGCCAGTTAGTGTGATCTTCCCTGGGGAAGATCATTTTTTCCTGCTCTCAGCATTCCTTAGTTGCCTGTAGTTCTTTGTCTAGAGTTGAGGTCTTGGGTGGACTTTCTCCAGGACATGGTAGCATGTCTGTTATTCTTATTCCGCTCAAGTTTGGGCAATCATATTGGTGAGATTTCCTGGGTGTAGCTTCTGACATTCCTAGGAGACACAATCTCACAGAAAACTCCCTGATCCTCTAGTTATTACAATATTCCCACCCTGTTTTCTCCAAAGTTCTCTGAGCCTTAGGTGAAGGAGTGTTTTGTAGATATATCAATAGGGACTGGACATTTTGATTAGTGATGGTTTGATTTAATGTTCTCCAACTGTTGAGAAGAGACGTTTCCTTGATGAGGGATAAGGACTACACTTAGATGTGGATATAAAGACAAATATTTAGAGTGTAGTTAGGGATTATTCTGGACTAGTAAAGTGGCAGCTGTAGGTTCTCTTCCAGGATCCATGACGTCACTAGCCCTAGGTAGTTGGCTACATTTCCAGTAGTGGGTGTGATTTCCATCTTGTTGAGTTGGACTTAACCCAATGATGGAGCTATTAGTTACTATCAAGATATGCATGCCACTATTACATGGTAAGAGTTATTTGTGCCATACTGGTCATTGTTGTGGTTCATAGGTATTAGAGTTAGGTAGGACTGTTAGTTGCTTCCCTCCCTTAGAAGCTACAATGGCACCTTCTGGTATCAAGAAAGCTAGTCCTTAGGGAGCTGTCTTGCAAGTCAATTCCAGCTCAAGGATCCCTGGGCCCTATGTCTAAAGTGCAGGATGTCTTCACCAATAGGAATTTATCATCTGCCTCTAGCAGTAGCCTGTGATGTTTTGGGAATCTCTGACCAACAACTCAAAAGAGGGTTCCCAATGCCTCATGCTGGGGGGTTAATTAGATGCATCTTCTTTAGCTCTGGAGGGAACATTGTCCGCTCAGATAAGAAAATTTCATTTGAACTACATATATATATTTACACACAGACTTCTGTATGTGGTAGCAGTTTCTTTAGGTAGTGAAAAGTTTGATTCCTTAGTACTTTTTCAGACATTAAGTTTTCTTAATTCGGTGATTGTCAGCCGGAGGTGATTCTGACTCACATCTCCTCCCTCCCCCACCACCCTGTGATCACATGGTGATAGGTGGGGACAGTTGGTAGTGCAGGCATCTAGAGGATGGAAGCTGGGGGTGCCAGTATATATCTTAAATACACAAGACAGAACACACACACACACACACACACACACACACACACACACACACACACACATCTAGTCAAAAATAGCAGGACTGAAGTTGAGAAACCTTGATATAGCTCATAGAAACCCTCATATTCTTAGCCTCACAGACATTGTATTATTAAGATTTGGCTAGAAGCCCAAGAATTTGACTCCAAGATGATTAGATCATCACAGGAAAGTAATTTCCTAAGAAGCTCTTTTGATGGTATCAGGTGATGTCACAAAAATAAAAGCATGTATGCTATTTTTAAAGCTGCAGAGTGCCCTGGCTGAAAATCCATTGTGTTTCTTAACCTGGTAGGTTTTAGGACCCAACATTGGTGCACCTGTGTAGGAAAGGATGACACCTGTAGATGCCGCCTACATTCCAACAGGTGGAGTCTCAACCAGGCAGCAGGAAATGCCTCCTGGACACACACCCATTCTCTGCAAGCTCCTTCCTGATCAGAGTTCTCCCATACAAACTCCAGACTGGCTTGTTTCTCTTTCTCTCTCTCTCTCTCTCTCTCTCTCTCTCTCTCTCTCTCAACAAAACAAACTATTTTTTCAATTGTTAGTTTGGAAAGAAGTTTTCACCACAGAAGGCAAGTGAAAGATGCAGATTAAATTATGAGAAAAGAAGAGGTAGGCTTGAGCAGAGATGAGAAAGGAAGGGAGGAAGAGGCGAAAAAAGAAAGAAGACAAGAAGAGGGTCGTGGTCTCCAATCTGCCTTTCGAAGGATGGCCCTACAAAGAAAATCCCAACCGCCATTACCGTGGGAACCAAGTCAAGACCAGCAAGTACACGGTGTTGTCCTTTATACCCAAGAACCTTTTTGAGCAGCTGCACCGGTTTGCCAATCTCTACTTTGTGGGCATTGCCATTCTGAACTTTATCCCCGTGGTCAATGCATTCCAGCCAGAGGTGAGCGTGGTTCCGGTCTGTGTCATCCTGACTGTCACTGCCATCAAGGATGCTTGGGAAGACTTCCGGAGATACAAATGTGATAAAGTCATCAATAACCGAGAGGCCCTGGTTTATAGCAGGTAAAACTAAGAGCTCTGGGGAAGTCTCCCTGGTGCAGCCTAACTTCCTCTAACTGCTGCTCCTCCTAGCAGAAGGGATGGTGACAAGGGTCTCAGGACTTGATCTCCGTCAAGTGTTAGTGCCCGGAGTGAGGCACTACTGTAGTACGAGCCACAAGCAAAAGAGGACTAAGGAAGGCTTTGCAAATTAGGAAGTCGTCATTTTATAGTATTTTCTTTGAGGATGTGTCTATAAGTTCCCTCCCCTAATTAGTCCTGTGTGGCTATGAGCATGCTTGACTCTGGGAGGAGAAATGCACCTGTGTTTCAGGGGGGTGATGGAGCTTTGCCTCAGAATGAGAGCCTGAGGACGTAGCCGGGGTTAAGCACTGTCTCCAGTCCTAACTGTGTGGTGGCCTTAGGCAATCGATGCAGATGCTCTCGGTGGCCTGCCCTAATTCCGAAAACAAGAGCAATTCTTGATGTGTTCAAGAGACCGAGACAAAATAATCCTAAGAGAATGCTTACTGTTGATGTCAGACATGTAAATATGAGCCGCAATCACTTTTAGAAAGCAAAACTCCTATCGGCTGAGCTATTCACTGCCCCAGGCTCATTTCTGATATTCCCACAAAACAAAGCCTGCCTGCCTTGATCTGGTCTGACCACACTGTTTAATATCGTTTTATATATACAGATATTTTGCAAAGTTCAGTTGGCCAGATGGCCAAACTGGGCTCTTGGGGACATGCTTTTATTTGGTAAGAGGGAAAAGGACAGAATTAAAGCTAGAGGAGTTCACAGAAAAAAAGTAACAGATTGCTTGTTGGGTGAGCTAGCAGTTAGCCCTGAGTCTTGAATTGCTTAGTTTCTCATTAAATAGAAAAAGTCTTTCGTTTTCTCAGTCTCTCTCAGTCACACAGTCTCTCTCTCTCTCTCTCTCTCTCTCTCTCTCTCTCTCTCTCTCTCTCTCTCTCTCTCTCCTCCTCCCTCCCTCTCCCTCTCCCTCATTTTCCCTCTCTCCCTCCCTCCCTCCCTCCCTTCTTCTTTCCCTCCCTCTGTCACCCACTCCCTCTCACTCTCCTTCCCATTCCCTGCTTCCTCAGATCACCCTGGAGTTGTCTTATTCCCTTTAAGTTTATCAACTTCATCTTCAGAGGTTTCTCTGTTGCCCTGGTCACTGGCAGAAATAAAGGGAATTACTTTGAACGCTTAGCTACTGGAACTGGATTATGAAAGGGTTTAGGAGCCCAGGTTCCAACAGGGAAGTTCTCCACCAGAGGAAGCCTCCAGAGAGATTTTGACATACAAAGAACCCCTAAGTGAAACCCCATGCTCCCCACTTGGGAACACTAAGTTTTGGCCATCTTTTCTAGCAGGGCCACAATTATATGTCTAGAAAAAGTAATCTGAGGGATTTTTTTTTCCTTTCCCAGCTAGATCTAATTGTCATGAATGTTGTGAGCACAGGGGTCAGCTATAGCTGAGATGGAGACAGGCCATCGAAATGAGGGGGAGGAAGAGCTGCCTGAGCTGAAAGCTTTTCTTTGCAGGGAAAGCATTCATTTTCCGCTGTCCCCAACCCACCCACCTTGCCTTTGGTTACCACCTTTCTTTGTTGTTCATGCAGGTGGCACAAAGGCGAGCAGGAAGCTGGTCCCCTGCAGAGGAATGGGAGTCCTGTTCTTCCTGCTCTGCCAGAATATCCCAGAAGAATGACCCTCCTCTTGGCACTTATCCCCATGTTGATCAGAACACAGGCTCACCTGTGCTGAGAGCCAGACTGCCCTATTGTTCTGTTCTCAAAATAACTTGGGGAAAACAAGATAGTAGCTATCTAGAATAAGTAACAGTAGGATTATCTATTCAATATATCTAATAGATAAGGTTTGGTTGCACATGCCTGAAATCTCAGCCCCAGGAAGGCTCAGGCAGGAGAATCAGGGGTTCAAGGCCACCTTGCCTACATATACATATACATATACATATACATATACATATACATATATATTTAAAGCTAATTTGAGCTACATGAGACTGTGTGTCAAAATTTGAAGAAAAAAAAAGAGAATTTAGAAAAGGGTTGTTAGCCTGACCACTCACTGGCAAGAAGAACAAAAAGGGGTTTCAGTGTTTTTGAAGGGGTATTCAATGGAATAACTAAGAAGGACATATCCTTAAGATATCCTGCCCCCAAATAGCTGCCGGTCCTCATGACCTATGCATGGCTCATGGTTGACAAAGCAAAGGTACCCTGTAAAGAAACCTGTCCACTTTGAATTAATCAATTAAACTTCATGTTGCTCAAAAATGCTTTTAGTACCTAAGTGTGGAAAAGTTTACTCTTCTCAATGACAGCAAAATAATTGACAATGGGGACCAGACAGGCAATGAGTGTTGGCATGCGCTGGGGATAGTGGGACCTCCGGGGGTCAAGCCCAGAAGGGTTCACCTCCCAGCAGAGCTGGCTGCTCAGCTAACAACAAGCTCTGTTCTAAGTGGAAATACAGCCCAGTGCTGGGTTACCTGAGTTCCTTAGGGGAGCTAAAAGTGCTACATTTTTCTTATGTCAAATTCCGTTATCCTTTTACAATTTCATGCACATGTAGATATATGTATCACTTTGATCATATATATAATGATATTACATATGCATATATATTATTTTGATCATTTCCCCATCATCCTTCCTACTCCCCTCCTCTTCCTATTGAATGCCTTCTTCCCTGCGACCCCCACTCCTAGTTCCATGTCTTTTTTCATTCTTGGGGGAGCATCCCACTCATTTAATTGGAATTGCATTCACGAACACAGGTAGGGCTTATTGACTTGAGTGAGGACAACATACCAGAGGCTGCAGTCTGCCAATCGGATCCCCCTTCCTCCAGCAGTCTTTAACTGCCTGTTGCTCCTCTTCCAGGGCCGCTAATAACATAACTGATGCAAACTCTTCAGATTTAGTTTGTTTGATCTGAAGTTCTGCTCTGCCTGGGAGCATCTAATTTTCACACTTGGCCTTATAGTGTCCAAGGAACCAGAAGTCTTTGCAAAAAGAATAATTGTGTTCTACTGAGGTCACCCTTCAATAAAGGGCTGTCTTTGGATAGAAGGGACTGTGACCTTGAGAGGACCACAGGTTTGGGAGTCAGCAGCCTGCCCTCTAGGCCCAGGTCTTGAGCTATCAAAGAATAGGCTGGGGGAGTCACTTCAATTCATGCATTCCCATTTCTGTTTTCATAAAGCTAGTGGGTCCTAGGAGATGTACTGTTGGGAGAATGGAAAAAAAAAAAAAGAACTTACAGCCAAATAATTCAGAATAGAGCGTCTCCATGCTGTTTTTCTTGGGTCTAATAGCATGCGGTCACATAATTATGAGTCAGGTACAACCCTCAGCAAGCCTTATGTGCAGTGCTGCGTTGGCTCCGCTGTTTGCTCCTGCCGTGGCAGAAACCTCAATCACAGAGATTTACACAATAAGGAATTAGGATGGCTTAAGCTTTCACAGGTGACTTGAAGTCAGCAAGGACCTAGCGCTCCAATGCGCTTCTAGACCCAGACTTGGCATTTAGTACCTGTCTGTGTCATCCAGCCCTCAGACAGTTGTGACTCATGGCAATGAGAGAGCCGCAGCAGGACCAGCCCTCAGAGCTACTTCTAACAACAAAGGGACCAAGAAAAGTGTTTCTGGTGACCTTCATAGAGGGTCAAGGGAGGTAATGTACTTCTAACCCCTCACATCTCGGTGACCCCCACCAGAGCTCATGCCCACCCCGACCCAATCCCTGGCAGCAGGAAATAGGATTATGATAATAAATTATACCTGAGGTAAGGTCCTTATTCCAAAGAGCCCAGCCATCTTTTCCCTGAAGAAATAAAACCCAAATAAAATAACTTCCAAGAAAGAGAGAAACAGACACGGCAGAGGCCACTTCCATGCCCTCCACACTGTCACTAAATCCATTTCTTGGTCAGTTGTTTTCTACACTAAAGCCCACTTGGGACATTGTATTTGTATTCAGAAATCACACAGTACGGAAGGAGGAATGTGAGCTCAGGGAACTGGGATTGGTCCCCCAATTGAAATGGAACAAAGTCCACCCTGGTTGTTGTAACCAGTCACTGGCTTATTCACCTGTTTAGCTATGATGCCTGCACTACATGCCCCTGAAGTTTCTCTTACTCGGAAGTACACAGGTTCTGTAAAAAACCATGGCAGGAGAAGCCAGAAATGCCACCTGTGTGTTAATGATTATCTGAACTAATGGAGACTAAGGGGCCTGTCTCATTGCCAGAGACCAATGACACAGGATAAGGTATCAGACAAAGAACTCAAGAGTTTGAGAAAGTGACAATGTTTTCTGAGGGACACCTAGCAGCCTGTGTCCGACTCTTCCTTCTGATTCACGTGTCTGTGAAACTGGCGCCTTTTCTCTTCCTTTCTCTTTTTTGCAATTAAGCACAAAGTCTCCATAGAATTCTGCTTGCTACCTAATCCCATGCATCATCCAGTCTAGACTCATTTCTACTGTGAGAAAATGACTTTTGTGAACAGCAGAAGCCTTGTTAACAGAATTACAATCCTGTTAGAGCATTTTCTTTTAATATAGCAACGGTGCTTATGGTCGAGAGGTGACCCATTAATCAGATTTATGGAATGACTTGGAGGGGAGATTAGCTTCAGAATTGTATTAGCTTAGCTTCTCCCAGGGCTCTGTTTAATGAATCCAGAAACCATACCCAGCAAGAGACTTGTATTTTTCCAGCTAGCTTAGGGAAATTGTATTTGTATTCAGAAATCACGCAGTACAGAAGGAGGACTGTGAGCTGAAGGAATTGGATTGGGATTTGTCCCCCAACTGAAATGTTTCTCTCTCTCTTCTCTCTCTTGCTCTCACTCTCACTCTTGCTCTCTCTCGCTCTCTCACGCTTTCTCTTGCTCTCACTCACTCTCATTCGCTCTCACTCTCACTCTGTGCGTGTGTATGTCTGTGTGTGTGCATGCGTGCACGTGCTTGTGTCTGTGTGTGTAGTGTAGTATATGTCCATGTGTGCACATGCATACATATGTGTATGGAGGCCAGAGGTTGATAGTGTCTTCCTCTGTTGTTCTTCACTCTATATTTTTGAGACGGGTTCTCTCACTGAACCCTTACCACCTTCACAGGCTAGCTATCAAACTTTGGGAATATGCCTATGCCTGCCCAACAGATGCAAGAGTTTCAGACAGGTGCAACCATACTTGCCTTTTTACAGTGGTGCTGGTGATCTAACCTCAGTCCTAGTGCCCATATGGCAGACATTTCCAAACTAAATCATTTCTCCAGCTCCTGTTCAGCAAATATTAATTCGTGCATAGATACCATCATGGCAGCATGTCTTCAAGGGGCTTTCAGTCCAGGGTATATGAGATGCTTACAAACAGTTATAACACCCCCATGTACTTTGGTGCCCTGTATACAAGGGGGGCAGGGAATATGGTACTATAGGGAAGGTAGGGACTCATCTACCAGCATGAAATGTCAAGGCCAATGGAGGTCTTCCTCAAAGAGGTGACCCTTCAGGGGGCAGGCTGAGAAAGGCTTGGTCAGGCCAAGGGCACACCATTCCGTTCATAGTCTGGTCATATATCAACTGAAGGATATACATGTTGGTTTTCAAAAAAACCAGGAAATACCATGAAATGCCTGAAAATTGGAAGGAAATGAGAGAACACTTAACTGGTTTCCTTTACTCTGTGTGTGCATGCATGTGTAGTACATGAACATGTTAGTATGAACACATGCCCATGCAGGTTTGTATGCGTATATGCATATACTTGCTTTCCATGGGTCAGTGTTGGGTGTCTTCTCTGATTATTCCCCACCTCCTCCCCCTTCCCCCTGCTTATTTTTTGAGACAGTGTCTCTCGCTCTCAACCTGGAGCTCACCAATTGGCTAGGCTGGCTGAGCAATGAGCGCCAACGATCAGCTCTGCTACTGATTACCTGAACTCGGTCCTCAGGCTCGCATAGTAGGCATTTTACAGACTGACCTATCATTTTACAAATGTTCTATCCCTCTGTTTGACTTTTTAGCGGGAGATGAAGAGTCTTCTTTCTGGAAATCAGGTGGCTGCTTCAATGTCAAGGCAATTCCATATGCTTCAAGAGAGAAGCCACTGGTGCTAGCAGCCTGGTTGGGCCTTCAGCCTGGTTGGATGGTTGTCTGTCCCACCTACATCCACAGCAGACAGCCTAGGGATATGGATAAGCTGACACTGATAGTTTTGCTAATTATCTAATGATTTAAATAGAGCCATCTCAATAATAGTGCCAACTGCACTCATCACCTTGAAATGATGACCATAATTCTGCCTAAGATCTCTTTCATGAGAAAATGGGCAGACGACATGCAAGAGGGCTTGGAAATAGCATTGCTATAGAAACAAACTGTAGAACACATGGCCACAGGTGGGGAGTAGAGGAAGAAAATCAGCCTCACAGTGACCTGAGTGAGTGCATCCATCAAATACTCCCCATGAAATCTGTACTCAGTCAGAGCTGCCCATCCTGGTCCTATGTAGTGACTGCATTGCATGAGCCTCTGTTTCAACTTCTGAGCATCCCCACAATGAGTATCAGGTTCAGAGAAGACCACATGTGTCCTTACCTAGCCCAGACCCTAAAATGCTTGGCCCAGCATAACTTGTAAGATGGCTTGAGCATGAGAACATCAAGTGTGTGCACTGCCTTCCTGGTGGTCCGTGTTTTGCCTTTATTTCTCCTAAATGGTGACTCTGAAACAACCAAAAGGAGAGAATTCAGAATTTTTTGGAGCTATCCTAACATCAAAATACTATCATAAACCTACCTTCACCCATAAACAGCTTCCTGGGGTTGCTTCTGGGACTAAATAAGCTAGTATATTAGCATGTACTGCTAAATGCTTTGTATTGTGTCTGGCATTCGGCATCACTGAGATAATATTAGCTAAAAATACCACTGAGGAGACTTCCAGAACCTTGACAGCCAGGAATCACCATGAACTTGACCCAAGAAAAGTACAAAAAAAATGGCTGGAGTTTTAAAATATACAAGAGAAGAGGGGAAAAAAAATCCTTATCTGTGGAACTTGACTTCAAGCTCCAATATACAGAAAAACAGGCCTCAGGAGAGAATCTGAACAATGCAGACAGTGGAGACACATTCCAGGTCATTTGAAGTATGACTAATGAAAATTACCACAGCCTGGAGGTCGCAGACCAACAGACCACGGTGTCCATGCCCCAGGTCTTTAGTCTGCATTTGGCAAATCCCGTGTCCATGCTGCAAGTGTCTCCCGTCCACACACCAGTCCTCCAGCCTTGCCTCTGTTCACAGAAGGCTATAAACATCAACCACTTGAGCCAATTCAGCATGTCGTTTCAGGAGAGACCACATTAAGTCCCCCAAAGGCAGGCGAGTCATAAAACAAGAGTTCAGGTGTCCCTGAAGCTCTGCACCCTTGTCATCAGAGACAATTTGTGTATCAGCAAGGGAGGATTCATAGCCTTTGCCTTGTCCTTACTGAGCTCAGGACTCTAAAAGGTGACACTCATGTTCTCATTAGCCTCAGTTAGGCTCTGTCACCTTCTTCAGCTTCATCTGCCATGTACCTCATTCCCAAACAAAACATCCATCCATTCCCTGTTAAGCTATGCTGTGCCTCACTGCAACTCACAGGTCCTGTGAGACATGCCTATGTGATCTTAACTGAGTTAGGTAACCCCTTTGAGGCCCTGGTTGTGTTTTTTTCTCATCTAAAAAGAGAGGGTAAATGATAATAATAAAAGTTGTCTCCTAATTAGGCAGATAAATGGTCACATAAGTCTGGTGCTGGGCTCTTTATGGGCATTCCATACATGCCAGCCAATAATATGAGATCATATTTTTATTAGAATTCTTCAGTGAGGAGTCTGTAATGACTAATTATCAAAATGGCTTTCAGAAGCTTTCCATAGTATTCAAGATGAAGCTATAACACATCATATTTAACACGCACTCAGCTTACCCAATTCTAGGTACATAAATGTAGACTTTCCCATCTCTCAGCAAGGTTACCACATAGTGAACATAAAAGGTGCATGGAACAATAAAGCAATAGGGGCATGAAGTGCAAACAGGCATGCCAGCAAGCCACGCAGCACTGATGTTCTCTGCCTGGGGGTGTAAAGACAGAGGTAGGATTTGGATCTGCTGAGGTTAGAGAAAGTTCATATACACTGTGCTATGTGCTCTCAGACACCTCCAGGCTGGTTATTCACAACCCAGTGCCCATGGCCTTGCAGGAAGACTCCTGTGACTCCCTATCCTATGAGGCATGGTATGCCTGTGGCCATTACCTCTTAATGATAATCTATTCTAAGTTATTCTTTCTGAACGTGGCAGCTTCAAAATCAGTGAGGTTACAGATGGATACCATCACCAAGCCTGGGGCTTTAACACCTGGTGCACATGGGACCCTGGTGTGGCCAGGTTTCTGGAGCCTCTGGATGAGAAGAGGGTGCTGCTAACACAAATGCTCCACTGTTAGGGATGCTCAGCTCCCACCTGTTGATTTAGGATTTGGGTCCTCTCATGCCAGTCCCCAGTGCCCCTGGATGGAGTTGGGCATCTCTAGTGTGATGAATGTCACTAAACTCCCCCCGGTCTCCAGCCCAGACATGGCTCTACCACCCTCTGTTCCTGTACCTCAGCTGCTGCTCCTTTATAGAGTTTCCCCAACTCCTCTATGTCTAACAAACCCCTCCTGTGTGGTCTGTGCCAAATAAGCAAGTAGAGACAATCCTTCATTTGGAAGCTACCAGAGGGTCTTTTGAAATGTAACATGGCCCTAGGAACCCAGTATAGTGACCCTAGTCTATCCATGGCAATAATGTCCACATGGCTACTGAATGTGGAAGTCTCCCTAAGGCAGTCTATTAATATCTCTTTCTTCCGTGATAAATCAGGTATCAGATTCCCATGCAACTTTTAATTATCACCATCTAAGCGCCCACTGTACCCAACATCTCCTCTTAAAAATGAAGACTAGGGACAGCCCTACAAGATCTAGTCCATTGTGTCATTTCACAGATGTATTTTAAAATTTGGTCATTTGTATGTTTGGGGTAGATATTCATCCACCAAGATAGCCACAGCAACCCAGCCCTAGGATTGCCTAAGTGCTTAGGTATGAGGCTCTAATTAAACACACACACACACACACACACACACACACACACACACACACACACACACACACAAAGATCATGATGGGGAAACCCATAGAGACAACCAAAAGAAGCTAGTGGGAACTCATGAACTGAAGACCAACTGGACTAGGCCTTCTGCATAAGTGAGACAGTTGTGTAGCTTGGTCTGTTTAAGGGGCCCCTGGCAGTAGGATCAGGATCTACCCCTGGTGCATGAGCTGGCTTTTTGGGGCCCAGTGCCTGTGGTGGGACACCTTGCATAGCCTTGATTCAGAGGGAGGGCTTGGACCTGCTTCAATGGAATGTTCCAGGCTTTGCTGACTCCCCATGGGAGGCCTTACCTTTTCACAAGTGGGGATGAGGAGGTGGATTGGTGGAGGGAAGGCTAGGGGGAGGAGCAGGAGGAGAGATGAGAGGGGGATTTGTGGCTGGCATGTAAAAAATGAATAAAAAAAATTTCTTAATAAAGGGAAATAAATAAAACATTTAAGAATGTGTAAAAAAAAAAGCTATAGGATGGATTAAACACTCAATGTCAAATGAACTTCCACAGGATGAAGGGAGGGTTTATTTGCACTACATTTTTCTTTTCATTTCATTTTGAGAGAAAGCAAACAAATGATTCTTAAATATTATAGCAAACATGCCCAAAGGAACAAAGAGTTCTCCCTAGTTTATCTGTATCTCCCTTTCCTTCCTCCTGGCCTTTGGGAACTGTAGGGTATCAGTTGTTTGCTACAACCTCAACATTCCACCTGGTGTGTGAGATCAGGTTTAGGAGAACACCCTTGAATCTCAGCATTGTCTGGATGGTAATTATTTCCAGAGCTCCTTTGTTCTGAAGGTTGTGGCAAATATGCTAGCTGGGGTTGCTACATTCAGAGCAAAGTCAGGCCAAGCCACTTCCATCAGTGAAAGCAAATCTGCTCTTCCCACTTCCCAGCAGAGATCTCCACTGCGAAGTAAGGGATATAGGTTGGGATAATGAAAGATGGAAGGCCTTGGAGGTTAGTTTTGGGTGCATACACATTTAGGAATATATGTCTGAACTGGGATGGAATGGTACTTTGTCAAGCTTCATCCTGATACAGGCATGGTCAGACTTGTGCTCTGCATCTTTATGGTCCTCCTTGGATCCCAGTGAAGCCATCACCATCCTGGACAGTTGTTTCTATAGGTCAGTTCTTTCCTCAGACAGAACAGGATAGGGAAAGGACATTCATGGTTATTCCTGGAGGCTTACCTCTTTGCCTCTGTAAAGCAGGCTTGCCACCACTCTGCCAGCCCTTTCTTTTTTCTTCACACTTTTTACGCTTGTAATTACATTCCGTGGCTTGGGGTCAGGCAACAATGGCCTGCAAACAAAAACCCCAACCCCCTCAACCTTCCCCCAGTTCTAGAAATAGGGATCTGAGCAAACTGACGCTCAGGTTCTGGAGTGAGATTTCTGGAACAAGTTCCCAGAAACATTGTACTTCTCCAACAGGTCCATGCTACCTCCAGGAGTTCCTGGAGGGTGATTGGAGTCCTGGAGCTATTAGTATTCATTAAAAATGTATTTGGGGGAATGCAGTTTAGTATGAGTACATGGGGCATTCCTTATTGGATACATCAGTTGAGAAATTTTATTTGTAGTGGTGTCATAGTATATAATGCTATGTTACAGTAACCTAACCCAGCCATGTTATAGGATGACAGGAATATTTTACTGGATCTTTAGGGACAGTTCTATTTCACACTTGGCTACTTTGCTCTGGTTGCTCAATGCTCTGGGGTACACTACATCACTTCATCTGTCAGCAGCATGTCTGAGGAGCAGCCGAGGATGCATAGCCCAAGGGTGTCCAGCCAAGGGAGGTGAGAAGCAGCAGAATTTAGCTGAAGCATAAAAGTGGCATGCTTCTACATTGAGTGACACTCAGCTGTGACCAGCATCTGGCCAGGAGCCACCAGCAAGAGTCATTCCCTCATGAATGTGGCCCACTTGGCATAGTTGCCCCAGGTGGATGCATGCACAGATTCTTGCCTGTCCCTCTGCTGACAGTGAGTTTGCATCTGGGAACTCATTGCTATTTTAGCTTCCTGCAATGTTTGCTGCTGTTTAAAAATAAGAGAAATTCACATGGCTTAGGACAAAGACTCCAGCTGGCAGATTCTACCTTCAGGAGAAATTAAGTGGTGCAGGGTTAAACAGCTTTCTGGGAGGAGATGGGCCTTTTTAAAGAGGTAAATAAACAGCAAGAGAGGTTCTTAACCAACAGTATGGCATGCAGAAGTGGGAGAGGAGGAGGAGAGGTGGAGGAGAGGATGTTTAAGGCTCCGTTTCTCCTGTAACTGGGCTCTATACATAGAGCTGTGGGGACTGGAGAGGACAAGACCTGTCAGGAGGATAAGCTGTCTTATAGAACTTAGGGTTGACCAATGACAAACTGACCTGGGATGTCTTTTAGCAAGCTTAAATACTAAGCCCAGAATCTCCTAGGTGGCTACTTAGAGTGGCTAGGGACCACTGAGAAGAATGAGGACAGTACAGGGATTAAGAATAGTGGGAGTTAGCTCAGTGATTGAATTCATACTGTTCTTGCTGGAAACGCAGGTTTGGTTCCTATCACCCATGTCTGGCAGCTCCAACTGTAGCTTGAGTTTTCCGCTTGCCCACAGTCAGGACAAATCTTTGTCACCGCCAGTACAGCCGCTCAGACCCAACCAAGTAACACAGAGACTTATATAGCTTACAAACTGTATGGCCGTGGCAGGCTTCTTCTAACTGTGCTTATAGCTTAAAGAACCATTCTTGCTAACTTTTTTATATCTTTAAGTAACCATTTCTAGAAATTATATCTTGCCACGTGGCTGTGCTTATCGGCGTCTTCACATGCTGCTGTCATGCAGTGCTGCAGCGTCTCTGTCATGGCGCGGCTGAGCGTCTCTTCTGCTTTCTATCTTTTTTCTCTCTGTTAGTCCGCCTATCTTTCTGCCTAGCCACGGCCGATCAGGTTTATTTATTGACAATCAGAACAACTTACATACAGACATCCCCCACACAGCCAAGTGCAGACATCTCAACACCTGCACTCAGGCCATGTCTAATCATCCTCTATACGGACTGCTGGTAACACCACAAAACAAAAGGGCTCCACAGGACATACATTAACATCCACAGCACCCACCTGATCTGCTCCTATCCAGGGACAACCTCCTCTAGCCTGTGCAGGCACCTGTACTCATGTTACCATACCGAAAATACAGATACACAGACAATTAAAATGAAATAAAATCCTCTTTTAAAAAATGAGTTTGGCCGGGCGGTGGTGGCGCACACCTTTAATCCCAGCACTTGGGAGGCAGAGCCAGGAGGATCTCTGTGAGTTCAAGGCCAGCCTGGGCTACCAAGTGAGTTCCAGGAAAGGCACAAAGCTACACAGAGAAACCCTGTCTCGAAAAACCAAAAAAAAAAAAAAAAAAAAAAAAAAAAAAAAAAAAAAAATGAGTTTGTTTGAATCCAAGTTTCATTGAATATTGTCCATGAAAACATAGTCAAACTATACAACTTCTCAGAACCTGTATTTCTTTTAAAATTATTTATTTATTATTTATTTACTTATTCTTTCATATATTATATCTCAACATCAGTTCCCCTCACTCTTCTCCTCCCAGTCCCTCTCCCCACCTTCCCTCTCTCTCACATCCAGTTCTCCATTTCCCTTCAGAAAAGAGCAGGCCTTCCAGGGCAATCAAAAAAACATGCCATAACAAGTTACAAGAAGATTAGGCACATACACTCAAATCAAGGTTGGATGAGGCAACCCAATAGGAGGAAAAAAGTCCCAAGAGCAAGCAAAGGAGTCAGAGACAGCCCCTGCTCCCATTGTTAGGAGTCCCACAAGAAGGCCATGCTGCGCAACCACAGCAAATATGCAGAGGACCTAGGTCTGAGCCATACAGACTCCTTGTTTATTGCTCCAATCTCTGTGAACCTCTTATGAGCCCAGGTTAGCTAGGTCTGTGGGTTTTCTTGTGGTGCCCTTGACGCCTCTGGATCCTACAATCTTTCTTCCCTTCTTCCGCAGGTTCCCCAAGCTCCATCTAATGTTTGACTGTGGGTCTCTGCATCTGCTCCTATCAGTTTCTGGATAAACTCTCTCTGATGATGCTAGGCTCTGCTCTACAAATACAGCAGAATATCATTTGGAATCATTTCATGGTTTTTTTTTTTTTTTTTTTTTTTTTTTGCCAGTCATGTTTGGTTTTATCCTAGGTCTCTGGGCTGTCTAAGCCTCTGGTTCCTGGCCCTGCAGAACCTGTATTTCTTTATCTGCATCACCTCACAGGGTTATGGAATGAGGACTAAGGTATAATCCACAAGAGGACTGTGTTTAGTGTGCTTTGTACAGTTTCCTTCATGATGCTGAGAAAAATGGTCATTTATGGTATAGCGAGGGCTTTTCACCCTTCCTGTGTCCTTACATCTTCTTCTTCATGCTACTTTATACTCACAATTACACTCTACGGTAGACTATATCTGTAGTTCTACCCCTATTCTTCAAGTGAAGAAACTGAGGTTGGGATAAGTGGAGAGGTCCGGCCAAGGCACAGAGTGACAAAGCTCAGGCTAGACTTACTGTTTGTTCCACAGCCCATGAATGACTCAGGCCTGCTTATAATGCCTGGTTGTTGGGGAAGTTGAGTGTGGAGGTAGAGGTATATGGCAATGTAGTTAGGAGCATTGGAGTCACTTGAGCTGCATTTGAAGGATGGTTCTAACATTTACATATTGTATAGCCTTGGACTATTACTTTTCTCTCTCTCTGTCTCTCTCTCTCTCTCTCTGTCTCTCTCTCTCTCTCTCTCTCTCTCTCTCTTCTCTCTCTCTCTGTGGGTGTGTGTGTGTGTGTGTGTGTGTGTGTGTGTGTGTGTGTTTTCATGGGCTTACAGGTGCATATGTTTGGGCATGTGAGTGGAGGTCAGGGGTCAACCTCTGCTGTCACTGCTTAAGTTCTGTCTACCATATATTTTTGAGAAAGATTCTCTCATTGGCCTGCAAGTTGTCACGCAGGCTAGGCTCTATGTGTTGTGAACCTCCGTGATCCCCCCGTCTGTGACTCCCGAGTTCTTGGATTAGTAAAGTGCCACCATGCCCAGATTTTATGGGGCTTCTGGGGATCAGACTTATCTGCTTATCAGAAGCACTTCACTGAATGAGCTGTCTTGCCAGCCCCTTCTTAAACTGACCCTCAGATTATTCAAATGGGACGCGTGACTTGGGGAGTTGTAGTTCAAAGTTTATCACACTGGTATTTATAGCTGCCAGCCTTCTCATTGTAGTGGTTTCTAGGTTGGGGCAGAATGGAGCATTGTTGTAGAGTCAGAGGACTAGATACTACAGTCATTGTCTGTTTTATTAGCAGATACAATTGTGGTACAGAGTTTGGTGGCTGGAAGGAATGTCTGGTGAGAGGGAGTAGGGCTTGAAAAGGGTGGTGTGGTCTTAGTTCTTGACCTGGTCCCAGTAATTACACTGAGGCTGAAGGGGTACCATTAAGACAGCCTGGAGCTAGGGCAGAGGATAGACAATACAGCTTTCTTCCCGCCTTACAACTCTGCTCACCAACCCTGATGTTCCAGATGACTATATTCACTAATGAGGTCTTCCAGCCTTCCAGATGGAAGAGTCTTCATTTCAAGGGCTGGGAGAGTCTTTTGCAGGGACCATGTATGGCGAAGACAATAGGCTTTTAGGAGGGCTTTGCTGACATTCTCCAGAGAACCCCAAGAAGGGCAGACATTAGTCCCTTCATCATCTTTGAGTACTTTCATTCACATCTCTTAGATGTGGGCTTGGAATGCCCAGGTATCTCAGATTCCAGAAGAAACAGGAACACTCCCAGAAGGGCTCAACTGTGTGTGTGGAGATAGCAAAGACATAAGCTGTCTCCCCAGGCCCAGGTACACTTAAAGAAAGCAGCTTCAAGCCAGCACGGCTCTGATTAAAAGACCACATGTGGAATATTGGTCTGGTTTCAAATCCCACCTTGAAAGGGAAATGTTAGAAGTGCAGTTATAAAGGAGCCCACACCTTTAGGATAGGTCTTGAACTGCATGATCCAAGGAATAATTGAGGGCATCTGGGGCATTCAATATGGCTTGGTAGGACCAAAAGACTTTATAGGGCCCTGAGGGATATTTTCAAAGAGTTTTCTAAAGGTAGAAAATATGAGCATCTGGATTACCTAGAAGAGCAAAATTTGTTAAATAATTGGCCGGGTGGAATGAAGACTTTCTGATACGAGAGCTCTACATAAATGGCATGACCTATTGGGAAGGAAGGGATGGGAGAGTTGAGGCTGTATTAACAGCTGGGAGGGGCTAGCAGTGAAAGCTGTGAGCTTTGACATCAAGCTGGATACAAGCTCAGGTTTCAGCTTGGGTTTTATAAGACTTGAGAAAAAATGTTTTTGGCCCTTAGTTTCTTGTGAAATTCATATAATGTCTATACCAATGAATTGTCATGTAAGTGAACAAAATGTTGACACTTGTACTAGTACTCAGTGCATTGTAAACATGAAATTGGCAGTTTAGTTCCTCCTGCTATTATCTAAGTTTGGTAAATTATAAGGGGGAAAGTTTATCATTTCTTCCTAGTTACTCAACCCTCTGCTTTCCCAGTTCTCGTGAGTCCCATGCTGTCAAAGTCCCTGGTGTCTTCTTACTAATGCACTCAGTGTATCTAGAATTTTCCATTTTATCAGTGTCCCATTCATTCTTAATGACCAATATCCTCACTTTTACTGCCTCTCTGCTCCCCATAATCGAGAACAGCTTTCTCTCTATCTCTGGTCTTTGTACCTTTGCTGTCTTCTGTGATAAGAAGCCATGCAATATAATAGTGCAGTTAACTTCCCCTTAAAGTGTTCTTCCTGCCAGGAAAGAAGAGCTTAGCACAACACCTGGTCAATGGCTGGAAATTGTTCAAAATTCTAAAGAGGCACAGGGACAGATCTGTTACTAATGGGATTTTATAAACCATGACCAAAAGCAACTTAGGGGAGGGAGAAATTGATTTGGCTCACAATTCTAGGATACAGGCCATTATTGCAGAGGACATCAAGGCAAGATCTTCAAGTGTCACATCCACAATCAAAAGCAGAGAGAAAATAAATGCCTAGATCCTGGCTTACTCACTCTTTAGTCACTACTCAATAAGCCCTCTCTATTCTACTCACATACCACTCAAGACCCCTACCCAGTGAAGGATGCCACCCACACTAGGCTGAGTCAACCAATAATCAAGACAATCTCCTATAAACGTGCCTGCAGGCCAACCTAACCAAGCTATTTCCTCAATGGAGACCCTTCCTTGGTGATTTTAGATTGTGGCAGGTTGACATCTAATGTAAACTAGCACACTGAGGAATCTTAAAGCTCACCAAGACCCCTGTCTTCCTTGCACCCCAGAAAGGAGCAGAGCTACATGCAGAAGCGCTGGCAGGATGTGCGTGTGGGGGATTTTGTCCAGATGCGTTGCAATGAGATCATCCCAGCAGACATCCTTCTCCTCTTCTCCTCAGACCCCAGTGGGGTCTGCCACCTGGAAACTGCCAACTTGGATGGAGAGACCAACCTCAAGCAGAGACGTGTTGTGAAGGGCTTTTCACAGCAGGTAAGGTGCTTTCTATATAATCTTACGTGGTGACGTCAGAGGCAAGAAGCGAGCTCATCTCTTGGAAAGCTGAACCTACACTGGCAGAAAGAGAGGTGAAAGTAGCAGGTGCCTCTTTAGAAACTCACTCCTCTCAGGAACCCTCTGGATAACTATCATGTCCATATCACAGATGAGGAAACTGAGGCTAAAAAAGAGTCTGTACCTTGCTGAAGACCTGAGTTCTTAAGTGATGACTGAGTTCATCCACTTAGACAACCTACCTTTGTATTCAAAACCAAGTCCTACAACTGCTCAGTTACAAATGCAACCAACCCTCTCCTCTACGCTCATCCTAGCCTGCTCATTCTGCCCAGCTCAGATCTGAGCATGAATCTTTAATATTCCTTTGGCTTCTTCTTAACCACCGAAATATAAAAGTGGTTATTTTCCCCGTGTGTGTGTGTGTGTGTGTGTGTGTGTGTGTGTGTGTGTGTGTAAGTAGGTAGGTAGGTAGGTACACAAACATCTGTGTACCACATCAGGTCTGTCCTCAGAAGCCATCTACCTGTTTATTGAAACAGGGTCTCTCATGGGTCTGGAGTTTACCAAGCAGGTCATGCTAGTGTTCCATCAAGTTCCAGGGATCCACCTGACTCTACCTTTCCACCACTGGGATTACAAGCACATACCATGCTCAGCTTTTTTCTTAGTGAGTTCTGAGGATCAAATTTAAGTCCTCACGCTTGCACAGCAAGTGCTTAGCCAACTAAGCCATCTCCCAGTCCCCATGTTTTTCCTCTTATGTACCTACCTTAATGACAGGGCTAATCATCTCCTAGGTCAGAGAGCCCTTGTTGACACTTTTGTTATTTCTTTACACTTAACATCAGCAGGGCAGGAGGGCGGAAGAAATGCAGGTAGTTTGGTGGTGACTAACTCCGACTCTGAGCTTTGACAGAACTGGACTTAACTGTAAGTTCTATTACATATAAGCTGTCTTATTCTACACAAGTCATCACTCTCTCACACCTTGGTTCCTTTATCCAGAAAGAATAGGCAAAAATAATCCCTTTCCTTTAGAGTAATTCTAAACACTAAACAGTATAGACCTGAGTTACTTGGCATGGACATCATACTGAAAGAGACTGGCAAATGATTAATATCAATGATTTTCATAAACAGTCTGTTGGCTAATTGGGTATCATATTCTGGTTTTCTATTGAAATCCTCCTTGTGGGTTTGATTTCCAACCTGGCACCTTTCTCCACTAATGGGAAAAGAAGAGCTCTGACACTTTGCTGAGGAGAAATTTAAAAAGTCAAGGGATTTGGGAGAAAGAAAGCAAATGTTCCACTCCTATAAGGGTCTCACGAGCTGTAGTTCTATGGCATATACCATTTCTCAAGATGAAACAGTATATTCTGCCTCCACTTGCCGCCTTCACAGTACCTGGATGAGCAGTCCTCAAAATGGGATTTGTCACTATGTGATTGACAGTCATCCTAAGCCTGGTCTCTCCTCTCCGCTTGCGGGCAGGCATGCCAACCATTGTCCCATAGCTTGGCTGCGAGCACGAACTGGAATAGGAAAGCAAGGAGCAAACTGACAGCTCGGTTCCCACTGCATACACAATAGCTGGTCTCTCTGGCCATCAGCACTGGAGACCACTTTCACCCATCATTGTCCCTGCACTCACTGCAGTGACCACAGCTCTTTGCCTCTTGGTCTCTGAACCCCACTGATCTGGCTTGGCCCTTGAGTTTTATTTCCCTTGGCTTGCCCCTCCCCCACTCACTGAATCACTCTAGGATTTACAAGGAGGAAAGACGAAAGTCTAGTGTACAGTCATAAAGTCCTTCGATGCAAGCAGGAACAATCTAGATCTGGCCTTGGGGCCCTGTGACCTACTTCCTTGAGCAGAAACCTTTTTAACCAATACTTACCGTAAGGATTACACATTAAACACGCAGACAATGTGTGCACAGGTGAATCTGACATCATAGTCTGGGTACAGGCAAGGGTATCTCAGACTTGGTCTTTGGTTCTATTCCTCTGCTTTTAAGTTCTGGAAATAATAAGCATTTATTTGAGTAAATATCTCTGTTTTTGCATCTCTAACTTCAGCATCCTCATCCAATTTTAAATCTCATTTCACCTCTCATCTCAAAGCTGTTGAATTTCAGCCATTGACTTTTCTTATTCCTTTGGCCTCAGGTCCTGACTGTTTCTAGTCTATCAATCAGATTCTTTGGGATTTAACTAAAATGAAGCTAGGTGAAAGAATCCTTCATACTCCAGCACCTTAACCATTCAATTTAGTAAATATTTCTAATTCCCACCCGGAATTCCCATAGGGCACTTGGCATTTCTTAAAAAGGTAAATTCATATGTGAAAATAAGAAGATTTATTGACTTGGCTTCTGGAGCTCTTTGTCCTTGTCCTGATTTTTCCTTTGCTCAAGAGCATTTGTGATTCACTATTAACAATAATAAGCTTGGGCCCATGGTTAGAGCTTTGCATGATTAACTTGTCCTTACAACAGCCCAATGGGTAGACACCATCATCGTCCTTGTTTTACAAATAAGGAAAACTAGGGCATAGATAAGTCATGTCCTTCACCCATAGTCACTGAGCTGTAGAGTTGGAACCAGAATTCAAAACCACACTTGTCCTTAAAGCCCATGGTAGCTCATTAAAGCCCAAGGTAGGTCCTTTGGCTGTCACTTTGCATTTACAGAGGGGTGCATATAGGACAATACTTATGTATTATTTACAGATCTTTTCAGACATAAGTAGTGGGTTGCAGGAAGAATAAAGCAGTGGGATTAAAGGATTAAATCCCAGCTCACTCTCTGGACAGGATGAGTCTTGGCTGCTCTCTGCCCACCCACCCACCAACCCACCCTTGTTTCTCACTATTATCTTTAATGAATAAAATTCCTGAATATACACAGAATTCACTATTAGCTAATGCATGTACCACAGAGTTTCCCCAATGAATTGAACAAAGATATAGATGAGAGTTGCAAGGCAGGAAAACACTGCAAGGATAAATAAGATCAGAAGGGAACAGGCAGCATGTTTTAAATACTGTGCTGTTGGACATTTCTGATCCTTTAATAAGCGTCAAAGGAGGAGAGGAGCATGTAATTTCTATTTATTTATACACAGAAATCTTTTATTCCAAGGAACAGATCCCAGAACTGCCATTGGAAGAGTGGGATCACCCTTAGAGATTTGCTGTAGATACATAATGGGTGCTCAGAATACATCATCACTGTCCCTGGGGAGCTTTCACAAATATCCATACCCTCTCCCATTGGCACAATGAAACAATGACTTATATAACTTGCATAACTTGAAAATTTCCCCACAAGTTATCTTGATGTAAACTCACTGACACCTTCTCGAAAACTAGAACAAAGGAAAGGCATCATTCCAGTTGGCGGGGATGAGAAGGGTGAGGGGGGGTGGGGGAATGACTGCAAATTGCCATCAATCCATGTACTTCTTACGGTGCAGCCACACTTCCAAACACATTATCCTTTGAGTCCATACAACCACTCTGTGAGGAGGGCATTACTATCCTCATCTAAGAGATGAAAATTCTAGGAACAGGAAAGGCAGATCTCACTATTGTCTCAGAAGACTTGGAACACCTCCTAATATGATTTGTATAGGGTCTTGGTGTCTTGAATGAGTCTCAGTGGCTTTTCTTAACTTGTTTTCTCTCTAAATCTCTATAATCCATGAGATCCTTACTCTCCCCCAAAGGACTTTTACTTACCTCAGAAATTGCTAGAAGTCCCCACTTAACATGTTATTTTCATTAACCTGAAATGGTGAGAGACTGAAGATGGCTTCCTTAGTTAAGCATTTCCCAAGACAAACTATGTCCAACACTGTCCCAAGCTCTTGAAAAATATGGGTCATGGTCAAGTCAAACTAATAAGCTGTACACCATCCCCCATTGGAGGGTCCAGCGTACAATATATAAAGGTCCCTGAGAGCATTTTTTGGAACAACTACTTGTTTGCATTCCTATGGAACTTTATGGAAGGGGACATTAACCCAGATTTGCTACAAACATGATCATGACAGGTGAAAATGACCATTCCTCTGGCCCAAGGAGTTTCATCTTGTCTTTCCACAAGTGGAACTATACACATCAGGAGCCTCTGATGAGGGCCTGCTTTCTAGGACACTGTGGGGACCAGAGTTTGTGTCCAAATCCTTTCCCCAGAATTAAAATTAGGCCAAAGCCATTACTTTTTCAACTGAAATCTTCCTTGGGAGCCATTTTTGAAATCACAAAATCATTGACCTATATTTGAAATAATAAGTCCCATATCACAATGCCAAGGAAGAGTTGGAAGCAAACAGCCCAACATTATTACTATGCTAAGTTCTATGCCCAGCAGCCAAATGGACTTGACCAGGGATTTAACTTGTTCACTTTTCTTATTTGTGATATTCTGAATTTTGAAGCCTTTGGAAATGAATACCTTGCCTTTTATTTTGGTAAATATAAAAGCTACTAAACAGAAAGGATCAGAAATGAATTCTCCTAATCAATACTCTAGATCAAATATGTTTTTGCTTTCCTATCACCTAAATGACTGAAACTTAAGTCCTACAAAAGCATGTATCCAATTGTTTTCCTGTGTCAGGAGTATGCTAAGCTAAGCCCAAGTGTGGGCTGACCATTTTAGCATCATCTAAGAGGTACTCAGCAATAGGGAATTGCAGTGATTTTAGCAAGAGTCCCTGGCAGTTCACATGCATATTGAACTTTGAAAAGCAATGTCTGAGGGCAACACTGATTAATATTTGTGGTTTGTATTAATTAATTAATATTTGAACTCTTTGTTGAGCATCCATTTTAACTACTATAGCTTTCACCCCACCAATAGTTACTGCTTGAAAGCATTGGTTAAGTTAGAAACAATCATTCTCTGCAGTGGAAATACTGATTTTAGCACATTTAGAAACAAGAGCACTTACCTACAAATGAGTTGTGGTCCAGTGAGAGCAAAAGTTTCACCATCTCAAAACCTCAAGGAGAACAAAAGTTGGTTGCCTGCCCTGAGAACCAGGGAAAATTTGCTTTCCTGGTAGAAATGGAGTTTGGTAATGAGTCCTGACCATGACAAGTTGTTCAAAACTTCTACCAAAAATATTTAGTGCTTTCTTTGGGGAGGCTGGAAGGGCAGGAGGAGGGAGAAGGGGGATCTGTAATTAGTATGCAAAATAAATAATAAAATTTCTTAATAAATAATAATACTTAAAGAATATTTAGTGCTTTCTAGTTTATCACTGAGGAATAGTGGTTACATTTCTTGAGTCATTTAAATACATGATCTATATGATAATATATAGTACTATATAACATCAATGTGTAACATAAGTCAAGCTTGTGCTGCATACAATGAGTTGTCTTCTAAGGGTTTTATGCCTATGATATCTTGTTATTTCTCACAGAACCCTATGGGTAGGCACTTCTCTGATGCCCAGAAGAAGTAAAGTAATAACAGCTCTATTACCCTGCTAGTCGTGGGCTAAACTCACATTAAACTCAGACAGGCTTTTCATTTCTGACTTTTATTGGGGAAATTTTCAATTATATACAAAAACTAGAGAATAAGATGATACATCTTTATGTACCCATCGCCTAATTTAAATGAGCCGCACAGAATTAAACCTGGTCATCTATTCCCCCTCCCTCTTTAGCTCTGAAAAGTATTTTTAAGCAAATCACCAACATGTTAGCACTTCTCCTGCAGATATCAAATAAGTATCTATCTCTGAATGATAAGTTCTTCAAGTATACCATCATCATGCCTGTAAAACACCAATAATTCTTTGATATTAACTTTCAAGTCAGTGGTCTTGACTGTTAGCTAGTGTGTTTGTTTGAATCAGACATTAATTATTGAGGTTAATGTCCCACATTTCTTCCACTTTCAAGTTTCCCACTTAGCTCTCTTCTTTCCTTGCATGGTTGGTATCAAGTTGTTTAATAAGCAAAAATGTTTATTCTACAAAATTCCCCATAACCTGAATTTATCTGATTTTATTGTGTCCCTGTGGTATCATTTAATACATTCCCCTTTCTAGTGTATTTCTATAAGTTGGTAATTGGATCCAGTGCCTAAATTAGATTAGAATGGACTGTGGTTTGGGGATAGGTTCATAGGAAACATGGTGTAGTGGTTACTTTTCTCTTGCTATGATAAAATACTGAGTGAAAGCAACTTAGGGAAGAATGACATTTGACTTACAGTTCCAGAGGAATATAGTTCATCGTGGCAAGAAGGTTCCTCATGGGGAAAGAGTAAGAAACTAGTTTATCACATTTCATCCATGCACAGTAAGAGGAGAGGTAAAACAGGAAGCTGTGCAAGGCTGTAAACCCTCAAAGCCCGCCCCCAGTAATATACTTCCTGTAGCAAAGCTGCATCTCCTAAAGGCTCCAGAACCTCACCAAACAGCCAACTGGGGACCAAGTGTTCAAATTCACCAGCCAACAGAAAATATTTCTTATTCAAACCACCACACACAGTGTATGAACATCTCACATGGTTGTCTTTTCTGTGCCTGGTGATGATCAGTTAGAACCATAAATTCAATGGAATTTTTAAAGTGGTGATTTTCTAGTTTAATTTCATTCATGGAGCATTTGGTTTTGCTGAGATGTCTTCTGTCCAGGAAATGCAAAAGAAGTGATCATTCTCATTCATTTAGCAGTTTTCAAAATAAGTTTTCTTCAGCATCCTCCAAACATGTCTAATGAGTCTCAGGTCTTCTGCTTTAGTGTCAATGAGAGCGCAAATATTTAAAGAGGAATGACATATGTCAAACCTATGCAGTGTTGGTCTTCATTGATTGTCCATCTTTAGCCAGTGAAAAGTTCTTCAGTAGAAGTGTCTCCTGCATTCTCTGACATGACCTCAACAGTCCCTGGTACATCTGGTTCTTCTCCATATGAACTTATATTCAGAAAGCACATACTGGAGGTGTTCATGCTCTCTGGGATCATCACTTCTGTGCAGTTAAGTAGAAAGAACTGAGGCTTGAAAAACACTAAAATCAGACTTTGTGCTGATAACACCATTGAATTCAGAACTCAAGATTTTAACTGGACCTTATCTCTACACAATATGTAGTTCTTCCTGTCACCTCAGACAAAGCCCTTACCCACTGTGTTGACCAGTCTCCTCCATTAGCTGTCACAGAAACCTTCTCTTCTAGAAAAACAAGGAATTGGAAATATTTTAGAGATGAGGAAACAATTTCAGAGACTAAATTTTAGTGAAGCTTGACTAGTTAATATAGTGTTTAGTCCGAATTAAAACTCAACTCATATACCTGACTGCTTCCCCAATGCTAAATCAATTCTATATCCTTTTAATTGTAGTTTTATTTCTTAATTGGCTATAACTTTCCTGTATGTAAAAATACCCAAGTTGTATAAGTTTTAATTACTTACAATAATAATGATAATTTAGTGACAGAACAACCCAATGAAAACCAGTTCTTTTTGTCCTTTATGTATATTTTGTGAATCTCTGGTCTCTTTTTTCACTAGGCTGTCTCCTATAGTTTTTTTCCCCTGGGACACAAAATTATACACATGCATGCTGAAACAGATATATATGCATACACATAGATACAGATAAACATTTATATCTGGAGACTTGTGTACAAATATACACAGAGAGACAGTCAAACATGGAGACAAGACAATGCATAACAACACACATGGATACATTTACACAGATAAATGTGCATGGATTCATATAGACACACATAGGTCCATGCACACAAACACAAATGTATGCATCTATACAGACACACATGCACAATATGGATATTGAGTGCTGTCCTCCCAGGGTTAGCATTATTTACACACAGCTACTTAAAAGTGCTTTTCCATTTATATACCTTCAGGACCTACTCTGCCAGGTTATGTGAAAGATATAATCACATAAGGTATTAATGGATGATAGATAGTATAAAGATTTTCCCCATCCCACTATCTCCATATCTCAGGATATTTACATTTAAATACTGGCCTACACCACCTTAACCAGTAAGAAAAATGGTGTATATTTAAAGTCAATATGGAGAATATCTCTTGTCTCAAATGATAACTGTACCTATCTAACATGAGGATTAGTCAAAAATCTTAGTTGGAGCCGGGCGTGGTGGCGCACACCTTTAATCCCAGCACTTGGGAGGCAGAGGCAGGCGGATCTCTGTGAGTTCGAGGCCAGCCTGGGCTACCAAGTGAGCTCCAGGAAAGGCACAAAGCTACACAGAGAAACCCTGTCTCGAAAAAACCAAAAAAAAAAAAAAATCTTAGTTGGAGGATGTCTCAGGCAAGTAAATGCTGCACAACCATCTATGAGGATATAAATTCAATCTCCAGCACCCATGGTTGTTTGTTTGTTTGTTTAAAAAAGTGATGTGAGCCTGTAATCTCAGCACTGGCAAGGTAGAGGCAGGAGTATTCCAAGAGCATGTTTGACTACCCAATCTACAAGACTCAGTCTTAAAACATTTTGTGGAGAGAGAAATGGAGAAAGATAGCCGTGTCAAGTCCTGGCCTATATATGCAAACACACACACACACACACACACACACACACACAACACACACACACACGGGGTGGGGGGGGGGGACAACTTGGTTGCATATAACAAAATACTGACTAAAAATACCTTGCCCAAAGTGAAAATTTATTAGAAAAATACAAGGTGAGTGGTGAGTGGGCCTTAGATCTTGTGGTACCAGGAAGTCAGAATCAATCAGGATAAGCTTCACCTCTTGTGTTTCCATCTTTGACCCCCACCTGCCATTTGATTCCCAGAGAGGAGTAATCAGTCTTCTCTAAATCAAGAAACCATCCCAGAGAAAGAGACTGATGAGCTCAGGTTGGGTACCACACACCCATACCTGGAACAATCAACTATGACCCAAGGGGCAGGATCCTCAGAGTGGCATCCTCCACTTGAAAGTCATGAGCAGAATTGTTCTGTGGAGAGGTTTCTGAGCTGCAAAGTAGTTGGTCTCCATCACAACTATTCCAGACCCTGACAGTGAAATCCTAAATTACATACAACCAAGACTGTCCACCATACTGGGGAGGGTCTGGATGTCCTCTGCCTTTCTCCTGTAGTCCCCCATGCTGGTCTCTGTTCCCCAAAGTCTGCTGTCTTAGCTCCTCTGCCTTCCCAGCAGTTATTCTTCTCTGGGCTCCCATAGACCTAACCACATCTCATTCTTCTTTGCCATTGTCTTGCAGTTAATCAATTCACTTTCTCATCCAATACTGTTGGATGTCTAACCATTACCAGGTGCCAGGCTTGGGTTTTCATTGCCATTGTTTATCAGCAGAGGTGACACGTTATGATTGTATCTTCTGTGAACAGCTCAATATAGCTTTTCAAGCTGAAATTTATACTCTGTTCTTTATGACCTCTTTTGCCAAAAGCACTGGAGTTTTGTATTGTTTTCTTGTGTTTTTGTTATCCATAACAAGACAGTTTTGTGCAGGAAAGGTTTGTCTTTGCAGTGAATACTCCCTTAAGACATGACTTCCCATCTGATAGCAGCTGTCCATAGTTTATGCCTTGTGTCACTCACTCGTTTATTTGGTCACTGCATATAGATGGAAGGTCTTCTCTGTGGGGTATGTAATAACATAGTCCTGGAGGTTGAAGAGAAAATAAACATGAGGCAAGGGATGGGCTAGGCCTAGTTGAGAATTAATTGAGAATTAATGAATGAATGAAATAGTCCTTCATAAACAGCTCTACTGATAATTCATTTTGGAAATGATCAGGGGACAAAATACTTCTTTTTCCAGTATTTCGTTAGAATGTCATACCGATACTTTATTAGGAAAATGTCACAGCAAGACCTTAAGATTTATCAGCCTCGAATAAAAAAAAACAGAATATTCATCTACTTGGAAAAGGGAGACTCAATCTGCAAGGAATCATTAGTGTCCCATTCACATGTTCTTCCAGACCAAGCCACGTTCTCATGTATGGCAGAGGCTGTGGCAGGAAGGTTGTCCAGGGTGACTGGGGCTGTAGACTAGCCCTCCTCCAGAGACAGAGGGAAGGGACTGCTCGTCACTTTTGTGGTTATCTTGAAAAGGACTCTCTTCAACCAAGAACTAGAAAGGTTGTCAAGTGCCAGTAACTTTTAATAGCTTCAGATAGGATTCTCAGAAATGGAGAGTTCTTCATTTGCATTCCACAAGGAGACCTCAGTCACCTCAGTCATTTAGCTGAAGTGTGGCAAACATTTGTTTTCACACTTTAGATAATCTAGTAAAGCATTTTTCCCCTTAAAATAATGAGTAAAGGGGAATGAAAAAGACCTTTTCCGAGTCTATAGCATTTCTCCACACTGCTTCCTTAGTTGGCATGGTGCTCTACCAGCCTTGCAACCCCACCTTAAAGTGGTCCAGGATCAGCCTATAGAGAGGTGTCCCTGGCCCTGTTTTGCTGTGCTAATTCCAGAAGTCTTCATGGTGGCCCCATGCCTGAGCACCATAGAGAAAAGGACTCAACAGTAAGCGAGCATAGTGATGACTGGTCCCGCTCTTCTTTTTAACAGACATCTGCCTCATAGCAAAAACTGGATGAATGCATGTGTTCTGTGTTAGAGGAAAGCCTAACTGTTTTCTTTCCTTCCATGAGCAAAGGATTTCTTGAATGACAGAGGGGTTTCAAAACAATCTGAAACATGCTTTCTGTACTCTAAGAACTTAGGACTGTGGGTCACTGTTACTTTATATCAGTGGTTCTCTACCTTCCTAATACTGTGACCCTTGAATATAGTTCCTCATGTTGTGGTAACCCCCAACCATAAAATTATTATCATAATTTTATAACTACTTCTTAATTGTAATTCTGCTACTGTTATGAATCATTAATATAAATATCTGATATTTCCAATGGTCTTAGATGACCTCCTGTGAGAGGGCCACTGGACCCCCCAGTAGGTCATGACCCACAGGTTGAGAATCACTGCTTTATGATATCAAGACCCTGTGTGACTACAAAATAATGTAGTAATGCTTTCAGTGTTTATTTACAAAGGAAATACTGATTGAACAAAGCTACTGTGCAATTGGTGACCTTTTGTGGGAATTAGTCATTTACCAATATTGGTTAAAAACAGGGGTCTTGAAACAAAAGACTATGAATATGGAAAGGGAGGCATATGGGGAGGATGGGAGGACAACACAGGTCTGAGTGAGAGAAAATAAAATGCAGAGAGAAAATAAACGGGATTATTAAATACATGTATGAAATTGCCATAGACTAAATGTAACCACTTAAAATATAAATGATTTGGAAAATAAGTTATTATTAAAATAATAAGTAGAATTCTCACAACCTTTAAAAAGTATTGCTACATCTGTGTCTGAAAGTTGGTTTTGCCCTACAGATAGCACTGTGGTTCATGAAGGGAGCTCAGGGACAATACAGCCTACCAACTAACAAACAGGAACCACTGAGAATCTGACAATTTAATAAGATGTTATGATTACATGTAAATGGTTTGATATTAAGAATTGTCTAGGTTTAAAGAAGAGACTACTATGATGTGTGGTGAAGAGATGGGATATTAGGAGGTATAATTGTTGGGCTTATATCTGAAAATGAAAAGTTTTAAGGATGGCCAACACAGAAAATTTGAGAACAAATCATTAAAAAGGCCCAGAGTCTCTGTTCTGTAGACAAACAACACTAAACACCTCCAGTAACAGATTAAAAGAAGCTCTGAAAATGAGGCAGTCAGGAGCTCAATCAAGATGTGTGATCTTAGACAAGTTCCTGGGTATCATCAACACTCAGTTTTCCTTCCAATAAAAGGGGATCAATTTGTTCTAAACACTTAGTCAAGTTAGTAAGATCAAATACGATAAAGTAAATAAAGGGTTTCATTCTGTGAATCAGAATTTTACCAAATCTCATTTTTTTTCTAAAAGCCCACAAGGAAATGTGTCATGTGCCCATGGAATTGACTAGGACACTGTAGTGATGGGGGTTCTTTTTTTCACAAGTAACAGAATTCTAGGTGACTGGTTCTAGGTAACTGAAACAAAAGAAAACTGCTGTAAAAATGTGGTACAGGAGGGAAAAGAAGGAAGAAGCATGTACTATGGCTCAGAGGATGAAAAGAAAGCTTGACGATTTTTGGCTTAGAAACCACAAGGAGGAAACCAAGATGGTGATGAAGAATTAGAAGCAGTGATCACTTGATGGTCTTGTTTGATTTTCCTTCTTGTTTGATTTCCTTGAGTGAGTCATAGCACTCACCTCACAGTCCCACAGTGTGAGAGTCTAGCAGGCAGGACATCAAGGTATAAGCGGGGAGATGAGGGGACTTGGGGGGCTTGTTTTGCAAAGACTGTGAAAGGGAAGATGAGTAAATGGGGCAATGGTCCACGACAATTTCAAAAGATAAAGCATGTACTTGTTCAACCAGTTTTACTGAACAACTTGATAATCCATTGTGAAAATAATGGGAAGTAAACCTAGAAGAGTAAACCTGGAGGAACATGCCAGGGATTTCCCCTTCTATCCTGTTCTAGTTGTTGGGATATACTCCAGCCCAATTTCTTCAGCTTGAATTTCCTTGGTGCCCTTGACAGTGGCCAGCTTACTGTATCTGGGACACAGGTCAGCAAAGAGTAATGCAACCTGAGAAGCTATTACACCCTGACATTTAGCCCCCTTTGTTTTGCTTTCAAAGGTATGATCATGGACACACCTGAACAAGACTGTGAACTGTGTGTTGTTTTATGGCTGTAGTAATTGTTTTATGTCAACAGCCACTTCCGCCTCTCTGAGTCCCATTCTCTTTCCCCAAGACTCGTGTCCTGATATCCAATAAATACTCAAATTCATGAATGAGTAAAGAATGAATGCATGAGACCTCAACTTTGAAGACAGTTTTTATGAATGAGCTATCCTAATTTAGCTGTAGTGAATGAGCTATTAGTGTATAGTTTCCTTAGAACACTCTCTCCAGCTCCCACTTCATCCTCTGAAACCATGGTGGCATGCCTATTGAAACAAGGCATTCTGGGATTTGCCCTAGAGAAATATTATAGTCTTCTGGAAGCTTCACAGGCCTAGGCATGCACATGTGATGTGGACACAGCACTACAGCTCATTAGTGAATAAGATATTCACTAATGAGCTATTCACTAATGAGCTGTAGTGAAAACATGACCACTTGGGTAGGAAAGAGTTTATTTCACCTTACAGCTTATCCATATAAAGGAAAGTCCAGACAAGAAAAGGAAGCAGAGGCCATGGAAGAGTACTGCTTACTGGCTTACTCCTCCTGGCTTGCTAATTTTACTTTCTTATACACCCTAGGACTCCCTGCCCATGGATGGCACCACCCACTGTGGGCTAGGTCCTTCCATATCCATCAAGAAAATGCCCTACAGATTTTCCCACAGGCCAATCTGATGGAGGTGATTCTGCAACAAGGCTCCCTCTTCCCAGATGACTCCAGCTTGTATCACATTGACAAAAGAGCTAACTAACATGAAAGTCAAAGAATTCCCATAAAAGAAGTGGCCTCTTCCTACAAATGAAAGTTAAGATTGGACCTGGTTTTATCAGGATATTGCTGGGATGATAGTAAGTTGATGGGTGAACAGTAATCAGTATGATATACCCATTGACTCAGAAATCCATGATGTTGATACAGAATACAGTAAAGAATATACAATCATTACTATACCTTAAAGATGCCAGGAAAGATCATCAAAGATTTTTACTGTGTTTTGCTGATAACTCCAACTTAGCATTTATTATACTTAGTTTTATCGGAGAGTATGCAGAGGGAAACAGAGCTAAAATAAACAAGATTTCAAGAAAAAAAAAAAAAAAGATTGTACCTGGGACTGTCCTGATTGTGTTGGACAGTCTTTACAGTGACGTCTATCACTACATCATCTTCCATGTACTTTCCTTAGAACACTCTCTCCAGCTCCCACTTCTTCCTCTGAAACCTTGGGGCATGCCTATTGAAACAAGACATTCAGTGATTTGCCCTAGAGAAAGATTACAGTCTTCCAGAAACTGCACAGACCTAGGCATGCACATGTGACGTGGACACAGCACTATGAGGCAGAACCATAAAAATAAAAGGGCAGCTAACTCTAGTTGGCTGAGGTGAAAGGGTATACCAGGATTAGGTGGGTTTCACAGAAGAGATAGTTTAAAAAAACAAAAAACAATGATAAAATAAATTAAAATCCAAAATATTTCTGACATTTTGATGCAAATGTCTACCTTACTTTATGGTATGTACTTTCAAGCACAAATATACTTGGGAAAGGCGGCATTGTAGTGCATATTACTGGAAGTGAGTTTATAGGTTCTCCACAATATATTAAAGAATGAATCATTCCATTATATCTATTACATAAGTGAAAACAGAAAAAGGAATAAGGCTAAGAACTCAGTAATCTTTCCTCCATGCACCCAAACAAGACTGTGATTTCAAGAGTGACATTGCTGGAGTCAGTGGTCCTAAGGACAAAGCCGCCTTCCTTCCTTGCTGCTTGCTGATGGCCCAGGGAAGGCATGGCTTCTACTTGAGTCTTAGTTCCTTTGGCTGTAAAATGAGGGTAGTCAATGGAACCTGCCCTGACAGGACTAATCACTAAAGAAACAGCGTGTATAAAATACTTGATGGTTGGCCTATAATAAGCACTGAACAAATGCTGCAGAAATCATCATCATGGGAGAGTGAACAGGGTATGATGGTGATGCCAGCAACAGTGACGTCAGTGATGTGAGCTGTTATCCTCACTGTTACATACCAACCAGGGGGACGATGCTCAGTTTATTCTCATCTGTGCACTTGTCCATGTCTCCTAAAGTTACTGTGGGAACTTAGGAGCATGTGCCTGGCACAGAGAAAGTATGCAAGAGAGGTTGATCTGCCCTAAAGCCCTGCAGAGACATGCACTTTGCACTGAAAGGGCCAAAGAGCAGCAGCTTAGGGAAAAGACCAATTCAACATTAATAAATTGGTTGGATGAGCTTTACCCAGGAACTATGATAACCTAGGGGTTGATGAGGTGAGCCCCACCCCAGCTGGGAAGAGAATCAAAGTTGTTGAGCTTGGTGATATTGAGTGGCCTGGTGATTATATCCATCCTTCCACAGTCACAGACACTTCCCCTGGAGGAACCACAGCTTGTCCTTACAGGCAAAAAGGGCCTCCTGGTCATGTTTAGAGGAAATGGTTTGAGGGGCTTAAGGGCTAACTCAGTGGTTAAAAGAGCATGTTCTGCTCTTTCGAAGGACCCAAGTTTTGTTGCCACAGCAGAAGGCTCACAACTGACCACCCAAAGGGATACAACATCCTCTTCTAGCCTCTTAGGACACCTGCACTCACATGTCCATACCACAGACACATACTTTTAAAATAATAATAATAAATATCTGAAAAAGCAGTTTTCCTATGTCCATTGCAGTTCATCTTGGAAAGTGCAGGATTCAACCAAGGAAACAGGTAGCTAGAGAGAGCAAGGTCAGCCCTCCTAAAGGAGATGAAGAGAGAGGACCCATGGACAGTGCCCAGAAAGAAGGAAGAGAGAAAGGATACAGCAGAAGGTTCACTTTGAGCAAGCACAGGGGCAAGAGGCTCAAACTTCACCATGGCAGTGACTGGAGCCCCAAAGGGTGCGATTACGTAGGCAGCAGGGATCTCAGAGTGGCTGCAGGATTACTAGCTCTCAGACCCCGCTGCCTCTCCTTTCTCCCCTCCACAAGCTGAGCGGTTGCGGGTCAGCGCCAAAGCGCACAGCCTGATCAGGAGCGCAAAAGCAACTGACAAATGACAGCGTGACTTGTCATCATCTCAGGACTCACAGTCTGTCCCTGAAAGAATCGACGATACCTGGAGGGACGAGAGCCATATTTTCAGAGACTCCTGTCTGGGTAATTTATTTCAAGTAAGAAGAGAGTTTACTTATGTTGGCACCCCCGTGGGTGCAATGGACAGTATATTTACACAAAGATAGAAAATGCTATCGTTTCTTCAAAATCAGATTGCCCCCTGGAACAGCTGTAGCTGACAACTCTGAGTGATAAGTTGACTCACTCACTCATATGCTCCCAGCTCTACCCAGGGGCCGTTCCCACCACTGCCTTCAGCCTTGCTGACTTCTGTTTGCACAGAGTGACACACGTTGCAAGATTCTCCCACACAGATTCCATCTCCTAAGGCACCAGCAAGCTAGAGAGGCAGGGTTGGTGACACTAGCTCCATTTGACAGAGGAAGAAACCAAGGCTCCAGAGTTCAGCACAGGATTATTCGGTGGGGACCAGAGTTGGAAAGCAACATCTGTCTCTTCATCCCTAGGTACGTTTTAGCTGTGTCACAGCTGAAACAACTTCAAGAAAGGAGAGTTTTTCATCAAAGCAACACAAATAAAAATGATATAAATATTGAATGAGAAGAAATAGCCGGGCAGTGGTGGCATATGCCTTTAATCCCAGCACTCGGGAGGCAGAGGCAGGCGGATCTCTGTGAGTTCGAGGCCAGCCTGGGCTACGGAGTGAGTTACAGGAAAGGCGCAAAGCTACACAAGAGAAACCCTGTCTCAAAAAAAAAAAAAAATTGGAGAGAAGAAATAGGGTGGATCTTTGCAACTGGCCTTTTCAGGCGTTCCTAAAACAATATTTAAACTGACATTCAAAAATGTTCAAGACAGGCTGGGAAAGAGGGTTCAGTAAGTAGCATGCTTGCTACAAGAATGTAAGGACCTGGCTTTGGCTTCCAGCACCTATGTGAAAAGTTGGGCATAGAAGTATCTGCCTGTAATCTCGGTGCAAGGGACAGTGAGATAGGAAGAGATGTAGTGCCTGCTGATCAGCTAGTCTAGTTTAATCAGTGATTCAGTAAGAAACCTTGTCTCAAAATACAATAAATAAGGCATAGAGCATTGAGGAAGGCATAATATATTGACCTCTGACCTCCACACACATACATACATGTACATACACTGTTTGAAGAAATATCCAGATATGTGACCACTAACTCATTTTTGAAATGCAAGAATGTATGCAAATATGCATACATGTATATGTTTGTGGCTATTTCTAAACCCTGGAAATAAACTTATAAACATGTTGGCTGTTGGCTGTGGCTGTCTCTAGTTAGTGTGCTTATCACCCTTTTTTTTTGTTAGTATTGTTTAAAGACAGTGTCTTGCAGTGTAGCCAGCTTGGCATTGAACTTGTGACTCTCCTGCCTCAGCACACTGAGTGCTGGAATTACCATCTTTAGCATGAAAAGTCCACCTTTCCCTCTCATATTTCTGTATTACCTAGTACTGTGGCCACTAGTCACATGTAAGTTTAGTTTAAATTCAATTAAATTTGAAAAATAATCCCTGGGTCAAATCAGCATACTTCAAATGCTCAGTGGCCACACCTCACTGATGGCTTCCATATCAGATGATACAGACTTGGATTATCCATTGTTGGGCAGCTCTGGACTACACACAAACCGCACACTGCCACAGAAGTATAGTCAGTACAGCCACATTTCTTTTTCATGTTTTTTATTCTTTGACAGTTTCATACACTTATACCATGAATATTGATCATATCCACTCATGCCTATTCCCTTCACCTCCTCCCTAGTGCCCTCCACCCAATTAATCCCCCTCCCAACTTCATATCTTTATTTACTATTATTAATAACCTCCTGAATCCAATTAGTGCTGCATGTATGTGCATGGCCTGCTCCATGGGAGGGATTTTATGCCTGGTACAGTAAACCTGGTCCAAAGCCTATGACTATGGTGATCATTGGCCCTAGATAGGAACCTACAGTTGTTTTTGCTGAATGTTCATGCTATCAAGCTGCATTCTATGACATGGCCTTGCACAGCTTGGGTCCCAGGACACAGACTAGGGATAATAAGGAAATGAAAAAATGACAGAGACATATACAATAAAGTTGGGATCGAATTATCTGGGCTCTCACATAGGGCAGGCGCAGCACCTAGGAAGCTCAGTGTGTTTATTATATACAACTAAACAAGGTAGTATATACAATTAACTGCATGCAGTTGAACATAGAGACAGGGTTATTCCATATAAACAAGGAGGCAGGGTTAGCTAATATAGGTAGGAAGAGTCTCTGTAGGGGACTAGTCTTTAAGCCAATAACATGGAAAGAATACCTATGTGGAGATTTTGGTTTTTGTTTGTTTTTTTTTCTTTTTTTAAATTTTATTTTATAATTGGACTTAATTTCACATATCAGCCACGGATTCCCCTGTCCTCCCTCCTCTGCCCACCCCACCCTCCCCTCAGCCCTCCCCCCATTCCCATCTCCTCCAGGGCAAGGACTCCCCTGGGAATTCAGCTCAACCTGGTAGATTCAGTCCAGGCAGGTCCAGTCCCCTCCTCCCAGGCTGAGCAAAGTGTCCCTGCATAGGCCCCAGGTTCCAAACAGCCAGCTCATGCACTAAGAACAGGTCCCGGTCCCACTGCCCGGGTGCCTCCCAAACAGTCATACACTATCAACATTCACACTCACACCAGAGGAAGATTTTGCTACTTCTCTGTGTCTGAGGCATTGATCATTGATATGGCTGTGCCCATATAAACAATATAGATTCACTCAGAACTTCATTTTCTCCCTACAATTCTAAATATATATGTTTATATTCATAGATTTGTGTGCTTTCAGCTTTGGTTAGGGAAGCTTCTTTTTGCAGTGGGTAATGGTTAATGAGGATACTTGTAACTGGTCAGAATAGCAGATATAGGTACTGTGTATGTAGCTATGGGTGGGTCATCTATACCAGCCTCCTACCATCCAATGCTCAGAGAACTTCATAGAAGAGGGAGACAGCAAGAATTTGTGAGCCTGTGCGTGGGAGGAGAGCTGTGAAATGCTGATGTCTGCTCCATCCACCTTCCTTCAATCTATTCCCAACTCTGTGTTCCTATTGACTTTCTTCTCCTTAATGAAGACTTAACTTTAACCTAGCATGCTGCCAGGATCACAGTGTGGCAAAGCACGGTGGCCTCATTTGTAATGCCCATAGCAGCAATTAGCTCTCCCCACGATCCTATGAAGACTAAATCCCTTTGATGCAACCGCCTCACAGGGTTCTCTCTTTCGCAGGAGGTGCAGTTCCAACCCGAGTACTTCCACAGTACCATCATATGTGAGAGGCCCAACAACCACCTCAGCAAGTTTAAGGGTTATATGTAAGTACTTAAGACCCCTGGGCTACTGGTGAACACCTGCTCTGCTGCTGGAAAAATATATTTACTTGAAATGACCAGACAGTTGAGTCCATATCCTGGCGTTAAGATTGTCGAGTTTTAAAGACCTGGGCTTGAGGCATAGGTCTCCCAACAATAAGCTGGATTGGTTTGCTTACCTGTCAGTTTCTCAGGTGTCATCTCTGCAGAGTAAAATTTATAATACCTGTGTCACAGGACTTCTCTTCCCTAAAAATCAAAGTGTCTATCACATGCAGAACTCGGATTAGCAAAACTGGATAAAATTAAATGCCCAGTTCATCACAGATGTCTATGTCTGAATTATCACTATTCTTCCACCTCAGAATTTTACTATAATTCTGGCCCCCATCAGACAGCTGACCTACTTGCAAAGTAAGAGTCACAAGCATGGGTGTAAGTAAATGTCTAGTCTTGTCGTTGCTACAGCAGTGCTCAGAGCACTTTTGCAGAATACCATCTTGTGTGGTCTTTACAGCCACCCAAGGAAATGGGGACCATAGTCTCCATGTTTCAGGTGTGGAATCTTGTGCTCTAGATGTCTGGATTCACCCTAAGTTTCACAGCAGGTACCAAACAACCCAAACCTGATGTGGTTTTGATGGCCCTGCTTCACAGAGTTCAACTGTGTTGGGCCCACTCCTCACCAACAGGGTTCCAGGCCATTGAGCTGTTTCTTCCCGCAGACAGGCTCTCAGCCCATATATGCTGTCATGAGGAGGAATACAAGAAGGGAAAAAGAAGAATACAGAAGATGCCAACAGAAGCCTTGAAACTTTACTTTTCAAATACACAGGAAGGGCTGATGGAGATAGGTAGAGAAGGACGTGAGCTGGGGAAGTGTTCTTTGTGTGCATCTGTAAAAGAAGAAGCTGTTCATTGTCTCTGGCAAGCATAGTCGCGTTCATGCCTGAGTTGATGGATTTGGTTCCTCCAAGTCACCTGTGCCTTGAACCGTTCTCTAATTTCCTAGCAATCAGCTTGATGGCCTGCTTTTCCCCATGGCTCTTTCTCCATCAAACTCATGTTTGCTAGCAGCTAGTCTGTCTCACGGTCAACCTGGGCTCAGGCCTGCCTACCTCACACAGACTTCAGACAGCACTGGCCCCAGCTCTCCTTATCTTAATACCCCTTATTTCTGGCCATTGCTCCTAGAGACCAGCTTTTCTCCACCTCCCAGCCTCAAGGATAAGCCTTGGAAGTCCAACTGGCCAGCCCATGGTCAACCCAAAGATCCTAGAAGATTCTACCATCTGGACCTATATCCCCATCTATGTCAGACAAGGAAAAGACTTTTAGACCCAGCACCCACAAACCAAATGTCTAAAAGTCCTTTTTCCTCGAAGCCTCCATTGGGTCTCCTCAACTGAGGAATCCTCTGTGATTACACAGATTAGCAAGATGAACAGCTTTTTATTATCTACTTGAAGATAATGAGCTTGATATTTTAAAATGCAACCATTTGGGCTGGTGGGGTAGTTTAATTAGTAGAGTCTGCCTAACATATACATGCTCTTGAGTTCATCCCCATAACCATATAAACCGGGGATAGGAAACATACTTATGTAACTCTAGCACTTAGAAGATGGAGGCAAGAAGGATCAGAAATGCAAGGTCATACTCAGCTACATAGCAAATCTGAGGCCAGCCTTGGCTACATGAGACCTTGTCTCAATAAATGATTGATTAATTAAACAAATAAATCTCTGTAGGACCTCAGTTCTCACTCTGAGACGATATCCTTCTCCTTAATTGGGAGTCTTTTGGCAATGTCTGGAGGCAGTATTGGTTGAAACAGCTGGGAAACTGTGCCACTGGCCTTTTGTAGACAGAGTCCAGGGTACCACCCAACATCCTACAATGGACAAGAAAACCCCACTATAAAGAACTGTCCTGCCGAGACATAAATGTTGCATGTTAACCACAAACATCTTTGTTCACAAAGAGCACTCAGTGGAACAGCAGTCATGAGACAGCTAAGCCTTTTTTCCCACCTATCCAAAAATGGGCACTGTAAGTGAGAGAAGAAGCTGGCTCTCCCCTGTGCTATTACTTCAGACTGTCATAAATGACAAGCCATCAGCAGTCTCTTACCTGTGACCCAGAATCCTAAGATAGCCAGTATACTAAGTTTGTGTCCTTGGAAAAAAATCTCAGCCTCTGTAAGCTTTAGCTTTTATACAATGACTCTGCTAACCTTCCAGAGCCATACAGAATCAAATGTAATCATGTAAGTGAACATAGTTTATACGCAGAATAAGGAATTGTTAGCATTTAAATGGATCCTGAAGTTGGCATGGTAACACATACCTGTAATCTCAGTATTTGTGAAGTTGAGGAGGAATGATCATGAGTTCAAGGACAGTTTGAACTACGTAATGAGACTCTATCAAAAAAAAGAGAGCATCTTTATCAATTACACATCTGACAGAGGATCAGATGCTCATCAGAGAAGTTTCTTCTTGAAGTACCTGGAAATTAGCACAGAGACCCACAACCAGACAATGTGCAGAGAGAGAGTTTGGAGCACTGAGCCTTGAATGAGCTGTTTTTATCAACCCTCCCCCCCCACAAGACTCAGGGATCTACGTAGAAGAAAAGTCAGTAGGATTTTAAGAGCCAGGGGTAGGGATAACTCCATCCCTGGAAAAATCATCTTCCTGAACAGTAAAACTGATGCACACATCAATTCACAGAGATGGAGACAGCACACACAAGACCTACAAGTTCAAACCAGACAAAAATCCTAGACACAAAGGCCCACTCACAACAAGAAGCTGTTTGTAGTTGTAATTGTTTGTAATTGTAACCTCTTGTGGGCAGAGGTTATTAGAATCAGTCTTCTTCAGTAGGGGCACTGGGTATATCAACCACACTTCAGGGCAGGCCCAATGCTCAGTAGTAGTTGGTCAAGACAAAATGAAGTCTGTACTTTTTGTGTTCTTTTTGTTTTGACTTGTTTTGGGTTGTTTTTTTTGTTTTTTGTTTTTTCCTTTGTCTTTGGATTTGTTTTTTGAGTTTCTACATTTTGTTTTTCTTTGAAAGAGAAAGAACGTGAAGTTGGGTGGAGGGGGAGGGGAGAAGTTCTGGGAGCAGTTTGAGAAGGGGAAAAATTTAATCAAATATATTGGATGAAAAATATATAAATAAATAAATAAAATTGTTTGATAACTCAGTAGGTGTATTAAGTATGAACATAGCATGAAAGGACAAGATATTTAATAAAAGACATATTCTGTCACTTACTAGATCTTTGAATTTGCCTCCATTGTCCTTCCTATAAAGTGGATATGATAGCATGACCTGGCTTATAAATTGCCTTCAGCTTAATTAACACATAGAAAAAGTCACAGCTGTACATATGAGAATGAAATATTGATGAACCACAGGGAGAAGAGATTCAGTGTTAAGATTACTGCTTTCCTGTTCTCCCAATGTTACAATTAAATAGAATATTACAGTTAAACCTGCTGCAAACCCAGGGAAAAGGAGTCAGGTTAGAATGCCATGCTGAGGCCAGGCGGTGGTGGCGCACGCCTTTAATCCCAGCACTCGGGAGGCAGAGCCAGGCGGATCTCTGTGAGTTCAAGGCCAGCCTGGGCTACCAAGTGAGTTCCAGGAAAGGCGCAAAGCTACACAGAGAAACCCTGTCTCGAAAAACCAAAAAAAAAAAAAAAAAAAAAAAGAATGCCATGCTGAAGGTAATGGATGGATGGAGTCATTCTGGATCAGAAGTTTCTAGCTGGAAAGTGGAAAGCTGAAATTCCTCCTGAGGTCCCAGGAAGAAAGACACATCTGTAGTTGGACAAAGGGCCACTGTGCCCTCCTTGGAGGCCTGCATACTTTATGAGAGACTGAGCAAAGGAGGGAATGTATGGGAAGAGAGACTCTGAGAATGAGATAGCTCAGATGTGAGAAGGCTGTAACCCACCCCTTCTTACTTTAACTTCCTACATCCACCTCATGATATAAAAATCAGGAAGATCTAGCATCTTCTATGAACCAGGATGCTCAGCTGCTATGGCTCTGGTCCCCAGCAGCTAGGCGATGGAGGAATATGAACACTGTCCAAAGGAGACACAGCACCAGACCTCAAAGGTCCAGAAGCCCATTCCCAAACTTTATCCCTACATCCATTGTGAGGGTGAGAATTAAAATCTAGGGTTTTGTTTTTCAGCAGAGTTCTGCCTTTAGTGGGTAAATGAGGAATTCCTCAGAAGAAATAATTCGCTTCTGATGGTCCAGCCTCACCCAGGCCTACTGGGAGCAATGGTGGCATTCATCTGGACATAGAGATAGAATCCCCAAGAGCAGCAGTAGTCCTTGAAATGTGGAAAAGGGGGAAATGAATTGTTTTTACTCACAGCTTCTAGTTCTGTTATACTGATCAGAAACCACATAAACAGACCAACAGAAAGGACACTGCCTAACTTTCACTCCTTGTTCCCAGGGAGCATCCTGACCAGACCAGAACTGGCTTTGGCAGCGAGAGTCTTCTGCTCCGAGGCTGCACCATCCGAAACACTGAGGTGGCGGCTGGCATCGTCATCTACGCAGGTCTTTGTCTCTGCACAGTTTCCTTTTTCCAACCTGCCTTAACACTCCCCTCTCCTACCTTTCCTCTAAATTCATCTTCAGACCATGGAAACTCGCAGGGTCTCCTGGGGGGCAGAGCCACGCAACTTCCCACTTCTCAGCTAAGCCACAGAGGCTGGGAGCTACAGGAACTCGCTCAGGCCACAGGAGACATAATGAGATGCTGAGTCGATAACATGTAATCCACCAGGTAGGGAGAAGGACTCAGTTCATCACCCCAGTGGTGGCTTGGGGACAGAAGTACAGGCAGAATAACCCCACCAAAAGATAACTTCTCTTGCATCTCAGTTTTCCTACTTCATAATGGGAAGAATATATGTGTCTACTTTATAGATTACTGAAAATCAAATGGCCTATCCCATGCAAGTCACCTAGCGCTATATCAAGTGAAGGGAAGGCTGGATAAACTTCAGTTATTGTCCGTCCCCCCCCGTCCCCCCCCCCCCCGCTATGTTTCCTTTATCTACTGTATGGCTCTAGATATGGAGATGTTTTAATTACTATACTACAATAGCTGAGGCAGGCTATCTTTCAAGAAAAGCGGTTTAATTTAGCTCACAGTGTGGGGAGGTGTATGGACCTGGCACAGGTATTGGCTCATCTCTGCTTAGGACCATCTTGCCTAGGTCATGTCATTATGAGGGAATCCCCTTGTCACCGAGAGACTAGAGTCTTCCAGAATAGGCTCTAGTGTGGAGGTTTGTGCTTCTCACAGCAAACATTTATTGAGCCCCTTCTACCTACCTAGAGCTAAGTGGAGCACACACATATGGAAAATATGATGTCACATTGGCCATTAATGATGATGGGGGCCGGCCGTTGGCACTGAATCATTGAAGGCCAGGAGGTTCCTTAATGTGAGCAATGAACTTTTGGTGGTTCTCATACCCAACACATACACTCACCCTCTGAAACTTAGCCTCAATGAACTCTTCTTCTATAAGTCGCTTTGGTCATGGTGTTTTGTCATGGCAATAGGAAAGTAACTAAACAGGCAGTGGTGACGCACACCTTTAATCCTAGCACTCAGGAGGCAGAGTCAGGTGGACCTCTATGAGTTTGAGGCTACAGCCAATTTCAGGACAGCCAGAGCCATTATACGGAGAAACCCTGTTTCAAAAAACCAAAAAGAAAAGAAACTAAAAACAGAAGGGGAGGCGGGGCAGCAGTGGCGCACACCTTTAATCCCAGCACTTGGGAGGCAGAGCCAGGCAGAGTTCAAGGGCAGCCTGGTCTACTACAGTACTACCAAAACTACACAGAGAAACACTATCTCGAAAAACAAACAAAACAAAACCAGAAGGAGAGAGAGAGAGAGAGAGAGAGAGAGAGAGAGAGAGAGAGAGAGAGAGAGAGATATTCTGGTGGATTCTGATTCTGCTGGTCTCACAGTTCATGCCTGCCTGGGATTTAGCAGGAAGAGCAGCCTCTGTTCTGAATGAATCAGACCAGCTGTTTGTGAAGGGTCAGCCCCACTCTTCTGGGTGCCACATACCAGAAGGCATTCGGCTGTCCCTGCAGGTCACCAGTGGGAGGAGGGGCGGTGCTTTGTATACAGGACTGCACCATCGACAGACTTACATTATCAGCATACAGAACAATAGGCTTTTCAGATACGTCTTAGCATTGAAACACAATTGGCTGGCAATACATTACCTTCTCTGGGATTAAAAAAAAAAAAAAAAGCTCTGATAAATATAATTAAAAATCAGCAGAGCAGCTGATGGGGTTGAGGTTGAGATTTTAGTGGAAGATACTCGTAGACTGAGGAAAATTGGTAAAAATGCTTGTCACATAAGCACTTTAAGCACATAAGCTTGTCCAGCCACAGCATACATGTAGGAAGGCCAGGTTGTGCCTGTAACCCCAGGGCTGGGGGCCTGCTGGCCAGACATCTAAGCCCCAGATTTAGAGAGAGATCTTGTCTCAAAAAATAAAGTGGAGCCAGACTTGGAGGGGCACAACTTTAATCCCAGCACATGGGAGGCAGAGGCAGGTGGATTATGGAGGGGGGAGGGGGGACTCACAGGAAGTAGTAGAGAATTGGAGCTTGGCCGTCTCTTTGGTTTGGCATCAGTAAAGAGAGTCTCTTAGTCACTAGCTAAGGAGGAAGGTCAGCTGGTTGCTTCTCAGCCTCTCTGAGCTAGCATGTTTTCATCCCAGTATTGACTCTGGAGCCTTTATTGGTAAAGACTTAAGAAACTTAGCTAAAAACTGTATTTGGCTACAGAGGCAGAGGTGGTTCTGGCGGGACACAGGGCAGAGGGGCAGTGATTGAGGAGCTGCGGTCTGTACAGAAACAGTGTAGGTTCAGGTGCGGTCCTTACGGAAACAGCGTAGATGCTGTGCTTACAAAAACAGTGTAGATTCAGGCGAGGTCCTTATAGAAACAGCATAGATTCTGGCGCAGTCCTTACGGAAACAGCGTAGATTCAGGCGAAGTCTTTATGGAAACAACGTAGATTCAGGTGTCCTTACGGAAACAGTGTAGATTTAGGAAACAGCGTAGATTCAGGAGCGGTCCTTATGGAAACAGTGTACACACTGTCCTTACGGAAACAGCATAGATTCAGGAGCAGTCCTTATGAAACAGCGGTGGATTCAGGTACAGTCGCCATGCCGACAATAAAACCACAGATTCCCCAGAAGCATGCTTTGCTTTTCCTGCTGAGTGGACGCTTGCAGTTCACTTTGGCAAGGGACAAAAAGACGTATGTAGCTTCTCATATAGCCATTCTCCAAGGTCTCAGCTGACTAGGAACCCTATGTCAAAATTTGTTGGTGTAAACACCTCACTCCCCTACAGACTCTGGCTACATCTTGTTTTCTGACTTCTCCACATCACCCTCGAGGAACGAAAATGCAGACTTCAGGCAAGTTTGAGGCAAAGTACCACAAAGGGACCATTTTCCTCAATAGGAAAATCGATTAAATTTTCAGAGGCAATTTATGACTTGCTTTAAAAAAAAAAAATTATTACAGCAGACTGAAGAGCTGACCCTCCACCCCCCCCACACACACACACACACCTAGGCAGAGTGGGAGAGCTGGCCCTGGTGGCATGGGTGCAGGAGAGCTGGCAGGCTGACCAACTCAGCTTCCTCCCAGGCCCAGATCCAGAGCTTTGAGTTGGGGGACCCCAACATCTACCCCATCCATGAACTTCTGGAGCATGAAGAAGCCAGTCCTGCAGAACCAAAGCTGCAGGATCTTCACGGCACAGGTCAACAACAGGATATCCAAGAGGAGTCCTGGTGAGGGTGCAGTGTTGTTAGTGTAGCAGAAGCCAGAGGCCTCGAACCCGTCCAAGGACTGGTTGCAATGTTCATTTGCAAATAAAGCTGTTGGTCAAAAGGGTAGACTGCACGGCGCTGCAGCTCCACGGCCAGATTTTTGTTTGTTTGTTTTGTTGTCTTTGGGGGAAGAGGTCGTAAGGGCAGATGTGGAGGGACGGGAGATGAGCAGGTTTGGGATATATGACGTGAAATTCACAAAGAATCAATCAAAGTTTAAAAAAGTAAAATAAAGGAAAGAAATTTAAAAAATATTTTATTATGTTATATGTAGGAGTGTTTTGCCTGCCTGCATGCTCAATGCCCACAGAGGTCAGTTGTGAGCCACCACGTGGTGCTGGGACTCAAACCCAAGTTCTCTAGAAGAGCACCGGTGCTCTAACCACAGAGCCATCTCCCCAGTCTCTGTGACTTGCCTTTTAAAGCATACAGCTTAATCACGGCATAAAATGCAACTGGTGATCTGACCTGACAGGGACTTGTGAGTGACTCCAGGAATTTGAGATGTCCAGGGCCTGGAGTGAGTGGGGTTGTTAAACATTGCAGTTCTCACCGCCCAGACAGACTGGTTCCTGCTGCCCTGCCTGGCATTGTGACCACAGGTGACCAGGCCTTGCCTTCTTGTTCTTTCCTGCTCAAACTTTGCACCCACAGCTGTCAAATCACTTGCTGATGCCATGGCAGCTTACCGAAAACCCCCTGAACCCCCAGCCACGAACCACCTCTCTCTTTCTCTTTCTTTCTCTCTCCTGCTCACCATAACATGCCTACAGTAAGCTGTAGGTTAATTCCCTCCTCCATACTCACCACACATACACAACCCTTATCCCCTTTTGCAGATGAGAAGTTCAAGTGCAGAGGAGTCCATTTACCTAAGGTCCCACATGTTGGTTAAGCCGCGTTGCTGCCAACTACTGGATGCTGCGGTGGTGGAAGAATCACGAGCCATGGTTACCTTTCTAGAGCTTTATTGGGAGAGAGAGGGAGAGAGGGAGGAAGAGGGGGGGGGAGAGAGAGAGAGAGAGAGAGAGAGAGAGAGAGAGAGAGAGAGAGAGAGAGAATATGGAGGGAGAGAATGCAGAAAAAAAAGAGCACAGAGAGGGCACGCCCGCTTTTTAGGCTGGGAAAGCTATTGCAGGCTAGTGACATAATTAAGGACATAATCCTTACACCACACTCCCTGAGATGAACTCCCTGTAAGCCAAGGTCAAATATATACAGAGCTGAATCCCAACTCTAGCAGCCCTGCCCTCCCTAACTGCCTTGCCTTTGAACCCACTTCAGGCCTAAAGAATGAAAGGATCTCAGAGGGTGAGGACCCCTATGAGGTGAGCCTGAGGCAGGGAGTGAGCAAAGAATGCAGCAACCTGTGCCTGTCACACTGTCAGAGCCCCTCACAACTACAGCAACTCAAATCGAATTTAATAATCTAAGCTCGTTTGTTCCTACTGCTGTTGCTATTCTAAATCCTCAAGGCAACTAACTCAGTAGCATTAAAGCCATTTGCTTCTGGAGCTGGTGCACTGGTTTTCTTTAATTTTACACAGAAAAATGAATGGCATTTTTCACTTTGACTATTGGTGAGTACACACAGTAATTAAAACCCAGCAACTCCTAAGAAGAGACACAGTCTGAAGACCAAGTGTTTCTCAGCACCTCACTTGGGTTGGTGGAAGGAAGAATCCTGGCTTCCCACTGTGATTCTAGTATTAACTTATTCTTTCACATTGGACAAGTTCCTTCTACCCTGCTCCTCAGTTTCCCCGGGTAGAAAAGAGATAACTAGGAAAACTGATAGTCTTCCAACTTTGGCATTTTTTTTTCTTGGAACAAGATTTTATGGGGGGGTAGCTGATGAATACTGGAGTGACAGATTTTGTTTCTACTGTTCTTCCTCAGGAAATGTCAACACCTTAGACATTAAGAAACAAACACGGGAACTGTTGGCCCCAAGATCAATACTCCTGCAGGATTTTTGCACATGCATCTCTTTCCATCTAAATTCCCAATTTTCTCTCAAAGGTCATGAGACGAAAGCCATGCTGAACAACAGTGGGCCCCGCTACAAACGCAGCAATATTGAGCGGCGCATCAACAGGGATGTCTTCTTCTGCATTGGCCTCCTCTTCCTCATGTGCCTTATTGGAGCTATAGGTAAGGCATGTTCTGCAAAAAGCAACACAGAAATCCATTCAATTCTTTTGGCAAATCACTATAATTCCGAGCTTTAATTTCCTTAAAGAAAAATCAAGTCTGTACCACCTACTTTAGTGAAGGTACTGATGAAAATCTACTGTAATGTATATGTGTTCTTAAATATTAGCAATACTGTCAATGATTGATGGGCTGAAAAAAAAATCTCATGAAGCACAGGTGTTCTCTGAGCATGGAAGGAGAATAAGATGGATGACTCATAGGACTGATCCTTAGAGAGCCCACAATCTGCCCAGGAGGAGCCAAACAGAATTGAGAGCTCATGCTGCCCTCCTCAATGGGGCACTTCCCATGGGCACTGCATTATTTGCCTGTTGTTGCAGTGAAATTAAGTCATATATGCTTAGAGGATCAAAACAGCACAAATTCACTCTGCTTCTGCATCTTCTTCTAAGCAGCAGAAGTCCAATTTGACTGGGTTAAGATCATGACTTCAGCAGCTCTACTTCCTTCTGATGAGACTCAGAGAGAAATTGGTCCTGTCTTTTTCAATTTCTAGAAGCTTCCTTCTGGCCTTTGTTCATTGCACTAGAAGCATCTTCCATACTCTACTCATATCTCCCCAGCCTTATCTGTGGTACCTCCTTTTATAAGCACAATTCTAATTACATCCTTGAAGCCACCAGGAGAATCCAGGATACTCCCCATTTTGAATTTTATAAGTTAATCACATCTACAAATTCCTCTCTTCCTCCTAAGACAGTCTCTTCCCAGGACCCACTGATTAGGATGTATCTTGTTATGGGTGAAGTGTTATTTCACCTCCCATGGGCACTGTGGGAACACTAGTGAGAGGAGTCTTTCCTGGAAAGGTACCTGTTCTAGCTGATTACTAACTGAGGTGGACATTTGCTGCAGGAGATAGGTGGCAGACACAAGTTCAGGAGCACAAGGAGGCAGGGAAATCTGGGGAGAGAAAGAATGTACTTAGTCACATGGGTAGCACAGGGTACAGAGGTGGGAAGGAGAATGACTATAGACAGAGAAGCAGTTGGCTATCTAGTGTGTAAGAGCAAGAGCAAGCTCAAAAGGCATAGAAAGGAGTGAGCTGGAACCACTTAAGTTGATCTTCAGAGTGGAGACAAGGAAGAGTTCTCCATGGAGATCTTACCCTTCGCATCTCCCCATCATCTTTACTCTAGGGGTGTTTCACAGAATGCTTAAGGAGACCCCACAAAGAATCAGGGATGATCAGGAGAAAAAACTCATGAGCCTGCTCACCCCTGAATGGCCCTGACGCAAAGAGCAGCAATGATGTTGGCTACCAGTCATATTCTGAAATCATAACCATTACTATATTTGAGAAGATGCTGTCTAAAAGGCAAAGCGTGAGATCTAGTATGTCAGTGTACTAAAGACACTGGAATTTGTCTCAAGGTGGCCAGGAATTTATACTTAATGTAGCTCACAGGTGAGCCTAACAGTGGTGCATGAGTGGGTGGCTCACAGCTGGAAAGATAGAGGAAACCACAGCAAGGACACAGCCACTCCCACCCCTGCCCTCATGGCTGCAGGAACTAAGCCTCCATGTTGAGTAAATTTTTCAGGCATGCCAGAACTGAAAGTTTACTTGAGATCACTGTGTCTCCAGACAAAAAAGAAGTTAATGATTACACACATAGATAAGGCACCCCAAGTTGGCTTTACAAGGTCTCAAAATGGTAAAGGGAGAACATCAATGGAGAAGGAAGACAAACCCTCTATTGCAAACAGCAACTTTTATGGAACAGGACTCTTTGGCCGCCTCATTAAAGCATAGCCTTGGAAGAGGAGAAAGTTCTCCCATGACAAGTATGATTCCAGGGTTCCTTACCAAATGTTCCCTTTGGTTTTATAGCAAGGTGTGTCTTCTTGCTTAGCTCATAAGGCACAAACATTACATACACAGACACCTGCCCAGGCTCCATGACCCCCGAGACTTCTGGTTCACCTTGTAGCTTCTCTGCTTTCTTGTCTTACTGCAGGGGCCCCTTCTCTGTGCATGTCTTCTCCTCTATACAGTCACCATTAAATTATATTATGTCTGTAATACTCCTTTTTTCTGAAGTGACTGTGAAGAATTTGGCCCAGCCTGGCTGGGAGGGAGCCTTTGGGTGTGATGACATTTTATGGCTCTTATTCTCTATAGTTCCTGCCTTGAAGCTGACAGCATTTGTTTTAATTGGAATTTACTCCACATCAGAGTCCATCATTGAGGGAAGTCAGGGCAGAAATCTAGAGGCAGGAACTGAAACAGAAGCCATGAGGAGTGCTGCTTACTGGCTTCTTCCTCATGGCTTGCTTGCTTGTTTTCTAATACCATCCAGGAGTATCTTCCCAGGGGTGGCATCACCTAGTAAGCTGGTCCCTCCCATATCAATCAAGAAAATGTACCAAAGATTTGTCCATAATCTGTGGGGAATTTTTTGCCAATCTAGTAATGGAATTTTATCAGTTGAGGTTCCTTGTATTAAAGCTGACAGAAAAATAGCACAGAATTCCTCACAATGGGTTATTCTAGTTTCACAATAACCCTATAGGATAGCTATTACTAATGAACAGACAAGGACATTCAAGTTTAGACAGATCTGTAGCAGGTGCTGGATGTAGCTCATCTTGCACAATCCTGTGGTATTGTCACCCCTTTAGCAAATAAGGAAACAGAGTTCAGTGTGTACGTGGTGTGAGTTCTGTGGACTCTCATAGCATTCCATGCTCTAGCACATAACCCCCTCAGGATCGTTTAAGGTCAAAGTCCTTTGCTTAGTGAAAATTACTTAAGAACAAAAACCAAGACTGATACAATCAATAAGTATTGGATATAGGAGGGAAGAGTGGGAAAAATAGTAATTAGGTACATAAATAAATGAGGGGATGGGTAGGAAAGAAAAGTGGAAGACAGATGTGTCGACTGCCCAACCACACACTTCATACAATAAAGTATGTGTTCCATTATCTTTCCAACCTCTATGTGATAAGACTCCACCAAAATATATGTAACCTTCATACTAATCTTTCCAGTAAAAACAGACTTAGTATTCATCATTCCATCAAGGGATTGAACAGTGAAGAACTGGGTCCTTGAAGCACTGCTGTCAAATTAAACAAAAAGAGAAAAGAGGAGGAGAGGGCACTGTGTCATGGGAAATAAAAATGGGCTCTTCAAATACCCACCATGTCCAAATACCAACATGTCATGGGTACCTGGCCAACTTAGGACTAAGAAAAGACTTAGTCTGATACCTAGCTTTGCTTCTTCTCAGGCCATAGCCTCTGGAATGGGACCTTTAAAGAGCATCCTCCCTTTGACGTGCCAGATGCTGATGGGAACTTCCTTTCCCTTGGCCTTGGAGGCTTCTATATGTTCCTCACAATGATCATCCTGCTCCAGGTAAGAGCTCTCTACCCTCCACATCTTCATAAAATAAAGAAAAGTAAGTGCTAGTGCCAGAAAGAAGTAATAAGGACAAGATGGGAAGACAGTTACTGCCTTCTGGTGTGTTTACCAAGTGTTCACATTGGTAATGTCAGGACAACCTCTCAGCTGTAGAAAAAGGTTCAGAGTAAGACCACAGCTGTCACCTATGTCTATGTCCCTTTGCCAGACGCAGAGCAGGAAAAACACTATGACCCAAGACCAAAGGAAGATTAAGTACCCAAGTGTTGGAGATAGAGAAAATTGACATGTTAATGTTCCAGCATTTGATAGAGAAGAACAGAGTAGATGAGAAAAATAGAGTTGACACCTATAAAATATGTAGTAAGGGATAAAGAGATGTTTTTCTTTACATATATGGGCTCTATCAAGACACACAGCTGATGGAAAATGAGAAGATGCAGGTTTTGTTTGGTGAAGACTCGTCTACAGTCAATGTCTTTTAGAACTCTGTTCCTGACTGATGAACCATTTCAACCTCCCATTCATCATAGCAGTTTGATCCTTCTTAAAGGCAAATGTAAACACACCTGTTCTCTGCGCAGAATCTGCTGGTAATTCATGTCTGCTTGGAATAAAATCCAAAGTCCTTATGGAAGCCAACAAGGCTTTAAACAACCTGGACCTTGACCGCATCTCATCTCCTACAACTCTCCTCCTCCATTCTTCCTGTATCATGCCTGCTCACTATCACCTCCTGAACAACCAAACCCCTCCCACTGCCCAGAATTCTCCACCCAGTGTGATCTTCGCACCCTCCTCTCTTCAGTTTCTGCCCAAACATCATGTATATGAAAGTCCATTCAGTCTATGACTCGATGTCCTCTCTGATTTCCTTTACTCTATTTCATGAGACAACCACATCATATATATTGATTGTCTATATATTGTCACTAGAATATGAGTTCCTTATGGCCAGTTTTGTTCTAACAACCTCCATTTCCAAGACTTGGAACAATGTCCAACAAAGAGCAAGAGCTGGCGTTGGACTAATGAACGTAATCAGCAAAAGGCCTGAGCACCTGCAAAGATGCCTATGACCCTCTATATCACAGAGATCTGAGGGCTCAGGAGTATCTCAAGAGGGGTGCTAAAATTCCTATACTCAACATGCTGTCAGTAAATAGCTAGTGAGGAGTGGCTGCTCCCCTCCCCTCAGACACCACAGGATGAAGAGGCATATCTCCACTTCACATCCCCCACAAGTATTCCAAGGGAGGCCTGAAGTCACTAACTTTTAATTTCTCAGGAAAAGTCATGCTGTGAGCTGTCCTCACCTTTCTATCAAATGCCTTTGCTATCCACTAGTGAGGGTGTGGGAGCAGGGATCAAGCAGGTTTCTGACACAGTGTGAACCATCCTCCCTCAGGTGTTGATCCCGATCTCCTTGTACGTGTCCATCGAGTTGGTAAAGCTCGGGCAAGTGTACCTCCTTCATAATGACCTGGACCTATATGATGAAGAAACCGATTTGTCTATTCAATGTCGAGCCCTCAACATTACAGAGGACCTGGGCCAGATCCAGTACATCTTCTCTGACAAGACGGGGACCCTGACAGAAAACAAGATGGTGTTCCGACGTTGTACCATTGTGGGCAGTGAATATTGTCACCAAGAAAATGGTATGAGGGCCCACAAGCACCCTGGCCTCCTGACAGGGGGACAAGGACACTATTCTGATTCCCCACAGGGTTTCTGTAGCATTTTGGCAAGTTGTATCACCTCTCCATACAGCACAGTGTGTTTACATCAAGGATGGGCTAAGATGGAATGTGTCCCAATTATGTCTGTCATGAAATCAAGGCTTAGGAATTTGTCCTGTTACCTTACCTGGTGTGTCAGGATGTGTCTAGATCTAGGCACAGGGTGAACTTTGACACATTCAGAAAATGCCTTCCATTTTAACAAGTGTCTGAGATTTCATCAAGTCAGTGTTTTGACTTAGAATATGAAGGTATAAGATTCCTGGACTGTTACTTTGTTACTTTTTGTGGTCTGAAGGTAGCCTGTAGAACTGAGTTATTGTAGTAGCATTCAACTTGTCTAATTCCACACAACCTCCATATACACACACACACACACACACACACACACACGAGAGAGAGAGAGAGAGAGAGAGAGAGAGAGAGAGAGAGAGAAAGAGAGAGAGAGAGAGAGGAGGGGGGGAGATATTATAGATAGCCCTATCCCCTTTGCTATGGCAATCACTCACTATTTACACGGGAGCCTCATTTCTTTTTAATAACATAACAGCTATTACTACAAGCACCTAGCTTAGCTAGTTGTTTTCACATATTATGTTACTAAAATCTCCAAAATGATCCTGAGTTTTATACTTCTTAATAACTTCTAATTGAGGAACTAAAGGTAGAGGTTAAATCAAAGACCAAGATCATATAACTTTATCCAGTCTTAGTAGCCCAGCCACAGTTTTCCATAGGCCTTTCCTGTGCTCTATCCCAACCCCTGAAGTCTAGTGCCCCACCCCACCCCCGCCAACCACAGCTCAGCCAAGATGTAACAAGATTCCTTTCTTGCAGCCAAGAGATTGGAGATGCCAAAGGAGCTGGACTCAGATGGTGAGGAATGGACCCAATACCAGTGTCTGTCCTTCCCACCTAGATGGGCCCAGGGCCTAGCAACGATGAGAAGCCAAGGGGGTGCCCAGCCTCTGAGGAGGTCCCAGAGTGCCCGGGTCCCCATCCAGAGCCACTCCCGACAACGGTCTGTGGGACGCTGGGAGACCTCACAGCCTCCGGTGGCCTTCAGCAGCTCAATAGTAAGTCTCTGCCTTGGTTCATTGAATCACAACCAAATTACGCCAAGAAGATAACAGAGAAGGTTCTCAGATATAGCAGAGGCTCTATAAACCCTGATTAGCTCGTGGTTGGGGGTGTAGCTTAGTTGAGAGAGTGCTTTCCTAGTATGTATGAGACCTGAGTTGAATCCCAGCCCCTCACAAACCAAGTAGAATGCTACATACCTATAATCCCAGCACTTGCTACATAGTGAGTCTAAGGCCATCCTGGGCTACATGAAACTCTGTAATTATTTTTTTTAAAGCCTGAAGAGATCTCAGAATGGCCCCTCCCAGTGGTCCCATATGGAACCCATACAGTGTTCTGTCAGCATACACAATTCTCGTTAGTCAAAACGTTTGGTGTTTGGAAATTAAGAGTTCTTATCTGAAATATTCATTTCTCCTGTTCTGAAAATGGAATTAGAAAATTCCCTGTACTAATCCAGGGTTTCCTCATGGCAATAATTGGCTTGAGTTAAGGAATCCTTACCACGTAGGTTGGTACAGTCCTCGGTGCCCTACGGCCTTTTCCCTTCCCCACCTGTCACTACCACAACTGAGAGCCAGGGGCCTCCTCATTATGGAGACATTTCCAATTACACAGCTAAAGCAAACCAGAAAGTATTTGTTATGTTTGTATTTTCATACACTAGAAAGACAAAAAATAAGCCTTTAAGCCCTTGTGCACTTGAAGAAAGGTGAAAGAAAATATTCTAGTAGTAATTAAAGAGGAATTTTAAAGAGTTTTTATCCTGTCTTCCCCTTTCTTTAATTCTACACACTGAATGGAATGCTCTTCTCCCAAATTTTTATATGACTATTTTTCAGTTACTTAAATGAGGTGTCATTAGGCCTATTCTGAATGTCTTTTGGCATTTCACAGTTATAGTGTGGCAGGCACCTTATGTGCCTATTAATAAGTATCCCCACTGCCAAGGACACAAGGAGGGAAATCTGGAGACTTTTTGCCAGCATTGAAATAGGCAACATGATGATTCTCTGCCCCTTGTTTAACCTCACAAATCATAGGATCCCAGAATCAGGAAGTATAGATTCCTTTTATTAAAAAAAAAAAAAAATATGTTTCCATCTTAACTTATTTTGCCCAAGATGATCTCAAATTCCTGGGCTCAAGAAACCCTTCTAGTGAGTGTACATTTGATAGAGGGCCCTCGGCTGATGGCAGTGCATGGGACGTACTAATCCCAAACTGTCTCCGGAGCCTAAACTATGGTCAGTGTTCTGCACTGGCTGGCAATTTCAAAAGCAAGTTCTAAGTCAGAGCTTGCCTCAGAAACTCCCAAGGTCCCAGGACCTGGCAGCAGTCTACCAGCTTCTCAAGACACCAGCTATTAAGCTTGGCGGGTGGTGGCACATGCCTTTAATCCAGGCATTTGGGAGGCAAAGGCAGGCCGATCTCTGTGAGTTCAAAGACAGCCTGGTCTACAAAGTGAGTCCAGGACAGGCTCCAAAGCTACACAGAGAAATCCTGTCTTGAAAAAGAAAAAAAAAAATTTTTTTAAAGGCCAGCTCTTGGTTTCCCTGGCCCTTGGGTGCAAACCAAAAATAAAACAGGAATCAACAGTACAGCAACAACCAAAACTGGGTTTGTTGTTTTTCATTAGCTACCAAACACAAGGCAGTATCAGTGATTATCTCCTAATTGCCTGCTATAAAACTGTGGTTTTAAGGTGGGTAACATATTTATGAAACTGGCATGTCCCCAGCCAGTGTTTCATAGCACAGACAGATGGAAAATAAAATGCATTTGCCCTGCTCTGAAAGCAGCCAAGATTTCAGCAGAGTCTACGAGCCACTTGTACAATGTTTTCCAAAATCATCAAAGCAAAGACCATCTTCCCAGTCGTGGGAAGCGGCCCTGGACTCCTGAAGGCTCGTCCGCCACTCCCTTCTGTGGGCATGTCCCCTTCCCCGACACCTCCAGAGAGAATGCAGTAGACACAACTAAAAGAGGTGCCTAGGGCAGCCTCTTTTTTTAATGACTCCTCCGTGAAACACTCCGACTCTCCTGCACATTGGCAGGGCAGCCAACATATACGTGCTGCCTCTGTGAGGTTAGATAAGAGTCCTGATTTCATCAGACAGGCACACAGTCTTTCTGCAAGTAATGTGACCATGTGAGGCAGAATTGTCCTTAGCCCCCAGGGACCCAGATAGAAGGTTAAGAACTGTCAGAAAATTCTTTCTTGGGTAGCCACAGTGAATTTTCCTTCAACTTACACAGCTTGCTTTAACAGTCTGGGTGAAATGAGCTTTCCTGATTCTTCATCCAAAGTAAATATCATCAAGACTGAAACCTTAGGATAAATACATCACTGCCTTGAAAAAGGAATTCAGCCTTCAGTTCCCAGCAACCAAAAAGGCCTGTTTGCATGCTACTAATACCAACATACAGTTAGGCATTAAAAGGGGATCAAAGACTACATGGTGCTGTCCTCCATCCCCCCTCTCCCAAAGGCCTATACAGGCTATCCTCACAGTAGCCTATGCATCCTTTCCAGGGGAACCTCCCTATACAGAAGCCTCTATGGAACACACACACACACACACACACACACACACACACACACACACACACACACACGATGATGCTTTGACCAGAGGACTTTTGGACTTGGCCTGTTTTCATGTGTGTGCATATGTGCATATGCAGGTTTACATGTGTGTGTCCACATGGCTATGCATGCATATGCCTCTCTGTGAGTACGCACATGCACATGTAGAGACCCAAGATCAGTGTCAGAAGTCATTTTCAATCAATCTTACTCATTGCAATAGGGTCTGTCAATCAAACACAGAGCTTACCAATATGACTACTCTAGCTAGGTAGCCTGCTCTGGGGATCCCTTATCTATCTGCCAAGGCTGGAATTACAGGTGGGCTGCCAAAGCCACCCCATATTTATATGAGTGCTAGGGATCTGAACTGCAGTTTGCATGCTTTCAGAGCAAGCACTTTAACCACTGAGCCATTTCCCCAGCCCCAACGTTGCTATTTAAAAAAAAAAATTAACAAATCCTGGAAAATGTTTCCTATGTGCAGGCACATGTGTATAAATTCAGTAGATACAGCCTCATTCTTTTTAGTGGCTGTTGGAAGTTGTCAAATAGTGGAGCCATCATGTGCTTTATATGTGTGTGGCAGGCTTTTTATACAGTATTAATTTTTAGAGCATAAGAGCTAAGTTGGAGTGTTGGTGCATTTCTTATTCTATTGATTTTTACCAAAGATGTTAGAGCAATTGACATGTCCCCCAGCAACAAACAGAAGGGCCTGCTTCCTCCTTACTCTGTCGAGTGTATCTGTGGCAACTGTCAGCAATTCTTTAGAATAGCCTTTCATTTATTTGGTCAGCTGATCTTTCAACATTAGTTAACATCTATTCAGTGGTGGATATTGTAGCTGGATGGAAGGGATACAAAGTCTCATAGGGCAGTAGCCCCTGGATTCGGGGATTTACATTCTAATGAAGGAGCAAGTGGGATGCCAATGACTTCTGCTGGATGGTAGGTACAGATGTGTTACAAGAGACCAGCAGAGGGTAGTACCATCCTCCTTCCAGCTTCCTGGCAAAGCTAGCACCTGAATTGGCCTTCAAGACAAGATTGAGAGGCAACCAGGGAATTTTAAGCAGTGGTAGTAATCTAATGAGGAGCAGGTGAAGAATGCAAGCTTCTGGGGAAGCAAGGCAAAGCATTTGGAGGTGCTCATCCATAGCTAGAAAAAAAAAGAATGCAAGTTGGAGAAGTAAGGAAGATTGAGTCACAAGAGGAGACAGGCCATAAAGGGTTTACTTGCAAGCTAGGAGCCAAGCCACCTATTTCTGTCTACCACTGGCTTAATGGACTTCTGTATTAAGAAGCTGCCATCCCCAATCAGTAACAGTGACAGTATGACTTGAGTAGCTTCTTAAAACTTATTCAAACCAGCCTAGCCAATCAGTGAGCTCCATGTTCAGTTAAAGTCCCTCTCTCAAAAACTAAGGTGGAAAGCAATTGAGGAAGACACCTAGCATCTAGGATGACCTCTGACTCCCACACATATGCACGTGCAAGTGTACACACACACACACACACACACACACACACACCTGAAAGGAGAATAGCAGAATGGAGGCTGCCTTCTTTCCCCAGACTTCAGTGTGAGAATACATCCCAGCCAGAGAGGAAGAGCATTCATTGGGCAACAGTGTAGTACACATTTTTGCTGTTCAAACTTTGCTCTTGAACCAGCAGCACAAGCCCTTCCAGTAGCTAGTTAGAAATGCAGGTGCCCAGGCACATTCCAGGTGGCCTGAATTCAAACACAGTTTGTAAAGCGCCAGTATAACATTTAAGAGTTCAGGCTTATGGATCAGCAAGAACTAGATTCAGGATCCTGGCACAGGACTTGAGACCTTGGACAAATTACTTCATTTCAGTGAGCCACTTTTTGCCTCATAATCAAAATGGAAAATGACAGTAGCTGATGTCAATTATGTAAATGAGAGTATTTAGCCAAGGACTTAGGATAACAAGTATGTACCCGTTATCATCAAAGATAATCTAATGATAACAGCATCCCTTCCTGTGGGCCCTGAGCTCCCACAAGATTTGTATGCTTCAGGTAATTGACAGTAGAAGGAAAGCCAACCAATTGAGAGCCTGGATACCACAGAGCTCTAGCTTTAAAACCCCATAAATAGCCTCCATACATTCCTCTTTCTTTTCCTTTGGAGTTACCAAGAGTTGGGAAAGAAATTGCCTTTTTCTATGTGTTTGAAGGGCTAAGTTCCCAAATGCTAACAAACCACACAGAAAAAAACAATGGGCCAGAGCACAGAGCACCCTGAAAGAATTTGCTGGACAGAGCAGACAAGGTGACTACGTAAAGGTTGATTGGCATCTTCTCCCAGCACCTTCAGAAGCCTTTTGTCACACATTGCTGTATGATCAAGTAGAAATGTATTAAAGAACAGTTTTAATAAAGAAATGTTAAGGGCCAATGAGATGGTGCAGCAGGTAAAGTTATCTGCCACCTAGCCTGATGACCTAAGTTTCATTCTTGGGAATCACATGGTGGAAGGAGAGAACTGACTTCCAGACATTGTCCTCTGACCTCTACTCATGGCACCCACACACATACACATATACTCAAAAAATAAATAAAAATGGGGGGAGGGTCAAGAGTCCATCAGTGGTGGACAAGCGAAGTACTCTAGAAGGGAGTCATTCAACATTCTGCATTCAACATGTCCATAATCTGCAGGCACTGGGGACACATCAGAGACAACCCATCATCCTCATGACACAGACTCAAAAGTGCTTAAACAAGTACCTGCTAAGTGATTCTGGCTGTGTGACCAATCCAGGACGTGGAACATGCGTTTTTTTCAGGAAGAGGAACACTTGCACAACCTCCCAGACTGCTAAGAACTCGGGGTTTGATATGCAAACCAGTCTATTGTATCTGGCATGCCAGACACTAAAGGCTCCAACTTTCACCAAGTCCCAAAGGCCTCTTCCTTCTCATGGAGGATCTTGCCTGGTATAGAAGTGGGGGGGGGGAGCGGGGGTATGCTAGAGTCAGACTACCAAAAATCAACTGAGGAAATGCCTCCCACATATTTTGAGAGCTTAGGTAAGGCACTGAATTTTGCTAAGCGTGAGTTTCCTCATTTAAAATTCAGAGGTAACAGCACCCAGACAATATCAGTACTAATAGCAAGGATACATTGAGATGGCAGATGTGCTGGGAACATATGAAACACTACATGGATAGGAGTTGTTATTATTATTATGAAAAATGGGCTCGGTGTTTAGGAGGTATTGGCTACTGTGGCTACAGAACTTTGGAAGGAGTGTTAACAAAGCCCCTGTGGCATAAGCCCGGCAAGGAAGATGCTGTGCCTGTTGTATAGGGATATAATTCATGATTTGGGCTTCCCCCTGTCTTGCTAAAAGCCAGTGGTCAAATTAGCCCACATCTCTGGGCTTTGGTTAAGACTGGATTACATTCATCTCCACATAGACCTGTGGGGTCCTAGGCTTGGGAAGGTAGAAAGCACTTCATAAATGTGAGCTACTTTTAGAAGCACAATATTCAAACGCAGAGAAGTTGGATAGCCCACATTTCAGAGTGACGGAACAAATGGAAAGTTCTACAAAAAAAAAAATGGGAAACTATGGACCAGCTTCAGCTCAGAAAGTAAAAGAAAAGGAAAAGAGAAAACAGGTCACTTAACCATCTCTGCTTTCTCCCAAAGAGTCAGGATTCTTGGCAAAGGGACCAGCCTTGGAGCATTTGCTAAGCAAAGTTGGCAGCACTATCTAGTATGGTTTGCCAGGTCAACAGCACCTTCCATCCCATAATGACCTCAGCTGTGCCTTGGCCTACTTCCCTCATTCTCCTTATATGCTTGGTAATTGTGGGCAGTCTCAGTGTAGAACTTGCTTTTGTGGTTCAGAAGAGTTCATTTCGAGTTAGAAAAACTCTAATGAGCAGGCAATACTTCTGTGGTCATTAAGATCTAGGAAGTATTCTGGTGGGTAGGAGAGGATTCTTAACCTAACAGGTGTGACGAAAGGCATCAAAGGAGATTGTGTGTCCAAAATGCAACAGAGACCTCTAGGGTCTACTGAAGAAAAATCTTGGAAATGTATGTGTGAAAGGAAGGATGTAGATGCAGGAGGAGTTGGTGATGCTAACAGTGGTGATCTAGAGATCTTTTTGGAAGTCTTAAGTTGCAGGAAGAAAGTAATGTTTTAGGAACATGGCATAGTATGTGTGCACATGGAGGGTGAAAACAAGAACTAAAAGGCAGTAATACTGGCATAAAGTTGGTGCAAAAAAAAAAAAAAATACAAAATTGAAGGCTGGAGGGTCCAAGCCAGACTGAAAGTAAAAGGAGTAGGGAACAAGCAGTGAAGAGGTGCCAGATGGAAGAAATGCCAGTGCCTGGCAGCTGGTGGTTCCATGGAGCTGGTTAACAAGGAGCAATAGAATGAAAAACGAGCAATGATCGGTCCAGTGGAAGGGAGGAATGTGCTGGATGTGAGACAGCAGGGAAGATAGAGTTATCCTTACCCTAGACATGCAGAGCCTACTGGAGGGACCTCCCTTCCCAGTCCTTTCGGGACAGGATCTCACTTGTGCTTTTCTTCTTCCAGGAAAAAGATGTGACTCCCGATAAAAACCTCCTGAGCAAGGTGAGAGATGCTGCCCTGTGGCTGGAGTCCTCAGACACCAGACTCCCCAAGCCTTCCCACTCCTCCACTGCCTCCATTGCTGACTTCTTCCTCGCCCTGACTATCTGCAACTCTGTCATGGTGTCCACAACCACTGAGCCCAGAAAGAGGGTAAGGACCAGTGATGGTTGGGAATGGGGGAAGGGAGAGAGAAAAGTATAAAGGCAAATCGGAAAGGAGAAAACCCTGATCATAAAGAGATGACCCTTTGGTGTTAACCACAGCATCATCAGTCCATCACTGTGAAACCTGGATCAGGCATGTGATCTTCCTAGGTCTGTTTTCCTCTTTATAAATTAAATGGGAAAAGTCACACACATCCACTGCTTGTGTGACTTTCAACCTATCCACATGTAAGGCAGATAATGAGTAAATATTTATTGAGTATTTGGCTGTGTGCCAAGTCCCATGTTAAACACTTTACCTACATTCACCATCTAACCCTTACAACCCTGAAACATGATGTGGGATATGTTTGGATTTAACAAGTGGAGTCTCAGGTCTTGATAAGTAAGGAGGTATAATTAATGCACAGCAGAACTATCTGTGTAGCTCTGTCATGGTTCCCAATATTATACCTGCATCTGCTTTTATATGGGGGTTAAAATTAATTAGCTGCCGGGCGGTGGTGGCGCACGCCTTTAATCCCAGCACTCGGGAGGCAGAGGCAGGTGGATCTCTGTGAGTTCGAGGCCAGCCTGGGCTACCAAGTGAGTCCCAGGAAAGGCGCAAAGCTACACAGAGAAACCCTGTCTCGAAAAATCAAAAAAAAAAAAAAAAATTAATTAGCTTATGTGTTATGTTCTTTCCTCAGGAATAATGCAGATATGTGGTTACCTATATGAAGTTAAACAATGAAATCTGCTAAGGGTAGATGGGTCTTCAGTTACCTACAGACCCATCCAAGCTTCCTACAAGTCACTGATAAGAATGATTTGGTGCAACTTGTCGCTACCAAACCAAGAAAACAGAATTCAATAGACTATAACTTCCTCTCATTATGCCCAAATTTCAAACCACTCAGAAACATCACTTCCTGATCAAGCATTTTCAGTGACACATAGGAGACAGGAAGCATTATCTGAACAAGTAACTATTTTTGAGAAGTGCTATTTTGGAAAAACTAGCATCCAACTTCAGTTTCAAGCTAATGAGAAGGCTTACTCTAGCACATAGCTCTGAGCTAATGACTGGACCCAGGCTCAGAACTGAATCCCAGCTCTATTACCAAGACTCTAGGTTATCATGGCAAATTTATTCACCATCTGGGTGCCTTGTTTCCACACTCATACTGATGGCAACCCATCAAATTTCAGGAAAGAATAAATGTGATGATTCACACCCAGAGAAAGCAGCTTACCATATAATAAACTGTGAGAGAGTGGGTACTCTTGAGTGTCTCACAATTATCTGTGAGAGAGTGGGTACTCTTGGGTGTCTCACAATTAACTGTGAGAGAGTGGGCGCTCTTGAGTGTCACACTTTCATCTCCCTTGTTTCTTTCCACCATGACCAGAGTGGGATGCTCAGAAACTACAGGATTATGAGCACTGGCCATGCCTAGAAAGGCAGGCCTAGGAGGAATCATCTAAGCTAACACCCTCTTTCTATGAGTGGGGTCAGCTGAGGTTCACAGAACATATGGGTCTCGTCTATGATGACCACAGGAGACCCAAATAACCCACTGACGGCAAAAGGATCTTCATATTCTGTATGCATACGAAGCCTGCGTGCTTAGAGTAATTTTGCCCTTTCCTCATTCAACCGCAGGTTACCACGCCCCCCTCCAACAAGGCTCTGGGGACGTCCTTGGAGAAGATTCAGCAGCTGTTCCAGAGGCTGAAGCTGTTGAGCCTCAGCCAGTCATTCTCCTCCACCGCCCCCTCGGATGCAGACCTAGGAGAGAGTCTGGGGCCCGCCATGCCCACCACAGACTCAGAGGACAAAGATGATGTATCTGTATGTAGCGGAGACTGTTCCACGGATGGCGGTTACAGAAGCAGCACATGGGAGCAGGGGGACGTCCTGGGGTCCGAGTCAGGGGCTTCTCTAGACGAGGGGCTGGAGGCCCCAGCTCTCAGCCTGGATGGACCTGAGCTCTGCTATGAGGCCGAGAGCCCTGATGAGGCAGCTCTCGTGCATGCTGCCCGTGCCTACAGTTTCACACTGGTGTCCAGAACACCTGAGCAGGTGACCGTGCGTCTACCCCAGGGCATCTGCCTCACCTTTGACCTTCTCTTCACACTGGGATTTGACTCTGTCCGGAAGAGAATGTCAGTGGTGGTGAGGCACCCGCTGACAGGTGAGATCATTGTCTACACCAAGGGTGCTGACTCAGTTATCATGGACCTGCTAGAAGATCCAGCCTGTGGTGAGTTCCCCTTATCAGGCCCAGGGGCACAGGTGCTATAGTCCCAGAGGCAGTGTGGCATGGTGATAGGGAACCAAAGTTACAAGTCACTTGCTGCACCTAGCATGTCCCAACAGGATTCTGGGCTCTCAAAACAAGGTCCTTAGAACACACTGAATTTTCCATCACCTTGACCTAGAGAATTGGGATGTTCATTCATACACTCAAGACTTTATAAGGTCTTCTATATGAAAAACCATTTTACCTTCACTTTATCCAGTTTCCAGATTTCTACACTCATTAAAATATTCATTATGCATATCCACACCCTGTTTCTTTCTACCTAAACATACATTAGTCATACCTAAGAGCACACCATGATCCTTCAAGTGTCCCTGTTTATTATCATTTTCTCCCGTGCCCCACTCCCTCGATGCACCAAGATAGATTTTCATAAACTTGCACAGAGCCAGAAAAATGTTCCAAAGTCCCTACGTGTCAGTGTCCAATATCAGAGAAGCATGAATTAGTGTGCAGCCGCATCCTGGTTGCTAACAAGGAGAAGACAGTGATAGGGTTATGATTCTCCCAGGATAGTAGATCCTAGCCAAGCTTCAGAATTGCCCAGGCAGCCCAGAGCCTCCTGCATTATCAGCTGTGGATCACAGCCAAGAGGTTCATGGGGACTGATTAGTGTTTAGAATGAGAAGGGAGCTAATTAGTTCGCTTCATCCCTAGACTCTGGCAGACAAGTGAATTCAGTGCTTCTGAGTCGAGGAAGCCATAGTGCTCTGTCTCTGGGCAACAGAGTCACGTTACCCTGGAGACGTTTGTTTACTCCTCCTGCACTTGATTGCAAAAACGGGTTGGAGATCCTGCCAATAAAAAGCACAGTCAGTGTTACTGTGTTAAAAAAAAAAAGAGGCAGAGCTTTGAAAGGGAGGGGAGAAATAACATCAAGTTTAGTGAACTTGTAGAGGGGGAACCCAAGGGTTCACAAGTGGTGAGCTTCCAAAAGGATTGTTTCTGAAGATAAAATATTGTATATGGTGCTCAACTAGGCATTGCATGCATGCATGAAGACCATGCTTAGGTACTTAGAACAACAAGGAAATAATATTTGAAAGGATGTTTATAGTGTATGAAATAGACTGACTGGACTTCCTTATACTTAGTGAGATCACTGTTAGGAATTATATTTTTACCTTTGTACTGTACAAAGGAATGGGTGAGGTATTCAAATTCTATTCACTACTGAGGGTCTCTCTACAACCTCTGTCCAGCACTGGTAAGGGATTTCTGAAGTTTGCATTGCTCAGATTTACAGCCTGCTATGATAGATGAGTGATGCCTGTCACAGCTTAGATAAAGGAAGTGACATTATCATCGGTCCTGCCCCTCCCCAGCCAGCCCAGCCCCAAAATATTCTTACTGTCTAATAGAGAAAAAACAAATGACTTCAGAAAAAAAATATGCTACATAGAACTTTAACACAGGGATTTTGAACAAGGCAGTGAGGTATTTTTCACACTATAGTTACAGGAAATGCAAAAGCTATTTTTTTTTCTAACACCATCCCTCATATTGAGAGAAAGCCTAAGTCAGCAAACTGCATATGCTGAAGAACTCTGCTAATGAGATCCAGGTTTGCAGCTGTCTTGAGACCGAGCTTGACAAGAACTAAAGTAGATGACAGAGAGGATGATGGATTGTCTAAGTTTCAGAGAACAGTTTGCAAAGTTGGTTGGCTCTGCGGGCACGACTGGCAACTAAAAACATACCTCGGGTAACAAGGAAGACTGAAACTCCTAGCCCCTGACATCCACCTGAGGATACCTTTGTATTAACTTCCAAGGCAGTTCTCTTGTAGGTAGATGTATTGGAGCAATTTCTTAGATTACCTCCTTGCTTTAAGTAGCACTTTTTCCAGCCAGGCTTTTGAAGAAAACCTATAAGGAGCAGACCACATGGGGACTCTTAAAATTATCATTTTCCAGGGCAGCCTTTCATCACAAGACCTCTTCCACGTTCCTAGGGAGGGCTGGGAAAGGGGAATCCTCCTTTAAACCTGGTGTGGTTACCTAGGAAGATTCTGGAGAGCTGAGGGCAAAGCTCCCTGAGTATTTGCCCATGGCTTCATGAGAAATAACAATTATTTGACAGTGAGTGATATTGATGTGGAAAAAAAGCTGAAAAGAATCCATGCCCGGACCCAAAAACATCTGGACTTATATGCAAGAGATGGCCTTCGAACCCTGTGCATTGCTAAGAAGGTAAGAATAAACCCCTGTAGGCATGCTCCGTGTGTGTGTGTGTGTGTGTGTGTGTGTGTGTGTGTGTGTGTGTGTGTGTGTGTACGTGAAAGAAAAATCTAGCTTTCTGGTCTCCCTGAGAATCTGAATCTTCACTGAATGGCACCAATCACTATACCTATGTAGCAGCTGATGCTTGTGATGAGGGCCATGGTGACGTATTCAGCTGTGTTCTGCTCTTGCCTACAATCCCCATCACCAGCTGTTGCTTTACCCTTGCCCCAGATGTGGCCATACAGATCACCCACCTCTTGCTCTCAGATACTTAACTTTGCAGGCCCTGCAAAACAGGGGGCTTTGAATGACAGAGCAAGGTCATCTGATGAGGTATGCAATGTCTAATAGGAATGCCATGATGCTCATGTATTTTAAGATGGCTAGAGGTAGTTTCTCCTCTGCGTCTCCCAGGGCTGCTCATATGCTTCATGATGTTTAGTACAGCGTCGAGATTAAACATACTCACTTTAAAGCCAGGCCTGTCCGGGCACCTATCTCACCACCGGCTGACGTGTCTTTAGGACAGCAACCACAGCTTACAATGTTCTCTAGGGCCTATAATTATACCCTTACCACTGTCTGCTTTCCATAAGTCTGTGTCTATTTTGTCTCCTGTTATGGACTGTACATTTCTCAAATGTAAAAGAGCCACATGTGGTCAGGTTTGGCGGTGCACGCCTTTAATCCTAGCACTCAGGAGGCAAAGGCAGGTAGATCTCTGTGAATTCTAAGCCAGCCAAGGCTACATCATGAGATCCTGTCTCAGAACAAACAAAGCCTATGTCCCTTGATTTTTCCCTATAGTGCCACTCAGAGGGACTCAATATATATTTAGTGCTTGTATAAAAGAATTACTCAATTGTAAAAGAGAATGCAGCTGGGTGGTGGTGACATATGCCTTTAATCCCAGCACTAAGGAAGCAGAGGCAGGCTGATCGCTGTGAGTTCAAGGCCAGCCTGGTCTACAGAGTGAGATCCAGGTACAGGCCCAAAGCTACACAGAGAAACCCTGTCTTGAAAAACCAAAAAAATAAAAGAGAATGCAAACATATAAACATGGTGGCCCCAAAGTGCTGTGGACTCCAAAGAAGAAAGACATAGCACCTCTGTATGTTTGACAACCTGCCTGGTAGAGTGTTCTACAGGCTGTGGAAAATAGGGCTACTGTTTTCCTCTCCAGCCTCATGTCTGGCCCTTCACTTTACTTTTCATCTCCATTGGCTGATGCATTATCAGATCCAGGATGGGGTCAAGTTCATGGCTGTTTCACAGCCTTTGCACTTGTTCCTCCTCATGACTCCTAGAATTGGACCCTTTTAAAATATTTTTATTTTTATTAAGTTCCTGAGAATTTCATACAATGTATTTTGATCATATTCACACACCCCCAACTTCTCACCTTAACTTCTCCAGGAACTGCCCTACCTCCTTATCCCCTCAATGCTATGTCCTCTTTTGTTATATAATAACCCATCAACTCCAATTTATGCTGTCCATATTCTGGGCATAAGGCTATCTACTGATATATGGACTCCTTGAGTCTTAGTTTGCATGTTACCTGACAAGAAGATCTTACTATCCAACAGAGAGCCACAACCCCAACAGACTCTATAGTTTATCCTTTTTATTATCTGCATAGTACTCCTTGAAATGATCTATTCATTTACATCGCTTACCTGACTAAAATGTCTCACCCTCCACCAGCATATAATCTGTGGCATCCTGAGACCTTTTTTGTTATTCATCTCCAGAGCCCTGAGCACAGTAGGGACTCAGCAGATGTTTGGTGGTCGTGAAACATACGAATTAATCTGTAATCAATTTATGCATTCAAAATTTCACTATGGAGAATTCTGCACCCAATGAAGTCCAAGCAGACATATCGGAAGCCCAGCACATGAGGAAGAAGAGAGGACTCCATTTGCTTATCCACTCAAGGTTACTAATAATCCTCTTCTTGTTTCATAGGTTGTAAATGAAGAGGACTTCCAGAGGTGGGCCAGTTTCCGGCGTGAAGCTGAGGCATCCCTTGACAACAGAGAGGAGCTTCTGATGGAGACAGCCCAGCACCTGGAGAATCATCTCACCTTACTCGGTAGCTGCAAATAAGGCATCACCACATTAAAAAGACAGAAAGGGGAATGCTACACATTAGCAAACCAGCTCTTGGCCAGGATTCTGATGCCACTACAATTTTGTCTCAATTAGGAGCCTTCCCTGGGTGTTTCCAGATATTTGGCATAATTGGGCCATGCCAGCAACCAGCCCGGCTTCCTGGGGATGTTCTGAGAGCATTCCCGGACTCCCTGACGGAAGAAACCTATGAATTTGGCTTCTTCCTCAACCACAAACTCCTTTGCCCATTCAAATGTTTGTTGTCTGCCTACTATGTGCCCCAAGTAGCATGCTAGACTTTGCAGCTACACCGAGAAATGCAAACCACAGCCTCTACCTTCCCACTTCTAGATCGCTCAGAGTCTAGCCATCTAGATGGGATGGTTAGACAAGTCATTTCATCACTCAGCAAGTGGTAAGATCTGAGCCAAAAGATGTAGAGGTGGGAGACAAATGCAAAATAGGAGGTTTCAACCTCATACTGGGACCAAAGAGGCTCTTGGAAGGCCGCTAATTGAAAACAAAATGATAAGCTGTTCAGAAAATGGGGAGAGGGAGTGTTCATGACCGAACAAAGGGACTAAATGAAAGGCGGGAAGTGAGGTCTGAGGAGAGGTGGAAATGCAGAGATCTGCTTTAGCTGGACCACAGAATGTAGAGGAGAATTGACAGGAGGTGAAGAGGCCAGCAGAACCCAATTTATGATGTGCCATGTAAATCATATGCTAAACATTTACAGGGTACTTTAGTAAAACCACCAGGACCACTGCTATAGAAAGGGTAGACTGAGAAGCCAGGGGCAAGATGAGAAGTACTGAGGCTGCTTAAGAGATGGGGTGGATGTCTGTTGGAAGAAGAGCATTGCAAGCTGAAAAGTGAAAGCTTTGCTTAGGAAGATGAATCTCCTCCTGCCCGGGGAAAGATGCCCATGACTTTAATCACTCTGAGGCCATCAGGCTGGAAGAGCAGCATCAGGAAGGAGTTTGGGTGTAGGGGCTCTTTCCCAGCCCCCTTCTAGAAAGACACACATGAAGCCAGGCGGTGGTGACGCACACCTTTAATCCCAGCACTTGGGAGGCAGAGGCAGGTGGATCTCTGTGAGATCAAGGCCAGCCTGGGCTACCAAATGAGTTCCAGGAAAGGCGCAAAGCTACATAGAGAAACCCTGTCTCAACCCTCCCCCCCCCCCCCCCAAAAAAAAAAAACAACAAAGAACATGCACTGCCATGAGCAAAAGCCATCATTGCATAAGAGTGAGGCTTCACACTAAAGGGAGCAGCTTAGTGCAGTTCAAAGAAGAAATTGTTTCTCTCTAGCACCTTCAGCTCCTTGTCCTTTGCCTGGGCTGCAGAGGCCTGTGCGTGTTGCCTCATGAGCCCTGACACTTCTAAAGCTGGACACAGGAATTGTTTTCACAAGAACCAGAAGGTAGCTAGTCTGGAATATTCTACCTGCCATACAAGGCCGCAGGTAGTCACCCCCATCTGGGTTCCCACCACTCTTTCACATCCTGGACATGTCTTTAGCTTCAGGGTAGCAACAAGTCTCAGCTGCAGGAGATGTTCAGCAGCTAGCTCTGGTGAGGAGCTCACTTGTTGGAGTCCAGTCATCTTCCCTGTCTGGGAGAGGCATCCACAGTCTTCCTGTTTCATTTTCCCTTTCACACAGATTAATGTGTTTCCTCCTCCCTCCTTCACACAGCCTCGCTGTACTATAAATCGACTTCAGAAGTTCACCTTGCAGGCTGAACCTCACAGAGAAAGATGATATTTAAGCCGTCACTATCCATAGAGTTGTTTACCTGTGTATTTGTACCCAAAATACAAAACAGGCACATTTGAAGAGAGATGGGTCCCTTTTGTCACCCCAAGGTGGCTGGGAAATGTGACTTGTTGGCAGATTTCCTGTGACCACCAAAAATATTGCATGGCCTTCACACTAAATCTCAAAATATGAGTTGATTTTTCAATAGGCAGCCAATGTCACTGCTTTGCCAACGTTTTAACCACTCCTGATTGTTGAAAGAAACAAAGCCTTTGCTTTGACTCTGAGTGAAATGATTAGCCACTAGTCTATAGCCTGAAATGAATCTCGTTTTAAGTGCAGGCTGAGTTTTTGCTTAAGCACTTAACAACTATTCAATATCTGGGGATGGATTCATCAGGGTTGAGGCAAAGCTTGAGATCATCCACAGATGACGGCATCTGCGTGTCTAATTCTCTCCGAGAATAGTAGCAAAAAATTGAGGCCCTGTTAAATCTGCCGTCATCAGCTGCAGAATGAAGGTTCCTATCTCATCTCTTCCACACCCATTGCCCTGTGTCACTACAGGCCACCACCAGGTCTCCTCTGCACTCCTGCTCAGCCCCTAAGAATCTCTCATCCAGCCTCTCCCATCTCCCATCCACTCTCTAGAATGATCTGAAAATGTAAACCTGATCCGGTCCCTCCTCAGCTCACATCCTCTAATGGCTTTCTTTGCTGCAAGATAAATCGCCTATCTATCAAGGCCCTGATATGGCCCGGAAGCCCTTCTCCCTCCCTCTCACATTCTCTTCTGCCTCGTGTTTAGTTGTCTAAACTCTAGACTGTCAAACATGCAGATCCCATTACCTTCACCTCTGTGACTGATATTCCAGGTCTGAACCAACATGGTCTTTCAGCAGGAAATTGTCCTTTACTTTCAAGGTGAAGCTCAGCATCAACTCACATAGCACTCTGACCTTGCCACATAGCTCAGCTACAAACCTTCATCCAATGACTTGAGTTCTGGGCAGGTACCAATTGTGCTAGTTAGTGTTGCTATTGCTGTGGTAATACCATGACCAAAAGCAAATTGGGGAAGAATAGGTTTATTTGGCTTATGTTTCCACTTTACTGTTCAACACTGAAGGAAGTCAGGACAGGAACTCAAACAGGGCAGGACCCTGGAGGCAGGAGCTGATGCAAAAACCATGGAGGGGTGCTGTTTAATAGCTTGTTTTCCATGGCTTGCTCTGCCTGCTTTCTTATAGAATACAGGACCATTTGCCCAGAGGCAGCCCCATCCATAACGAGCTGGGCTGGACCCTCCTACATCAACTACTAATTAATAAAATGCTGTACAGGCCTACCTACAGCCAATCTTATGGAAGCGTTTTCTCAACTGGAGTTCTCGTCTCTCAAATGACTTTAGATTATGTCAAGTTGACATAAAATTAGCCATCAAAGGAATAATCTTTATCTAGTTCATGGCTGTATCCTAGGGGCACAGACTAATACACAGAAGATATTTGATAAACACTGCTTGGCTGTGTAGTACTTTGAGAAAGTAAGCAGTCATGCGTTTGCTGTAACTGAGCTCCCACATCTTTGGACTTTCCAGGAGCCACTGGAATTGAGGATCGACTCCAAGAAGGAGTTCCAGACACCATTCGCTGCACTTCGGGAGGCTGGAATCCAGCTTTGGGTTTTGACAGGAGATAAACAGGAGACTGCAGTCAATATTGCTTATTCTTGCAAACTGCTGGATCAGACAGACACCGTGTACTCCATTAACACAGAGAATCAGGTGAGGCCAAAGAGATAGGTGGGAGCAATAGACTGAAGCCAGTTTAGGGAGGGATTGAATGTTATATATGCAGCAACCCCTCAGCCAACTCTTAGGATCTTGGACCTCAGAGGATCCAAGGAAGGATCTGGAGGACATTCAGCCCAGTATTCAGTAACCTATCCACACACTTACTTAACTGTTCATTTGGATGCTGCTACTTATCTCCCTACTTTACAGGTAAGGACATTGAAAGCCCGCAAGGCTCAGTCTCTAGCCCAACAGCTTCCCCTGCTACTCTGTGAAAACAACCAAGTCTAGAATTCTGCTCTTGCCAGGCTAGAGCAAGTCACATATGCTGCACTGTTTACTCAATTATCAGATAATAGTCCACCTGTTGAAAAGTCCACATAAACTGAAATTACTCAGAGTTTAAATTTTCATCACCAATTTGTATGTCGTGTAGCAGGACCCTCGGGAAATAATGCCTTCAGCTGGTATGTTTTGATGGGATGGGAGACTGGAAGAAAGGAACAAAGTCCTAAAACAGTCATTTCCACCCGGAGCAGGTTGTAGTTCACAAAGAGTGAGGACCGGGAGAGTGCTGTGTGAAATCTAACCAAGTGTCTTCCTCCCTGTCGTACAAGTTTGTATTAGGAGGGTGACTCCTCTTTTCCTGGTGCAAATGTCAAAAGAGAAGTGAGGAGTGTGGAAAATGAGTAATGAGATCTATCCTATCAGAGGGGGCAGGGATGTGAGTCATGGAGACAAGGAGAGCACTGTACCCAAGGGATGGTGAGGAGCAGAACCTGGCAACCTAGTATAGCCCTGGGAAAGACTGAGTGGGAGGCTGCCAGAGAAGGAGAGAGAATTCAGGCCTCTCACTGGCTGGTCTAGACCCCAGAACAGAAGGTGGGAAAGATTTATAATTGATTGTTAAACCATGAAGAAAGATGCATTATTTGAATATGTATATATTCACACCTGTCTACATCCCAGGACCCACTAATCCTACAAGATTAGCCTTCCTCAGCCTTTTCCCTGGGAGTAAGTAGTAGATACATAAATATGTTAAACTAGAAAGTAGGAATATACACTCTAAATCTCCGATTTATTTAAACCCTAGTTTAATGTAATTACCTATTCAGTGAATATTTTATCCAAGGGTTTTAGTTTGCCTAGCTATAAACACATTTAATTCTAGTATCTCTTTTGTGCATATATATATATATATATATATATATATATATATATATATATATAAGCAATAAACAAGTTTTATGGGGTCTGCCTAGATATCTAGGTTCTCATATATATAATAAGGGACTAAGTATTCAATGACTAAAAATGCATTTCAAAAAAACTAATAATAACAATCATTGTTACTGTTATTATTGAGAACCCCTTTAGAGCGTCATATGCTCCAAACAACATACTTCCTATCTTTCTTCCTCTCAGCTGTAAAGCATGGATTTAAAATACTTATTTTACAGATTGCTGGAAGGAGTAAATAAGATCAGAGTAAAGTACTTACTTAGTCCCTACATTTGTTAGCTGTTGTTCTATGACAAGTTGTCCCCAGAGTTTAGCAGCCATAGCAGACCTTTATGATGCCAAGGTCTGAGTTAGAAACCTGGAGGTTTCTGAGCTGGGGCCTGTGGATGAAGGTCTCAGTGAAGTTGCAGACCACCTTTCCAGGGCTCTGAGGCCCGATGAAGCTTCCACTGTGAAGGGTTCACAGGTAGGGAGGCACTCAGCTTTCAAGCTGACCCCCACAGCTGTTACTAGACCTCAGCTCAAAGTCCTCTGGGCTTTGCCACAGGCCATTCCACAGCCATGCAGCTGGTTCCTCCCAAGGCAAGCCAACTGGAGAGAGTGAGAAAGAGTTCTGCAGTAGAAAGCCAACTTGCATAACCTGCTTAACTAAGTTACACCCCAATGTTTGGTGGTGGTGGTTATTGTTGTTGTAAAATTCTCTTCACTGAAGGGAGTCATCAGGTCTAGATCACTGTGACTGGAGGAAATTACTCCAAGCACTGGTTACTGCATTTTCCTGACAAAATGTTAAGCATTCATGGACTAGAACTATTGTGATTAAAACTTGGAAATAAGTAGATTCAGGTTTACCTGTGAAATTTATAGCTCCAGTGACTGTGGGCCAGTACTGGAGGAATTTATATAACCAAGACCAACATCTAGCAATAATCACCTCGTTATCTTTCTTAGACAAATGCTCTGGTAAAACTGTAGACCCAAAACCAGTTCCTGTGGCCCCTCCAGGCTTTGTGCACATCCTACTGTGTGCAACAAGTAATTTAGCATCTTCTAGAGGAGAACTCAGGAAAATGAGCTAGCTGCCTCTGCTCCAGGAATCACTCCATTGATGGCTAGACAGAAGTCACTAGATGGAGTTTCTCTAAATCTGTCACTTCAGGAGCACGTTTGCAAAATCTACCCAAATCCATCTATTACTTTACCTATTTCTCTTAATGATTTCATTGAAATTAACTCATTTGAATAATATTTACTTAGAATAGATTTTTAGCATTTTGACTAATAAAGAAGTACCATCCTTTGCCGTGGATAAAAGAACCTGATAGGGCTCAGGGGATGGCTGAAAGAACAAAGTACTTGTGGCATAAGCATAGGATCAGAGTTCAGATCCCTAGCACCCATATGCTAAGTGGGCATGGTGCCTGCCTGTAATCCCAGCACATAGAAGGCTGAGACAGGGAATGCTCAGGGCAAGCTGGCTAGATAGACTAGCCAAATTGACAAATTCTAGCTTTAGCAGGAAACCCTAACTCTATAAAGTGGAACATGATCAAAGCAGCATCCAACATCCACCTCTGGCCTCCAGAGGCACATACACATTCACCAACACATATGTAAACTTCCATGCACAAATGCATGCATGCCACATTTGCACATGGAAAAATACAGTCCATATGAGTACTGCATGTTATTAAAATTACTTATGCTATTATCTCTGTTTTCTCAAGCTTTATTTAAAAGTGATGTTTATAAGAGTTGAAGATATATCAGAAGAATAATTAATAGCAAGATATGATTTTATCACTGATAAAATTCAAACTGGTAGAAAAGGATTGCTAATTAAAAACAACTTCCTCTCTGCATTTCAAAGTAAGCATCATTTGGAAAATCATAAAACTAGCATGATAGTGGTACAGCTTTAATCACAGTACTTGAAAAGGGAAGCAGTAGGATCACAGGACTTGTAAAGGGAAGCAGTAGGATCACAAGTTCAAGGCCAACCTGGGCTGTATGAAAAGACCATCTCAAAGAAACAGAAATAACAGAGAATATTCTTTGAACCAGTAAGAACTTCACATCCATGGTCAGTTCAGACCAACATGAAAAAACCTTCATAGCACAGTTCTTAAAACCTCTGTGGAGCAGACCAATAGATAAACACAGGGCAGTGGTTTGCTTTTGAAGTTAGGAAGCCACGTTTGAAGAAGTCAAGATCGTGCCTCACTACTAGGTTAAGTTGACATTGAGTAAGTTACTAAGTTACTCATCATTTCAATCTCCTCATCTCTAAATCTTGACCAGGAATCCCTACAAAAACATCAAAAGGGGCAACAGGGAGCAGGGGGAGTCTAGAAGAGACTGAAACCAGTTTATATAACAGCATGAAATATTATCAGTGTCTACCAGTACATTAGTGTTGGTTTTTATTGTATACCCACCTCAACTCAGTTGCCTTCTTGCTGTGCAAGTTTTATTTTAATTCCTAATCACCTTCTCCTATTCTGGTCATTAATTTGTTTCAAAATTAGTATAGTTTAATGCTGCTTCAAATGCTGCAGAGAAATGTACAGTGAACTTAGAGAAAAATTCCTAAACAACCTATATGGTAAGAGTTTTACAATTATCTTACAAAAATAAAGGTAAAGCTTTAACATACAAGGTTGCTCACTAATACTGTATGACTCTCTACAGGAAACCTGTGAGTCCATCCTCAACTGTGCATTGGAGGATGTAAAGAGTTTTCATGAACCACAACAGCCAGCCCGAAAACTCTGTGGGTGCCACATGCCATCTAACATGCCAACTGTTAACTCAAGAGCTCTGGCTCCTGAAGTTGGACTGGTCATTGATGGGAAGACACTGAATGCAATTTTCCAGGGAAATCTGGAAAATAAGTTCCTGGAGTTGACCCAGTACTGTCGGTCTGTCCTGTGTTGCCGCTCCACCCCACTCCAGAAGAGTATGATTGTCAAGCTGGTGCGAGACAAGTTGAGCGTCATGACTCTTTCCATAGGTATCCATCATGCTGGGATGTGGGTGGCATCTTGGCAGGGATGATGATCTGGGTCATCTAGGAAAGCTGACATGCTTAGGCTGAGGGTCATTGCCTTTGATAAAAATCACAGTCGAGACGTGGCTATTAGGTGACAAAATGGGGGTCACTAAATTAGAGCAATGATCAAGCTCCTAGAACTGGCCAGTTAACTAAATAAAAATCCAATCTTACAGGGAGGTCACTGCTAACAAGGGCTAGGGACTCAAAACATGAATGTAGGGGTTTTTTTTTTGTTTGTTTGTTTGTTTTGTTTTTAATATTTTTACCAGAAACCAAGATAGCACCACTAGGAGATACCATCCAGTGCCCTTCTAGTTTACCCATGGTAATATCTATGGTAGCTATGAATTTGCTATTCTTCTGAGGATAGGGGACTGGTAGAGAGATTTCAAAACATTAGGTGAGCTCACTTTTAATTTCGTATGCTAGTCTCTAAATCCAAGGCCAGCACCAACCATATTCTTAATCCATTCTGGTTGGCTGATGATAAATTGCTCAGAGGGGCTTGAACAAATCAGGTCAAAGCACAGAAATAAATACTTCTCACTGAGTACCTCCCAGGCATAACAAGCCTGGTTTACAAGAATCTTCACAATCTGGTCTCTACTAACTGTCTGACAGTGTCTCATCATGACCACATTTCATTCCTCATCACTGGGTTCTTCATGTTCCCTTCAAATAAGTTATGTGCCGTGGTCCTCGCCTCCTACCTATCTTGCCCTTTTCTGGGATTCCCATTTCTCATTTAGGCCCAATATCTATTGTCCCTTCTGTGACCACCTCTGCAATAGTTTACAGATTCCTGGACTTCCAGAGATGGGGTCTGCTTCATTCAATATTTGATCTCATGATCATCATTCACTATTTGATCTCATGATCAGCACATTCCATACATTTCATACATGTAGTAAATACAGCCACTCCCTCCTCATCCCTCAACCCCCCCCCACACACACACACAGCAGCCAAGCCTCACTTTCTATCATTTTAGTTGCCTTTGGGCCTAAGAGTAGATAACCATAGAAATAGACATTCTTGAGTCTAAATAACTATTGTAGTATATTGTTTTAATTTACTATAATATTATATGTTAGTTATTGTTACCTTTTATTGGGCATAATTTATGGATTAAAATTTATTATCATTACATATGTATATAAAAATATATTTAAAAAGCAAAACAAAAACAAAAAAAATAGTCTATAGAGTATCGCACCCTCCATGGTTTCAGACACACATAGGAAGTCCTGGGAGGAAGCCCTCACAGACAAGGGTAACTAAATCACTCTGTAGATGGTTCTAGCCTCTCTTCTTCCTCTGATGTTCCAGAGATCTGAAAAATATTATGTTCTTTCCTCAGGCTTCATGTGCAATATAAAAACTGAATTTAAAAACTAGAGGATCAAACACAGTGGCACAGGCATATAACCCAGCACTTAGGAGGCAGAGGTAGGAGGACCCAAAATCCAAGGTCACTCCCACCACACTAGGTCAGTCTGGACTATATAAGATATATAAGACAATGAAAGGAACAGGTCCCTAAGCAACTACATTGCTACCTCAATGCTGTGAATTGTCCTCTTCTGTAACCCAGATAGACAATAGGCAATAGCCCAGCACATATTCTCTGAGGTTAGAGATTGGTCTCACTCCCATAGCAACAGAAACAAACCCAATGGGGCAAGAAATAGCATGATTCCACACCTCTGCTTCTCCTGATGTGCCAACAAAAGTTAAAGCTTAGATTTATTCTACCTTCAAAAGGATTAAAATTATGGACTGCTGTGCTATTGAAAAAAGAATTAATATAATAACAAAGTCTACCTAGAAAGGCAAATACTAGATTTTTAATTGACATAATTGTACAAATTTATGGGGTACAATATTAATGATAACATTTTAAGCTCAATTATACTTGATGCCAAATAATTAGGGAAAATTATTTTCTCTCCTCTCCAATTCCATATTTTCTGTGATGAACAATGTAAACTTAATTACAGCTTATATATGAGAAGCTTTTAGGGGAAAAAAAAGTGGGACCAGGAAAAGAATACAGTCAACACAATCTATAATGGGAGTTATCAAAACATAGCCCACAGGCTGTGTCCAGCCTACTACATATTTTTGTGTGTAATAATGGTTTTTGTATTCTTAAGTGTAAAGTTTATAACTACCAGCCTTTGAGCAACAACAATTATTTGACTTTGTGGCTTCCAAAGTCTAAAATATTTACTGGATCCTTTAGAGTTCAGTTTGCTGAGCTCTGGCTTAAAAGATAAAGCACTGAGGAGAGTTGGGCTCTATAAGATGCCCTCGCTGTACAGAGCTATATGTGGCTTCTTCATTAAATACAACTTCCCCAGCCACGTTTCAATAGATAGAAAATGGCAGCAGTTTCTGTACTGGACACTGTAGATACAGAGTTCTTACTTCATCAGAGAACTGGGTATCTGATATATAGTCCTGATACTGGAGGTAGAGTATGGTGTGTGTGTGTATGTATGTGTGTGTATGTGTGTGTGTGTGTGTGTGTATTTTCATGGCCTCACTTCCAATTTCATGAAATCTCAATTCATTCAATGTGACTAGTATATCTCAGCCAAAAAAGTGATTCAACCTCACTTTTCCATATTCATACAGAAAACTGACTGTCGACCATCCCTTTGGATGTTAGACAGTCTCTGGGGATCTGGCTGTCCCAGCATTCTAGCCATCATGGTATGGTAGCTGGTGCAAGTCAAACTGAGGAGGAGAGGGCTCCTCGGCCTTGTGTTAGTTACCTGTTTGCCGTTGTTGTCATGAAATACCTGACATGAGGAGCTGTTTATTTGGTCAGTTTCAGTCCACTCCTGGCTCCACTCCATTCTCCTGAAGTATGAGGCAGAATACCTTGGTAGATGACTGAGGAATGTGACTCCATGGTGGAGTCTCACTTAGCGTTTGCTCTAGCTCTAGCGCGCACACACACACACACACACACACACACACACACACACACACACAAACTCATGCTGGTCGTGTGCTGGAATAGAAGTGCTAGCTCATGGCAATGAAAAGCTGAAAGAGAGACAAGGAGGCCAAAAGCCCTTCAAGGGCATGCCCCAAGTCACCCACTTCCTTTAGCCAGCCCCCACCTCCTTCCAGCTCCCAAGAATGCCATCAAATTATTAATCCATGAATGGGTTGTTCAGTTGATAAAGTTAGAGCCCTCATGACCCAGTCAGTTCTCAGTGAGTCGCCCCACCATCTGGGGAACAAGCCTTGAACACAGAAGCCTTTCATGGAACATGCCACATCAAAGTCCTAACAACCTCAGAATCAGAACAGAAAAACCCAAGTTCTAATACTTATGAGTGCCTTCAACAGATGGACTGCCCTGACCAAGTCTCAAAATGGGTCAGATTCTTGCTTTGCTCTTCAGCAAAATGTATTCTCACATTTGCAAAGGTCTTTCTGTAAAGGGTAAAGGACCACTCATGACTCTTTGGATCACCATTGGTGGGGGAGGATAATAAAAAATACTCATTGAAAGATCTAAAATAAATTGGGGTTTCTCATCCACAGTTTAAAAAAAAAAAAAAAGACAACTTTCAGGCCAAATACTGTAGCAGTGACATCCTATTTAGAGAAATGTTGAAAGAATTCAACTGTGCAAATGGGGACACTCTGAGATTTCTCATCACTGAGCTGTTGGACAAGGAATAAAGACACCCTGTGACCTCTCTCTTTTCAGGTGACGGAGCAAATGACGTAAGCATGATTCAAGCTGCTGACATTGGCATTGGAATATCTGGGCAGGAAGGCATGCAGGTAATGGACCTGTTAACGCTTTTTTCTTCCCTGCTCTCCTTCATTCTTACTGGAGATTTGAGGAATATCCCACGGTGCCAAAGAGACCTTCCTTTGAGTTTCATAGAATTCTTAACTGATGGTCAGGGGTGTCTTCCATGCCTCTGTGTCCTCTGTCATCAGAATCTTACCATCCGTCCTCCAAAAACAGAGGCACACTGAGGAAAAGTAGCTTTTTAAAAAAGGCAATGGTAGCTATAGTCGAAGGCTGCACAACATGTAAGCCCTTCTCGGACTCCACATACCCTTCATGTAACCTGAATGATAGACATAGGGACATTTGAAAATATTTTATTGCCTCATAAATTAATTGGTACAGTTTCATAGTATACCTAATTCTCTAAAAATTCCATTTGGAACACGCATACTTAAGCGAGATGATATAGTTCTTTCCCACTAAAACAGGCCCTATTTTGTGATTTTGAACCATCAGGGATCATGGTCTCACCATCAAGGAAGATATTGCTTAAATTCATTGCTGAGAATTAGGAAGGCATCCATAGGTCTCTGTTCCCCTTCAGATGTTTACCTTACGCCAGCAATGTTAGGTACTTCATATTTATATGTTACCACATGGAATTTTAATAATTATAGATTATAGATTATCAATCATTTTTTCAGATAGTAAAACTGAAGCTCAAGGAGTTGACGTAATCTGAAAAGTACTTATACCAAGATTTACAACCAACACATCTAAACCTCATTCTCTTAAGAATATGTAGACTGTATCTTATTATAAATAGCCCCAAGCATAAAATGCCCATCTTAACATCGTGTAAATCAACTTCCCAACCAACAGTGTCATCTGTAAATTATGCCAATAGTCTGCTTGAGTGGTACCCAGGGGTACTCAGGGGCTTGAGAATGACCCAATGGAAATCTGTTCTGGTTCACCCCTAGAACAGATACTAACACTGGGCCTTAATGAATGATTGCTGGATAAATGGATAGAAATAAGGGACTAAGTAGAGTACTGGCCCCTCTCACTTGCCCTTCTTGAATTCTGGTAATTTTTCAGCTTCCAAGAAGGGAGAGAGGGGTGTCAGAATCCAAAGATCCACCCAAGAGTGACTACATCACAAAGGACCATTCAGGCCCCGAATGCTGCTGACTAGAATAAAGCATGGTCCTTTAGCGAGCTTCTTTCGGGACAGTGGTGGATGAATGCATGAAAGCTGATGTCTCCACTCTTCCCTCCCAGGCCGTCATGTCCAGTGACTTTGCCATTGCCCGATTCAGCCACCTCAAGAAGCTGCTTCTTGTGCACGGCCACTGGTGTTACTCGCGCCTGGCCAGGATGGTAGTATACTACTTCTACAAGAATGTAGTGAGTATCCCCAGTGTAACCTACCACTCAGACCTTGTCGTCCTTGCTCTGTCTCCTCTGAATAGCAGATCAAGGGAGTTAGCCTACTGACCTGGACTTGGGATATAATTGTGTAACTTGGGGTAACACTGTTCATTTCTCCATTGGCCATAGTTTCCTCTCTAATTTTAAAACAGGAAGGGGGCTGCTATCGCTTGCTGTGATATTGTCATGAGAATTGCCTATGCTGTGTGGAAAGCACCTGGCACATAGGGACAGCATGAATGCTTATGTTGGTGGATCCTGGGATCAGATTAAGTCCCATATTCAGTCAGATTCCCATATTTAGTAATTGTCTCCAAATTTAGGTTTCTCCATCTACAAAATGCAGGTGATAATAGTTCCTTTCTCGCAAGTGCTCTGTGCTGGTCAGCTCTTTATTCATGTGGCAGAATACCTAGGATAATCAACTTTGAATTAGGAAAGATTTGGCTCGTTCTTCTGGAGATTTCAGTCTGTGGTTAGTTGGTTCATTTGTTTTGGGGTCAGTAGCCTGTAATAATAGTGATGTGTATTCTAAATAAAGGTTGGTTTCTGTCCTGATAAGGCCCCAAAGCAAGTACATGCCAGATGAGCTATTAAAGCTACCAAAGGCTCCTGTTTTTAAAAAGTCCAAGATTAATAGTGAGAAATCAAAGCATAGCTGGACCAAGGGATGAAACAAGGGACTGAGTTTCCATCACCTACTTCAAGGATCTTTGATCCAATAGAACTCAACTCCTTTTTGCATAAAGAAAAATAGGCAGTTAACACTGGGGTGATGGAAGACAAACATAGTAGCCTATAAAATTATATGTTTCCTCTTAGTCCATTGTTTTAGGATCCGACATAGTCATCCTTGTTCAGGAATGAACTTCTCTGTTCAAAGTTCAATGCATATGCATATGTAAAGAACAGCACAACAAAAATAGTATAAATTCAACCAACTGGATGGTGATATTGTCTCAACACTGTCTATGCAAGCAAGTCACTCCATTTGACTTGAAATTCACTCTGATCATGAAAGACAGTTTACTTAGAATTCAAATACCCTGCTTCATTTTTCTTTTGCATCCAAGGAATCATTCTTTGAATCAGCACAGCCTCCTCTCTGCATTAAATTTGTGAAACAGAAAGGAAACGTCTCCAGCCAGCCACGCTCTCAAAGCTCAAGTGATATTTATTTCTAGCATGTTGCCAAGCTCAAAACTGCAATACTCATGCTGTATTATCTCCCAGCTGCAATTAGAGGGTGGGGAACTATGACTTCCACATCCGAAACCAATTCCAGAGGGATTAAAACCCTGCCTGCTCTGAAATTTGAACAATGAATTAATTACTGTACTGGAACATCTAGGGAGGAAGAGCAGGCACCCAATCCAAGACATGCTGTCACGAGCTTCCCTGTGCTCCCTGAGAGATGCAAAGACTGTAGCTAGGAAGGGAAAGTGGGAACCAGCCTCTGGGGGAAGGATATACTCTGTGATATTAAATTTTCAAGATGAGTTGTCAGGACAAAACAAAGATTCACTTCATCTATTCACATAACTACTGATGTCTGCTGTATGATAGGCAGGATGCTAGCCACTGGACATAGCGTGGGGACTGAACCAGGGCGAATATTCCCTGACCCTCGGGGAGGTTTTGCCCATCTTGGCACAAGAAGCTTCTTCCATGAAAGGCTAGACAACAAATACTTTCTGCTTTGTTGGTCACGGATGTCTAGATGAATCTTACTATGGAACCCAAGGATAGGAACAGAAAAGGCCCAGAGTAACTAAAGAGAACTTTGAAACTTCAGGTACTTGTTGCTAGTTCTCAACTAGGGTAAAGTGAAGCTGAGTGTCTTGGAGCTATGAATATCATTGCTATAGTATTGATATTTATTAATTACATTCATTTAGAGATATGAGTGATACCCTCATAGGTGGTTAAGACTAATAGTAATGGATACTGCACATCTCATGTACTAGATGGCAATCTGTTGATGTGTTATAAATGTGTATCTCACATTTAATACATACAGGAGTTAAAGAACAGATTGTAGTTAGTGTTAGAACTATGACAGTATTAATGTGTTATTATTAATAATGATAATAGAGTTGGGGATTTAGCTCAATGGTAGAGCGCTTGCCTAGCAAGCACAAGGCCTTGGGTTCAGTCCTCAGCTCTGGAAAATAATAATAACAATAATAATGATGATGATAATAATAAATAGCCTCTTCGAAATAACATTGACCCTGTCAGATATGGTGGCATTTAATCCCAGTACTCAGGAATCTAATATAGGAGAATTGAGAGTTTAAAGTTATATCAAAACCATATCTCAAAAAAAAAAATTAACTCAGAAATTAGAGCAAGTCTTGCAAAAATCTGCTGAGTAAATGCTTGTAAGACCACTCCCCCCCACCCCCCATGCTTGGGTCTGAAACTCTGCGTTCCCTAAGGCTAGGTCCATACATCAAATGGCAGTGGGAACCCAGCACTCCTGGTAGGAGGATCTTGGACAAAAAAGAGTTGTCAAAACAAAAGTAAAGCCTGAGGTAGTGGCACATGCACGTAGTCCCAGCACTTGAGAGGCAGAGGCAGACCGACCACTGAGTTTGAGTCCAGCCCAGTCTACATAGTGTGTTTCAGTTCAATCAGGCCTCCATACTGAAACTGCGTTTTAAAGAAAAGGATGTATTTAAGCAGATTTTCTGTTCACCCTTCTGAAGGTGAACCATCACCATCAGGAAGGCATGTGGTAACCCTCATGGGGTCAACTTCCCATTAGGTTTCCAGCTCATGGACTAACTTGTATGAATTTTTTTCTGTTTGTATCCACAGTAATGTTTTATCATGACCTCTTCATACACTGCCATTATACATTGTTCTCATTCATTCACTCACCCACCCACCCACCCACCCCGCCCAAATCCATACCAATGTCCTCTTCCACCTCCCAGTTGGTCCCCTTTGTTGTCTCAATTATTCCCCCTTCTTTCTTATTACATGTATGACATTACCCTATGTCCCACCCCCTTTAAATTATCTCATCCATGATCCCTTCCAAGTTTCATGACCAAGGAACACACATTTGTAAATACCTTTAGATACATACCACATTTTCTTCATCCATTCATCTGGTTCCATTCCCTGGTTGTCATGAATGGTGCAACCATAAATATAGCCATGCAGTCTCTCTATGTGTTTACTATGAGTCACTGGGGTATTCATCAAAGCTGAGTCACATGACAGTTCTATCTTCAATTTTTGAGGGACCCTGTGTAGAGATTTCCACAGTAACCGCCCAAGCTATGTTCCTCCATCTGTAAGTGTTACTCCTCCATCGTCCTCTGTCATTTACTTTCTTGCTGTTAGCAGCTTAAACTTGTACTCCCTGATAGCTAAGGACAGTAAACACTTTTTCAAAGTCATTGGCCCATTTATTGGTTAGATAACTGTAATATTTAGTAGTTACAGTTATCTGTGGATCCTGAGTATTAATCCTGTTTCTGATGCACAGTGGACAATCTTTCTTTTGACATTAAAGTCCATGACTAGACTTTCACCCTGATGATGTTTCTGTGAGGACACTTATTAATTTCATCTAATTCTTCCTCAGTTTGGGGGATTATTGCTTGAACCATTGAAGCCCTATTCAGAAAATTCTTTCAGTGCCTATATCTTGTTTTCTCTCACAGCACTTTCAAAGTTTCAGGTTTTACATTAAAGTCTTTGATCTATTTTTAAGTTACTTCTGTACAAGATGTGAGAAGAATCTAGTTTCATTCTTCTACATGTGGACACCCAGTTTTCCTAGTGCCATTAATTTAAGAGGTTGCCTTCTCTCCAGTGTGACAGCTTTGTTAAAAATTAGACAATTATGGCATTAGAGAGATTGCTCAGTGGTTAAGAACACCACTACTCTTCCAGAGGTCTTGAGTTCAGTTCTCAGCAACTACATAAAACGGTTCACAACGATCTATAGTTCCTAAACAAGGGGATCCGATTGCCATCTTCTGGCCTCAGGAGGCACTGCACTTATATACACAGATACCACACACAAATGGAAATAACTCCTTTATTAAAAAGACACTTTTTCGTTTAAAAATTAGACTGCTATTACCATGTTAGTTTATTTCCAAGTCCCCTGTTCTACTTCATTGGTCTACATGTCTGCCTTTCCAGACAGTGCCAAGCTGTTTTTTGTTTTGTTTTATTTTGTTTTTTGTTTTTTAGTGTAGCTCTATAATGTAATTTGATTTGGGGTGTTACATTGTTTCTGGTATCACTCTTTCTGATAAGAATTGTTTTAAATATCCAAGACCTTTCATGTGTCCTATATTTTGCTCTAGTTCTTTGAAAAATGTCATTGGGATTTTAATGGGGATTCCTGTCAATCTGTAGATTGCTTCTGGTGATCTTGCTATTTTTACTGTTAATTCTGACCATCAGTGCACACAGGAGTTCTTTCCATCTTCTAGCACCTTAAAGTTTTCATTGTAGAGCTCTTTGATTTCCTTGATTAGTTATTATTTTCCTTGATTTTTATTTTTTAAAGCTGTCATGAGACTTTCCCCTTATTTCTTTTTTGGCAAGTTCATTATTACTATCCAGAAAAACCACTTAATACATGTTAATTTTTTATTATGCTACTTTTCTGAATGTTTATCAGATCTAGGAGGCTAATAGTGGAGTATTGGGATCTTTAAAATATATCATATTATCGGTATAATTACAATTGTTTTAGATATATAAAGGAATGATTCCCTTATTGATATATACTTCCTACATTTCTTCTGACGAATTTTGAAGTCTGCTTTCTCATATATTACAAAAGTTATACAACTTGGTTCTGGTTTCCATTCACTCAATAGTTTTCAATCCTGTGACTCTCAGCCTATAGGTGTCCTTCCAGTGGGGCAGGTTTCATGGCACCAACAGAACAGTGAACCAGTTTTTCTTAATCCAGTCATCCAGGCTCTATGTCTCTATTGGTGACTTGAAGCTATGTGTGTTTAAGGCTGTGATCGATAGACAATCCCTGTCATTCTTGTTGTTTTTCTGGCTGGTTGTGTTTTGTTCTTTACTTTCCCCTAGTGTCAGCTGGCTGTGGTTCACTGGGTTAGGCATGGTGGATTCCTTCCTAAGTCTCTTTAGTTCAGCATTCCTTTTGTGAAACTTATTTCCTGTGCTTCTGGCATTGAGACCACCTGTCTTCTCTAGGTATAGTTCGTTCCTTTCATTGTCTTCTGTGGTGCTAGCTTGGTGGTGCAGCCACTCAGACCCAAGTAAACACACGGAGCTTATATTAATTTAAACTGCTTGGCCATTAGCTCAGGGTAACTATTGACTAGCTCTTACACTTAAACTTAGCCCATTTCTGATAATCTATATGTTGCCATATATTCCATGGCTTTATCTGTGTGCCATTACATGCTGCTCCCTAGATGGCGGGCTGGTGTCTCCTCACTCAGCCTTCCTCTTCACAGAATTCTCCTTGTCTGCTTATCCCACCTATAATAGTAGGTTCTCCTCTAAGACCCACTCAGTATCCCCAGATCGTTGGCTAGATTTCCAATACAAGGCATGATTCCCTCCAGTTGAGCAGGCCTTGAATCCAATTAGGGAGCTGTTGATTACCACCAGGAGATGATTGCTCCTGTTGCACCTTCAGGAGTATCATGCAAGCAGGGCTAGTCATTGTTATGGTTCACAGGCATCTCAGTCAGGTAGAACTATCGATCTCATCCTCCCACCTTGTCAACTTACATAGCTCTTCCTAGTACCATGAAAGTTAATCCTCAGAGACCAGGCTTTCAGGTCAGACCCAGCCTGAATCTTCTAAGTACATGATGTCTTCAGCCACTAGGAAGCAACCAAGAGCAATAGCAATAGCCTACTGTTTGGGGAGTCTCTTAAATGTCATGATCAACTAGTCAAAAAGAGGTTCTTCCTACCTGGTGCTGGGGCTTTGTTAAATGGCCTCTGGCTGATGTGGGGACCATTGTCAGCCCAAGCAGCATAACTTCATTTAAGGTGTGTGTGCATGTATGTAATTTTAGATATACATTAAGTGTTTCTTTAAGACTTTGAACATTCACCGGGCGGTGGTGGCGCACGCCTTTAATCCCAGCACTCGGGAGGCAGAGCCAGGCGGATCTCTGTGAGTTCGAGGCCAGCCTGGGCTACCAAGTGAGTCCCAGGAAAGGCGCAAAGCTACACAGAGAAACCCTGTCTCGAAAAACCAAAAAAAAGAAAGAAAAAAAAAAAAAAAAAAAAAAAAAAAAAAAAAAAAAAGACTTTGAGCATTCTTAGTGTTATGTGTTACTCTTTTCTTCTGCATTGACTACCCTCCCACTTCCGAATTACCCATTCATATCACTTGGCTCTTGCTAGTCTCCTCCCTAGCACCCCTCCCCACCCTTATTCTTTTTTTACTTTCTGGCTTCTGCAGTTACTCCAGGTTAATATATTCCCATTTGAAGATAGGAACCAGAGATGAGAGAGAATATGTGACATTTGTCTTTATTTCTGTCAAATTTAAAAGTGCTAGGTACGGCACTTTTGGTTGCCAGCCATTTACTCTCAGGGATTAAGACAGCTCATTCCATGATTTCCTGCTTTTGAGGGTTTCTCATTAGAGATCTGCTGCCACTCTGGTGTCTCTGCCTCTGTGAGTTGTCATTTTTCTCTTAAAGTGATTTTTCTTATGACTTTATTAAGAAATTTTATTTTTTTAATTATGTGTGAGTGAGTATGGGATTTCTTCATGAGAATGCAGTACCTGCAGAGATCATAGAGGATATCAGATCCCTTGGAGCCAGAGGAACAGGCAGTTCTGAGCCTGTAACAGTAGTTGTGGGTACTCAGAACTAAACCCAGGTTCTCTCAAACAGAGTTCACACATCTTACCACTATTGGTATCCATACCTCACCACTGAGCCATCTCTCCAGCCCTCTCCTTACCACTTTTAATATTGTTTCATTGCTTTGTGGTTTTGATATGTTTACTATGTCATATCTATTTGAGACTCTCTAGATTTGGAGAGTTTTCTGCTATAATTTTCATTGACTAGATGATCTGTATCATTAGTTTATCTCAGTCCCTACTTCTGTCCCATGATGTTGAGTTCTATCACTTGATCATACCCTGCAGTTTAAGAATACCATAGTCATACTCATTTGCTTTTACCCTTATTGATATTTGAACGCAGGATTTCATCATCCTTGTCCTCCATCCTTGACATTTCTTTCTTCTGCTCACTTTGGCCTTTAGGCAGTGCTTTCTACCAGGTTTTCTATTAGGTTCATTGAGTTTTCATTGCCAACATTTTTTTTTAATCTCCCAGTATCTCTTTTTGTCTTGTTCTTCAAGACAAAATCTTAATTTCCTTGATGAATGTTCCTTCTATGTTGTGACTTTCCTCTCTAGAGTCCCAGGTGAATTTAGCTGCCTGTTTGTATACTCTTTCAGAGCTTTTGAAACCTTCTTCCAGTTATTGATTTGAGTGTCTTTGAGTTCCTTAGTTGAGAAATTGTATTACTACTGAAGAGTCATGTGTGCTCTTTATTGAATTTCTGTCTAGCAGTTTGTGCATCTCTCAGCACTTGGGTTGAAGAACCTTCATACTGAGCTCTTGAAGGTTCAGTCCCCTGAAAACTCAGTCCAAAGAGAACTAATGGAGAAGCAACAGCATCTCACCACACAAGATCTAGAAATATACTTTAAATCAGTTACAGCCCTGGGAGTGAGGAGTGTCTCTGACTCTTTGGACCTTTTTCCTCCTACTTGGTTGCCTTGTCCAGCCTTGATATGAGGGTTTTGTACCTAATCTTATTGTAACTTGTTAGGCCGTGTTCAGTGGATATCCTTGGAAAGCCTGCTCTTTTTTTTTTTTTTTAATGGAAATGGAAGAGGAGTGGATCTGGGGCCAGGAGGGATGGGAAACTGTGGTCCAGCTGTAATGTATGAGAGAAGAATAAAAGAAAATAATCAGTTACATCCCATCAGTGACCACAGATTTGAAAATGAAAAATTACAGTAGCATAAGCCATGAAGTTAAAAATTATTCAGGGTAAGGAAGGAGAGGGAGAAGAGAAAGGAGAAGCCCAGTTAATTTGATGGGAAAGGGAGGAACGGAAAAGAATGTTAGAAATAGGAAAAGAACAAGAGTTGTGAATCAAAATAAAAGAGAATTTAAACAATTCTCCCAATAGTGAAAAAGTTCCAAATTACATCCATGTAAGAGGGAGAATAAAAAGAAATTTAAAAACATTACCTTTTAAAGGCTAATAAGGTAAAGTTGAAATACCACTTAATGTGGAGGAGGGGGAAGAAATAGAAAATAAATAATAAAAATGCATAAGTAAAAATTAGATGGATGTAAATTAATACAATATGGTTTTAAAAACTGTGCTAAATATGCAAAAAATAAAAGGGGTGGGTACTGGGGTAACTTCTTTCTGGCCCCTCAAACTGGGAACTATAAGTGTGTGTGGAGGGAATAGGCCAGTTAAACTGTGACATCTCACCTGTCCTGTTGTTTATGTGACATCTCAATCTATGTTGGACAAATGTTTGATGTTCCCCAGAGCTTTCTTCAAAAGGGGACATTCTCCTTCCTTGAATATCAGGGACTCTGCTGGCCACATTTAGGTTTGTATGATATGGGCTAGGTACCATCCTGGAGTGGCTGTTTTAGCTGGGGGAAAGGGTGGGTATCCTAAATTTATTGAGAAGCAACCAGAGCTTACAGGACCTCCTTTAATATTTTTGTACCTTCAAAGTTTGAGCCCTTACAAATCAGGTGGCTTTAGACTTGGCTATCATCAAACCTAAGGGCAATTCGGAGTAGATGAGCCTGTCCCTCTCTTCATATACTTGCCAGCCCCCAGCTCAGCATCTGAGCCTTCTCTCACCTAAGCCCCATGGCAAGTCAAATTGAAGCTCCATGATCTGTGGGTGTTTCCTAAACTCAGGGCCCCAAGGATAGCTCAGTCTTTACCACTCAATTCACTCTTAATATGACATTGGGCGGCTACCCTCCTAGTTACAGGGTGGCAAAATGGGGTTTGTCTCTACTGCTGACTCATCCGCAGCTGTCTCACTCAAATCTACCAGGTTTGACTCATGAATGTTGGGAGCTTGTCTTGAGGGACATCACCCAGCTTTCTTACCTCCCCAGTCTCCTCCCTGCACCAGGCTCTGTCACCTGCGTCTCCTGTGTGACACATCTTTGCTCTTGTCACTTCCTCCTTGCTTCTTCTGAGCTGTTCCTTTACTCTCTTTAGGATCAAGTTTCTTTATTCTTACTTTTCGCTCTCTCCTTTATGGACTCACACAGAAGCAACCTGTAGTCTGCCATCTTACCTGGGAATCCACAGCTCAGCTTTTGATCATCCCTTCCCCCACCTTCTATTACCACTGGGATATTATTTGTGTGTGATGTGCCGTGATAGAGAGCAAAATGACGTTCAGAAAGGTGATGTAGTTTGCCCGAGGTCACGGAGCTAGTAATGAATACGCATACGAGGGGGGGGATTTAAAACCTGGCCTCTCTACTTCCCAAACCTGTGCTCTCCGCCATCTTAGTCCAGCACACTGCATGCAGGGACCTGATTCACAAAGCATGCTCTCTGCCTGCAGTGCTATGTCAACCTGCTCTTCTGGTACCAGTTCTTCTGTGGTTTCTCCGGCTCCACCATGATTGACTATTGGCAGATGATATTCTTCAATCTCTTCTTCACCTCCTTGCCTCCCATCGTCTTCGGAATCCTGGATAAAGATGTCTCTGCAGAAACGCTCCTGGCATTGCCTGAGTTATACAAGAGTGGCCAGAACTCCGAGGTGAGGAGCTGCAGCAGGCTTGGGAGGTAGCTTCAGATTCTCTCTAACCTCTGACAGCTCCCTGCAGGTCAGAGAAAGAGGATTGAGCTGGGGGTCAGGAACGCTACTGTCTAGCCACAGTTCTGCCATTTACTTCCTGTGTGACTTTTGGGTGACTCTGGTCTGTTCCATACTTGCTAAGAATGTTAGATAAGACCAGTAAGTATATTTTAATAGCACCTTAATTATATCCCCTGCCAACTGCCATAGCAGAAGGGCGGGGGGGGGGTACATATGGTAAGATCCCATCCCTCCAGGCTGTGAAGTACAGCAATTAAATGCCCGAGACGCTCTTACAAGTACATTTTCTGTTTCTCTAACAAAATACCAAGGGCTGAGTAATAATAAAAGATTTTATTTAGCTCATAGTTTTAATGCTACAAGTCTGAGATCATGTAGCTCTGTCTGCTCAGTCTTCTAGGGGAGGGCCCCCTCAGCTCCATCATAATGAGGAAATGCATCCATTGTAATGGCAATAAATCTGAGAAGGGGAGATCACACAGGGTGACAGGAAGCTAGTGAGATTCCTAGGTCAAGATCATTCTAACAACCCATTCACATGGAAACTAACTCACTCTAAAACCAGCATTAATCCCATTCCGAAAAGCACCCTCCTTCAGTAACCTAACCACCTCCCACTAGGCACTGTGATAGACATCACCATACTGAGGACCAACCTTCCAACATAGAAGCCCTAGAGGACACACTCAAATCATGTCCAAACAGTAGCACCTGGTTCAGGGGATCCCTATGACTAACAACTAATCTTCTCAATGAATAAGGCACTCGAGAATGCTTCTATTTCACTCAAAGGAAGGCAGAACTAGACCTCAGCATTACATAGAGTCTAGCACTATCTCCAGGAAACTTAAGAAAGCTTAGGAAGTCATCAAGTGTGTTTCTATAAAGGCCATACAGAAGCTGGGAAGGACCTGAAGAAATAATCCAAGTGGTGCGCTTAGCCAAGGCACAGACAAGGAGGCTGGACAGAAGATATGAGAGTGACATTGGAGCTGTAAGCAAAGAGCTTTGAAACACTCGCGAGTACAGCATGTGCCTTGGTGCCTGGAAGGAAGGAGGGCAATGCCATAGATGGTGGTTTGTTTTGTTTTGTTTTTGTTTTTCGAGACAGGGTTTCTCTGTGTAGCTTTGCGCCTTTCCTGGAACTCACTTTGGAGACCAGGCTGGCCTCGAACTCACAGAGATCCACCTGCCTCTGCCTCCCGAGTGCTGGGACTAAAGGCACGCGCCACCACTGCCCAGCTAGATGGTGTTTTTAAGAGTCACTGTTTTTGTTGTTTTGTTTTGTTTTTTTCTGGACAGCTGAAGAATCAAACCAAACCAAGTCCTAATCAAAGACAGAAGAGAAAGCAATGCAGCACCCCAAGCTAAAGAGGAGAGGGAGGGAGCACAGGCTCCTCTAATTTTACACCCCACCCCACAGGCAGGCTGGCTGCACAACATAGTCCCTGAGTATCTACGATTAAAAAAAAAAAAAAAAAAAAAAACATAGTAAATCACGTTTCCTTTTTCTCAAAAAGGGAGAAGAGCAAAGCATAAGATGAAAAATCTTATCTCTAAAGTAGTTGATCTCTGACTCTTGGTAGCATTGATCCTGGTCTGTGAGTGAGCTCTCCACCAGAGAGCACTTAGTGACTTCAGAATAGCAGTCCTAGCGACAGAGCTAATGAATGTCATTGACAGCACTTCCGAGATACCAAAGCACAGTTGCATTTAGTCCCCTTGAACTCCAAATTTTATGGGACAAGAAAGCAGTTCTCAGAGAAGGTTGGTAACATCTACAAAGTAGTGTGTTTGAGTGGTGGAGCTAAGATGGCAGGTATGCAAAGTATCATATTGGTGAGCTCAGCCACCCAGAAGGGAGATGCTTGCCGACCAGGGGCTCCCTAGGATGCTGAGTTATTGGTGTGTTCTTCTCTGCAGTGCTACAACCTGCCAGTGTTCTGGATGTCCATGGCCGATGCATTCTACCAGAGTCTCATCTGTTTCTTTATCCCTTACCTGGTGAGTCCCATCCTCGACGTATAAGTCATAGTGTGAAATTGGTCGTAGGTATACAAAATCACAGACTGGTAGTGCCATTTACATACATCATGGCAGAGACTCTGAATTAGTAGCTAGGCACATCCAACCCAAGGTGTTTGAGAAGACAGAACACTTTATGCAGAACTTTGCTTCTGGGTCTCTTGAGAAACCAGAAGCTGTGACACTGGGAAAACAGAACAGGGTTGATTCATGGCCCGGCTTAGATAAGGATTGTACTCTCAGAGAGCATGGTGTCTGACTTCCTCTGCCTTTGCATCTTCCTGCAGGGGCCCCTTCTCTATGCATGCCCTATGCTGGATACTATCACCTTTCGACTATATCATGTTTGTAATTCTCCTTTCTTCTGAGGTGACTACCTTTGGGCAGGATGATGTCTTCTGCTTCTTATTTTCTATAGTTCCTGCCCTGGACCTGAGAGCATTGATTTTCTATTGCTGTGATAAAATACCATGACCAAAATTAACTTGATGATAGGAAAGGACTTTTTCAGTGTGATCACTTCCCTTCAGTGATCACAGCCCATCACTGAGGGAAGTCAACCAGTAACTCAGGGGAGGAACCTGAAGGCAGGAATGGAAACAGAAGCCACGGAGGAAATTTGCTCACTGACTTGCTCCTCTTTGCTTGATCAGCCTGCTTGTTTTGTTTTTTGTTTTTTGTTTTTTTTTTTAAACAGGGTTTCTCTGTGTAGCCCTGGCTGTGCTGGCACTCACTCTGCTGACTAGGCTGGACTTGATCTCAGAAATCTACCTGCCTCTGCCTACCAAGTACTGGGATTAAAGGCATGTGCCACCATCACTTAACAGCCTAATTTCTTATAGCAACCAGGACCACCTGCCCAGGAATAGCACCCTCCCACATCAATCATTAGTCAAGACAATACCCCCACAGACTTGTCTACAGGACAATCTTATAAAAGCATTTTCTTAATTAAGATTCCTTCTTCCCAGATATGTCTAACTAAGTTCATGTGAAGTTGACAAAACACAGCTATCATACTGTCCACTCCTAGGCTTGACCTCTGTTGGACTATGATTTCCTTTATTATAATCTAGTCTCAGTTGATAAAGCCTCGTCTGTGCTCCCAGGGCATCTAAGAGGAATGAGTGCCATAAGGACGGAAGTATACAGAGCCATCCACCCTGCCCAATAGACAACAAACTTCTTAAAGGTAGACACACATACCCTCAGCAATCAGTGCAGTGCCTGGAAATGCTCAAGAAAGCCTTTGTTCACCCATTCCACAGTGATTTTCCAAACTTCACCAGAACCAACATGTTCCTAAGCAATTTAATCCCATCCACTCATTTCTCATCTTGTCAGTTCCTTGAATCAATCCCTTCTTTTCTCCTTTCTTTTCACCATATTCCTTCCCCTGCCTTGACTCCCAGCTTCATTGTATTGAACACATAGCCTTAAATCCATGCAAGACCAGGTATGCCTACTTGACAGTGCCCATTTGTTCTTCCTCCTTAGACCTACCGAGGTTCAGATATAGATGTCTTTACCTTTGGAACACCAATCAACACCATCTCGCTCACCACCATCCTCTTGCACCAGGCAATAGAAATGAAGACATGGGTAAGGATCCCACGGGCCATTTAGCTTAAAAAACATATTCTTGTTCATTGACTGAACTCAAATTTGCAAGTTCTTTTACTCTACATAGTTGATCTAGCTCAGTAAGCCCATGAGTCTCTCACTTCACCCCTATAAAGCAGTGGAATTCGCAAAGATGCTAGCATTGCTGGCCTCAGCCTCCAGCCATCATGACAAGAGTAATACCCATAAAGCAATGAGACAGTTCCAAAACCAGATGTATACTGATGAAGAATTCAGGAGCACTGCAGTGATAGGAAAGTCTAGCCTGAGTACAACTAAAACTGTGTATACATGGCTATTATTCATTTAACTCAGTTACCACATATCAAGCATTCCCAAATATCATATTTTAGAATCTTAAATCACAAAAGGCAGGCTGAGTAAGTGGCTTAATCAATAAGGTGGGGACCTGAGTTTGATGCCCAACACACACACACACACAAGCTAGACATGGTGATTGAGTATACCTATAATTCCAGTGCCAAGAAAGTGGAGATAGGAAGATCTGTGGAGCTGGTTGGCTAGCCATTCCAGCTGAATCAGTGAGCCTTATGTTGAGGGAGAGACCTTGTCCCAAAAAAATAAGATTTGAGGAAGTTTGAGGAAAACAGATACCAAAATCAACCTCTAGCCTCTACAACCACCCACACACATCATGCATAGAGAAAGAACAAGCTCTCTCACTGAGTTTTGTTAATCAATAACTCTAAAGAGCTCAAAATTATATGCAACATATTAATCTATGTGATTTACGTACATTACCTCATTTAACTTTACTATGTCCTTGGTGTTAGATTTTTGTTTTTGTAACCCCGTTTTACAGATTTAGAAACAGATGTAGCAAGGTTAAGAAATGTGCCCCAAGTAGCTCAAACTAGAAGTGAGTTTTGAGCTCTGTCATTCTGATCTTTGAACTTTTAACCACTTTGCTGGCAATACAAAGTCATACATCAAGATCACAGTAATGTCTGTTTCTGAAAGCTTATACTAAAACTTTGAAAATACCTCCAAGTAGGCTCAACACATGCCTACATTTTGCCATGAAACTTACCCCCTACCGCCATCACAAGCTCAGTAAGAGCACCAAGAGAACCTCTGGGTCTGGGAGGTCTCATCCTGGAAAATCTTGTTCTCTAATGTGTACCAGTGACAACAGAACAAAGCGATAAGCCTGGCTATGCCTCTTTTGTCCTAAGTTCATGTTCTTTATGGAGCATCAATACCAGAAGAGGCTATGACACAATGGAGAAGAGGTCAGGTACATCATGCTTTCTAGAAGGCAGGACACAGATATGCCAGTGGGGAGTCTGGCTCCTGTGTAGTAGGGGGCTCTAGAGCTCCATTTATTGCTGGTCCAATTGTCTCTACCCTACAAAGCAAGCTATGGAAAAATATGGTATTGATAAGCTCCTGGGGTATAGATATATCAGAAACAGTGAGCAAGGGATGTAAGAGTCAAAGATCCTTTGATACTAGGAACTGAGGCCAGCAGGGAAAACTTTTAGAACTCCCCCAAATGAAAAAATTATCATTGAAATTAAAAGTACAGTCTGGGGAATTCATTCTAGATCAGACAGCATGAAAAAAAAGAAAAGAAAGGAAGAAAGCTACCAAATTGGTAAGTAGAATTAGAAACTCATGTGGAATCACAAGTAATAAAAAGTTATTAACAGGAATGTTAGTTGAAAAAAAATGACTCCAATGTCTCCACCAAAGGAGTCACAAAATGGGGGAAAGGGTAAATAAGCAATATTTGAAGAACTAAACATTCAAAAAATCAAAATACAGCTGGCTATACCACTTAAATGTGAAGAGTAAAACTGTACAAGACAAAAAAAAAAAAACCAGAGATGGACTTAAAATCTGTTAGTGATTATGGGCAATTCCAGTATAATTCCTACTGGAACTTGCCCAAAAGACCAGTAGTTAGTGAGACCAAAGCAAAAGCTGCTCAAAAACAAAGGCTTCATTATCTTCAAGACCTGAGGGGAAACAACTGGAGCAGCTCCGTGTGTACACGGGCCCGTTCGTGTCTCTAACTAACCCACACTTATTTTGCCCCTTAAAATTAATGACATTTTCAAATAAACTATGAGATTTATCATTCACTAGGAAAAAGGAATATACCAAATTTGGCAAAAATATTCAAAAACAATAGGTAATTGATTTGGCTAAGAAAATAGAAATATTTAACTGTGCATTTTTACAGGAATCCTCATTTATTTAGTATCCTTAACTTTGGCCTAATCACTAAAGGGCTAGAAAAAGGATAGAAGACTTATCTTTATCAATTCTTCAGAACATAAGGAAGATGAGAAAACTAAAAGCAGGAAAAGATGTCAATCAAACATAGAAAATAAATACTAGCTTTTTTCATTGGTAAATAAAATAAGAAATGCATAAAAATCTCATGCTATGTGAAATTTTCTCAACTCTAACAGAAACCGGCACAGAACACATCTGAACAACAAATTAGAAACAGACATCAAGAAGCCAGAGAAAGGGCTGGAGGGATAGCTTAACCGTTAAAGGCTAGGCTCACAACCAAAAATATAAGAAGCCAGAGAAAACCTTACATATTTTGATACTCCAAAAGCCACTTCTAAATTGCACATGAAATAAAAAGAATATCATGATGAACAAGAATCTCTTGCTGAAGACTAAAAAAACATGACATATGGTTTGCTTTAAGAGCATGGCTGCTGGTAAGTCAAAAAAATCAGTATGTGGACCCGAGTGAACTCCCTAGAACTCCAGTAAAACCACACCCCAGCAATGCCACTGAGGGGAGGACACAAAACCACAGTAGCAAGGAAGATGATGACAGTGGTATTTAAAGTTTACCAAAGCATAGTCAAGAGCAACTCAAGAATAAGCTAATCCTTTCCCAAAACATCAGCTCCAGGATTATAAAGTAAGTTTGACCAAACTTAACATTTCTATTTTTTAACCTTATTTTTTTTAGTTCATGAAAGAAAAAAAAAGAGAGAGAGAGAGACTTGTCTTCTTGGACTATCATGCTACTATAACAAAAAAAAAAAAAAATTTCTGTTTCTATCATGCTACTATAACAAAATATTTGATTACAAACAAAAGGACTTTCTCAGGTTTCTGGAAGTCCAAGATGTAGGGACAGGCAACTTGCATTGGGGACAGGAAGTTAGGGAAGGAATATTATCTAACTCCTGTATTTCCAAGATGGCTTGCTTTTGGTGGAGTTCTAGACAGGGGAGGCAGCCCAAAATGGGTGCTGTGTTCTTATATTATAATGGCAGAAGATTCCCTCAAACCTCTTTTATAAATCCATTATTTGCACAAAGCTCTTGTGACTCAGACGCTTCCCCAAGCATCCTACCTCCCTCTGGTCTCACATAGGGCCTTAGGTACCCATAGGAAGCTGAAAGGCACCCCTACGTTCAAATGACAGTTACCTGTATTCCATGAGTAGAGTAATTCTGATGCCACATGAACATAGGCAGTCCAAGGAAATAAAATTATGCAACTAAAACATTCTGTTTGGGAAAATCTGCTCAGCATTATGTTAAAGGTGAAAAAGTACAACCATGAAACATTCATATCCTCTTAGCAGACTACAAACCAATGAGAGACTAGAGCAGTGGTTCCCAACCCATGGGGCACAACCCCTTTAGGGTTCAAATGACCCTTTCACAAGGTCACCCAAGACCATAGGGAAACAGACATTTACATTACAATTCACAACAACATGAAATTACAGTTATGAAGTAGCAATAAATATCATTTTATGGTTGGTGTCACCACAATATGAGGAACTGTATTCAAGGATCTTACCATTAGGAAGGTTGAGAACCACTGTTCTAGAAGGTGATTTTTTAAAACAGCTGGAAAAAATTTAAGTACCCACAGGCCATGAGAGAATTTCACTTCTAAGTTTTCACCCCACAAAAAATAATGATAAATAATTTTGCATGTGTGTAGGGAGACACACAAAAATGTTTGCTGCAGCAGCATTGTTTTTAATAGAATATATATATAAAATATATATATATATATATATATATTTTATATATATAATATACAGATATATTACAGAAAGCCTAAATGTTCATCAGTGGTTAACATTCACAGTGGTATATTTGTGCAACCAAATACATGTAGTCCCCAACTTAGCAATAGTTTGACTTACATTTCTGTTTTATTATGTTTTCGTTTTATTCTATGCTGGTACCAACACCACACATGTGGGATGCAAGCTGTCCTTCCAATGTTGAATTTAGATCTTTTCCTGAGCTGGCAACACATGGTGGGATATTCTCCTGAGGCGCCTGCAGAGCTAAGCCTGGCAGCCTGTTGTCAGCCTTGCAATCACAACACAAACAACCCATGCTCTGTGCTACACTGCCAGGCTGTGACACTCGGAGGGTTAGCTATAGTCTGAAACATTTATGAGTTACAGTATTTTCTACTTACAACAGGTTTACAAGGCCTAACTCTGTTATGAGTCAAGAAGCTTCTATGGTTAAAATGAACAAGCTAGAGATAGACCATCTGTGTAAACATGGCTCCCAAAGTGTTGTGTGAAAGAAACCGCTGACTTACCTCAGTTTGCTTGGCGTCATAACAAATGCCGTTCATGGTGTAGCTTAAAATGTTATATATTACCATTCTTGAGGTTAAAAGTCCAAAGTCAGCATCCTGGTCCAAGCATTGTCTGGGGAGAACCTTCATTCCAGGCTGTAGACAGCTATCTTTTATTGCATATCCCTGGAAGGAGGAGAAAGAAAGGTATCTTCTTTTGTGCTTCTTATGAGGGCACTAAGTTCATTCATGGGGAACTCCTAAAATTATCTCCACAAAGCCCCATTTTCAAATACTATCAATTGAGAGTTTTAACATAGAGACTCAGGAGTCGACACAAACTTCTAATCCATAAGCCAAAGGGATACATCAGTATGATTAAAAAAAAATGTATCCATAAGCATAGCTGTATAGACATGTACAAAACTTCCCTAAAAGTAGATAAGCAGGCCATTTACAAGAGATATATGGTTACTTTTAATTGTATCTATAAGGTTTAGTATGCTTGAAATATTCCCCTCAAATTCTGCTCTCTAGAATGCTCTTAACTATTATATTTTTTTAAATAGAATTTTAAAAGCTGAGTCAGTTTTCCCAAGCCAGCTAGGTAGAGCAAATATGGATGTTTGATCCATTAAGCTGCTGTGTTCTGTGAGTGCTTAATATGTGTGTGTGCCTCTTCAAAAAGGTTGGAAGCAAAGCCTAACTAAGCTATGTGCATTTGGCTGTCCCTTAATCTAATCGGAACTTCCAACAGCATCTTCTTTGTCCCCTCCACAGACTGTCCTCCACGGCCTTGTCCTCCTCGGCAGCTTCTTGATGTACTTCGTCGTCTCCCTGATATACAACGCCACTTGTGTCACCTGCAACAGCCCCACCAATCCCTACTGGGTGATGGAAAGGCAGCTCTCAGATCCCACATTCTACCTCATCTGCCTCCTCACACCGGTTGTGGCTCTTCTACCAAGGTCTGAGCTCTTGGACAATGCCCTTTAAATTCCCAGTCTCCACAAATTCCCACAGCCCAAGGGTATTAGTTATACTTCTCACTGCTGTGAGAGATGATTGGCAAAATCAAGTTCAGGAAGGAGGGGCTTGTTTTGGCTTGCAGTTTAAAGGCAGAGTCGCATTGCACCCACGCTCAGGGAGCAGAGAGGAGTGAATGCTGGTGCCCAGCTCACTGTCTCCTCATAAGCCAGGGGTAGCCCACATTCAAGGTTGCTTTTTCCTCCTCTGCTAAACCTTCCTAGAAACACCCACCCATGCAGATATACCCAGAGGTGTGTTTCTTCATAACGATTCAAAATCAGTAAAGTTGACTGGAGCTTTAAGATTGCAGTCCAGAGACTGAGGTGCTGGGGTAAAAGAACAATAAGACGGAGGGTAAATAATATGGACTCTGGTCCCAGGTCAGCCATAGAGAAGCAAAATGTCCCCCATGGTGACATATGTAATATGGGAGGAATAATTCTACCTCCCTGGCTTAGAAATTGTCTTGTGTGGTAAGGGAGCATTTTTTTTAAAGCTCTGTAATCCTTTGCTATTAGTGAGGGAGTCACACACCCCAGTGCCTGGAGGACAGGGAGCAGTCCCCATAAGCCACATGAAGTGCACACAAAGAACTTCCTGTCATCACAGGAAAGAACTGAGAAGCAGAACGTCAGATTTCTCTCAGAAATTTTAAATTTTTCATAAAATAGCCAACATTTTAATATCACTTAAGTTTAAAACACATGTGTAACATTCATGATCGCATACTATTTTCTGACACTTCCAGCCTAAAAACCCCTGCTTTCACATTTTCAAGGAAAATACCAGCAATACTAGTGCTTTTCTGTGTAACTTGTGGTTGATACACATTGTACAGTCTCAACACCCCTTTTTTTATCAGCCAAGTAGTAGGCAGAGCTAAGGTTCTGGTTCATGAAACAGCTGAAGGCCTAAGTCCCCAGATGTGTCCGTGTTACCAGTACAAACCACAGTGGGAGCAAGGTTCTCCTGACTGAAAACCCAGCCCAATAGTTGGAGATTTTTGTTTTGTTTTGTCTCTTGATTTTGAAGGTAAGCAAGTGTGGTCATCATGGCCAGAGTGAGCTTTTTGAGTCCATATATTATTTGGAAACTAGAAAAGAATTCATGAGCCCAGTGTTCTTCCTTAGAAAAAAAAGCTTGGAGCCAGAGTCTTACAAGGCAGCTTAATAAAGGCCCTTGAAACATGTGCAAGGACTGTTGACACATGTGGAATGAATAGATGGGCATCGGTTTGACGGCTTGCTGAACAGATGAGGAATGAGTTGAGGAAATGTTAGCAAATATGTACTTGCTAGTGACCATGGTATACAGTCCAAATCTTTGCTTATTCTATATTATCACCACAAAGTTGAATTCCCATTTAATTCTATTTACTAAGGTCACAGGGATTTCTTCTGATAATGAAGGGATTATTTTCATAGTTGTAAGGACTTCTGACTTACAACCTTGGCATAATTCTTGTTTGTTTATCGAAATCCACATGATAGAATGTTTGCTGTAGAAAACTGTTTCTGGCTTAAAGTTGAAAGTCACATTTCTCATAATGGGCAGTGATCTTACTCACCAATCTTGTGATGAGTAGACCACTAATCTTAGTCAAGTTAATTCACCCCACACAAAAGGACAGTGCAAAAATCCCTTCAACTAGAAGCATAGATGTATGCAAACTATTTTAGAGACTTAAAAACAGATTAGCATACCAAGTTTAAATCCTAGGGCATCCTCTTAATCCTTTTAATTAGTAGTAGCGAATAGTAACAGTTTTAGGGCTTAGTAAAAGTCCTTGACTTTTTATGACCTATGCATTCTTGGACTCTCTTCCCACTTCTTTCTTTCCTCTGCAACTCACACCCTAGATACAGTGAGTTCCAAGCCTTCATCCCAGGTTTGCTGATCTCCTACCATTGTATTTTTCTCCACAGACCCAGAAATCACTGTTCTGAATTGAAAGAACTTTCTTAACAGATGCTTCCCAGCACAGGCCTCTCCTTGATTCCAGCTACATTTCTCTAGCTTAGTCTATCAACTGCACTTGGCATATTTAGTCTAAGAAAAGCAGAAAGCACTTATAACTTTACGTACCAATTCACCCTCCAAATCTCAGTCTCTTTAGAATTCCCTTCAGCTAATGCCAGGGCCCAGGTTACCCTCTGTCCATTATCTTGTGGCTGCATATCCAGAGTTTGCACTGCAACAAGTCAACACCTCTACCTGTGGTGTATTTCTCAGATACATTCACAATTTCCATTTCTAAAGCTGCCATCATAAACAGGATACTCCCGAGACCCCAGATTACATAATTTGTCTCCAGTTACGACTTTTCTCACTTTCCATTATTAATGTATCGAAGTCTGATCTAGCCATCCATTTGTCAGCCCCCAAAGACTTCCCTGCGTCTTTACAATCAAATAGGAAATCCAAACCATGACCCACAGTCCTTGCCTGCTCTAGTCCTTCCACCCCCATCTTGGATCTACCCTTCACTTTCACACTTGAGCTGCTTGGCCTGGGTTTTGTTTCTCATCCCTGTGTCTGACTATTCTGACCCTCATCCTTCTTCAAGGATGGTCTTCAGAAGAGACCAGGCATTTAACCTTCTCTCTTTCCATAACTGAACTCTTGTGGAACAAGCGAGTAAGAGTTCCCCCTTGTTCAAAGCTTACTCCTCTAGGGCCTGACTGTTGTGGAGACTTGACACACAGTTGTCGAATGGAGGATGGAAAAGAAAGGCAGTGTCCTGGGTGAGAGATTGGCACCAAGGAAATTTCAGTTTCCAGATAAGAAGTCCAATCTTTCCTGAAGCATATACACGGTTCCCTATTTACTCTCTGGTGTGGTAAAAATGAGGGAAATTTTATCTGCACTGCTAGCATCTACTACAGTCTTCAGAAAACCCTTGCCCCCTGTGGGTTCACCATGCAACTTTCAAATATAACAAAATAAGAGTCTCTGTTTACAAGCCTCTAAAATTAACATTGTAAAATGTCTCTAAAGCCAGATGGTAGCTTTTTAGATAACACTCAGAAAAGGGAATGTGGATGGCCTATGATACATGATAGTTAACCTTCTCACCCCTCTACTTGCCGAAATTTGGATCCAGAAGATGAATTTAGAGTCTCCCACAGGCTACATGCAGCTTGGCAGGAAAAAGGCTTAAGTCAGAGTGAGCTACTGAGATCTCAGACCTTTTCGAACCTTGGCAGAATCACCTCAGCATACTGCTGTAAGGGTTTTTCGGTGAAAGAGTATCCTGGTGATCACAGGGCTAAGAAATGCTGCAAAAATCATTCCATGCAACAGACCTCACCTGGGGGTGACAGCTTCCTCGCCAGGCAAAGGGCAATTATATAAAGTTACACACACATACATACATACACACACACACACACACACACATACACACACACACACACAGATGCATACATAGTAGATAAGAGACTAGCTTATAGATCTAGATCTCTTAGGTCTGACCATAGTTTCATAGTGGAGAGAGCACTGGATTCATTTTCACATCTGTACACAAAAGGAAACAAAAGTACAGTTATGCATTGCGTAGACACTCTAACACATGAGAAACACAGCATCAGACAATTTCATCATAGTACAAACAACACCAAATACACTCATATAAAAGTAAGTTGGCAATGTCTCCAAGTGACTGAAGCATGTGTGCCTTATTGTGGGTCAAAGACAGCCTCATGGTCCTTGACTGTGCCAAGCACATGGATTTTTGAGAGAATGAGTCCTCAATCAGCAAAGCTCCTTGAACAGTCCTAGTACAGAATAAGCATTAACTGTTATGTTTTGTTGGTGTTACCATGCTGCCTCCATCTTCAGAGGCGGCCACCCTTAGCTTTGAGAGTGATCACTCAGTACAACAAAGACAATGTCACCCTGGGAGAAAAGTTCTAAGAGCCCTTTCAATGTTGAAATTTTAAGGCATCAACAACAACTCAAAAACTATCTTTATTCTTTTACTTCCTACTAGGTACTTTCTCCTGTCTCTGCAAGGGACGTTCGGGAAGTCTTTAATCTCAAAAGCTCAGAAAATTGACAAGCTGCCCATAGACAAAAGAAACCTTGAAATTGAGAACTGGAGAAGCAAACAGAGACCTACCCCTACCCCTGCCTCTGCCCTGCCTCTGCCCCTGCTTCTAGCCCTGCCCATGCTCAGCCCCCATGCCATACAGTACCACCTACACGACAACAGGACTTAGGAACCAGCACCCCAAAGAACTCTAGCCCTCCCAGGCAGAAGCACACTGAAGACTGGGTTCTCCAGGGTCCAAGATGCAGCAGAGAATTTTCGAGGGATGACACATGTTCAGGAGACACCTTGGCTAAACTCTCATCTGGGCAATGCCTTCTGGGCCCAAACAGAACAGCGGCTCCCACAGCCTATACCAGGGGACAGAAGGATGTGGCTCGTCACTCAAGCAAAGGCAGTCATCGCCGGTCTCAGAGTTCGCTGACTATTTGAGGGGGCTACAGAAATCAGAGCTTGATCCAAACTCAGAAGGGGCCACCCCAATCACTGACAAGTGACCTTAGTCCCCTTCCTCTCTGTAGAGGAATGACTGCCAGCTTTATCAATTCTCCTCACCAGGGTTGACTTCCTTCAGGAAATGCTGGCCCCAGAGGAGCGGAGCAAAACTGACTTTGGCTTTCTTCTGCTGCCAGGCAGCACATTTTGAAAACAATAGTCTGGATCCAGATGTTATGAGGTTGTTGCATTGTGTTCCAAAGTTTTAGCCCAAGCACATATATCCTTGTGCGCTTCTGAGTAAAGCCTATGAGCCCAATGCAACCCGGCAGCAAGTATCCAAGACTCCAACCAGTGTTATAAGTCTTTGAAATGTATCAGAATATGGGAGTTACTCGGCTTGTCAAGCCATCACCTCACCTCACCCAAGAGTTCAAGTTTCAGAAGAGACCTGCACACACAACAGCTTCATCTCAAGATCACTGCAGTACCAAGTCAGGGATAACACCCCTTCCATGAACAGAGTTGGGTCTGCTTCCTTCCTCTAAGCCAGTGGTTCTCAACCTTCCTACTGCTGTGACCCTTTAATACAGTTCCTCATGCTGTGGTGACCCCAACCATAAAATTATTTCATTGCTACTTCATAACTGTGATTTTGCTACTGTTATGACTTGTCATGTAACTATCTGATATGCAGGCTATCTGACATGCAACCCCCCCCCAAAGGGATTGTGACCCAGGTTGAGAACCACTGCTCTAAGCCAAAGAAAACTATATCTGAAGATGAAAATGGCATTAAATGGGATTTATGTGCACAACAGATACAACCAACTGCTGTGGGGTTTCAACTCATGTACGAGGCAGGAAGATTACACATACTAAAGATTTTCTACTAATGGACCACATGCCCCACCATCTGAGGAATATTCCTAAAGTACACGGCATTCTCTTCATAAAACTACTTATTTATTTGGAAATAAAATCGCCCGTCCTCATTCAACTCTTACAGTGGGAGATACCAGGAATAAAATCTTATCCCAGCTTCCTGCAAAAAGAGGCCCATATGACAGAGCAACTATGAATGCAAAGTGGCATCTTCAAGTTTAAAACCTACACTAATCAGCTTATGCCAGAATGCCATGGCCATCCATTGGCCCGTGATTCAGCTAAGGTCAGCAGTCATGGGGAAAGAATTCTGTGTGCTTCATATCCCTAGAAATTGTAAATGCTAAAAATGTTGAAGAGCTCAAAGATTTCTATAAAAGCTGGATGACAGTTTTCAAAGGCTGTCAAGATAAGCTAGATCTGCTGTGACCAGCAATGGTCTATTCAAGTCTTCAAAGTCAAGTCAAGGAGTGTTCTTTGCCCTAGTCTCCTTAAGGCAGTGCCTACACATTAAAAGTCCAAGGATAGGCAAACAGTAACCTTTGTACCCAAGTCATCACCACGAGTCATGAGTTGGCCTGTCACTTAATTTTTCAGCAATGATACTAAGAACAAGCTCAACAATCAAGATGGCAAATGGCAGAGTGAGCTGACTCTGTTCATCCTTGTGGAAAACTAAGACTGGAGGAGCCATTTGGAGGATCATCTCTGCCATGTAATGATACCAGCATGAGCCAGAAAATGGGGACTTGATTATCCTACAGAAAAAAATGATATGGCCATACAGGAGGTGTGGGATGAAAGATGAATAAGCAGGCATGGATTGTTCCAAGTGAAGAGATTCATCAAAACTTGGATTTCACCTCCTTTTACCTATGAGACTCCTGCCTACTGCCAATAGTCAGAAATCCTCAGTAATATATTCTAGAAAATAACAGAGCATTGGCTCCAGTGGATTGGAGTTTAAGTGTTTGCTTTTCCCTGTAGCCTTTAAAGGACCTTGAAGCAGGTCACCATGCCTGCAAATTAAGTTTAAACAGCTCTACCTCCTGGAATCAAGATCGAGTCCAAATTGCATACAGTGCACTGATGAGGCTTTCAAAAAGCAGGTATTCTTAAGACCAGAGAGAGTCTCACTTCAGAGGGAAAGGAGGGGATGGGAAGCTGAAAGAAAATGTGACACCCCAGCCCTTACCGAAATCCATGCTCAGCACAGCATTCAGACGCTGCTCTTTCTTGCCTGACCGATCATGTCAGTTTGCCTGGGATGATCCCATTTTTACTGTTTGCCACATGCTGGGGAGCCTGGGCCAGCTGGTCACAAGTGGTCACTTACTTTTGCCACTCTTTGTGGAGCAAACCAACAGTGTGACTGTCTGATGTGCCACCTTCCTCAGAGGGAAGCTCTACACTCCCTCTATAATGTAATGCTAGTGATGGTATGCAGTATATGTTATATGTGTATAATCTTTTTACTGATTGACTGGAAAAAATGTCACCTTTTGTTTTTTAGAAAGAAAAATAAACTTGGTTTTTCCACAGTTCTCAGCTGATCTGAAATCCTTATTATTCTTCCTATATATTATTATTACTGATCCTGAATATTTATTCATTCACTCATCCTTCTTTGCATTTACCCATTCACTTATCTATCCAAGAAACTTCAGTAAGTCCCTACTAAATAATTTGAAGGGCAACATGGACCGTGAAGAAATTAATACCTGTCCTCACCTACCTTCCCAAGGCTCATGGCATTAGGAATATTTAACCCAGTATGAGAGTAGAGCACAAATTATGGCTATGGGCTGGAAGAATTGGTAACGGTGCATACAACACTTACATTCAGGAACTCTAACCCAACTTCTTCTCTCCTGCAAGTCTAGCACACACCCAGAACCGGGCTGACTTGGTCATCTCCGTCATTTCATTGTAAATGTGAGTGATTACAGCACAAACATGAGGATCTGAGTTCAAATCTCTAGTACCTACGTTAAAAAAAAATCGATGTGTAGTGAAATACACTTATAATCCCAATATTATGGCAGAGGGGTGGGGTGGGCACAAATGAGAGGATCTTTAGGACTTGGTGGTTGCAAGCCTAGGTTTAGTAAGACCCTGTTTCTAGGCAAAGGGTGGTAGAAGATGAAACCCCAATCTCCTCCGGCCTCGATGTGAACAAATATCACAGAGAGAGAGGAAGAGAATAAATAAAGTGACCAGTGTGACTAGAATTCACACATCAGAAAGAAATGGCCTGGGATTATGTTGTCCTAATGACTATAGGGTTAGTTTACTGGTCTAAGCCTGCGTCACCACCTAAGCCCACAGCAACCCTCCAGGATAAAGGCTTGTATAGCCTAGCACAGTAGCTTCAACTATACCACAGCTCCCTCAAAGCTCCATGCATTGACCTCACCCTTCCTTTGTCCAATGTCAACGGAGCTCACATGTGTCTGGGACGCAAGCTGAAGGATTGGGCTTTCACCCCCTGCAGGGTCTCTCATCCTCAAGAAGGCCAGCTAGGCCTTGGCACATGGCTCCAGAATTGGAAAAAAAAAAAAAGCTGTAAGACCTCCTGCAATCTACACCAAGAACTTGTATACTTGCTAACCATCATGTCCATAGAAGCAAGTCACAAAATCAACCCTGTTTCAAGAATGTGGGGAAGTGCACTCTACCTTTTCGTGAGAGGCACTGTAAAGAAACTGAATGTCATTTGCAGCCATCCATCCCCACCTAGTAGAGGAAGGAAGTGAGGTGAAGAGAAGTCACATAAAGATTATAACAGTACCACCATTAGCAAGTGGTCAGGTGGTACTCTAACCATGGGATTCTGAAAGCAGAGGCCTTGTGTATGCTTAGCCAGAGACACATGACTCAAGGTAAGACCAGAGGGCAGATAGGGACCAGAACTAGACAACATTCTCTGGAGAGGCAGGGTTTCACAGTGGGGTGGGTGCCTGAATTTCATCCCAACTCTGGCACAACCTAGCAATGTGACCCAAGGAAAGACCATCCCACACCATGTCGATCCAGGTTGCAGTCCAAACAAAAGTAAGTCTAAAGCCAGCATTTAGGGGGAACCTAAGTTACTCCTTACACTACCATACAATATCTCCCCGGTGGCCCTCCTCCACTCTAGACTGAGCGCCTACCCAGGCTGATCCATGTGGAACCCTTTCCTCTGGAAGCCTTCTAGTGCCACCTAGCAGGATAGAAAGAGGTACTGCACCTGAGGGGGCTTCAGACAGTGGAATTCTAATGACAACAATGAGTTGGGCTGGAGCTAAGAACTCGCCAGATTTCAAGTCTTGGTGGTATGGTTTCCATGGTGACTCTAAACAAATTCAAGGGGTTTTTTCCCCATGAAACTATTAATCTCAGATTCCCCCAACTCTTAAGTTGGGCCCTCTTGGTTCTAGAAGCTGTTTGGGGCAGATGGTTATGGTCTAGGAATATCCTCTGACAGCTCCTAAGCCTGTGGTTTACTATCTGTGCCTCTGTATGAGTCTGTATATCATGCACACATAAACACAAAAATGGAAAAGCCTATTTAAAATACACACACACACACACACACACACACACACACACACACACACACACTAGTTTCCTGCTGTGCCCCTGGTGTTTGGAATATGGCATCACATGACAACAGTGTGAGGCTACCATTGGAGAAATCATGAGTGGGACTGGTTTTCAGGGATTGAGTAAAACTGGGAAGGCATCAACCCTTTGGGGAAGGGTTAAAAACCTCCCAGTCCCTTTGAAGACCTAGCTTGGCTTTTTCAGATCAATAGATACGTGTTGATAAACTGTTGTGAAGGGGACCCTTAATGAACTGCCAAGGCAGCCATCACTTTCAACTGTCAAGAGGGAAGCCAAAGCAAATACATACATATTTTTCTTTACATAGGTTCTCAGGCAACTAAGGACCAGGCACCTCCATCAACACTACCATCCACCCCTAATAAACATGGTTGCTTACTATGTAAGTAAAGCACAGAGCCAATATTCCTGTGCCCCTCCAAGCAGAGCACTACCTCAAAGACATGTCTCTGTGGACAGTTAAATGGTCACTGTCTTACAGCAGTCTGTAAGAGAGGTTCACCCCTCACAGGGAAGCCTGAGGAAAGGTAACCCAGGCACAGAAGGATCCTCAGAAACAATTGCAAAGAAGCTAGCCAAGAAGACACTTGACTGAAGTTTAAAGAAAGTATTTTTCCTACATTTTTGAACCAATAATTTTAATTAGGATTAGTTACAGGAGCATGAAGGGGTATTTTTAAAACCACCTTTCCAGTAGATACAATGCTGAATAAAATGTCTCACCCTTACCCAGCAATCATAATTAATCTACAGAACTTCAGAGAAGGATAGGGCCATGTCTTAGTGAAGAGATATCATGACCAATGCAACTGATAAAAGGAAGCATTTAATTGGGGCTAGCTTACAGTTTCAGAGGTTTAGTCCATTTTCATCATAGTGGGAAGCATGATTGCACACACAGTGCTGGAGCAATAGCTGAGAACTACATTCTGACCCATAGACCAAGAGAGAGAATATGAGCCTGGCATGGGCTTTTGAAACCTCAAAGCCCACCCCCAGTGACATGCTTCCTCCAACAAGGCCACGCCTCCCAATCCTTTTCAAATAGTGCCATTCCCTACTGACTAAGCATTCAAATATATGAGTTTATGGCAGCCATTCCTATTCAAATCACCACAAGCCTTATGAGCTCCTCTGGCTCATAATGTTAAGGGGCCTAGTCTTGCACAGGTATTGGGCAGGTAATAGAAAATGTTTTCTTTAGGGTCAACAGCTATTTCTACTGCAGCTAACCTGTTTAGTCCCACAGGTGAAAAGTTGCTATTGCATGTCAATGATGAAACCCAAGTGAGAGATAAGTAGCCATGTCCAGGGTCATCCAAAACTATGTAAGCAGAGCTAAGATCAGAATTGTGCCCTACTGACACTCATCTTCAACCATTTCATCAGCCAGAAAGAAAATACCAATGCTTTCCATAGTAGTTTGCATGTTTTAAAGGATACCCTCACACAGGCATGAATGCAGGCAAAAACCAATGCATATTAAAAAAAAAAAAAAAAGGCTGTTATACTAAATGGATAGAATGAGAAAATATGAGGTCATATGACAGATGTGTGAAGAGAAATCTGTCTGACCATGGTGTCTGTAGTGCTTTGAATAAGAATAGCCCCCATAGGCTCATATATCTGAACACTTGGTTCGCAGTTGGTGGCACTGATTGTGGAGGTGTGGACTTGCTAGAAAAAAGTATTCACTGTGGGTGGACTCTGACAGTTTGTAGCCTGTCCCCATTTCCAGTTGGCTGATTCTCCTTTGTGCCTGCACTTGAGGATGTGATCCCTCAGACTCTTGATCCAACTACCATACTTGCATGCTGCCATGCCTCCCCACCATGACGAACTCTTCCCTCAGAACCATATGCCCAAACAAACTCTTCCATCTATAAGTTGCCTTGGTCACAGTGTTTCATCACAGCAACAGAAAGATAGCTAACATAGGTTCTTTCTAGAATGCATCTGTTTGCAGATGTGTGTTCTGGGGGCGGCGGGGGGATGGACTATACCAAGTAAGGGCATCTTTCAGACTTCCCTGGTCCTGCTTGCTGAGGCAGAAATGAATTCTAAAGCCCATCGAGTGCTGCTGTTGAGCCCCAATTCTGCCCTCAGAAGAAATCTCTCTCTTTTCTGTCTCTCACTCTCACATACACACACACACATACACTTTTGTACTTTTACTGGATGTATAAAACACATACATAAATATAAGCATAAGCATGCCCTTTGTTCTCCCATTTATGCAAGACTTACAGTCAAGAAAATCAAGAGTCCTAGGCAACATGATACTCACAAGACTCTAGCCAAGGCCTCCTTCTTTTAAAGAACAAGAAGCAAAGTCCCAAAAGAGGATGAAGAAGAACCACCTCTGATTCTCAGTTACTCCATGAACTTTCCCCACAGTGGCCCATTGAAACATTCCAAAGTAAGATTTTATACCACCCTCCTGGCCCACTATCAGTTGGGTCAAGACAGTCAGAAGACTTCACTCAGGCTACCATCTTCATGAACTTCATGACCTAGCAAGGAGAGATTCCCACCTTGGCAATCCATGCTTTTCAAAAACACTCAGTTGCTTTATCCCAAAGAAGCAGGCCTAAGACTTCTCAAGTCAAGGTAGCAAGTGAGGATGGGGAAATAGACATCTTCATCCAGGAATGGAAGGAATTGTCTATATCTGAGGCTGGCCCAGATACAACAGGACACACACAGGGAGTGGACATTCTGTTCTTGTTCAGGTAAGTCTGTGGCTGGGCCAAGAGTCAACTCTGTGTTGCTCAACTTCAGGGATCAAAATATAAAACATCAAGCTACCCTCCTGCCAGAAGAAAGTGGAAAAAAGCCCCAACTAGATCTAAGAATCAAAAGATCATTTCTCATTCTTAGAAATTTCTTATTGTGAAGCTTTTCTTTCTCATCTAATTAAAATAAGGAGGTTGTTCTGAAGGTCTTCTGGGCCTGTGATTTTCCTGAACTCAGCCTTCTCATCCATGAGAACACTTACAAAGTCATCTCTACAAACCCTTGAAACTTTCATTCAAGAGATATCACTAAGAAATCTTTTCTTTCTTTCTTTTTTTTTTTAATGACGATGTCAGAAGCCAGATGGATCCAACTCTTTGAGAAGAAAATTAAAGGCACTAGGAGGTCAACTGAAAACCTGCTGACTGGCTAAGCATTAGCAAATTGCAAATATAGATTGGGGAGGGGAGGAGTAAGTAGGTGGCAGGAAATGAACCTGAAGGATATTGAGATAACTCTCGATGTAAATAAAAAAGAGTCACCAGTCCTCTATTTACATACCCAGCTCCTAAGCCCCTCTTACCTGACCTTGCCAGGCTTGGAGCCTAAGCTTTTAGGAACCATAATAGACTGCTGCTCGATGTTCTGAGGACACTCTGTTCTGTCTAATCCCTGTGCCTCTGCTGCTCCCACCATGGCCTCTACCCAGTAGCACCTATTCAAAGCCACGTCTAGAATACAGACCCGCATAAAACAGTTCCTGTCACTTCACTTCTAAAGCCTTTTGCACATCTCTGTGGAACCCAACACTAGTTACGCAGGTCTGTGTGTCTGTCACTCCCAAAAGACTGATGGAATGGGTCATCAAAGATTCCACTTCAGTTCTTCCCAAGCCTGGTGCCAGGCTTTGGCCAATGAGGACACCGGACCAGCCCATAACAATGTTCTCATCTCTGATCCTGAACACGAAGACAGAAGTTGAAAACATATTTCCTGTGACTTGATTTGCCTCTTTTTCTCTGCATATTCAAAGACCAGATGATGATCCAGGGGTCAAAGTTTGGGGGAAATCATTAGTTCCTTGTAGCCTATGTATTCAAAGGACTCAAGCCACAGTGGGCTCTCTCTCAAATTCTCTCTCTTGACTCTTTCTCCTCCCATTGTCTCTCTTTGCTCTCCTCAGTGCACTTCTTAAAAACCCTTCTTTTTCTCAAAAACTTCTCTCGGTCAGCTGACAGAAGTAGACTGAGCCTTATGCAAAGCGAAAGCCATCTTCTCCTTTGTTGCCTTTTCTCGCCAGGCTCTACTTTTGACTCATGGCCTGAGCCATAAATGACTAACTTGTTCTCATTCTTCTCCTGTCCTCTGTGTTCCTGGACTGTGGATAAGGGAGTAGGGGTGTGGGGTTGGGGCATGGAGAAGAAACGTGACTCACCATGTACAATACAGAAATGTCTGAGGCATACACCCACCAGTGTGCCATCAGAGTTTCTTTGCTATTTATCCTCACTTTACAAGGAGGCACGCCAAAGCTCAGAAGAGGTAAGTGGCTTTTCCAAAGGTATATTGTTAAGGACACAATTAGTGTTCTGATCCAATGATGCTCTTGGACTACTCACTGAACCACCAGGCAAGCTGGTCTCTTGGAAGCCATCAGGGTTTGCAGCTGATCTTCTAGAACAATCTTGTCTCCTGAGCTCCCTCCAGGTGTCAGTCTGAACCTCCAACTGCTTAAAATCCCTGCGTCATTTCTTCCCAGAGTCCCCACTGGCACACACAGTCCAGACACTGACAGGGAGCCTGGGAGAAGAAGAGGCTTGTGGGAAGACATGTTGACATTGGCCCAGCTCTAATGAGAGCTCCAACAGCCCAAGCTGTGCCTACTAGACAAAGCAGACACACGTTCATCTCTGCCCCAGCTGGCTCCCCTCATGGCCTTGCTCACACAGGCAAGCTCAAGGGGGCCCTGCCTGAATCATAATGCAGGAGGAAGGCACCCAGCCCTGACTCTCTTCTTATTTTTAATTAGAAATTCCCATTAAAGCCACTACAGCAATGAGGCACACACCAGGCAGTATACTTCAGGACAATTAGCACACTCTTCAGGTGGCTAAAATGGCCCGGTTCTGGCCTGTGGCTGACATAATTGCACCAAAACATACAGCCCACCAGGAGGCTCCCATTTCAAATGAAAAAAAAAAAAAAAAAAAAAAAAAAATTAGTCATGCATCTATTGGGCAGTTAGATCTGTAGGACATAATTTAGTATTCACAATTTAAAAGATTGCCAGGGGTGGGGATATATGGAAATCATCTCAGTGTGATCATAAGCAAGTCTCTATCCTTCGCATCCAGCACATGGCAAATGCGGGGGGGGGGTGGACAACTGTGCAGGGCAGCCGGGTAGTGACTGTGTGTTGGGATCACTGGAGGCATGAGCCTTCCATTCTTAGAATGTGGGAAGTAATTAGTGGGGCAAGTAGCTTCTGGAACCCCTCTGTACCTCCCTGCTACTTTCTGAATTCCCAGGCCACTAATTAAAACCTGCCTGTAAGACAGCTCCTGGCTGAGTCACTGTGATGATTCTGAAGAGTAAATAAAATGAGCAAATTTGAAGAGCAGAAAGACCTCTCCGAACACCGGGAGAGCTATAGAAAGCCACCCCCAGGCTCCCAAGACTCTGTTTGAAGCCATCCTCTTGGATTCCACATGCACAAGCATTTTGTCTGCGTTTGCTAGTCTCTCTCGGCTCCACGCTAAACCATTGCGCCTTCCACGAGCCGGGCCGGCAGAGCAGCTGTAATTAATATTCAACTGGCATTTCCACTGCGCACTCAAAAGCCTGTTCTTTCAGCCTTTTCAAATCCAATTCAGTCCAAAGTAATCTTTGCCCTTGCATTTGGGTTCAGGCAGCAGCAATTCTCGGGCTTGCAGATTGCGTTTATTAGCATTTATTGAACAGCAGAGGAGCCCCGCACGTTACGGGTTGTCACTAGGTCTCTGATTTTCCAACTAAAATTAAGCCAGCGAGGCATTTGTATTGGGGCAGGAAGGAGGCATTTCTGGGAGAAATGTTATTGGTGATTTTCATAGGGACCTATTAATGGATTAGAGGGTTGTGAGGATTTGAAGGAACGATTGGTTAATAGGAGGCAGCCCTTCTTTGATCGCTCACTCAAAAGTCCCCTGTAGATCTTCCTTATTTGTGGATCTGCAGAAAGAGGTAGAGCTTAAGAAGCCTTGACTCAAATCCTGCACTCTGGTGGGTGACCTTGAGCAAATGACTTTCCTACAGGACTCTGCTCATCTCAAAATCAGAGTTAACAAAATCAGCAGTATGCTTAAACTGTATTCCTCAAAACCACCAGGAGGATGTGATCAGAATAGGGGATCAGGTCCCCTTCTAGGCCTCCTTGTATTATGCAATATTTTTTCATCTTAATCTGTGGGCCACAAATGTTAGAAAGTGAGAGCTGGTCTCTAAAATCTGCTATAGCTGTGGAGCTGCTGACCTGTTGAGAACCAGGAAGTTTTGTAAAAAGGAATCCACCCTGTTTTTATTCTAAAAAAAAAAAAAAAAAAAAACCTTTAGGCGTTCATCTTGAGTGGCCAAGGAGATAACTATAGTGAGCCAGAAGCAGCAGATGAGAATGGAATCCCAGCAGAGAGATCATCTAGAGGTAGGGCTGGTGGGTGTGGAAATTCAGAATGTACAGATGATGGGGAAATCATGACTTCTCAGCGATAATCTACAGCAGTTACTTGGCCAGATGTGGTCCCTTGGTCTAGGCTGACAAGTGCAGGGGGCCAATGGGCTGTAGGAGAACCACCAAGATGGCTGAATAGAAGTGCCCTGCATGTGACTGCCCTACAAAAGAACCAAGCCAACAAAGGAAAAACTGTTTTTGAAGACAATGATAAGGAGAGAGATCTGAAAATGAGGAGGTAAATTATTAGAACCTTAGTCAGCAAGAAGGAAAGTCCACCTGGAAAACTTGCCACTTACGATTTCAGCCGAGTCCCTGTAAGGGGTGAAGTGTTGTTGGTTGTTTTTTCTTTTGAGGGCCCAACACATGGAGGCTTATTCTTACTTATAAATGCATGGCCTTAACTTGGCTTGTTTCTTGCCACTTTTCCTTAACTTAAATTATCCCATCTATCTTTTACCTCTGGGCTTTTCCCATTCTCTTACTTCTGTAAATCCGTGGCTTGCTGTGTAGCTGGGTAGCTGGAGTCCTCCTCCTTCTCTGGCTCTTCTCTCCTCCTAGATTTCTCCTTCTATTTATTCTCTCTACCTGCCAGCCCTGCCTATCCTTTCTCCTGCCTTGCTATTGGCCGTTCAGTTCTTTATTAGACATCAGCTGTTTTAGACAGGCACAGTACCACAGCTTCACAGAGTTAAACAAATACAACATAAACAAAAGTTACACACCTTAGTATTCTACAACAGTGAGGAACTGGGGGAGTGGGGAATGGGTGAAAAGTGACAGCAATGACTGGCAGCTGTCCTTTCAGACTTTAGATCCAGTTTGGGAAGTTGGAAAATCTAAGAGTAGCCATTGTGTTTCAAAGAAAGAATGTACTTTGACTCTACCCCTCTCCCTAAACCCAAGCTATTACAACAGTCAATGCTATATAGCTTCTTGGCTTAGGGGTTTGCAATTACTTCCCTGAAACAACCAGAAGCCTTGGGCTGACAGATAATTCACAAAGAAGAGACATCCCCCCAGCATCCTACAACTTGAAGACTAGTGCTGAGTTCCAACCTCACTTGCCCTGGCAAGAACTAAGGAAAATCTCCCCAGCCCACAATCTACTATTAACTGTCTCCACCTGCATATGTCTTTTAGGGGTCAGAAAAATCCTCAGCTGAGTCCTAGTACTCAGGAATGCTCCCTAGAAGCTCCAGGAATGTAGATACCAATAGCTCAAAACTGTCACCAACTGGGACCATGTATCAAGAGCTAGGAAAGACTGGCTTTCCAGCCAAAGGAAGGACTTGAAAGTATAGCTGCTGGTGAAAAAGCTTTAGCATCACTCCAGCTTATCCCTAGTGGACAGAGGAGAGTCCTTCCTGTGCTTTACAGCTCTAGAAGTATAGTAACTATGATTTTAAGCTTCTCCACCAGAACTTGCCTCACATAACCTAGGAGCATCTCCATTCACATGTAACATTGCCAGACCCACATTGACAAAGCCTCTTATTCCCTCAGGACCTAGGAAAACCTCTCCATGGCCTATTCCTTCAGAACCACAGACAGGAATTTCTCAAACCTAAATGTTAATTATGCATACCTAGAGAAGAATTATTATATTTCAAGTCCTGGAAGTATATAACTGCCAGCAAAGATTGTTATATCCAGCTGTATTTTCTGCTGCTCTGATAAACCACCACAACCAAGCCAACGTACAGAAGGAAAGGATTATTTGGTTTCTGCTTCCAGATGGATGAGTCAGTCATGTCAGGAAAGCATGGCAGCAAACAGCAGGCCTCAGCCTGAACTGATGATGAAGGTTTACATCTTCAACAAGAAGCAAAGAGAAAAGGACAAGCCCTGGGAATGGTTGCAAGGCTTTGAAACCTCAAAGCCTGCCCCCAGTGACATACTTCTTCCAGCAAGGCCACAGTTCCTAGACCCTACCAAACACCACCACCAACTGGGAAAACAAATATTCAAATACATGAGCCCTCTGAAGACATTTTCATTCAGACTGCCACACCAGCAAAGCTATTTTTGGAAATTGACAGAGAACCAGGGCAGCTCATGACCACCAAGCAACACTGTAGAATACATTTTTTAAAATACTAAGCATAGGGAAGAATGGAAGACAGTCTTCGTCAAAAAAAATAAAATAAATTATGGGGGAAAAGTCAGTTTCAGCCACAAGAGCACAGGAAAGAATAACATTCCTGAGAGAAATGCTGAACAAAGAACTAGGCTGGACTCCGCCATGTCTAACACAGTAAACCAGCAGCTTCCCAATGCTGTAGGAGAGAAAGTAAAAACAGACAATAATTCAATGAGCCAGAAAAATGACTCCCCCACCAAGAAAAAAAAATCCTGTAATTTATAAACATCTCTCAATAATAACAAGTATAAATGGCCTCAACTCACCAATAAAGAGATGCACACTGGCTGATAGACTTAAAAATTAGATCCAAGTGTTTGTCTCCAAGAAATGTACCTTAAGGGTAAAGACACCACAGGCTGAGACAAAGGGTGGGAAAAAAATCAGTCAGCTGAATGGAAATGTAAAACAAACTGGCATAGCTATTCTGATATCTGATAAAGTGGGATTTAAGCCAGAATTACTCAAAATAGGTAACAAAGACCACGCTAGAACAATGGAGAAAACAGTCAGGAGACAATTGTAGGGCTGGTGAGCTGGCTCAGGCGAAGACACTTTAACTGCTAAACCTGATGACCTGAGTTCTGTTGTGTGGTATTTTGTTTGTGTTCTGACAAAGAGAGCTTGCCTGGAAATCAGAGGGTGGAGCTAGCCACTAGTTAACCATAGAGGCCAGGTCCTGGTGGCACACCCCTTTAATCCCAGCACTCCGGAGGAAGTGATCAGGCTGGGTGGAGACAGATCTGAGCCCTTTTGGCCAGAGAGGTGGGAAGTCACTTGCAGGGGTGAGGGGTGGGGGCTTCTCTGATCTTTCAGGTTATTACCCCATATCCGACAAAATTTTATTGACAAAATTAATTACATTTCAGAGTTCAATCCCCAGAACCCACATAATAGAAGGAGAGAACTGAATCCTGAAAATGGCCTCTGACTTCCACATTTGTACCATAGCACACACATGTATGCACACACAAAAGAAAGAAAAAGAAAGAAAGAAGGAAGGAAGGAAGGAAAGAAGCAGGGGGTAGGGAGGAGCGAAGGAAGAGGGAGGGAGGGAGGAAGAGTTAAGAAAAAGAACTTCTTAAAAGCAACTTCAAATTATGCACTGAACACTGAGGTTCTCAATTTCATAAAACAAACATTAATGGAAATAAAATGTCAGATAGGTCATGATATAGTAATATTGGATGAATTGAATATTCCACTCCATCCCTAGATGGAGCTTATGTAAACCAAAAACAAATCTCAGAGTCCAACTATGCCATAGGAACTGGAAAGATAGCTCAGCCGTTAAGAGCACTGAATGTTCTTCAGAGGACCCAGGTTTGACTTCCCAGCATCCACATGACAGCTCACAACTGTTTATAATTAGATTTCCAGGGAGTTCAACACCCTCTTCTGGCCTCATACACATAAAACACTCATACACATAAAATTAATCATACCATAGATCAACTGGAGTTAACAGATATTTACAGAATTTTCCACTCAATAGTAACAAGATATACATTCTTTCCAACAGCTCATGGAAGCTTCTCTAAAATAGGCCACAAATCAAGTCTTACCAAAACCAAAATAATTTAAATAATATTTTGTTAATAATATAAAATAATAATATAATATATAATATATTATTAATAATATAATAATAATATTTTGTTCATGATGCAGTAAAACCAGAGATCAATAGCAAAAAAAGCTAAACAAATACACAGGCTGAATCAATCTTGAATGAAGAATGGGTCATTAAAGAAATCAGAGAAGAAATTAAGTATCCTAAATGAAAATCAGTGTAAATTCATTGAAACCCATGGGAGGCAGCTAAGGCAATTCTAAGAAGAAAGTACATAGTTATGAGTGCTTATGGTAAAAAGAGAGAGAGAGAGAGAGAGAGAGAGAGAGAGAGAGAGAGAGAGAGAGAGAGAAAGAGAGAATCATATAAATAACTTAATGATAGATCCCAAGATCCTAGACAAACAAGACCAACCCAAACCCGGTAGACAGCAAAATAAATAAATAATGGAGATTATGTTGGTTATTTGCGGCACTCTTAGCCTGTGAGGAAACATCACGAAACACAACAGAATCCACTGACAAGAGTTTTATTGAGATAAGGTAAAGAGACAGAGGTGCACAGGCCTGTGGAAAGGACACGTGAGTAAAGATGGAGCCGGCAATCATGGCACCAGCTTATAAAGGCTGGGCCATGCCTGCGCACACAGGCCCATGTGGCTATTCCACGCATGTGCGTAGATCACATGGTTGCAGTGCGTGCTTTTACGCAACCACACAAAGCCACGGGGTCCTGGTCACACGAGACGTTTTGACCTGGAAATGACTAGGCCGAAGTGACTAGGACCCGCCGGGCATATGCAATCATGCCCAACCCCGGGGGCATGTTGTGAATCCATATCAGATCATGGCAGAAATTAATGAAATAGAGATTAAAGAACAGCACATAGAATCAAATACAAAGTTGGTTCTTGAAATGATAAACAAGATTGATGGTTGCTGAGTGCCAAATAGCCCTGAAAACGTACACACAAGTAACATTACATGCACTGAACAGGCTCTCGACAGGAATTTCTATGTTTATACAAAGACATGTGTGCGTGTCAAACAACAATTAGTGAAACAACAGGCCATGGACCTGAAGGACAGTGGGTAGGGGGATATGGGATGATTGGGAGGGAGGAAAACAAAGGGAGAAATGTTGTAATTAAATTATAATCTCAGAAATAAAAAGATAAAAAAAAAAGAACTGGCAGTCCTCTAGTCTAACTAAAAGAGACAGAAAATCAAAACTAAATGAGTGATTTAAAAATTGGAGGCAAAAAAAAAAAGGAAAAAATAGAGATAGGTGGACCTCTGAGTTCGAGGACAGCCTGGTCTACAGAGTGAGTTCCAGGACAGCCTAAGACTACACAGAGAAACCCTGTCTTGGGAAATCAATTAATTAGCTAATTAATTAAAAATAAAAAATTGGAGGCTACTACAGATTCCAGTAAAATATAGAAAATCATTAGGGAATCCTATGAAAACTTATACTCCAAAACACTGGAATATGTAGAAAAATTTTGATAAATTCCTAGACATATATGACCTATCAAAATTAAATCAAAATATGAATGACTTAAACAGATCTCTAATGATAAAAACACTGAAATAATAAAATGTCTTTCAACAAAGACAGGTTGTATAAACCCCAAGTCTGGTGCTGGAGGGTCCCTCTAACATTCCCAGGCCTGAAATGGTGAGGGGAGGGAACTGTACTATGTAGTAGAGTCACAGAATAGAGACGATGCCCTGAGAGAACCACCTTTTGGGGACTGAGAGGTTCAGATGAGGAATAAGTAACCTTATAGGTGGGCACAGAAACCAATACCCCAGCTCACTCTCTTTCCAGCCTTCCATCTGCCCATGCTTCAACCAGAAGTCACAGGGGAAGGAAGTCATGGTCACAGACTTATAGTTCTCAAACTTGAGTAAGCATCACAATCATCCAGGAGCTAGCTTCTCATTCACGTGGTCTGCAGTGGAAGTTCCCACAATAGCACAGGTGCCAGTAAGATGCCCATGCCACTAGCAGACTATAAGGAGCAGTCATAGACATTCACTCTATGATTGATGTGGGCCTGACTTCTGGGGTGTCAAACAGGGTAGAAGAGCTGGGATGATGCCAGCAGAGCAAAGGGGCCACATGAGTCAGTTTTTCTATTTATATTGTCTCTGTGATTACTATTGATAGTCTATACATGATGTTTCAACTGTACAGTGGTTCAAAGAGTGTTTGCATTCATCTGATGGCATACTTGGAGTTTTCATCCTTTCTCAGGCTAGTGATAAGCAACATCAGCTGTTGTATGGTGCTGGGCAGCAACCGGCCACAACTCAGCCAACCAATCCCCAGTGTGAACAACTGACCCTCACTCTGCTGTGTTGTTAAGCCATGGTGTTTGACAGGAATATTGATTACATTTTTCACTTATTTTTTTCCAACTTATACTGGCTGTGTCTGGCTGTAACGCCATTTTTAAGTCAAGTAGTAGCCACAGAGTAACTCTGGGAATATAGCACAAAGCAATCATGAATGACTACAGCTATGTTTTGATTCATATTTCATTCTTCCATTACAAACGTGTTACTGTAAACTCATCTAAGCTTTACCTGCCTTTCCAAAATGACCCTCAGAATCATTCATTGAGTATCCATGTATAAAAGCCAGGAGCTTTATGCCCATTATCTCTCTGCTTTGAAAAAACCTCGCTTTGATCTTCCGTTAGGATTAGCCCTCAGGCAGCTCCAAATTTAGTTATTAAACAAAATTTTTATGGCTACTGTGCTATAGAAAGCATGCTAGTCACTCAGGGTCCTGAGGTGAACCAGACATCCACAGTTCCCTAGCTTTGGAGAGTTAACTGGCTAATGAGAAGGTATCTGTGAAGGTTTTCTAGTTGCCAGCAGTAGACATGAGCCTAAGTAACTTAAAAAGAAATAGGATACAAATCTCCTGTTAGAGCTTTGTCACTAGGTAGGTTGATAGGGCTGGGAAGGCGATAAGAGAAGGTAGGAAGTGAAGGTAATCAGAATGCATTATATATAAATATATGTGTGTGTTATATATGTATATATATATATTGTATATGTATACCTATACACATAGAATTATTAGTTTAAATTTAACTAATAAAAACAGAGTAAAATGCATTGGGGAAACACTGGAATGTGAAATAAACTTGAAAGACAAAGAGGTCAGCCATTTTTGGGGGGGCAGGGCAAAAACTAAAACCAGTATCCATGAGACTAGGCAAGGCATAGTTCTCCCACTCTGAATTCTTCCTTAACTCCATCTTGGGTAAGAGTCTAGGGCAAGTAGTTCTCCTCCAGAGTTTATCAGCTCTGGTTGATAACTGCTGCTGTGGTCTCTGTGAGGAAGCACTTTTACTTTTCTCCTAGGTCACTCTGGCTTTTAGTAGACCACTGACCCCTGATGAAAAGTATCTCATTCTCCAACTCACTACAAACTGTAACAGGTGGATAGCTATATGCTCCATGTCTTTGGCATCTTTTTTCTTTCCAAAGGATCACAGGTATCTTCATTTCAAATGAGACTCAGGATTCCCCTATGACGTAGACAGGTGGCACAGCTGATGATTATTTGTTGCTCCATAGATAGGGAAACTGAGGCTCAGGTAGAGCTATACCCAAATTTAAGTATTTGGTTCCCAGTTGGTAAACTGTTTAGGAAGGATTTGGAGGTGTGGCCTTGTTGGAGGAAGTACTGTCTTGTTACTCTTAGAGAGTGCTCCAATACCATGCCTACTTTGCCTGCTACCCTGCTTCCTGTCACAAAGCTGATGGACTCACCCTCTGACACTGTAAGCAAGCCCCCAATTAAATGCTTTCTTTTATCAGTTGATTTGATCATGCTGTCATAGCAATAAAAAAGTAACTAAGATACCAAGTTCACATCTGATGTGTGATGATGTCAAGTCATCCTTGACTTCAGACCCAGAGGTTCTGATTCAGGAAGTCCTGAGTACAAATACCTGCATTAAAACTAAGATCATTCTAATACATGTGGCCCCTGAAGCTTGGTGAAACACCACCATTGGTGATGACAGTCTTCAGCCCATGACTTCGAACAGTTTTCTGCCCAGAAACAATATCTGCCCAGAGAGTCAGATAACCTACTTTATTTTCCTTTTCTTTGTCTCTCATACCACCTTTCCAGAGAGGTAATAATCAAAGACAAACTCTAGACCAGTGATGGCCAATGGCTTTCCTTTCAATATGCCTGCTTAGATGAGCCAGTAGTAATGACTTAGAGCCTTGGATTAAGAAGCAATGAAGCTGCATTCAAGCTGAGCAAGAACATAGATTGTTCTGTTAATGATGTCTGTTGTGGACACAGTGAGGATTTTGGCAATCTAGTACTTTCATTATTCTAGATAGGATTTTATCCTAGGTCCTCTTCTGACTTTTCTGGGAATATTTCTCCAAACAGAGGCTGTAATTCTGACTACCGATAATGAGAAAGATTTTGTAAAACTGTTCCTATGATGGCTATAAATGGCAGGCTCTCCTTGAGACATTCTAGATGTCAGGATTTAAATATAAGTATCTTCTGAAATCCATCAATGTCTGGGTAGCTGATTAAGCACAATGGACTATAACCGTGTTCTCTTTTCTGGTCTTCAGGCAATTTTGATCTTTGAGAACTGATGTATTATCATGATGAGGGGACTTTCTTACACATTCTGCACATGATAACGGATGAGGTGTGAAATTGATTCTGAACACTAGGAGGGCTGTGATTTATCATCACACATTAGGCCTGGTGGAGTGCTCCTGGGTGAATCCCAGCTACACTCAGCTGCTACCTTCTAGAAAAAGAACTCTTAGTGATTCCAGAAATGTTCAATATAAAGCTTTCACATTCGACATCTATAAAGCATTCTTCATTTATTCAACCTACAAGTATTAACTGAACATCTAATGCATGCCAGGTAGTGTGGCGGCATCTACAGCACTGGCCAAGAAGAACCAGCTGTCTTTGGAGTCTCTTGCCCTTGGAGCAAACTGGCTCCCTTACCTGATCACAGCTTATACTCACTATTGGGCAAGCACCAACAGCCCCGCTGCTTGGTGGCCTTGACTGGACATCATCAAACAGATTTACAGACTGCAGAAGCGTAAAATGAGACTGCCTAGTGGTGGCTAACCCCTCCATTATGACTTCAACACTTATCCTTGGTACAAAGCACAGGCCTATTTCATATGCCAGGTACTTCATATGAGCTCCTCGGGCAATCACTATGTTGAAGCAGAGCATCAGAGACAACTGGGCAGGCACATGGAAGATGCTAACGCCAGCCGAAGTGCTACCTCTTCAGCTATAATGGAATAGCACAAGTTGGTCAAGAGAAATGGCAAGCCCAAGTGTTCAGAATGACATAGCAAAACTGTTTTGTTTTGGTGTTCTGGCTTGATTTGGGTGTAAGTACACCCAAGTCTTTGTCCCCTTGCCCCCAAAGCCCTGCCTCTTGAGTTCTGGGTTAGATCTAGGTTTATCTATTTGAGAAATTATCCATGGGTGATTCCCATGGAATCTAATACTCCCACATCAATAATAAAAACTAAGTCTCTGTCAAAATATAAGCCACAAACTTTGGCCGAGTTTGGGGAATCAGGTTATAAACCCACTGAATTAAAAATCATGTCATTTGAATTTTTTATCTTGACTTCGTCTTTAATTAGCCATGAGACCTCATCTTTGCAGCTTCTAGCTTTCTGGGCCCCACCTTCATTATATGCGCTAACATGCCTTAAAGAGCTGAAATGATGATATGACTAGGGTGTTTGGGGTTTGTTTTTCTTTTACATTTGCCAGCCCCTTTCAGGCAATGATTGATTAATTCCCAGTATAACTTACCAGTGTAAAATAGTTCTTACAGGAAAGTAATGCATATTTAAAACACATAGGCCTGCCAAGATCAGTCTTCAACCTATTTACATGGCTTCGGGGTCAATAATTAAGCTTCTGAGATATTCAGAGCAGAGTTTTTGTAAACCCCCCCCCATCTCATGCTTGGCTACATACTAACCACTTTCTGCTCCCCACCACCTTCCCCATCTCTGGCTATTAGCAATAGTAAGCACGAAATTTCTCTAATATCTGTACTTTTCTTCTGGTTAAAGAATCCACAGCTGTGGCTTTTCCTTTGGATTTTTAACAGACATTTGCTTAATCATTTCCACTTAACTAATATCCTTGTGCTTTTCTGATTGCCTGTCTGTCTATACACTACTCACAGACACTTGCTCACAAGCATTCTCTGTGCTGGTGGCTAAGATTATTCACCAACAAGAGAGGTAATGTGGACACTTTCGTATCTTATTGCTTTTCCATAAAGTCTTCCTTAACTGGTCAATGAGTAGAAACTTGTATTCTTGCCCATTCAGATTATGTATCTAGTTTATGACTCTGTTCCCAGCCAAGACACTGACCCCAGTTGTGTTGATTCAACCAATGTTTGCTTTGGAAAAGGACTTACATGTCACCTCTCCCCCAGACCCACAGCATGTCAGAGCCACAGGTCTCAAACCTCTACTAAGAGCCCCACAGGGATGTAACAATTTATTCTCCCACTTCAGCACCTGCTCTATCTGCCATATCTGGAAGCCTCTGGGATGGATTTCCCTAATTCTCATGCTAGGCTTTCAGTCCATTCAGGCAATGTTAATCAACACAAGGGTGAAAGAGAAAGTCATCCTGATGATAGTGTCCATAGGTATGAGGTCTCTTCAGCAATCCAGGAACAACTGGGACATTACTCTCCAAGGCACCAGTTAATATTAAATACATGCACTCCTGACCCACAGCTTTATTTTTATTAATTAGACCCATCTTTCTTACCTGTCCTTAAGCACACACCATTCTTCATTCTTTTCCTCCAGTCCTAACACTTTTAACACTAGGACAGATGATAGTCCTGTCTTACCCATGGGGGAGGCCAAGACCCCAGAGGTTACCTGAAACAGTAAACAGGTCTAACCACCATACTTATTATGTTTCTTCCTGTGTGCATACCTATAACAAAGTTTAATTTATAAATTAGACACATTATAATTAGATTAACCAGTAATTCAATGAGTGACTAATTGCAGGGCTTACTTTTTAAATTTTTAATGTATTTATGTATTCTATGTGTGCAGGTTTTTGCCTACATGTGTGTCTGTGCATGGAGTGTGTGCCTAGTGCCCAGAAAGGACAGAAAAGGGTATCTAATCCTCTGGGATTAGAATTACAGAGACCCTAGTGAATCAAACCCAGGTCCTCTGGAAGAGAAGCCAGTGCTCTTAACCACTGAGTATGTTTGTGTAGGTGTGTGTGCATGTGTGTGTTGGTGTGCAGAGACCAGAGGTTGACCTTGTGTGTCTTCTTCTATTACTCCCCACCTCATTTTCTGAGACACAGTCTCTCCTCACTGAACTTGGAGCTCACCATTTTGACTAAACTGGCTGGCCAGAAAATCACAAAGATTTTGTCTCTGCCCCTCAGTGCTAGAGTTACATCACACCTGGATATTACATGGATGGCAGGGATACAAAGACATGTCTTCTGCTTGTGCAGTGAGCATTTTATCCACTAAGCCATTTTCCCAGCCCTTCCAAAGCGACGATCCATTTCTTGCAGCAAATAGCCAGTATCACTCATATCAAAGTGACCTCTGCTGAGGTCTTCATATAGGTTCAATGTCTTCTGGTGCAATTCATTGCTATCAATTGGAATATATTTTCTTTTAATGTCATGCACTCACAAATTTGATGGGTTTCCATCTCAACAAAGCACTCATCACTCAATGTGGCTGTAACTTCTACAGCTTAAAGTGCACAGCAAAACTAAGGCACTTTTTTTTTCTAATTTATCACATTCCACTGGTATAAGGTTAGTTCATACTATAGATCAGCAGTTCTAAACCTGTGGGTCATGAACACTTTAGGGGGTCAAGTGACCCTCTCACAGGGGTCACCTAAGACCATCAGAAAACACAGATATTTACATTACAATTCATGATAGTTGCAAAATTACAGTTATGAAGTAGCAATGAAAATAATGTTATGGTTGGGGGTCACCACAACATGAGCAACTGTATTAAAGGATTAGGAAAGCTGAGAACATCTGCTGCAGATCTTAGCTGTTGAGATCAGGCAATGCCCTCTTCTAAATTTTACTCCACATTGTGTGAAACAGTGGCTTCTCTGGCTGTGCCTTGCCCTGAAAAACTGCATCTCACAAAAGTGTCTGACTCTATTTCGAGTGCATATGCAGACGCAGGATGATGCCACACCTTTGTGGACACTTAACACGGTCTTCCAGCACCACCCACAAGGAAAAGACTGATAACTATTTCTAAATGTGAAAAGGGTGTCTTATAACTTAACAGTGCAAATTATCAGGAAAACCAGGCCAGAGAATTTACCAAGCACACCAGACTGAGGAAGGATGTGACACCTTCACCTGAACTCCATATAGAGGACATCTCTGATACTGACAGGCCCCACCCACCTGTCATCCGACGAGTCAGTGTATGATCTAAAGACTGGCAGGCAGAAAACTCCCACCTATCCTAGAAACTTCAATTCTACTTGGTCCCCACTGTCGATACAAACTATTCAAATTGCTATCCATCCATCTGCCATTTGTCCATTTTGACCTGCCTTCCATCATCTACCATTCATTCATCTAGATCTGTCATCTATTCAACAGCTCTTTCGTCCACCTGGTCCTGTCCTTCACCTCTACAACCCCCCGCCCCCCAGTGCAGCTCAGCTCAAAACTGTAACCCAGGGCATTGATCTGCCACAAGTACTTCCAAAAGACCTCCAAGAGGGCTAGTTAGCCTATTCCCACAAGGACTGTCTCTGCATCCCTAACTTCCTACTTTGCCTCTAAGTTGGATCTCTATGGAACTCCTTAACTCTGTTCAGACCTCTTTATCCCTTGCAGCCATTCTGTAACCTACATAAATACATACATAAATAGATGACAAGTTCACTGTGTGGTGTCTAATGTGTCACACTGTTATTATTAACAGTTAAGATTGGAATAAACAAAGCTGTGTTTGCCTCAGTCAGTTATCCAAGGAGTTGGGACTACTTGGTGATTGCTTTCAATAAAACCACTGTACCCTGTAACTTTGTTATTCAATAAATTTTGACATTGTTGAAAGACACAAATGTGTTTGCCCATGCTTCTGATATAGTACACTTTTGACTCTAACAACCTCCTCATTGGATTTTTTTTTTTTTCAATCCTTATTAAGAATTTACTTTTTCACATAAAAGAAGCATGCTACAGCTTCTTCTGAGCCTGTCTGAACTGCAAGCATCACTGCTCTTGTGCTGTGAGGCTGTAAAGGAAAGCCAGGGTTACTGAACCTGAACAGAGCTACGCCATGATGGTCAGCCTAATAACAGAGATGGTGACAGAGTGCAATCGTGCAAGATTGCATCATGCTTCTCAGAGTACTGTGCAATTTTGAAAGCCTTTTACTTCTGGAATTTTCTATTTAGCGTTTCTAGACCACTGTTGGTCATAGGTTACTGAAACCATGGAAAAATGAAACTGTGGATCAAAGGCTACTATACCAGTAGAAAGTGGTCACAATTAATTTGTCTCTTCCTACAAACTTCTGAAATGTAATATTAAAGATGGAGTCCATTTCTCTACATCTTGATCATGGATTAGTACTTCCCTTAGCTCTTCAGCTATAATAAACACAATATTGCACCAGTTCTGATTCCAGATCTAAATGTTCTTCATGTTTCTATTCTTGCTTTGGAAACCTACGGACCTGCCAGCCATATGAACAAGCTCAGGCTTGCCTACTGGAAGATGAGAGCTATCATCAGGAGAATCAAATGGTGGATTGTAGTTGGTTGTTTTTTGGCTCTTTGGGGGGAGGGTCACCATCCAGCTCCCAAATAAATCACACACAGAGCCTTATTCTTAATTATGAATGCCCAGCCTTAGCTTGGCTTAGTTTTTTGCCATCTTTCCTTAACTTAAATTATCCCACCTACCTTTTGCCTCTAAGCTTTTCCATTGTCTTACTTCTGTAAATCTTACTCTTACTCCATGGCTTGCTGTGTTGTTGTGTAGCTGTGTAACTATGTAGCCCCTGGAGTCCTCCTCCTTCTCCAGCTATTCTTTCTTCCTTCTACTCTCCTCCCAGATTTCTCCTTCTATTTATCCTCTCTGCCTGCCAGCCCTGCCTATTTCTCTCTCTTGCCTCACTATTGGCCGTTCAACTCTTCATTAGACCATAGGGTGTTTTAGATAGGCACAGTAACACAGCTTCACCGAGTTAAACAAATGCAACATAAACAAAAGTAACACAGCTTAAAATAATATTCTACTACAGTGATAATCAACCAGGCCTCAGAATCAAAGCCATCCAGCTGATTTCACATCCAGCATAGGCATCTGAGAGAGTCTAGTCCAGGAGAAAAAAAAGCTTGCTGACTGGGGAACTCATAAGTCTTAATAAAAGTTGTTTTAAGTTACTAGTCTTGGGATATTTGGTTACCCTTACACAGATAAGTTATACAGTTTTCTCATATTAAATATCTCCCCATTGTTCCTCTAACCAGACCATGATTGATAAAGGAAACATTAAAAATAGAAATCACCAGCCTGGCAGTGGTGGCGCTTGCCTTTAATCCCACTACGGAGGCAGAGGCAGGCAGATCTCTGTGAGTTTGAGGCCAGCTTGAGCTAGAGAGTGAGTTCCAGGAAAGGTTCCAAAGCTACATAAGAGAAACCTCGTCTCAAAAAAATAATAATAATAATAGAAATCACCAATTTAAGCACTCCAGGCAATTTCAATTGTAGGATCTCAGACTTTTTCTTGCCAAAGACAAGTTCCATGGTAAGAAGAGACCAAATTTTCTTCTCTCCCCCCTTGGGTAGTTTATGCATAATGTTATCTTTAAACAAAAGCTCATTCTTTTAAAATATGTGATAACCAATCCCATTGCAGTCAAGTGTCCTTTTTCTCAGAATTGCTTGTGTTTTCAGCAAAAGCATAACAAGTATAACCATGAGAGGTGATGGAGGTGTTCATTACCTTAACGATGGTAACTACTCCACAATCCAAAAATATATCGAAACATTGTACAGTGAGTTAAATCTCATTGTCAATTTGACTAGATTTAGAATCACCAAGGAGACATATCCTTGGTTGTTGTATCTATAAAGTCCTTTCCAGAGAGAATTAACGGAGGCAGAAGACCCACTCTGAACTTGGGGAGTACCATCCCAAGGGCTGGGGGCCTCAGACTGAATAAAAGCAGGGAGTAGAAAGCCAGATAAGACCAAGCATTTCTCCTCCTCTACTTGCTGGTCTACTGAATAGGAAGAGTCCTAGCATATTCTCACTGCCATGAACTCTGCCATGCCTCCCCTGCCATGCTGATCACCGCCCTCTCAAACCTCAAGCCAAAGCATCCTCCCTCCCATATGTTGCTTATTAGGTATTTAGTCCCAGTAGTGAAAAAAAGAAATTAACACATACCGCTTGAACATAGTTTTTATTTGCCAATTACATCTTTGTCAAAATAAATAAATAAATAAATAAATAAAAACTCTACTTCTAAGCAAGAAACAAGAGAAAGGCAACAGAGTCAGCAACTTGTGGGAATGAGACTAGCAACCCAAAAAATTCACATTTATGCCCCAAACCTATCTCCGTTAGTAACTTAAATACATTGACTAGTAGGGATATAGCTGTGAAGGGAAGCTGGGGACCAGGACCACATTTTCTCTCTTTTATTTCATAGCCACGTAGTGGCTATGAAAATAGTGAGCAGTTTTGCTGGATATGCTGCCTTGTCACAGCCTGGGCAATGGAACCTTCCAAATGTGAACTGAAACCTCAGAGCTCATGAACCAAGATAAATCTTCTCTTCTTCCTTTTATCCTAATTTATCTCAGGTATTTGTAACAATGGTGAAAGAATAGTGAATGACTCCTTGAGGACTTCAGGCAGCCAGTTGTTTTTGTTACTTAGGCTTCATGCCACCCTCGGCAAAGTATTTCTCTTTAGGATATGAAATTCACTAGCCAAGAAAGACCTCGAGGAATGGAGTTGTCTTCACCTATGTATATGTATGTATGAATACACAATATTCTAGAGTTGAAATCTCAAGTGTGCAGTGAATACTGTGACCTATCATTATGTGGAATACAAATATATGGTAATTCAAACTCTGATTAAAGAGTTTGGAGAGAATGCAAAGAAAATGGAAAGCTATCCCACGTTCATGGACTGGAAGAATTAATATTTTTAAATGTACATACTACCCAAAGTTACATAGATTTGGTGAAATCCCCATCAAAACACCAAAGACATTCTCTACAACACTATAAAAAAAAAAAACAATCCTAACAATTATATGTAACACAAAGCAATTTTTAAAAAAAAGAACAAAACTGGAGATATTACCTTACCTGACATCAACATATGTCAGTTATAGTGCCCCACATGGCATGCTCTTGACATAAACACAGACACATAGATTAATAGAACAGAATAGACTAACCAGATGTAACTCCATAGATCTACAATTAACTGAAGTTGTTGTTGTTGTTGTTGTTATAAAGGTACCAAAAACGGGGGCTGGAAAGATTGGCTCAATGGTTAAGAGCACTGGCTGCTCTTCCAGAGGACCCAGGTTTAATTGCCAGCATCCTCATGACAGATCACACTGTCTGTAACTCCAGTTCCAGGGGATCTGACAACCTCACACAGACATACAAAAATACAGGCAAAACACCAATGTATATAAAATAGGAATAAATAAATTTTTTTTTAATTTATAAAATAAAATGAAGGTAACAAAAACATACATAAGGAAAGAGACAACATAGTTTCTTCAATAAGTCATGTTACAAAACCTGGATATGCATATAAGATAATTAAAATGTGATCTTTATCACTTAATCCTTACAAAAACCAAGTCAAAATAGATCAAATCTAAATTAAAAGCTGAAATTCTGAAACTACTAGAGGAAAACAAGGGAAAATACTTTAAAATATCAGTATAGATGGGAAATTTTGAACAAGACCCCAAAGATACAGACTACAAAAAAACAGAAATAGACAAATGATATTATGTGAAGTTAAAATGTTTCTCCACTACAGAGAAAAAAAAAAAAAACAGTATGAAGAGACAACCTACAGAATGGGAAAATTGCTGGCTAGCCATCCGATACAGGGTTAATACCTTAAGTAATACAAACACTTAAAACTCAAAAAAAAAGACAGCCTAATTTAAAAATGGGCAAATGATACAAAGGACTCAGACAACAAATTTCAGGACAAATGCTCAATTGTTTTAGTTGTCAGCAAGATGCAAATGAAAACCACAGTGAGATACTACTCATCCCATTTAGAATAGCTACTGTAAAAAGACAAGGACAGGGCTGGAGAGATGACTCTGTGGCTAAGAGCAAGCATTGTCTTTACAAAAGCCCCAAGTCTGTTCCCAGCACCCACGCTGGGCTGCTCACAACTACCTGTAACTCCAGCTCTAAGGGATCCAGTGCCCTCTTCTGGCCTCTGCAGGCAACATGCATGTGCACAAACCCACAGTCAGAAACATACGCATATACATAATTGAAAATAAAAATATTTTTTTAAATATAAAAAATAATAGCTGCTGGCAAGAATATGCAGAAAGGAGAATTCTTATACAATGTAGGTAAAACATAAATTCATCCAGCCGTTGAGTAGAAACATGTAGTTTTTCCTTAACAACCTAAATTAGATCCACTATATGACTCAATAATTCTATTTCTGGTACACACGTAAAGAAAGTATTGTCAGCATGTCAAAAAGTCACCCAACTAGTCACAATAAATCTGAAACTGACCTAGATATCAATCCATGGATGAATGAGAATACAGTACTATCAAACAATGGAATATTGTTCAACTATATTTTTAAATTTTATTTTGAGAAGCCTCAGAAGGAAGGTAGACAGAGGGAGTATCAGACACAGTCAGATAGGAAGTAGGAATGTTTCAGTGTTCAATAGCACAGCAGAATGACAACGGTTCATGATAATATATCTGATGACTAGCTAGAATAAAAGAGATCAAAGTCTTGAGACATAAAATGAGATGGAAACACTAATGATCCTGCTTTGATCCATATGCAATGTATACACGTATTAAGTTATCAGGATGCAATCCATATCCACCCACTCAGAGGCTGCCCTGGTTTGACCTTCTCCAAAGTTCATAGAAATCTAACCCCAGGGCAACAGTCGTGAGAGATGGGACTTTCAGGCATTGATGAGATTGTGAAAGATCTGCCTCAGGAATGAGTTCAGGAGCTCAACCTCTCTATTTCTATTTCTCTCTTCCTACCCTTCCCTCCCCCACTGCCTTGCTCGTTCTCACTTAGCATGTATTTATTGACCCGCCCACTTTCTGCCGTGGTTAAGACTCATCGAGGTAGCTCCTGGATCTTAAATTTTTCAACCACCAGAACTGTGAGTCAAATAAATTTCTATTCATTCTAAGATTCCCAGCTTTAGATGCTATTATAAAAAGTGAAATGGCTCAAGACAGTTATTCTTTCCCAAGGCCACAAAAGAGGAGTAACTAAGGATTGCTGAGGAGCCCAAAACTGAAGTGACTGAGGGCTTTCTTTTTTGGAGGAGATTGTGTGCTACTCAAGGCAGGTGGTGTCCCAGATTGCTAAGTGCACTGTTTAGAATAGGGCATGTGTGTAGCTCAATTCAAGTAGGATCATGAGTTGCCAAACTGTACATTTGCCTACCTCACTATGGGTTGAATGTGTACCCAAAGTTCATATGATAGAATCTCAAAACACAAATTCATATCTTGAATATATCTGGAGTCATGGCCTTTGGGGGGGGTAATTGGCATTAGTTGGGGTCCTGTGGGCAAGGACCCCATGATGAACTTGGTGGCTATAGAAGAATCTCTGTTCGCTCCATCTCACCATGTTATAATACAGTAAGAAGATATCACTAGATGCCACTCACACATACAAATAAAATAGATTAACATTCCACTTTCTAAATAACCCACCTGGCCAGCCACAATTTCCTGGTCCCAAAGATGCCCTGCTATTCACCACAGTTATTCTCCTTCACAGCCCTCTCAGCTGGGTCCCACTCCAAAGTCTTCTCTGCCACGGTCACAATTCTCTCCTTGAAGAGAATGCCACATCCTCTGACTTTCACCACAGGCCAGCTGAGCTCTGCAGAGCCCAGTAGTTGGACAAGGACTCTCCATAGCAGGCAGGCACTGGAGACTATTCCCCACTACTTTACTCCATGATCAATCAAAAGTGTCATTAGGTACATTTAGGGTAAGTCCAAAAGGTCACTATCATGAAGACAGTCAATGATGTGTTCCCTGAATCACTTTCTTCTATTGTTTAGGAAAGCAGTACAGTTTGGGGACTTGGGAACTCCCCCAAAGGTGCTATGTTCCACAGACTATTATAGGCTTATTTCTCGGGTTTCAGGTGCCCTCTTGTTGACTGGATATTTAATCCATTGGCCTTCAGTCACCTTTGGTTTATCCCCCCAAGCCTCAGCCAAATGCTTGCAAGCCACATGACCTTTATAAAAAACTCGTCGTTTTTTTTTAAAGGGCATATTCCCAGACTTGGATTTGTGTGAACAATCCAGAGAGTGAAATCTAAACAGATCTCTGAAATTAAGCCACAGGTGGGCACATTGGTTCTCTAAGAAGGAAAAAAACATGCTGTTAGGTTCTCAGTTTATACAACTATTTTTATACTCACTCAGAGCATGGCCAATGCTACTTCCAAACCATAGAGACTCAGGATTAAGACATTGTTCAACAGATATACCAGGTTCCCAAAGCCTCCCACAAGTTGCCTGTACCTTGGTAGCAAATGTAAATGTGGTATGGAGGCATAAAAGCTAATAAAAATTTGCTAATATTATCTCAGTAGATTAGTATGGCTACAAATTCTTTGCAGACTCTGCTGTGGGGGAGAATACTCCCTCCCAATCTTTAAAGTAGGGATGGTCTTATGACTTGCTTTGACTTGTAAAATATGGGGGGGAAATTAATGTCACCCAAGTTCCAGAGCCTGTAGCTCTGTGTCCAGTGTCTGAGAATGATCCACTAGGACCACTATCAGATTGCTGGAAGATGGGAAACCACATGATCCAGAAATAAGGTACCCACCGACCACACTTAGTGTCAACTGCCAAATACATACATGAGGTTGTCTGGCCTCTCCAACCCAACAGCTCTCTGGCATCTACATGAATGAGTCCAGACAAACCAGCAAAAGAGCCACCCAAACAGACTAGAGGATGATGGGGAAAGTGTTTTTGATGAAATGAAGCTAGCTTGATACACAGCCAAGCCTGAGTCTGTTTGCTCAAGTCAGATGATTCCTATCCAACCACCAATGTACTTAACATCTACTACACTGTAGCTATATGATAGATGTTGATATACAGTTTGAGAATCAAATGAAATAATGGATGCTAATATTCCCACAGTTGCTTTTAGTGTTGTTAATAGCACCCCGTCATTGATCTTCCACATTGTTAACCATTTAAGTTCATTCTGTGTAAGATCTCATCAAAAGATCAGAGAGCATTGTTTCCAGTCCTGCCTGGTGGACCTGCTCTATTGACATTTGACCTTCTACTTTTCAAAACAATAAGATGTGCCTTTGGATACACAGCATGTAGGACTGCTCACTACAAGGCGAGAAGCTCACTCATAACCAGTAACATACAATCCATGCCATAAATCATGCTGGTACTGGTATTCAGTGTGGCCTCATTCAGAAGAGGAACAGATGAGGAGCTCCAGTGGCCCTTCCCAAGCCCATCTTTTCCATACTGATGCAAGGTTTACATTTAAATACAGGGAAAGAAGTATGCATAATTTTGAAGAACTGTCAACATATGGTTCTGTCCATCATTGACCCAACATTGTCTTCAGACTGGTCTCTTTTGTAAGGTAGTTTGACAAGTTGTCAAAACTGTGTGAAATCTCTTCCTGGGATCCAAATCCCCCTTTTGGCTATCACCAGGCTTCAGCCTTTCCTTCTACCAGCTGTACCCTAATTGGAGTACATAGCACCTCCCTGAACACCACCCTAGTTGGAGTACATAGCACCTCCGTTAACATTACCCTAGCTGGCACACACAGCATCTTCTATAACACTACCTTAGTTGGAGTACACAGCACTTCCCTTAATACTATCCTAGTTGGAGCACAGAACTCCACCCTTACCATTACCCACTCTGCTTGCTTGAACCATTCCATGACACATATCAGTATAGTTCTCAACTCCTGTCCAGGAATGGAATGTCTTTTCCAAGCTATGCTTTATGAGAGTGAAGTTCTGTAATCTTAGCTAGGATTTCAGCTTCTTTGGACCTTGGCCCACACCAGAAGAATTCTTAGTTAAGATGATGTTTAGAATCCCTTCCAACCTAAAAACCAAGAAAGTAAAATTTAGAACCAAGAAATAAAAATTTCAAGGTCTTGTTATACTTTTATTTCCTTTTTAAGGTGACAAAAAGCATTAGGCGAAGAAAGACAAATGTCATAAAAGTATGTTTACTAACTAATATAGGAAGATAAAAAAGGAACTGGAGAGAAATTCCATTTATATATCCCTTGAGGATTAGGCAACAATACACACTGCTTGATTCTTTTTTAAAGCAATTCATTCAGAGCTAAGATCCTACAGGCTACTCCTGAAGGTTGGCACTGAATGAGGTAATTCAATTAAAATGAACTTGAGTTTCTCCAAGATATATTCCATAAAGATTTAGGACTAGTTCAAGGCAACCTCAGCATCAGCATTGGTGGAACCATGAAAAAAGACAGGTAGATCATGGCAGCGAGTGCTTCTGTTAGCATTTATTTTCTCTCTCTCTCTCTCTCTCTCTCTCTCTCTCTCTCTCTCTCTCTCTCTCTCTGTGTGTCTCTCTGTGTGTCTCTCTCTGTGTCTCTCTCTGTGTCTCTCTCTGTGTCTCTCTCTCTGTCTCTCTCTCTGTCTCTCTCTCTGTGTCTCTCTCTCTGTCTCTCTCTCTGTCTCTCTCTCTGTCTCTCTCTCTGTCTCTCTCTCTGTCTCTCTCTCTGTCTCTCTCTCTCTGTCTCTCTCTCTCATGTGTGTGTGTGGGGGGGGTATATACAGATGCACTTAAGAGGCCAGAGAGGATGTCAGATCCCCTGGAGCTGGAACAACAAGCTCTCTTAACTGCTGATCCATCTCTCCAGTCCCAGGAATGAGTGTTTCTGGAAACAGTGGAGCAGGTGTGCTCTGAGCTGGCTAAAAGGGGGTCATCAGTATGGGAGACAATACAAGACAATATGCCCCAACACCTCCCAAAAGTTCTCAGAATCTGACATTCATTTGCTCATATTGGCTCAGATGAATCAATATTTCCATAGCAGGAAATGAAGCTTAGTAATTGTCAGTAACAAATATCATTTGCACAATTCAGGGTGAGATAGTGGACAGTGTGCTTGCTGCCTGTGTGACCTAATAAAGGAGAGAAATCGGTATGAGAAAGAATGGATTGTTTCAAAGAGAGAATGGTGGGCTTTAGACATTCACAAAGACTGTAAGAGAATAGCTGCAAGGTGACAAGAAATGATGGGTGATGCACCAGAAAGAAACAATTCAAACCAAAGGCAGCTCCAGCTACACAGTCCCTGGTTGGAGGGGGGGGGAGCAGGGAGAAGAAGCCTCACCAAAAGGAAAGTCAGGCAACCCTGTGACAAGCCATGGTCCTCACAAGCCTCTTATAAGGTCATGGTTTTTGGTGAGACCATGATTCCTCTGATGAACATATCAGCCGTGGAAAGGAATCCCAATTTTGTCACTCTTCATGGCTCAGAATGCAATAGCCAGGTGCTATTTTGCATGGGAACCTATTATTTAAAAGCTGAAATACCCTGGCGTCTGAGAATAGGAATAACCACAATTCAGAGAGCCTGAATTTAATCCCCCACAACTCCAAAGTGACAGATTGTATAGATGTTGACAAAAAAGAGGCACATGAGATGTTCTGCTCTGGCAATCAAATGCATAGGGAATGGTGACCCCACCCTTGGTGCCCAGGAGTAAATGTCATCAACTAATGATTAACACTGAAGCTCATTATTCCTGAGCCTGAGGTCAGTATGTGGGTCAACCTCTGAACACACCAGTCTGCCATTCACTGAAGCAGGACCCAAGAATTTAGAAGTGCATCCCCACAGCAGGGTGATGAGTACTTAGGATTTCTTCAAAGTGGGAAGACAGGACCTCTGCCGGTACAGAGCTCAGCCTATGGTTGTTCCCAACACACTTGGGAGAAACCTTTCCAGCTGGAATATTAACCACCTGTGGGAGTATAATCTGGGAGGTAATAGGAAAGTGAGAAAACCTGCCTAGCCCAAAGATTGCAAAGCTAAGTGTATGTGCTGGTCTTTGTTGCTGTTTATAGTCGTCATAGCTGGGGAGGACTGTTTGTTGCTTCCCTCTTTGAGGAGCTCAAATGTGCCTTCTGGTACCATGAAAAATAGTCCTCAGAGGCTTTCATGTCAGTTCCAACCAAGCAGTTTAAGTGCATGGTGTCTTCAGCAATAAAGAATTGCCTTCCACCTCTGGGGTGGGAGGGCTGCAACCAAGGGCAACAGTGATAACCTGTAATGTTTCAGGCATCTCTTGGATGACCCTTACCAACAACTCAAAAAGACTTCTCGTGCCTGGTGTTGGGATTTCTGATAGATGGTGTGTGGCTCTTGAAGGGAACATTGTCAGCCCAAATGTGAAAATTTTTAAATGTTAGAAAGAAAAAAAAAAAAAAAAAACCTCCTAAATCAAAGAAAAACACCACACCATAATCAATAGACACAGCCAGATGAAAGAAAGAGTACTGAGGATAGAGGACAAGGCTGAGGAAATACTTCACTCAAACACTGACAAATAAAACTAAGTAAACATAACTACAACATCCAAGAATTCTGAGATACAATCGAAAGACAATACCAAAGACTCTAAAAAACAGGAGACAGGGGCTGGAGAGATGGCTCAGAGGTTAAGAGTACTGGCTGCTCTTCCAAAGGTCCTCAGTTCAATTTCCAGCAACCACATGGTGGCTCACAACCATCTGTAATGAGATCTAGTGCCCTCTTCTGGCCTGCAGGGATGTGTGCAGGCAGAACACTGTATACATAATAAATAAATCTAAAAAAAAAAAAAAAACAAAAACAAAAAAAAACAGGAGACGAGATAAGAACTAGAGTCAGAGAGGATATATTATTCAATAAATTAGAAAAGAATATAACTCAAATATAAGGAAATTAGCATCCAAACATAAGAGGCATTTAGAGCTAAATAGATGTGACCAGACAAGAGCATAACATCTCATAGTAAAACAGTAAAAAAGCAAAGCAACCAAACATTATTCAAGGTATACACACACACACACACACACACGCACACGCACACGCACACGCACACGCACACGCACACGCACACGCACACGTACATTCACACACAAACTCTGAAACAGAACTATCATTATGACCCATTGTGTAGTTTCCTGGATATATATACAATTGGCTTTAAGTCAACATATCACAAAGAAGCTTGCACACCTCTTTTTATCCCTGTCCTACTCACAATAAATAGGCAAGAAATGGAACCAGCCTAGATGTTCACAAATAGGTCAATAAAATATGGTACATATACACAACAGAATTTGTTTTTGAAACAGGATCTCACTCTAATCCAGGTTACACTAAAACTTACTTTATAGCCCAGCCTGGCCTTGAACTCTGCCTCCTGAGTATTGGGACTACAGTAATGAGCCTGTTCAACCATAAAAACAACTGTAATCAGACTAGGTATATAGCTCAATTGGTACAGTGCTTTGGGGGATTAAAAAGAATAGGGATAGGGGATATGAGATACCTACCAGGTCCGGAGGAAGAGACATCAGAGGCCAAGATGACTGCTCTGAACTTCTCATCCTACATCAGTTGTTTTAAAGCTGATATAAACCACAGCCACCAGGAGAGCTCCTTAAAACACACACTGATGGTCCCAAGTACCGGAGCTTCTGACTCAGTACATCAGGGAGGTTTTGCATTTTAACAAGATCCCAGCTGACACCAATACTGCTGGCTACTCCCTAGCACCCTGAGGCTCAGTACCTACCTGACACTCATTACATATAAGAATGATTTGGGGATCATATAAAAACACCAGGCCATACCCTAGATCAAGTCCACCAGAATCCCTGTGGATGTGATTTTCAAAACTGGGGCAAGAGTTTAAATACAGTGGTGCAGATCTATTATCCCAGCACTTAGAAGGCTGAGGCAGAAGGATCTCAATTGGAAACAAGCTGGGTTACATAGTAAAACCTGGTCTCAATAATAAAATGGAATCAGGTGATTTCAATACACAGCCAAGCCACAAGAAATAATGCATTTGGGGGTTGGGGAGGGGGTCTGTGATTTAGAGCACTGACTGTTCTTCCAGAAGTTCAGGGTCCAGACCAAGGTTCAATTCTCAATACCCACAAAATGACTTACAACCAGGGATCCAATACACTCTTCTGGCCTCTACAAGCACTGCACAAATGTGATGCACAAACATTCAGGCAAAACAACCATATACATTAAATAAATAAATAAACAAGTAAACAAAATTTTAAAAAGAAATAATCCAACATAGAACACACCAAAGAGATTACAGTTAACAGTTATTGTGAGTCACTCCTCCAAGCACATGACTAAAGAAGATCATGCAATCCCCCCACGGAATCTTCACCTAGAGACTGTTACTCTCATTTCACTGATAGGTCAGAAAGCTCAAGTCATTTGTCATAGGGCATAAACTGCTAGGTGACAAAGGGAAGTCAAATTCAGATCTATATTCTTCTAGATGTAATCTCCAAGAGACTAATGCTCAAAATAAAACTGTCGGAGGTGGAACCCCTTGGACCATCCTTATACATGGTACCATACAAACCAGCACAGATATGTGCAATCACGGGCACATGAATAAGCAAACACACATCACAGTATGATTGTTTTAGCCAATTGACTTTCACCTATACTGTTTCAGTGAGCAATCACTCCAAGAAAACTCCAAATTCCAAATGTGACATCTAAAGGCCCTCCATGATGGGACCACTGTCTCTGGCTCCCCAACCCTCTTTCCTCCTCTGTTCTCATCAGCTGATTTCCAGTACTCCAAATCCAGCCACATCGCTACATGTTTGTCTACAACTTCTCTCCTTCCTTCCTCCCTCCCTGTCTCTCAGGGTGGCTTCCATCCATTGGCTAAAATTCAGGTCAGCTTTTGCCTCCTCCCTACAGTTGCCTGTCAGTAGCCCCTCTCTAGCCACATGTGCATCCACTGCTCATTTTGATGGTGTTCTTATCATAGCCAATACACTTAGCCTATTCTATGACAGTTACAAAGAAGCCATTGGAAGAGACCCAAGGCTCCCCTGAGAAGACCCTCCAAGTGAGGCTGTGTTCTCTCCTGCCCACCAGCTCAAGAGATGACCGAGTATCCTTCCCCCTCTGCCAAGCCACCCTCCTCCTTCCTCCATAAGGATGCTGCACCTTTGAGTCTCCTGTTATCTCATTGCACCACCCACCACCCTCTTCACCATATCCCCAGGTTGAACCTTCCGTGCTGGACCAGTCAGTCCTTGACTCACCATCACTGTCTCAAACCCACTTTTGTCTTGATTGTTGGTGACTTCAAGTACTGCATTGCTGAGTCTTCCAATAAGCTGCTCGTTCTGTTCCCTGTCTCATCTCCAATAAGCTTATCCTCCATCCCTCTCCAGCCACCCATTCCCATGGCTTCATCTGCACATCCTAAGCCTTGGCATTTGGAATCACTGTAGGTCCTCTGAAAGCTCAGTTCCAAGTTATCTTCTACAGGGAAGTATGATCCCTGGATCTTGCCCCTCTTTATTGGACTTCCTCTTTCCCCGACATCATGGCCCCACTGACTGTCCTAGCATGGTGTAGATTCCCGGGGCCAACTTGGGTCATGGCTCCCTCTAACTTCTCACCTTGCCCAACTTGCCTGGCTAATCCACGCATTTTGTCAGTTAAAATCAAGACTTCCTTTGCTCTGCCCCTGTACCAAGAGCTGGACATGACTGAGGAAAAGTATAAACCAGACCAATCCAGTCCTTGCAATCTTGACCACCTCAAGAAAGTTCTAATGAGAGTCTTTCACATTCCCTCCCCCTGGATGCTTCCTCAACAGCTTTTCCTCAGTCTTCAAACCTCAAGCCCTGAACCCAGTGTCTGTCAGCCATCAACTTCGCTTCTCTCTCCAGAGACCCTCAGGAACCACCCCCTTATCTCTGCTCAGCATTCTCATCCCTGCCATCCCGCAGGATGCCCGAGAACATCCTCTCTGGCCACTCAGGAGTTCCAGCCTCTGCAGGACCACTAAGCCCCTGCCGTACCACCTTTGTGCCAAATTCTCAAGCTTCCCTGACGGTGGGGTGATACCAGAGAGACAGAAAATGAACTGTGTTGGGAATGTGAATCTCTTTTCTTTTTGTTAAATTGCCTATTAAAACATTCCATTGTGCTTTCTACCCAAGTAGGATAAGCCTCTTGATATGCTATTATTTCAGCCAACAAAAGACTAGGCATCCCCACATTGCTCCCCCACAGCCTATTCATCCGATTGCCTACTGATCCCAAGTATGGTGACCCAGACAAGAAAAATAAAAAAGGATTTGAAATCCTTAATGTATTGTGTGTTTATGTGGATTCACAAAGAGCAATTGTTGGACTGAATCAGTAAAAAATAAGACACTCAGTCTTTTTCTCCCATGATCATTGGAGGATCTGAGTGAATGGTGTGGGTGGGTGAGTATGCGTGGAGGGGGAGGGAATGAAGAAGGGGACATTTTATCAACTTTAAGTTTTTGCTTTTCCCCAGTCAATGTTGGAAAAGGGGTACTAAGCATGGTTTTTCCAGCTCAAACTTTCAACAACTCAAATTCCCCCTTTCCATACTGCCAAAGTCAAAGCAGGGAGTGGGGGGAGGAGGGGGACTTGGAAGGAATTTACATTTTAATTTACATAGAGCACTTCCCATCTGCCCCAGAATCACAGAAATGATTTCTATCTGTACCCGCAATCACCCTGCTCACAGACTAGGCAGTACTTCAGCATCATCGCTGCATAGTGAGGAGGTAGTGGAAATTGACACTGAGGTGAAATGAGAAACCAGCCCAAGGTCCTCAGCCCACCAAGCAAGGCAGCAACCTGGGCAGCCTGACTCTTGAGCAAGTATCCAAGGATGTCCTGGTGCCAACTGCTCCACTCCCCCAGATGATGCCTCTGCATCTTCCTGCGCATTTGGGGAATTTAAAGGGGCAGTGAGATGAAAAGAATCAAGTGGAATCAAGTTTCTCTCCAAGGATTTTAAAAAATGGATTACGTTTTACAGAAGGAGGAACCAACTTCTTCAGGAACAGACTCAGCAGAGACAAATTTGGCTGGTACAGAAGGCCCATTTTTTAATGTAGTATTTTTTACTAATTCTTTGATAATTTCATACATGCATACAATGTATTTTGATTATTTTCACCCCCTATCCTTCCCTGTGCTGGCTAGTTTCATGTCAACTTGTTACAAACTACAGTCACTGGAGGAGAGGGAGCCTCAACTAAGAAAATGACTCTGTAAGATCAGGCTGTAGGCAAGCCAAGCCTTTAGGGCATTTTATTTTTTAGATTTATATATTTTTATTATGTATACAGTGTTCTGCCTGCATGTATATCTGCAGGCCAGAAGAGTGCACCAGATCTCATTACAAATGGTTGTGAGCCACCATGTGGTTGCTGGGAATTGAACTCAGGACCTCTGGAAGAGCAGCCAGTGCTTTTAACCACTGAGCCATCTCTCCAGGGCATTTTCTTAATTAGTGATGGATGGGGGAGGGCCTGGCCCATTGTGGTACCATCCCTGGGCTGGGGGTTCCAGGTTCTATAAGGAAGCAGGTTGAGTAAGCCTTGGGGAGCAAGCCAGTAAGCAGCACCCCTCCATGGCCTCTGCATCAGTTCCTACCTCCAGGTTGCTGCCCTGTTTGAGTTCTTATCCTGACTTCCTTCAGTGATGAACAGTGATATGGAAATGTAAGCCAAAAAAAAAAACACCTTTCCTCCCCAAGTTGCTTTGGTCACAGTTTTTCATCTTAGCAACAATAACACTAACTAAGACATTCTCCCTAACTCCTCCCAGATCTACTCTACCCCCTCACACACACAGGTTTGAGGCTATCACCTGGAGAATAGTCAACCTACCATGGGACCACATGCTTAAAAAAAAACTGACTCCCTCTACCAACAGCCATCTGCTGTCAACAGCTCCTAATTAGGGATGGGAGCCCATGAGTCCCTTCCCACCACCGTCCATGCTGGAATGCTCACTGTCTGCCTCTGAGTCTTTGAGTGACTCCAACAACAATGGCCAATTCCGTTGCTACCGCCTTTAACTGTAAAGACAACATGTGATCAGGCTCAGGATCAGGATAGTTTTTTTTTTTTTTGGGGGGGGGTGTATGCACAAGCACACCAGCAGAGACCAAAGGACAACATTTGGGGTTGTCAATCACTGTCCACCTTTTATTGAAATAGAATCTATCATTGACCTGGAACTCCAAGTAGCCTCAGGGACATTCCACCTCCCTAGGGTTGGGACTATAAATGTGGACCACCATATCCAATTTATTATTTGGGTCCTGGGGGTTAAACTCAGATCCTTATGCTTGTAAGGCCTACACTTAACTAACACATCTATCTCCCAGCATCAAATTCAGGGTGTTTTTGAGATGAGAGGCAAGGAAAATGACACAGGTTGGGTAATAGGCAGTGGAGGCATGCACAGTCAGGGAATGCTGGAAAAGATTTCTTTCCAGGCTAGAGAATCCATGCCTCACACCCACATGCTTCCTGCACATATAGTAGTATATCTCCAAACACCCTCTTTCTCAAAAGATCATGCTCACTCATCTAGCATTCATCTAGAAGACTGTTTCCTTGAATGGAAGTGCTTCCAGGACATTCACTCATGGGCTCTGGCTGCAATTTCTATGCACATACTGAATGGACGCCAACATCCCCAGCTCCCCCGCCCAAAAAAATCTTTCCAATTCCCTAACTGAAAACATGAAATCTCACCAATGAAGCTGGCTTCAACCACAATTAAAAAGTTAATAGGGCTGGAGAGATGGCTCAGAGGTTAAGACCACTGACTGCTGTACCAGGGGTCCTGAGTTCAATTCCCAGCAACCACATGGTGGCTTACAACCATCTGTAATGAGATCTGGTGCCCTCTTCTGGCCTGCAGACATGCAGACAGAACACTGTATACATAAGAAATAAATAAATCTTTAACAAAAAAAAAAAATGCTACTTTAAAAAAAAGTTAATAAAACAGTAGAATCTCAATATTTTAAGTATATCTGAAAGCAAACGTATCAAAATGTTAACAACGTGTGTGATCTCTAGATAATGGTAATATAGGTGATTTTATTTTTTTCTTAATAAATTTCTGTCACTTCTAGGCCTTTAATAATGAACAAGAACTTTTCTTATTAAAAATACTCCTTAATAGGCCGGGCGGTGGTGGCGCACGCCTTTAATCCCAGCACTCGGGAGGCAGAGCCAGGCGGATCTCTGTGAGTTCGAGGCCAGCCTGGGCTACCAAGTGAGCTCCAGGAAAGGCGCAAAGCTACGCAGAGAAACCCTGTCTCAAAAAAACAAAACAAAACAAAACAAAACAAAAAAAAAAAAAAACTCCTTAAAAATTTAATTTCTGGGATGGTCAATCAATTAAAATCTGTCAGTCATGTATTCCCATGGTGTGAACCTGTGGCTCCTTAATGGGGTAAAATAATGGTGGCCTGGGGTGAGTGCTATCTAGCAAGGTCAAAGGTGCAAGGAAAGTGGGAAAGTGTTGCCCAAATGCTTTGCTGAAGACAGCCTCACTACCAGTCCAGGACTAGCTTACAGCACCCTCCACTCCACTGTTCCTGCAGGTGTATGAGACAGTAGACAGAGTTCAGCTCAGCAGCAGCATGAGCTGTGGGAGACACAAGCATGCTCTGGGTTTCTGTCAGGGCAGTCCCTACGGCCGATTTCTTAAACAAAGCACTGACATGTTTGAAATGCACACAGGCAAACTCGGCAATAGGAAGGTCCAAAAGAACCATGCCTGGGACCGATTCAGTCCTGACCAGACTTCATGGTCAAAGCCTGAAATTAGAGAATCATCTCTGTGTGTGTGTGTGTGTGTGTGTGTGTGTGTGTGTGTGTGTGTGTGTGTGTGTTTGAAATAGAGAACTGAGGAAAGACAAAAGGTGATCCTGGGTGCTGTCCATTATCCTCTCAGAAGGAAGGGGTCTGCTAGTTCACTAAGTTCACTAAGTTAACTGTCCCTAGTTCACTAAGCCGTCTGCTCTGAAAACCCTAAATAGTGACTGGTGTCCATACTTCTCCCCTTATCCCCTAAATAACAAGACCCTGTCTACTTTGGCTCTTCCTGGACCTGGGCTTTCAAATGGTCTTCAGCTTATGTAGTTGTGTAGACAGAGATGCCTTCCAGGACATATTTCTCTTATGATGAGTATACAGGCCTGATACATAGGATAGATACTCAAACTTTAATTCTAGCCCCCCCCCCAAAAAAAAAAAACATCCAGAAGTATATCATCCTGCGAAATATCAACATTTGAGGAAACACCAAAGGTAGAACTTTTTTTTCATTATCATACTAACACTTATTAAGAAAAATTGCCTAAGCCGGGCATTGGTGGCGCATACCTTTAATCCCAGCACTCGGGAGGCAGAGCCAGGTGGATCTCTGTGAGTTCGAGGCCAGCCTGGGCTACCAAGTGAGCTCCAGGAAAGGCGCAAAGCTACACAGAGAAACCCTGTCTCGAAAAACCAAAAAAAAAAAAAATTGCCTAAAGCTTGTAATAAAACAAGGTGACCGATATATACCCTTTCAATATCATTGTTCAACAGATTACCAGAACATTATTTAATTACCTGGGACTTTGATTTTTGCTATTCACTATTTGATCACAGAATAGATGTGAAAATCATGTTAGCTTGTAAATTTCTGCCCCAAAGGTTACAACTTTTTTGTCCTATAAGACATTACCTGATGATGTGTATGTAAGCAAGTTTAACACCATATTCCTTTGACTAATTCCCTAAATAAACCTCCATTCCTCACATTCTTTCTGAGCCAAATGTGCCCTCTTAGTAACTCCTTCAACTCAGGACTTGAATGAAAGCATTAGTAGATGTTCATTTTATTCTGTATTGTCTTAGTTATGGTTACTATTGCTTCAAAAAAAAAAAAAACACTATGACAAGAATAATTGGGGAGGAACGGGTTTATTTGGCTTGTACAGCATTGTTCATCATCAAAGAAAGTGAGGATGGGAACTCAAACAGGACAGGGACCTGGAGTCAGGAGCTGATGCAGAGGCCATGGCAGGGTGCTTTTTGCTGGTTTTCTCCCCATGGCTAGCTCAGCCTGCTTTCTTATAGACCCAGGACCACCAGTCCAAGATGATACCACCCACAATGGGCTGGGTTCTCTCCCCATCAATCACTAATTAAGACAGTGCCCTCCAAGCTTGCCTACAGCCCCATCTTATGAAGGAATTTCTTTTTTTTTTTTTTTTTTTTTTTTTTTTTTTTTTTTTTTTTTTTTTTTTTTGGTTTTTCCAAGACAGGGTTTCTCTGTATAGCTTTGCGCCTTTCCTGGAACTCACTCTGTAGTCCAGGCTGGCCTCGAACTCACAGAGATCCGCCTTCCTCTGCCTCCGGAGTGCTGGAATTAAAGGCGTGCGCCACCACCGCCCAGCAAAAGAATTTTCTTAATTGAGGTTCCCTCTTCCTCTCAGATGACTTTAGCCTGTGTCAAGTTGACATAAAACTTTCCATCACATGTATCAATAGCATTTTAATTTTTGAACTTGTTCCCCATTTTGCAGATGAGGGAATCTAAGACTCAAGGAGAGCAGAGCTATGCTTCATCAGAAAGATGGGAAGACCTTGAAGTTAGTCCTGCCCTAAATTCTTCCCTAAGCTTCCAAACCCGATAGCTGTGTAACCATGGTCAAGACCCTTTCTCTGTGCTTCTTTTCCTCGTGTGTAAATTGAGGTGAGTGGAATCTGGGATGGCTACAGTCCCTTCCATAGCCAGTGTTCTCCAGCAAAGTCAACTATTTGGGGAAAAAAATAATAATGAGAACAGTCTAGATTTCTCTTCAACTCCTCTTCCCATTTCACCCCCACCTTAATGGTAATGAGACTTCATGTACAGAGACCCTTTCTTCCCAGTCCAAGCCCACAGTCCTATCATCTCCCCATCAATGCCTAACTATCTCCACTCATCAGGAAAACTTTCTAACAAGAACTCAGCTCAGGTAACAAACTGTAAGTAATCAATGATGTGGATAAAACTGTTTGCATGTGTGCATGTACACACACACACATAAATAGTGTCTCACTTCACTTTCAAGGAAGGAAAAAAACTATCACTCGAGTGATAGAACTACCAACAAACTGAGAGCCTGCAGGGTAGCATTGTGAGCATAGGGGAATCTTAATAAGCCTGTGTCCAATGTGCTGACAAGCTGGGCATGGTGGCACAGGCTTCCAACTCCAGCTTTTGGAAGGTGAAAGATAGGATGACCAGAAGTTCAAGGTCATTATTAGCTGCAAAATGAGTTTGAGGCCAGCCAGGGCTACATGAGATCATGGTTGAAAAATAACACGTGTTTGGCAGACTGGATCAGAGCAATGTATTGACAAGACAAGTCAGTCCCCCAGGGCTACACCAGCTGTTTCGTGTCCTGAACACCACCCTGGTGTCTCAGGCTATGTTCTGAGGGGCTCATCTGCTTCCAAATACCCACAACAGTGACAAAGCCTCTGCATCAGCAGCTTGTCAATCATTCTTCAAGTCTAGAATGTACCACCTGCACTTGAACACTACTGTTGATTAAAATGATTAGACTTGATTCTCATTATTGTTCCTTTAATTGAAAATAGATGCTTTATGTGTTTTTCTTTTCACTTATTAATCTGGACTAATGTTTCAGCGCTGAATATTTTTTTTCAATACCAAAAGTTGAATGATAAAAACAGCCAATGCAGAGCCTGTGTGAAGGATAAGGAGTGAGCCTCTGTCCTGATCCCACCAATGGCACTTGTGTTTTCAATGTTCAATTTCCTTTCTCCCTGGCAATTAAGAGACAAGTATCTTAGCCAGAGAAGGGTGCATGCTTGTGCATTTTGGAGCAAAATAAACAAAGGGGCCTGTTTGCCATTGCTCATATGCTATTGACAGTGTATACCTAGAATTCTGGAGGGGCTTTTCCACATAACTATTGAAAAAGACAGTGATGAACCTTCTCAGGATCAGATCTCAAGGAAATGGCATAGACTAGTATAGACACCACACAAGTGGTCACAGGTGCATGTAGAGCTGTTATTCCTACCCTAGGCTACATGTTAGAATCACTTTTTTTTAATTCTATGTTTGGGCTAGGACCAGCAAAACCAAAAGCTCTCATGTGGCTCAAGCTTAGGGAACTCTCCAGGAATTCTACCACAGGACCAGAAGTCCAGATTCCAATACAGAGAACTGTCCACCAAAGCTTAGTGCACAGAAGAAACCTGATACAAGCCAGGTGAGGTGGCACATACCTGTAATCCCAGTACTCAGAAGGCTGAGGCAGGAGGATGGCAACTTCGACAGTAACCTGGGTTACAATATAGCAAAAGTCTGCAAGAAAGATAAAAGGGGAGGAGTGCAAGGCAGAGGGGGGAGTGGAAAAGGGAGAGAAACAAAATTAACAACTTATGTCTTACTGATTGGTTGTGACTCATTAAATTCTAATTCAGACACACAATTAGGATGCTGTCTGGTATGCTTTTGTTTTAAAAAAGGAAAGAAAGAAAAAAGACACAGTGATTAACTTTAGGAATTGAAGGGATCATAAAAATATTACAGAACTAGACAATTCTTGATTATAAAATAGACAAATTGAAACTTTGTAACCAACAAATGTTGTACACAATAATGTAATGTCTAAATTAACAATAATCAATTGTACTATTCATAATATCTTTATTGTATTTTAAAGGAGACAGTAAGATACCTTCTCACAGGGATCCCCTGTATACAGGTCAATGGTCCCCAAAATTGACTCCAAGAGCAGTGATGCCAGGGACCATCACCTGGGAACTTGTTTGAAATGAAGACTTTGGGCCACACCTCAGACCCACCAAATCAGAAATTCTAGGATGAGCCCCTAGTGTCCATTTGAATAAGCTTATCGAGAGGTTCTGATATATGTTCATACTGAAAGAATACTCAGCCATGTGATTGCCAAAACAGAGAGATAAAAATACTGTACAGTTAAAATAAAAGCTAGTCATAATTAAGCAGTAACAGGTTAATGAGCAATCTAAAAATACCAATTGGAAAATATTTTCAAAAAATTATTTTTGAGTGTTAATGAATACTACATGGTGTGTTTGTGTGTGTGTAATGTATGTATGTATGTATGTATGCATGCATACATGTGGAGACATGAGGACAAAGTTGGGTGTGATTTTTTTCAGGAACCATTCACCTTTGTTTGAGACAGTCTCCCACTAGCCTAGAATTTACCAATTTGGCTAGGCTGAACTGAAAACGAGGAATCCACCCACCTCTGTCTCCCCAGCCCTGGGATTACCAGCACCCACCACCACACTTTGGTTTTTAACATGAGTTTTAAGGGTAAAAAGCCTTCATATTTTTTGACTGAACTATGACCCCAGCCCCCAAAGTTGTTTTATAATATAGATATATAGATTCTTTAAAAGTATGTAAAATCTTGATGATACTCAATAGAAGTATGAGGAATATATAATAAGGAAAGATGGCCTTTCCATATTTGGTGAAAACCACTGGTCTGTATATGTGGGAATTCTCAATTATGTCATGTAAACCTAATTGCCACATATTAAAAATATGAAAATTAATGCTTATGTCATCCATAAAGATGAACTCAAAATAGAGTAACTACTTAAACACAAGACCTAAAACTATAACCCACAGAAGAAAACACAAGAGAAAAACATTGACCTTGGCAACAGTTTCTTAGACATGACACCAAAAGCAGAGGTAACAATAAAATGGGCTCAGCCAGTTGTATTCATATGTACATATGTAATATGTATGCACATATTATATGTATGTATGTAATGTTACATGTATCAACAATAATAATTAAAGAAAAGAACATGAATTGGAGAAGGAGTATGTAGAACAGAAGAGGAGTTGGAGGAGGGAGAGAGACAGAGGGAAAGGATGTAAATAAATATTCATGGAGGAAATTCTCAAAAAATAAAAATAAAATAAATGTAAAAATAATAGTAAAGATGAGGAACCACCCTAAATGTCCATTGTCTGGTGAATAGAAGAGAAAATGTGATGTGTTTTGTCAAAATCCCTTTAATTATGGAAATACCAATACACATATAAAGGACATTATGGTAAGTGAAATAAGCCAATCACCCTACATGTTACTCCTTAACATGTGGTATCTAAAAATAGCTCAATGGGTTCTCAAGGGATAGAGGGAGAAGGGAAGAGGTAGTTACTGATAAGTGATATAAAGTTTCAGTCATATGAGATGAGTAAGTTCTAATGTGCTAAACAGCATTATGCTTAGTGTTAACCATGCCATATTGTCATTTAAAATTGTTAAGGGGATAAATCTCACACTATATATCCTTATCACAATAAAAAGGAAAGGTTACAGCCTATTGTGGGGGTATCATTGTGGATTTCTGTGGGCCTCTCTAGCACTTTGTTTCTTCCTTTTCTCATGTGGTCTTCATTTACCATGGTTTCCTATTCCTTGTTCTCCCTCTCTGTTCTTTATGGTGATATTTTATTTGTACTGAAATGTGATTTTAATTTTATGTTAATAAATAAAGTTGCCCTGGGGTCAGAGCTATTAGAGCCATAGCAAGAGCGTGGTGGTTAGAAGAGCTAGGTAGACTTCTGTGTGTTCAGGGATACAGCCAGTATTGGAGACATACGCCTTTAAGACCTGGAGGGCGGTACTTACAGGCAGTGACAAGGCAGTCATGTGGTTGGGTTTACAACCAATGAGAAGGCAGAAGAGAAAGACTATTTAAAGACAGACAAACAGGAAGAAGCTCTCTCTTGGGGAAGCTAGGAGCACTGCAGGAGGTAAGATTTTGTCTCTGAGCTCTGACCTCTCTGCTTTCTCTTTTACATTGGCTCTGTGTTTCTTATTTTAATAAGACAATTGGTTACATCTACAGTTCTTGATCCAGCTGGGGTCTCCTGCTCCCACAGGCTCTCTTTCCCTTGACTCTCACCCTTCATTACTCCCACTCATGTCCAGGTTGTTCATGTAGATCTTAGCCATTTCTCCGTCATTGGGCGATCCTCGTGTCTTTCTTGGGGTCCTCTTTTCCAGGTAGCCTCCCTGATGATGTGATTAGCAGTCCAGTCATCCTTGTTCCACATCTAGTATCCTCCTATGAGTGAGTACATACCATATTTGTCTTTCTGAGTCTGGGTTACCTCACTCAGGATGATTTTTTCTAGATCCATCCATTTGCCGACAAACCTCATGATGTCATTGTTTTTCTCTGCTGAGTAGTATTTCATTGTGTATATATGCCACAATTTATTTATCCATTCTTCAGTTGAAGGGCATCTAGGTTGTTTCCAGGTTTTGGCTATTACAAACAATGCTGATATGAACATAGCTGAGCAAGTGCTCTTGTGGTATGATTGACCATTTCTTGGGTATATGCCCAAGAGTGGTATAGCTGGATCTTGGGGGAGATTGATTCCCAATTTTCTAAGAAAGCGCCATATTGATTTCCAAAGTAGTTGTACAAGCTTGCATTCCCACCAGCAGTGGAGGAGAGTTCCCCTAGTTCCACATCCTCTCCAGCATAAAATGTCTTCAGTGTTTTTGATCTTAGCCATTCTGACAGGTGTAAGCTGGCAATGGTTGAGAGACAGCCGGGACTGACCTACTCTGGTGATGGGATGGCCAAACACCCTAGTAGTCGTGCCAGAAACTCCATCCAAGGACTGAGGAATCTGGATGCAGAGATACACGGCTAGGCCCCGGGTGGAGCTCCGGGAGTCTAATTAGCGAGAAAGAGGAGGGTTTATATGAGCGAGAATTGTTGAAACCAAGGTTGGATAAAGCACAGGGACAAATAGCCAAACGAATGGAAACACGTGAACTATGATCCAAAAGCTAAGGGGCCCCCAACTGGGTCAGGCCCTCTGAATAGGTAAGACAGTTGATTGGCTTGCTCTGTTTGGGAGGCATCTAGGCAGTGGTACCGGGTCCTGTGCTCATTGCATGAGTTGGCTGTTTGAAACCTGGGGCTTACGCAGGAACACTTGGCTCAGTCTGGGAGGAGGGGACTGGACCTGCCTGGACTGAGTCTACCAGGTTGATCTCGGTCCTTGGGGGAGGCTTTGCCCTGGAGGGGGTGGGAATTGGGGGTGGGCTGGGGGGAAGGGGAGGGGCACAGGAGGGGGGAGAACAAGGGAATCCGTGGCTGATATGTAAAACTGAATGGTATTGTAAAATAAAAGGATAAATAAATAAATAAATAAATAAATAAATAAATAAAAGGAAAGGTTAGATACCCTGTGGTTCAGATGAGTGCCCCACTCCACCCCTCCATTGATGAGTATTCCTGGTCTCCATGATGATGCTGTTGGGAGGATCTGTGGAACTTTAGGAAGTAGACTTTATGCAAGTCTTTAAATCATAAAGGCAATTTCCTTAAAGGGGATGTGGACTACTAGTGTCTTCCTTTCTTTCTACTTCTGAATCATGAAGTGAACCATTTGCTCTGTCCTATATTCCGACCAGTGTAAGCCACACTAGCCAATGGTCCAAAGCAATGAGGAAATTGATCTTGGATGTAACCTCCAGAACAATAAGCCAAAACCAACCTTTTACCTTTAGAAATTAATTGCCTCTGGTATTATGTTATAGTCACACAAAGATAAAGTACCTTATCACCTATCAATTCTACTTCCAGATATATACACTAAAGATCTAAAGCAGAAACTCATAGATACTTGAATACCAGTGTTTACAGCAACATTATTCATAATAGCCAATAGGGGACTTAAGTGTCCATCAAAAGATGATTTGATAAATATATATATATATATATATATATATATATATATATATATAAACATATAAATAAATATTTAGCCATAAAAAGAAATAAAATTTACACATGCTGCAATGTGGATGTGCAAGGTTCTTCCTACATGAGATGCCTAGAATAGGGGTTGCCAAGGGTTAGGGAGAAGGAAAAATATGGACTCATTGCTTAATGGGTACAGAGTTTCTATGTGGAATAATGAGAGCATTTCAAAAATAGAAGTCTTGGTTTACTGAATTTTTTCTAGATTCTTTTTTTATTTAAAAGTTTTTTTTTTTCACTTTATATACCAACCACAGTTCTTCCTCCCTCCGTCCTCCTGCTTACTCCCTCCTTCCCCCATTTAACACCTCATCCATTCCAAAGAGAGGGTAAGGCCTCCTGTGGGGAGTCAACAGAGTCTGGCATATCAAATTGAAGCAGGACCAAGACCTTCCCCCACTGTATCAAAGCTGAGCAAGATATCCCTCCATAGGGAATGGACTCCAAAAAGCCAGTCCATTCACTAGGGATAAATCCTGGTCCGACTGCCAGTGGCCCCACAAACTGCCCAAGTCACACAACTGTCACCCACATTCAGAGGGCCTATTTCGGTCCCATGCAGGTTCCCCAGCTGTCAGTCCAGAGTCAATGAGCTCCAACTAGCTCAGGTTAGCTGTCTCTGTGAGTTTTTCCCATCATGATCTTGACCCCTTTGCTCATATAACCTCTCCTTCCTCTCTTTGACTGGACTCTGGGAGCTTGGCCAAGTGCTTAGCTATGGATCTCTGCATCTACTTCCATCAGTTACTGGATGAAGGTTCTATGATGACAATTAGGGTAGTCATCGATCTGATTACAGGGGAAGGCCAGTTCAGGGACCCTCTCCACTATTGCTTGGAGTCTTAGTTGGATTCATCCTTATGGGTTCCTGGGAATTTCCCTAGCCCCAGGTTTCTCCCTAACCCCATAATGGCTCCCTCTATCAAGACAGCTCTTTCATTGTTCTCCCTCTCTGTCCCTGTTCTCTTGCCACCTCCCCTTACCTCCCCTACCCACCCATGCTCCCAATTTACACAGGAGATTTTATCTATTTCCCCTTCCTGTGGGGAATCATGCATGTCTCTCTTAGGGTCTTTTTTATTACCTAGCTTCTCTGGGGTTGTAGCTTGTAGCCTGGTTATCCTTTGTTTTATGTTTAATATCCATTTATGAGTGAGTACATACTGTGTTTGTCTTTCTGGGTCTGGTTACCTCACTCAGCCTGTTTTTTCTAATTTATCCATTTGCCTGCAATTTCATGATGTCATTGTTTTTTTACTGCTGAGTAATACTCCATTGTGTAAATTACCACATTTTCTTTATCTGTTTTTCAATTGAGGAGCATCTTGGTTGTTTTTAGGTTCTGGCTATTTCAAGTAATGCTGCTATAACATAGTTGAGCAAATGTCCTTGTGGTTTGAATGTGCATCCTTTGGGTATATGCCCAAGAGTGGTATTGCTGGATCATGAAGTAGATTGATTCCCAATTTTCTGAGAAACCACCATACTGATTTCCAAAGTGTCTATACAAGTTTGCACTTCCACCAGCAATGGAGGAGTGTTCCCCTTACTCCATATCCTCTCCATCATAGGCTGTCATCAGTGCTTTTGATCTTAGCCATTCTGACAGGTGTAGGATGGTATCTCAGAGTTGTTTTGATTTGCATTTCACTGATGGCTAAAGATGTTGAGCAATTCTTCAAGTATCTTTTGGCCATTTGAGATTCTTTTGTTGAGAATTCTCTATTTATATATATATACCCCATTTTTTAATTGGATTATTTGGATTTTGATGTCTAGTTTCTTGAGTTGTTTATATATTTTGAAGATCAGCCCTCTGTCAGATGTAGGAGTGATGAAGATCTTTTCCCATTCTGTAAGCTGTCATTTTGTCTTTTTTACTGTGTCCTTTGCCTTACAGGAGCTTCTCAGTTTCAGGAGGTCCCATTTATTGATTGTTGCTCTCAGTGTCTGTGCTACTGGTATTACATTTAGAAAGTGGTCTTCTGTACCCATCCATTCAAGGCTACTTTCCACTTTCTCTTCTATCAGGTTCAATGTAACTGGGTTTATGTTGAGGTATTTGATCCACTTGAACTTGAGTTTTGTGCATGGCAATAGGTGTGGATCCATTTGCAGTCTTCTACATGTTGACATCCAGTTATGCCAGCACCATTTGTTGAAGATGCTTTCTTTTCCCCATTTTACATTTTTTGCTTCTTTGTCAAAAATCAGGTGTTCATAGGTATGTGGGTTAATGTCAGGGTCTTTGATTTGATTCCATTAATCCACATGCTGTTTTTATGCCAATATCAAGCTGTTTTATTACTATAGCTCTATAGTAGAGCTTGAAGTCAGGGATGGTGATGCCTCTGGAGGTTCCTTTATTGTACAAGATTGTTTTGGCTATCCTGGGTTCTTTGTTTCTCCATATGAAGTTGGTAATCCATTCTTTAGGGGTCTGTGAAGAATTGTATTGGGATTTTGATGAGGATTGCACTGAATCTGTAGACTGCTTTTGCCATTTTTACTATGTTGATCCTACCTATCCAAGAGCATGAGAGATCTTCCCATTTTCTGATATCTTTTTCGATTTCTTTCTTCAAATACTTAAAGTTCTTATCATACAGGTCTTTCATTCATTTGGTTAGAGTTACCCCCAAGGTATTTTATGTTGTTTGTGGGAGTGATAGTTCCCTGATTTCTTTTCAGTCCATTTATCATTTATATATAGGAAGGCTACTGACATTTTTTCTTTTTTTTTTCAGTTAATATTATATCCTGCCACATTGTTGAAGGTTTTTATCAGCTGTAAGAGTTCTCTAATAAAATTTTGGGGTCACTTATGTATACTATCATATCATGAGCAAATAGTGAAAGTTCTTCATCCTGGCAATATAATGAAACTAGAGCAAGCACCCACAGAAATTTTGAGCAAAATTTCTGCCTTCATGAGTTTTCTAGAGATTCTCAATGAGACACACAACCACAAAGAGCATAACACCACTGGTGTAGATGCTCAGAAACGAAAGAGTGGGACTAGATTTTCCTACAAGTGGAGTCTGGCAAGTGTTTCAACTACATTAGTTAATAGTGATCAGCGTAGTACACTGTCTGTCAACAAAAGCAAGAGAGGAAATCCGAATCTATCACAGGGCCCATTTCATCCACTGACCACCCTCTCTGATTTCTGAAGTCTTACCAGCTCTCCAGTTTTGCAGTAGCAAATGAATACCCTGATCATTGCTGTGATTTCTATTCTGGTGATTTCTCTTCCAGCAGACACTGGCTGGACACAGCTGCTTCCTGCTTGTAAAATTTTTCAAGACTGTATTTCTTTCTGGAACACCTAAATGCTCTGCTGAGGGAGGAGCCTGGCATTGATCTCAGTCACATTCAATTCAGCAGACATTTAATGTGGTTTTAGCCAGATAGAAGAAGCCAGGGACACACAGAGGAAGATTACATACCATGACCTTTGAGGTAGTCAAAGTTTCAGATAAGAAAAAAAAGTAACAACCTGTTCAGCCTCCTTATTAAGGAAAGAAATGAAAATTAAACTAAGCACAAGAAAACTCTTTGGAACTATAAGATTTTGTGTGTGTGAATATATATGTCAATGAACCTAAACTTAAGATAATTCTGGAGGGTGTTCTGTTGCTGTTTACTATGCAGCCACCCTACGTTGTTAGAGGGCAGGTGATAGCTTACCCTACCTGTGGTCCTCTTGTGGGTATGTACACCAAGACATTAGTATGCTGTATTCCATAAGAGCATTTATACAATGTTGTTTCCTGAGTCTCTTCAGAACCCTGATGGTATCTTTTGGATATTTACGCTCCCATTAAACACATTGGAAACATTAGATAAATGATACTTTTGCCACAGTGGTGTAAAATTCATACCTGATGTCCTCAATCCAACCTGACCACCTAGCTCTGGAACTCCCATCTCAAAACACCTAAGGACTCTCATGGATCTTTGTTTTCAGGAACAGAGAGTTTCTTCATGGTAAATGCTCTCTGGATGCCATGGAGAGAAACCAACTCAGAAACATGGTCCCATGTGCTGTAGACATCTTGGTCATCAGTCTATAGGAACTAGAATAAGAAACTTGGAAAGCAAATTTACAAGGTCATTTCACCTAGCCCTCTGTCCTCAATAGGTTAAATGCAACCTAGAGAACACAGACATAAGGAAACAGTTTTCTTTTTTTTTTTTCTAGACCACTTAAAACTTTAGTTCAGGAGGCTTATGAACTATTAGATGGCAAACAAGCAGAAAACTGATGGAGAAGCCACATGTCATGGAGGTTAGGGTGAGATGAAATCTTTATATGATTACTTTGTAAATAACTTTAAAATATAAACATATTGAGGAGCTATTGGCAATTAATGGGTGCTGGGAAGGGGGGGTGGTTTTTTTCTTCAGTGATGTAGCCACTGGTAGGTGCTCATGCTCCAGCAAATAACCTCCAACCACACCCATGCTCATTCAAGAAGCTCTAGTTAAATTTAAACTCAGTGGCTTTTTTTAAATGAAAATAGAGAACTTGTTGGAAGGAAAAAAGGGGTTCAGAGGGAGAAGGGTGGAGATAAGAGAAAGCAATGGATTAATGTGATCAAAATATATTAGGTACACATATGAAAAGGTCAAAGGACAAATGTTCAATATATATTTTTAAATATCCATACCAGAATATTTTCACTTTCTGACAGAGTGCACTTGAAACTTTCTGACAAGAAAGTCTGACAGAATATTTTCACTTTCTGACAAGTTGCTTGAAAACTCTAGTGTCTCCAGGTAAACAACTCCCCCTCTAGAAGGATACTGAGTTTTCAACCCCATGGGACTACATCCTCACAAAAGAATATATATATATATATATATATGATGGGTCCAAAACCTTTTTCTAAATAGTTCTAAATAGACTCTACCTCAGAGGTAGAGCGATGACTCGGAGGTTTAGAGCACTTACTGTTCTTGCAGAAAACCCAGGTTCAGTTCCCAGCACTCACACCAGGTGGTTCACACAACTGCCTGTAACTTTAGTTCCAGGGGTTCCAACACCCTCCTCTGACCTTTGTGAGCACCTATAGGCAAGTGACATACATAAAACTAACACACGCACACACATATGCACATAAATAAAAGTAAGCAATTTTTAAGGACCTCCCCTTTTACAGCTACTTTGAGAAACAAATGGAAGAGTGACTATAATCCACGTAGAAAATTTTAGGCAAGGAATAAATATTGGTTATTATACTAGTTACTTTTGTTGCTGTAAGAAAACACCATGACCAAAGTAACTTATGGAAAACTTATTTTGGCTTACAGTTCTAGAGCGAGAATCCTTAATGGTGGGTAAGGCATGACAGACAACAGCCACATCTGGAAGATGTGCATTTTATCTGCACATAGAAAGTAGAGAGATCCAGCAAAAAGTGGGGTGAGATTAGAAACCCCCAGAGCCCACCCCTAGTGGCATGCTTCCTTCAGCAAGGCTGCACCTCCAACAGCAGCACCACCTGGGAACCAAATATTCAAATATCTGAGCCTCTAAGAGACATTTCTCATTCAAACCAGAGCACCAGTTACAATTGCCCCTTTTATTATCTTTGCCAGTGAAACTTACTAAGCCCTTCTGTACTCATGGAATGAGCCATGCATGGTGAAAACTGGACCTAGAATTAGAATTCTTTGAATTTGGACAACTTAAATACCACCCGACTTTTTTTTTTTTCCAAAGTACATCCGAACTGTAGCATAAAAAAAATAAAAAAATAAAAATAAAACCACAGCTGCTCTAGAAGAAGGAGTTAATAACAGAAAACCTTCCTTCCAGGCCTACTCAAACCCTAGGGTACCATGGAGCACAGGTGGGAACTGCATCCAAGCTCTTCATCTTACAGATGAGGAATGTAAGATTTGATAACGCCATTGCTTGTCGGAGGTCACTCAGCCTTCAAGGACAAGCTGTCTGACCTAGGAGCAAGATCTTCATTGTCAAGAAATTTAGCAGCTAGCCGTGGAAATGAGAGAAACATGGTCAAAGCAAATGTAGGCTAGTGATTTCAGAGTTGTGTTACCATAGCCTGGGTTTTAAAATCCATTGCCCTTTGCATAAATTTCCTCACTGTTCTTTGTAGCAGAGGCCTGAGTGCCCATTACAGAGAAGAAAACTGCTCGTGTGCATTCTTAGCAATTCTCATATTCATTTTTCATTGATTACATTTATGAAATTTTTTGAGAAAGAGTCTCACTATGTAGTCCTGGCTAGCCTGGAACCTGCTATGTAGACCACGCTGACCTTGATCTCGTAGATATCTGCCTGCCTCTGTCCACCCCCAAGGCCTGGGATTAAAGGCATATGCTACCACATTCAACCCAAATTCATGAATTTATTATTCCCTCATTAAAACAGATATAATAGGCTGGCATTGTAGCTAAGAAAACTTGTTTAGGATCAAATATCATTATGTAATTTAAAAATACAGTGAAGAAATTCAGAAAGCAAATATTCGAGTATTAGATGTCATTTCCATTATTTATCTATTCTGTGCTTTGAATGATAAAATTTGTATCACTTTTATGTAACTCTGAAGCTTTATTTTTAAATATTTACTAAGGGACATTTCAAATATGTAAAATAAGCTCTGCTCATTCTGCCTAATGCCTGACTAAGCAGAGTAACAGTACAACTGACTGATGAATTATAATGCATTTCTTCCCCAATGTCAAGACCAAGGATCTGACAGTTTGAATACTAAATACCTTCAGAACTTCCTACTGGGGCAGAAATGACCAAAGGAACATACTTCAGGACACCATCCCACAATTTGAGGTTGGGAGCTGGATGAGTCAGCACCTCCCAGCCACCCTATTAGGTGCCTCTCAATGGTGCGTGCACTTCCCAGACATCCTGATCTGTGTTTTGAATCTCACTTAAAGATCTCAAACAGAAATAGAGCGAGTCTTCCAGCAGAGCTCAGATCAGATGAAACAGAGCTTTGTTCCCCATTCCATCACCATCTCCATCCACCACCACATCTGGACCAACAGCGGAGTCTTGCCCAGTACATAGACTCAAAACTAAGGAGGATGCAGCCCTGAGTCCTGCTAGAAAGGTCTGTACTCTAATAGTGAAACTTAACTGCAAATGAACAAGTATTTGAGAAGATATTCAACACCACAAGAGTTGACTAAATTGTAGACACTGTGGAAAATTAGACTACACAGAAGTCATTGCTAGTATTTAAAGAAGACAGTAATCGAGAAAGGTCCTGATTTAAACATTAAAAAAATGGCTTTTAAAAAAAAATGTGTGAGTGATAAGAAGGAAAGATGTTCCCGGTAGGGGAAGCTGAGTGAACAAAATTGAAACAGGAAAAGGCAAGCTACAGGGAAGCAAGAGGAATCTGACTGAGGGTTGAGGGTTCAAAACAGACACCGAGGCCAAACCCTGAAGGGTCTTCAATTCCAAACCTTTTTTTCTCCATTGTGATTCATATTAATCTGACCAGGTCACTCATAGAGGTTAATGGCAGATGCCTTGCCTGCCTCATCATTATGTAACCCAGGGTCACAAATCCTTTCCCTATTCCATACAAAAATTGATCTGTTGATAGAAGCCATATGGAAAGCTGTTTTGAGGAAGAGGGAGGTTACACCCGAGAACGTAAAAAGCTCTGTGAATTATTGTTGATGTCTATAGAAGAGAAAGCAGGGAAGAGCTGAAATAAAACAGCAGTACTCTATGTGTTTGCCATTATTGACAATGCCAACTGTACATTATCTAAAAGGCATGATGATAACTGAGAAGTTCAGACATCAAGGTTGCTTAATAGGGAAAATGTGGAGTAATAAAAGCCTCTTTGAGGTCTGCTATTTACTAGGTCATATTCATTCTATCTATGCTTGACAGCAACCCCCCAAAAATGTTCTTACCCAGAGAGCAATCGAGAATATTAGCTACTGCATTAGTTACTTCTTAAGTTGCTGCCATGAAATTCCTGACAAAGTTGACTTAAGGGAGAAAGGACAGACAGGATTATATTGGCTCACAATTGGAGGATCCAATCCATCAGGGCGAGAAAGTCATGGCAGCAGGAACTTGAGGTAGCTGGTCACAAGGTGTCTGCAGTCAAGAAGAGAGTGATGGATGTAATTTTCTTCTTTTTATTCAGTTCAAGACTACAACCTAGAAAATAGTGCTATATAGTTTAGGTGGATCTTCCCACCTCGATTAACTTAATCTAGATAATTCCTGTAGGCATACTCAGAAACTAACCTAATCTAGATAATCTCTCATAGATATGCCCAGAAGTATGTCTCCTTAGTGACTTTAGAGCCTATCAAGTTGATAATCGATATTAACCATCACAGATAGCAACATCTCGATTCAGCAGTGAGAAACAGTGCTATGCATGCTACATATTTATTGTGCCTACCTTTACCCAAGGGAGGCCTACTAAAAGTATTTCAGGCATTAGAAACAACTCAAGCAGGAAGTTAAGAATTATAGTTTGGTTTCAGTTGGCTTGGTTTGGTTTAGAAAGGAAATGGGTGTTTTTTTTGTTTTGTTTTGTTTTGTTTTTTGGGTTGTTTTTTTTTTTTTCAGTTTACATAACCAAGATAACACATACTCATTCAATGTAAAACACCAGTCCAAAAATTGGACATTCTGTCCCAGAAGAAACTCAAGGCAAGAACACAAAGCTTCCTAATCATAGGACTCTTGGAAGTTAAAAGCTTTTGATCATAGCAGTTTTGTTTATCATACTTACCCATGGTTTATGAACTTCTATCCATGCCTGCCAGTTGTTCATGGTGTGAATCAACCCCTGAAAGAACCCTCTCACCCTAGCTCTGAGGTCCTGGCTCACATTTTCCCTCACACTGGAAACCCTTCATCTCCTTCTATACCATACTCCTGGGGGAAATGGAATATATCAGCAGAGAGAGCAGGGCTTTTTTTCTTCTTTTTATTCTTCCTGTTAATGCAAACAAGTGACCCACAGTACATGAGCCTTCCTATCTGCAAACACCCCAGGGTGCTTTGCAGAAAAAAATCAATCCAGTCAAATCTATAAAATATAAATTCACCTGATCCAAGCACAGAGTGACTGGAGATTTCTCTCCCTACCTCCACAGTACATTACGTCCATACAAATGACTGTGCAAACTGCACCAATTACCAGAGCTCCTGGATAAATCTCAATGTCAGAGGAATTTTCAGGAAAAGGAAAGTAAATAAAATGCATCTTTCAAGAGGCCCCTTTGTATAGGAGAGGCCGGGGTGGGCACGTTCAGGCAAAGGCAGATGATTTGGACATGAAATTTACCACCTTCCCTTGGTGATTCTGTAGCTCGTAGAGACACCCAGCCCCCACCATTCTTTCCCAGAAGCCTTTCCCAATCTAGATCTGTGTGCTGTGCTTCTCCTGCTGTGGGGGAAATTTGGATTATACTGGTTGGGAAGAGGCAATGGGCAGGGGTAGCGCTCCTGAATATTTATATGCACAAAATGTTTGTTTTTCTTCTTATCAATTTTTTTTTTTTATTTTAGTGTTGAAACTTCACAGAACCCAAGGAAACAACAAAAAGAAGTGGCAGGTCATCCCTCATTCCTCTTAACCTCAGGAGCACTGCTTAGCAGTATAGCTCCAGTCCTATTAAGAGACTGGCAAGGGATCGGCTCGTGCATACAGGACCTGAGGACTCCTGGGACCCCCCTTATAAGCTGGTACTCATCTCATTTCTTCATGTTTCCCCTTTTCCCCTCTCTGGGTCCTCAGCTCCCGGGATGGTGCCACTTACATTCAAGGTGGCTCTTCTCTTCTCTGTTCCTCTCTGGAAATGGCCTCACAGATATCGTCAGAGGCTCTTTCTCCTCAGGGGTTCTAAATGCACTCAGGGTTAACAGAGAAAGATTAACTGCCAGGTATTTAACTATGAAAAGCCACCAAATTCACTTGGGAAATTATGAGTCAGGTATGGTGGCACATACATGAGAGGCTGAGAGAGGCCAAGACAGAACCACAAGTTCAAGGCCAGCCTGAGCTACATTATGAGACCATGTCTCAAAAGAAAAAAAAAGGAAGGAAGGAAGGAAGGAAGGAAGGAAGGAAGGAAGGAAGGAAGGAAGGGAGGGAGGGAGGGAGGGAGGGAGGGAGGAAGGAAGGAAGGAAGAATGAAAGGAAGGAAGGAAAAGAGAGAGAAAGAAGAGAGAAAATTACCAGGTGATCTTCCTCGAATTATACAAAACTATAGAATAAGCATGCCAAAAATTATCCCCATTATCTTCTCACAGTCATTTCCTAAAAATGGAATTGCTCCCTCAAAGGATATGAACATTGCCAGGGCTCCTGAACCATGTTGTCCAGTGGCCCCTAAAATATTTGGATAAAATTTACATCCAACAGCAGAAAATTCAGAAATGCCAAATGTCTGTAAAAAGATGTGCCAGTGCATGTCAGATTTAGGGTAGCATTTCAGTTCTTATAGGCAAAAATCTAAAGACAGAGAATCTGGAAAAGAGGCAGAACTGAGTTCTCCCCTGCATTCCTTGGGCCCTATTCTTCAGTACATCATGGGCTTTTGTCTCAGCTGGGTGCTTTTCCTTACAATCCACTTCCAGCTGTTTAGCATCTATGCATCCCACCAACTCACTGCCTCATGATGTCATCTAGACTCAGCCCTGCAGAATAACTTCCCAAGATCACTCATCATGGAAAGAGATGGGGTCTGGATTACAGAGCGGGTGTGCTTAACCTCACCCCCCACCACCACCACCTAGACAGCTTCTCCATCAACAAAACTTCCTTCTTGAAGAGAAAAACCTGAACTGTGAATCAATCATTGCCGGAGCTGACAGATCTGGCAACCCTGGAGCCAAAAAAAGTAATGACTTCTCACTCACTATACAGAAAAGGGGAGCAGAGAGATCCTCTACCCTTGGCCCGTGCATTCCAAGTCACTCCTCCCCGGCTTCAATCACATGCCTCTGCTGAAAGCGAAATCATTATTGATCCAGGCTGTTCCCTACACTGACTCTGATCAACCATGACCCTAGCATAACAACTGTCCCCCCCACCCCCAGTAGCAGCAGCCTTCTTCATCAGCTCTATCTGGCTCATGTTTATACTGAGAAATTAAAAGTTAAAGTTAAAGCAGATAGAGATGGACTTTAATTAAATTGAGCAAAGGCATGGTGCATAAAAATGTAAAAGAGTATGGGGGACTGGCTTCTGGGCACCTAGGGAATTTGTACCTCCCCCCCCCCAACCCCGATCTCTGTGATCTATGGATGTGCGTATGAACTCCACTGGGATGGAGGCCATGTCTGTCACTCAGCATGCTGCTATCTGTTATGAGAGTGATTGATGGAGAGGTCATGTTAAATCGTTCTGTGTCTGATGCTTTTCTGCATCAGGAGTTCAGAGGACGGCAGCCTCACAGTTGGTCTCTCGGCTGATTTAGGTTGCATTCTGCTTCCATCTGCCATCCTCGTATTGACTTCTCCTTTATAGGCTGACAATCCATATAGCAACTCCTTCATGGCATGCAGATGGGAAAAAGGAACAGAATTGTCCATGTTTTTCTATTTGCGTCTGCACCTCTTATTAGAAGCACCTACCTTTGCTATTATGTATTCCAGTTTAGGATTGCATGTCTCCTAGATAAGGAGGAGATGGGGTACTACACTGATTCATCGTAGAAATTCCATGAATCTTCACCATGGCCAAATTGTACCCCAGGGGACTAAGAGAGATGGCTCAGCAGTTAGGGCGATTGCACCCAAGAATGAGGATCAGAGTTGGGATCCCCTAAACAGACATAAATGTTGGGTGGGTATGGAGGCCTGCCTTGGAAAGTGGAGATGGGCAAACCCAGAGCAAGCTGGCTAGCAAGATTAGCCACATTGATATCTGGATTTGATTGAAAGATACTGCCTCAGTGATTAAAATGAAGAGCCCACATACATAAAAATTCAATTCTCTCTCTCTCTCTCTCTCTCTCTCTCTCTCTCTCTCTCTCTCTCTCTCTCTCTCTCTCTTTCTCCCTCTCTCTCTCTCTATCTATCTATATCTATCTATCTATCTCTCTCTCTCTCACACACACACACACACACTACACGTACACAAGAAGAAAATGGAAAAATAAAAGATTCTTACCCCAAATACAATGCGTATTCCATGGAAAAGGAAAGAGCACCACAGTCCGCAGAGTCAGCACGCAGTTTTCCTGACATACGCATGTCTATCATATGCACTCTGAAAAAGAAAGAAAAGTCAGCCCAGAGCAGAAGGCCCAGTCCATAGCAAGTACTCAGTGAACGCTGATTAAATGAACTAATGAACACCTTAGTTCTGTAAAGATGACGGGGAAGCACAGATTGGGAATCAGAGCCAAAGAAGGAAAGGGAAGCTGCTGGCTGAATGGAGTGGCATCTGCTTTTATGTTTTTGTAGAAGATTTGAGGTTGATTATGAGAATAAAAGTAGTAACATAACTCAAGAGCATCCTCATGATACTCCAGGTAAAAGGAGATGACCAGGAGCTCATGACTCTGCTCACAAGAGCCCACTGACAATGGAGCATGATGCGGAGGGTTCTTTCCTCAGCAGTATTCTGCCTATGTGGAACTGGAAACTTCATGACCATCCAGAACGAGTGCTTTTGGCATGGAAAGCCTCCAGTGTCCTCATATAGGACAAAGGGGACGACTCCGCAGGTGTCTAGCCAGGCATACACTCACGAAGTTATGAAGATGCCAGCAGGAAAGAGAGAGGCCAATATACAGATCAGCTGTTGGTACCTGAGATAATACTCAAAAGTCCAAGGAATATTTGAAGGGTGCAAATTCTGGCTGTCCATCAAGCAGGCAGAGTTTTGAGCTGGCATCAGCTGCTTTTCACAGGCTGGTGGCATTTGACTTGCAAGCAGACAAACCAAAGGATATACTTTTGTCACACTGAAGGACACTGGCTAACCAGGTCATCAAAGCAGGGGACACAGCCAAAGGGAAGCCAACCTGAGACTTCTCTGTAGAGATTTGAGCAGTAGGTCCACACAGATGGAATGAAGGGGGTCACTAGCAACCAAGTCTTCCACCACCTGGAACCATGCCTGCAACTGGGCTTCCCCAGTCTCTCGTTGTTTAAGTGGTCTCCTCTCCTTCCCAGGCCTTTGAAGAGGGCCACAGTCTCTAGGACCTTTTCACACCTGTGTGCTACTATGAGCTGAGGAATTTATGAACAAGAAAAGGATTGCATTCATTATCTGTCCCATTGTTGGAGAACAATACATGAGGAGGGCAGGTATACGCCTGCTGCCTGGTAAAGTACCAGCGATACATTAGCTGCTTCCTAAATGCCACTTCAGACAGAATAAAAGCATGAACCCTTCAGAGACTGTCTGCCTCTCGGGCTTCAGGAATCTTGGTGTCCTGTTTTGGTTCCTAAACCATTGTCACAAGAGAGCTGTCCATTTCCTAGTTGTCGAGTCATTCGTGACAAAGGAGGGAGCCAGTGCCACGGTATCTTTCTAAAAGTTCTAAAAGAGATCGTCACCATTAACTCTACCTGAGGGCCTCTGCCCTGGAAGTGCCCACCCTCCTTCTCTTCCTAGGCCTTGCCTTGTTGTGCAGCCAAATGAAAGACTGCCCACTCGCATTCAAAACTCCACTCATTAGTGGGATGCCATTCACATGATCCCACTAATTACCCACGGAAGGCAGTAAAAATTAATAAGGAACTACAGTGTAATTATTCCATAATGGCAGGGAGTTCTAAAGTGCCCTCCCGAGTAATAAAATTAACACTGGAACTAGTTCAGTCAAAGAACCCCCCTCTTAAACACAGCTCTTCAATATTAGGTGGCTTATTTATACACGTGCTCTCTCTGTGGCAGCTGGAAAACAACACAAGTGGATCTTTAAGGCTCTCCCCAGTGTTCCCGGACAATGACAGGCAGGGTTCCCAGTGTTTCAGGTGAGCTACGATGACAGGAGAGCACACACACACACACACACACACACACACACGCATGCACACACGCACTTGCATTGTCCTGCATTTATTTGATTGAGGGTAGAGATGCTTGCTTCTGGAAAAGCAGTGCATCTTCTTAAAGAATGATTAGCCTGGGACTGCTCCCAAAGTGCTGGACAGGGGAGGGCTGGTTAGTTGGTTAGTTACTTACGTAGTTACTCAGTTACTTACTTACTTAGTGACAAGGTTTCACATAGCTCAGGCTGACCCCAAGCTCACTGTGTAGCCAAGAATAACCTTGAATGAACTATGAACCGGATCTTCCTGCCTCCATATCCCAAGCCCTGGGATTATGGGTATGCACTATCCTGCCTGGTTTCATGGAGGGTCTTACTAGATCTCAGGGGTGAAATTTTTGCTATGTCACTATTTTCTCAGATTTAAACTATTCAGGGGATGAGATGATTTTAAATGTGCCAATAAAAGGGAGCATCTACTTCCTTTCCCATACATATGAGGATTTAGCAATTTTCTTCTAACAAATAAAATGAGGCAAAAGTGGTGTTGTGTGACTTCCAGATGTGTGCCTGTCTATGTCTTTCTTTCACCTGCCACAGTGTGTGTGTGTGTGTGTGTGTGTGTGTGTGTGTGTGTTGTGCGCACGCCTACATCCTCATATCCCTATATGCATGTACACATGCACATATATCTGGCTGGCTGTCTTTTGACTCTTATCCTTGGACATCAACCACCACATTGTAAGGATTCCCAGACACATGGAAAAGCCACATGTGGGTTTTCTAGTCAACAAACCTAGCCAGGCCCACTGCCAACAGCAGCAGAAACTGCTAGAATCCTATGTGAATAGGTCTAAGATTCCAGCACCCAGAGTTCAAACCATCCTATTTGAGACTCAAAACATCAAGGAACAGAGAACAAGTCAAGTCTCTCTTGTCATGCTCTGCCTTTCTTACCTATAGGAACTTATAATAGATAATAATTATCACATCGTGCCTCTAAACTTTGGAATAAGTCACTACACAGCAACAGGACACCAACACAGGAAGGTTTATAGACACTGACTCCCCTGATTCTTAAATAAAAACCCTAAGACAAGGAAGGCCTTGTCCATCTAAAACACAGAATGCAGAAGGGACTGGCTGGACCTGAATTCTGTGCTAGCCATCAGCCCACCAACTTGCTGGATCACGCCCACAAAAAAGCCACTAGAAAAGCTCTTTAGCTCTGAGCAATTTTAAGGCTGAAGGATTTTCTTATTCACAGAGATGGGGCTAAGCACCGTTATCAACCTGGAATGTTTGCTTTCCCTAAAGAGCTAAGGATTGGCATCAATAATCCCTTGGAAGTGGCCTTTCAGCAAGTCCCATCATGTCATGGCTCATTTCACACATGTTTAGGAGGGAGGAATGCCAGCAGAGAAAATGTGGCCATACCCAATCATCTACACTCAGCCCACACTGCATACCTCATATCCACTGTCCCTTCTATTAGTACTGCTTATTCCTCAAAGCCAAGCAACTGTCTTCTTATTCACTAATTCATTCAATAGTCACTAGGTGCTTTCTGCATCAAGATAGATAGATATTAAACAATAAATCACAGAAATAAAGGATCCTAAGTATTGAGGAAGACAAACAGGGTCCTTTATAGGTCTAGGAATATCTACTAAGACCTACAAGACCTATGAAGGGATAATGGCAATTAGTGGATCAGGTGGGCATCAGGTGGGGCCATTGAGAGTGTGTCCCAAAACACAGATGCCATGTATAAAAACCATGTGCTATGGAGAAAATTTGGGCTATCTAAAGACCTAAAGAAAGATGATTCAAGACATAGGGACCATTGAAAGAGGGTATCATGGAAGGATCTGGAATAGAAGGCAGTAAGCTAGTCATAGGAGCATTGGATGTGGATTTTTATCTGCAGTCTAAGAACAAGCATATTTCCAGCAGGAAAGTACCAGGATCACATTTCATTAAGTCATGTTAGTCCCTTAATTCCATCGCATCCCCCACTGCATAACCCATACTACATTAGGTGGCAGCCAGCAGCTGAGGGGTCCTTCTTCCTCACCATAGTGGTGGCCAGACAAAATCAGGAACCATGTTTAATCATATGTAACTCCACTGGTCTTTCTATTGCTCCAGGATCAAGTACAAACTCCTTTTGCAGTCTACAGGCTATCAAAAGTCCTGCTATGGTTCAGATGTGGTCTGAGTGAATCTCCTACAGTTTCATGTGCTAGAAGCTTCAGCATCTGTCTGATGGTGCCAAGGAGGGAAGTTCAAAGTAACTATGCTGTCAGTGGCCTTGGAAAGGATTAATGCAGTACACTCAGGACCCAGGTGAATTCCAGTGAGTGTGATACTATAAAAACAGCTTAGCATGACCCCTACATTACTCTGGTTTCCTGTTTCACTATGTGTGACAGACCACATTTTGATGGACACTTGTGCTCCCAAGGCCTCATTCTCTAGCCACAGTAGACATTATTGTTTGTCACACAGTCCCCCATCAAAACAATATTTGTCTTTTAAATCCTGCTGATATCAGTGTTCAGGTCAGCCACTAGAATACAAGCAATCAGAGGTACCATGGAGAATAAAACTTATTTAACCAGCCCTGCCCTACATGGTCCATAGAGTGCCTCTTCGCCATATCCATGCCAATGACAAGGAAATGTCTTTGTTTTTATTTCCAGCCTAAGAAGCAATCAGAGAAAGGTCATTCCAGGTGAATTCTTCCTGTTCATTCAATCCAGTTGCAATCTTCTACAGCATGAACCTTTGATTCATACATACTGGAAGAAAATCCAGTGACATACATGTGTGCTGTCAGATGTAACTATGTGGAAAGCTTCCCTGGCCAGCCATTCACGTTGATTTGATGGGTTAGTTGGTTGGTTGGTTGGTTGATTGGTTGGTTGGTTCATTGGTTGGCTGGTTAGTTGACAGGTTGGTTGGTTGGTTGGTTGGTTGGTGGCTTGGTTGGTGGATTGGTTGGTGGTTGGTGGGTGGGTTGGTGGTTTGGTTGATTGGTTGGTTGGTTGTCTTTCCCTTCTCCATTCCTGCAGCTTGCCTACTCCTGTTAGATGTGGTCTCAGTGCTTTCTTCATGGTAGATTATTTTGCTTTTCATTCCTGTCTGTCAAACAATGAGATTTTCGTCACTTCCACTTTCATTCTTTTCCCCCAGAAAAGTCAAAACCAGTTAGCCTTTCCCTGATGACCAGCAAGCTCTGACCTCTAAGTGATCATCATAGAGAGGACAAGAAAGAAAGAGATAGTAAACACCACAAAGAAGATAGACACCACTTCGAACCTTCTCCCCATCTCCTCTGTAAAATGCCCTGGAAATATTTGTACAACTTCTCCTTTGGGTCTTCTCCCTACAGCCCCAAACTCACAAGTTTCTGAGGTAGAGTGATTCCCTAAAGAGTGTCAGTCTCATCCAGAGGTTAGCTTGAAGAGCAAGATCGGTCTTTTGGTCCATCCAACTGGTCAGTATTAGAAGAGCTAAATCATCTCTCAGATGCTATTTCCAAGAAAAAGAGGTGAGTTACTTAAAATCTTAAAATGAAAAGATCAAGATACACTCACAGGAGGGCATGGGGCTAGGGGATGTCAAATAAGAAGGAAGAGTGGGCGGGGGAGAGGGGGCTAACTAAGGCTGAAGAGATGGTTCATCAGTTAAGAGCACCAGTTGCTCTTCCAGAGGTCCTGAATTCAGTTCCCAACAAGCACGCAGTGGCTCACAACTACTCATAGTATGATCTGATGCTCTCTTCAGGTATAAAGGCATACATGAAGATGGAGCACTCATAGACATACATACATACATACATAAATCTTTAAAAGTTAAAAAAAAAAAAAACCTTGCACAGTTTCCTAAAATGTCAAATAAATTTTAAGAAAAAAAAAGCAGGCTAACTAAAAACAAATTTAAAAATAAAAAGAAGTAAATGTAAAACTGCTTTGAAAGTGAGAGCATAAGAATGTTGGTGTCTCACTATGCTCGACTGTTACAGCCATCTACAGGCAAACATCAGACTGGGAGCCCGGGAGGAAAGAAGAATGAAGAATTCAACTCATCTTTGGAGGGACATACTTTGTGGATAATTGAGAGCTATAGTGAATCCAAGGAGAAGATTTAGAGGTTTGAGTCAATGTGTTACTCCAAGCAAGACATGGTAGTCATTCAGGAGTCAGAGTCATAAAAGGAGGAGGTGGGCAGATTAAAAATATGTATGAGTCAAATCGCCAAGGCAAGGCTATGTGTGGGTGGCATCAGGAGAGGGGAAGTGGTCCCCAGTTGCAGTCCAGTCTCTAGCTTATTGAACTAGATCGTGGTGCTGTTCAGTGAGCTAAGAAAGAGGGGAAGCAAACAAGACACAAATGGGTGATTGCGCTTTCTTCCCAACATGCTGATTTCGAGACAACCAAATAGTGAAGTCAGGTAGACCTTTGGAGCTGAGGGAATACACGTGACTCTTGTATTAAAATGTGATGCATAGAAACATTGGGGGAAGTCGGTCCTGGTTAAAGGCACACTCCTTTAATGACAGCATTTGGGAAGCAGAAAAGGATCTCTCTGTCAATCAAAGTCAGCCTGGTTTACACAGTGAGTTCCTCAGGCCAGTTAGGTATCACACAGTGAGGTTTTGCCTCAGGAAAAGAAAATATAAAAACAAAAATCAAAACAAACTAACAAAAAAAAAAAAACACAAAGGTGGGAAGTGAAGTGATTGGCTGTGGTTATATCATTAAGAGAGAGACTGCCATGTGAGAAAATCAGTGGTCCTGGGACAACATGTAGTGGCAGAGAAGATGAACTCTAGAGTAGAGGTTCTCAACCTGTGGGTCACAGCCCCCTTGGGAGGCAAAAAATCCTTTGAAGGGGTCACATATCAGATAACCAGCTTGTCAGATATTTACATTCTGATTTATAACAGTAGCAAAATTACAGTTATGAAGTAACAACAAAAATAACTTTATGGTTGGAGGTCACAACATGAGGAACTGTATTAAAGGGTCACCGCATTAGGAAGAGTGAAAACCTCTGCTCTAGAGAGACATGAGGGAAACCCAGACAGAGAAGAAATGCAGAATGGTATGTTCTTGTCAAGAGAACGAAGATCTAGCTATCAGTGCTGAGAAAGCTGAAATTTTCAAATCCTCCACAGAGATCAACCCCTAGAGCCTTTCTAAATACTAATTCCTCCTTTGACCCTTTCCTGGACCATTTGTATATAAGGTTTGGAGAGAACATCCATTTCTGGAAAAATCAGTCTTCCTTCTGGCCTTGAACACCATGGCTATTTCAGCAGGACAGATCTTAGTCTTAAATAAGCCTAGAGATCCCTGGAGATCCCATTCTGTACTCTGATTAAGCATCTCCACAGACAGAAGGCAATATGTAGCATCAGACCTCACCCATGAGTCACTTAAAGACACATATCCCTAGGGTTCACAGTCTCCATGACTGCCCTTCCCTGTTGCCTGGACAGTAAGAGACCTAAGTCCCTCTGCCCACCCTGTCTCCACTTCCCACCCTCCTGTAAGGGAGGCAAAGCAAGAAAGATAACAAATCTTAGCACCAGCTATTCTCTGCCCTTGATTCTGTGTCCCTGGACTTGGCTACATGTAGCCAACTCACCAGACTATTGCATCTGTTCCCAGTATTGATGCAACACGCAGCGACTTGCTCTGAAAATCAAAGTCTGGGGATTGTAGGGTTTATCTGAAGTGCAGGCCGGGCACACTGCTGAAAGGGTAAGGCTGACTCACAGTACTTTCATTTGTTTGCTTTACCCTGTCAGACACACACACCCCACGGGTCCTGCCCAGCATGGATGATCTGTGAGCCTCCCCTGGAGTTTGATCTGGGAGGATAATAAGCTAAACCAAGGAGCAGATAACCACAGGGGTTTACTTGCTGTCTGCGGGGTTTATATTTAGCTGCTGGCCTGTGGCTGGGTTGTTGTCTGTATGCTCCAGTCGCCCTTGGGAAACACAGTCCTGGGGAACACAAAGGTGGGGCGGGACCAGGACAGAAAAAGGATATGGAGAGTTTATGCTACTGCAGGAAAGAGAATCTGACCAAATGTGCTGTATGAGCAACCACCTGGGGACGGTATTTTGGATGCTTGAAGCCTAGAATACAGAGCTGCAGAGAATACTGCTCTGTAGATTGCCCTTACCTTCTCCTGACTACACTCTATGATGAGCAGATAACAGGGCAGGTGGCATTCCAAAAGTCTGGAGTCTCACTCAGATCTCACATGAGCTCAGAAGCCATCTCGCTTCGCTCAGCAATGGAAGTGTTAACTATGTTGTTAATGTTGGAGTTAACATTGGAGAAGTGTCTTTTGACACAGCCTTTCCTCCCTGGCAAGATCAAGGAGAGTGACCTGCAGGATGAGCGGTGGTCAGCAGGGATCATTACACAACACTCTGCCATCCAACAAAAAGTGATCATTGGTGGAAGTAATTTTTAAATATTTTTAGATTAAAATGTATTTACAACATTTCCCACCTTCCTTTCCTCTCTCCATACCCTCCCATATACACATCCCCATTCTCCCTCAAATCCATGCCCTTGTTTTTCATTAATTGTCATTTCATAGAGATAGATAGATAGATAGATAGATAGATAGATAGATAGATAGATAGATAGATAGGTAATAGATAGGCAGACAGACAGACAGACAGACAGAAAGAAAATATTTAGGAAGGTATTTTATATGGTGTATATTATACTTAGGGAATGCATATTGCATATACATATATTCCCTAATTATAACCTGTTCAGTCTGAATAATGTTACTTGTATGTATGTTTGCAGGGATGGCAGTTTGGCACTGAACAACCAGTTGGTGTGCTTGTCCCTGGAGAGGTCCACCTCTCCTGCTCCCAGCTTTATTCAGACGCCTATAGTTCTTTGTGTGCGGTTGAAGCTTCGAGGGCTTTCCCCGCCCAATTTGGCGTGTTTGTTGGAGCAAAAACTTGTTCAACTCATATTTGGGCAATCATGATGGTGAGATTTTACAGGTCTAGCTTCTGATATTACTTGAAGTAATATCACTTCAGAGTACTGTCAGAGTATTTGAAGTAATATCACTTAAGAGTATTGTCAGAGTACTTGAAGTAGTACCACTTCAGAGTACTGTCAGAGCAAAGTCCTTGGCCCTCTGGCTCTTACGGTCTTTCTGCCCCCTTTTGTCCACGCTCCCTTAGCCTTAGGTGTGGGAGTATTTCGTGGATGGAGTCATTGGGACTCCACAATGCTACACTTTTATTGGTTGTCGTTTCTTTGGAGTGGTCTCCATCTGTCACAAAGAGGAATTTCCTGTGAGGACAGGGTAAGGACTACAGTTATCTGTGGGTGTAAGGACAAATGTTTATAGATTTTGAGGGACTGTGCTGGTTTAGTGGTGGCAGACTCTTCTCCAATAACCACGATTTCACTGGCTCTGAGTAGTTAGCTAGGATTCCACCTGTACAGGATTTCCCTCCGGTGGAGCAGTTCTTAAGTCCAATTTGAGAACGGATGGTTACTGCCAAGGTGTGGGCCACACCTGTACCCTTAGGGCTGCCATGCTCTGCTGGTCATGGATGTGGTTCTTTGGGGCCATAACTGGGTGGGACTGTCGCTGGCCTCCCTCCTTTGGAAGCTTCCATGGTACCCTTCTAGTATCACGAGAGCTAGGCCTCAAGGAGGGGCATTCAGCTCAGGGAGATCTGTGCCCTGTCCCTGAAGTGCATAATGTCTTCAGCAATTAGGCCTTACCTTCATGGAAGTAATTTTTAAAGGGAGGAAATGGTGCTAATCTCTGTTAATTGAGGCTGGAGGTGTTTCTAATATCCTGCTAAGTGAGAATGGCGATGGGGCAGGAAGCAGCCACTTACTGTCTGTCTGTCATCCCGGCAGCTGAGAAACATGAAGAATGATCACTCAGAGTGAGACGACAGCAGCAAGTGTAAGCTGGGAGAAGATTCGGCTCCCCACTGCCAGACACTGAGGCTGCCCAAGATAGAAAGCTTTGAGTTTGGTGGGGTTGTTTGGTTGGTTTTGTTTGATTGATTTTGTTTGTTGCTTTGTTGGTTTGAGACAGGGTTTCACTGTGTAGTCCTGGCTGTCCTGGAACTCTCACTATGTAGACCAGGCTGGCCGCAAACTCACAGAGATCTGCCTGCCTCTGCCTCCAGAGTGCTGGGATTAAAGACTTTATTATATATTTAGCATCACTTGCTTTGATTTGTTTTGGTTTTTTAACTTCATGGCTTTTTAAGGATGAGATACATAGAGAGAGCATGCACAGAGGGAGTCAATCCACCATCTTGCCCCCATGTGGGACAGAAGAATGTGCAGATAGGCTCATTGGAGTTCCTTTTAGGAAAAAAAAATCATAGCTTTGAGAGGAAGCTCTACCACCTGGTGTTGCCTGGTGTTAGTCTTGCCTGGCCACAAATGTCATCTAGGATGATAAGGCAGAAGAGAGTCTTCTAAACCATGCCTTGCTCCCAAGAGTATCCATGTGTCCCCACCATTCCAGGCAGGCAGCCTGGGCTGGTTCCATAAGTTCTGGTTCAGGATAAGTGAGGGTTTTATGCAGATTTCAGGACAACTTCAACTGTCACAGATGCTCATGGCAGATCTCACCATCCTCAAAGGGTGCAGAAAGGCATTGTGTGAGTGGAAAGAGCCGAGAACGCCTCCCTCACCTCTTGCCAAACTTCCACCCCAAGGTCTCTGTTCCTGTGTAAAGTGTAAAGTGCAGCCATCTGTAGAAGCGTAAAGATGCCAGAGACAGGACCACAAACTTTGCGGACACAAAGGAGAGATGCCAGAGACAGGAAAGCAAACTGCGTGGACGCAAAGGAGCCTTGGATGTAGAAGCTGCACAAGACAGAGTCTACAGAAAACCACCTCCACATCTGCCATCTTGGCCATTTGCCCTCCTGGAATCAGGAAGGGCATTCCACGGCACCTCAGCCTTTTATGAAGGACATTTAGGTCCAGGGAGAGGTGTCGGCTTAGGCTTCTTACAAAAGATCACGCACCATGTTAGAAGCAGAGGCTGAGGTCTTACAATTCCCAAGAACTTCTTTAAGAAAACTATGAAAGGTTAATTCTTGTCCAAGATACCTCTGCTTTGTTTCGTGGCTGGGAGGATCCTACATCAAAAGTCCACCTGTGAAATGTCTTTTCAGGCCCTAATATCTGTAGCCACTGCACTGTGCTGCATGAAATTGTCAGAACAAGTAGGCACGTGATGTACGCAAGATGAGACAAAGAGAGCTGGGAATCAGAACTTTAACTGTCATCCCAAACCCTGTTGTCTTGCAACCTGCTAGCTTCATTTGCTGGCTTTCTTTAGTCCTTTGGCTTGGTGCTGCTGCCCTCTAGTGGCAAGTAACTGTAGTGCTCATTAGGCAGAAAGGAAACAAGATAAGTAAAATTATTTACATTCCACAGCACCAGCACAAGCTACATCTTATTCTGTGTTCTCTGATTTCAAGTCTATAAAGTCCCCTGAGGATGAACACAGGCCATCTTGTCAAGTATCAAATCTGTGTCCCCAAAGAAGTGATGACCACAGGAGACTCTAATAAATACTGCTCAAGAAAATTAATGAAATCTTAAGTATTGGGTCCATGACTGAGCTGTGTTGATTTACAGAGGAATTCCAGGTGGGCTTCTGTGGACGAAGCAGGCAAACTGTGTCTCAGGTCTTCTTCCTGGCTGAATGAGTCAAAGCAGTGGTGAGGATTTTTCCTGTCTCTGGTCTCTAGGTTCTTCTAGCCTGTAAGAGTCACATAAACTTCAGAGAGTGGTGACCTCCTTGAGTATCGTTCCAGATGCTCCCCACCTCCCAGAATCAGGGAGCTGGGCAGGAGTCGTCCCTGTAATCACAGCTCGTAATCAGCAGCCTACACGGGCTCATCAGTTACTGCCTGAGACCTAAGACCTGAAGGGCAAGCGGATTGACAGGCTGCAAGCACCCAGATGACCTGGCCTTCTGGTCCTCCCTGCCGCTGGTCCCCACTACCCCACCCCCACCCCGCCCCGCTTTCGTTTAGAAAAGAATCTTGGATGAAGAGACATCCCAGAAGCTACAACTTCTGGCCTAAAGGGAAAGACGGTAGAGCCACACCGTGAGTTTAGGCCTCACCTAGGCAGGCTATCAAACCATGGCGGCCACTCCTGCCCTCTCTTCTGCTTCCTCCTGTGTGGACGCCGGACGGGGGAAGCTTCCTTCTTTGAGGAGGAAGGGGTCTCCAGCCTCCTCAGCTTCCATCCTCACTGCAGAAAAACAGCAGGACCTTCTCAGTCCTGCCAGGCCAAAGTCCAGAACTGCCGACATTGCTGTCCCTTTGGGCTAAGGGCTCATCTTGAGTCTGTCGGAGAAGCCATGTCCTGGTTTGCATTCTGTCGCCAGGACAAAGCAAAGTGACCAAAAGCAAGGGAAGGAAGGACTTACCCGGCCCACACTTTCATGTCATGCTCCATCAGGGAAGGAGGTCAGGACAGAAACCTGAGGACAGGAACTCAACCGGAGACCATGGAGGAATGCTGCTAGTTCAGCTACCTTTCTTATATTGCCCCCCACCAGACCACCTGCTTAGGGATGGTACGACCCACAGTGGGCTGGGCCCTTCTCCATCGAATAAAAAACCCCAGAGTCAAGTCCACAGGATGGAGTGATGCGGTGATATTTTATTTGTGCTCTAACAAATAAAGCTTGCCTGGGATCAGAGGAAAAAGTCAGCCACTAAAGGAAACACAGAAGTCAGGCGGTTGGAGCACACGCCTTTCATTCTAGCACTCGGGAGACAGAGATTCATCTGGATCTCTGAATTCTCGACCACACTGGGAACAGAGCCAGGCATGGTGGCACATGCCTTTAATCCCAGCACTAGTTAACCATAAAGGTCTGAAGGTCTGGACAGACAGACAGGAAGTGATAGAGCTGGGCCGAAAGAGGAAGTGATGCTGGCTGGGCGGAGAGAGGAAGTGAGATGGCAGGGCACAGAAAGGAATATAGGTGTGAGTATACAGGAAGTGGCTCTCTCTTGGGCTAAGGAATTCCTAGTGGTAAGAACTTGTGGCTATGGCTTGTTCTATCCCTCTGATCTCTCAGTTTTCACCCCAATATCTGGCTCTGGGTTTTTTTTTATTAATAAGACCTTATTAATTTAATAAGAAGATTTCTCAATGGGAGTTCTTCCTTCCTAAGTGACTCGATGACAAAAAGCTAACCAGCATAGGCCAAATTCTCAGCTCTGGGTGAATCATGGAGACTGGTAAGACCAGAGGCAAGACTTCCCTGAGAAAGATCCAGAAGCATTCTCGGAGTGCTTGGGATAGTCACTAGACACACAAAAACAAGAGTGCCACTGTGGTTTTTTACTCTTTTGTTGGTTATGTTGTTGTTTGTTTTTTACTCTTTTGGGGGGCCTGCCACCCAGCTCCCAAATAAATCACACCCGGAGGCTTATTATCATTTGTGAATGCCCGGCCTTAGCTTGGCTTAGTTTCTAGCCAGCTTCCCTTATCTTCAATTATCCCATCTACCTTTTGCCTCTGGGCTTTTCCCATTGTCTTACTTCTCTGAATCTTACTCCGCGGCTTGCTGTGTAGCTGGATGGCTGGCCCCTGGAGTCCTTCTCTCCTCGATCTCCTTCCTCCCAGATTTCTCCTCTATATATTCTCTCTGCCTGCCAGCCCCACCTATCTTTTCTCCTGCCTTGCTATTGGCCAGTTCTTTATTAGACCATCAGGTGTTTTAGACAGGCTCAGTAACAGCTTCACAGAGTTGAACAAAGCAACATAAACAAAAGTAACACACCTTAAAATAATAGTGTATTACATGGCACTATGGAGTAAATTATTTTTTCATTCTGATATGATGCAGGAGTGTGGATGTCAGAGAGACAGAGGTGGTAAAAGCCTGGGGTGCTCCCTAGCATAAGTCCCACCCAACTCCTTCCAAAGAGCATAAACAGAAGCCAGGCATGGAGGCACCCAGAATCCCTGTAATCCCGGCACTTGGGAGGTTAGCCTTGGCTACACAGCAAGTTTGGGGTCAGACTGGGCTACATGAGACCCTGTCTAAAACAAGAAACAAAAAGTCTGAACACCAAATAAGAGCCTTCAACCCTTTCTGGAGAAAAAAGTGTGGCATGAACAGCCCTAGAAAGCAAGCAATAACTTTAACCTTCTGGAAACCACAGGGCATAAAATGAATGGCATTTGATAACGCCAATAGAATGGAATATTTCTATTTCCCAAAAAGATGGACACTGTCAGTAAGATCCCTTTTTTAAAAAAAAAAATCTTATTAAACTTTCTCTCTTGCTGCTGCTTTGTATCTCTGGTAGAAATGGAGCAGGATGCAGGTTACCATGGTGATGACTGGATTTTTTTTCTTTTTCTTCTTCTTTTTTTTTTTTTTTTTTTTTTTTAAATAACAGGGCTCAGGAACACTGGCTGTTGGCTGTACCAACCCCAGGCAGGAAATGATGTGGGGGCAGGGGGGGAGAGAGAGAGGCAGAAACAGAGAGAAAAGGAAGAAAGCTGTGGGCTCATCCTGGGACACTGTAACTTCTCCAACATGTTCCATGACGCTAGGAGGAGGGTCAAGACTCACGGCCCCCGCTGCCTCCTAGGAAGAAGGAAGCAGAACCCAAATGCATGTGGAAAACGTAGAGTCTTCACTTTCGCTGACATGATCCTTCTTGTGACAAATGGACTTCAGCTCTTTCACTTTCAACGGGTGCCTTCAACCCGGGTTTTAGGAAATCCACCGAAAAGCCCAAGAGAAGTGATAAAAGGCTGAAGATACTGAGAGCAGGAGCCCCCAGGAATCTTTAAGCGAAAGGGGAGTTTGAGGTTACAAGCCCTGTGGTTATCCGTTCAAACAGCCTTTGCCTCACATTCCTGTTCTGTTCTTTTCAAAACCATCTAAGAATGAAAACAGAGAGTCTTTGCAAGGGTGGGGTTCCCTGTCAATCAGACAGGGGTCAGCGAGGTAACCAACAAGAGAGGCAGAGAGTTGCTGAGACAAGTTCCTCCCCCAAAGCCCTTCCAAATTCCAGGCCTGGGAGCAGCAAGGAAAATGTAATAAGGACAGGGAAAACAGCAGGTACAAAACCTGCTTTGCAGACTCAAAATGCGAGGGCCACAAGCTTGGTCAGGGGTTGGTGCTCACTGTCTGCTTTGGCTCTCTTGTCCCCACAGACCCAAGAAAGGAAATTTATACTAGATCGTAAGATTCCTTGCCTCTGTTTCTGGAACTGTCAAGTGGGGTTGGTACAATCTGCCCAACCTCTGCACTTGAACTTGGGGAGCGTGTCTCTATATTAAGGCAAGAACAATGATCATAGCGTGGGTCAAGTGTTTGCCATGGGCAGGGGTCAGTGTTAGCATCTCAATCCCAAAATCGTGCTTTCAGTTACAAAAGCAGCTTGCTCGTGGTCATGCATTCACATATCCATGAGACACAACAGGTGTGTCTTAGGTCAGTGTCTGAAGGTGGCTTCCCATTCCTAAATGTTTGAAATGATACTCAGGTGTCCTGTACTAAACACTCCAATGTTGGAGCATCGGAGTCTCTGCCTTTGCTGAAGACAGTTTAATGAGGAGCTAGACATCCCCATGAGCAGGTTGACACGGTAGACCTTTACTCTTAGAAGTTTCTTATTGCATGGTGGAAAGTAGGATCCATAACTGACCCCTCCCTCAGGAAGGAGCACCACAAAAAGCCCCAGGAAAGGCTCATAAAGACACAATGAGCTTGCCCCTACCCCAGCCCGTGTTACCATGGCAGCAAAGGCTCTGATGCCCATCCTCAATCCCTGTTCCTGATTTGCAATGCCTGTTGCCTGTTGCACACTTCCTCTTTCGGTCTCTTCTTGAGCTCAGGAACTTCACAGCTTTCTACAACATCTAGAGGTCACGAGCCCATGTTCTTGAACAAGCAGACACACGCAACTCACTCCCAGCAGCCCAAGCGCTGCTCAAAGCACCCCTTAGCTGCTCGGGTTGAATGCTTTCCCAGCCTCTAAATCTAGTGTCGCCTTCTATATCGCATGCCATACCCACCCTGACTCCTTCAAGTACCTGGAAGGACTGTGCTCACTGAAGCAGACTGAGCCACCAGTGCTGAAGGAATTCACCCCTTGGACCAGAATATGAGAAGAGGGCATGTGGCCTGGCAGGGGTGGTGGCACACACCTTTAACCCCAGCACTTTGGAGACAGAGGCAAACATATCTCTGAGTTTGAGGCCAGCCTTGTCTACAGAGTGAGTTCCAGGACAGCCAGGGCTACACAGAGAAACCTTGCCTCAAAAAAACCTTTAAAAAAGGAGAGAGGTAGGCTGCTGAGCACCACAGGCCACATAAGAGATAGCCAGTGGGGGATCACCATTTGGAAGACATATGTAGCAGGGTGGGTTTCTTTGGGTGCAGTTTCCTGACATGTATATTATTGCATTGTGAAGCAATGGTGTGATCAGATTGGCTGGCTTTCAACTCTGTGTGGCCAGTGTGAGCTGCCGTACACATCTTCTCCTGTTGTGTGATCTCGGCTGTGCCAACAGGGCCTGTGCCAATAAGAGCAGTCCTGGTTGATCAAGTCTGGTCCTGATCAAAAACCTCAGATCCCAGGGCACTGGGTGGCATCTCCATGGTGTCCAAGTTGCAGCATTCCTAGGCTCACGGTTAGGGTCCTTGGACCAAGCTCCTGTAACTTCCTCATGGGGACCAGCTCAATTGTCCTCTCTCTTAGTCACACTCAAGTTCTGCTCTGTCATTGTCATCTCATCTCTAGGGTGGCAGCATCAGATGGACCCCCACAGTGCTCGACTCGCCCCAGAATTTCTGATCCAATGAAGCCAAGGTGGATCTAGAAAGGTCCTAGATGCTGCTGTCTGGGCATCCCAGCTGACAATCACTGCTCCACATGAGCCTCCTCACTCCTCTGAATATTCCTTCAGCGTGAGAGACCCCAGGCCTCTGCACCTTCATACTCTATCTCCTGGGAAGCCCCTCTAGCTCACCAACATGGAACCTTGAGTGACCTCTCTTTACGAAAAACACGTATTCCCTCAGACCACTTCAAGTAGGAGGAGGTACGTCAATAGTGGACATAATACAAATCTCAAGTTAAAGCCTTGAGAAGCTTCTTGGTGAATGCAGAGATGGCCAAGCATCTGTACCTCTTCTGGGATGACAGGAGACGCTGGCATTTCCTCAGCTGCAGGATGACTCCATTGACCGTCAGCTCGCTTCACCTCTTTTATCATTTCTGCTGTGGCTAACAATTCCTACTTCCTCGTTATTGTTTCTGTTTGTCTTACATTTCCTTATTCCTTCATCCGGCCTCTTTAACAGCATGGCCTTCTTCAGAGAACACTTCAGCTTCTAGATCTGCCACCCATGACCTGATTTGCAATCATTTTCCCAGTTCAAATTCCCCAAGGAGAGAATCAGAGTGTAGACCCTTGTCTCCCTTTAGAGAGAGCTCTTCAAAGCAGCCTCTAGATTGGGTGATAGCTGAGCTTCTGTGGCTCATAAAAGGTTGGACCTTATAGAATAAGCAGAGTGTCCCCCTTAGATGGAGGTGGTAGGAGAGGTCTTCAGTCTATTGGCCTCCAACACCTTACCCGCCAACTCCATTCAAAAACACCCAACTGCCTTAAACATTGTGAAAGAAGATTTCAGAGGCTACGTCTGAGCTCAGTGGAGGGCTGTTGGCATGTGGCATTTGCTCAGCCTGGATCCTAGGAGCCTGTCATCCCACTGTAGGCATGTGGTCTATGGAGATAAGCAAAGCAATGGTCACCTTCCTCCTTCTGACACTCCTACTTCTCTTTTTGAGAACTAAGATCACTTTGCGTGGTGGACAGCTGGATTCCACAATGGCTTCACACTGAACTTCCGCCTCAGGAGAACCCCAAGCTGGCTACTTCTCCCTTTCCATGTAGTGCAAAAAGAAAAGGGGAAAGGAGTGGAATCCAATAGATAGACTTTACAATTCTCCATAAAACAGTTCATCTTGTTTAATTTAGCCCATCACTCCAGTCTGTTGAGATCTCCTGAATATGAATGATGTCTTTTTCCAGCTTATTTGATAAATTGCTCAAACTCCATCAGCAGCCATCTGCCCATGAAAACGAGGGTAAATGTGTAAGTTATCTTCTTTTCACGGCTGACAGGAAGGTGGATTTTGATGATTTGTTTCCAAGGGCTCCTTTGCAGCATTTGGGGAACAATCGTTCCATAATTTCAAGACATTATCTTAGACTAAGATATTGATCTTACATGTGCATATCGATCCATTGTGTCCACAGCTAGGCAAATCAGAGAATCATGTCATGGAGGTAGTTTCTTTCCTCAAACATTAACTATTGTTTAACGAGCAATCATTTTAGGTCATGGATGCTTTAATACATTATTTATAACCCTTAGTAACCTAAGGACATTTGTTTGGTTGGTTGGTTGGTTGGTTTTTTTTGTTTTGTTTTGTTTTGTTTGACTTTTCAAGACAAGGTCTCTCTGCTTCGAGTCTAACCTTGAGTTCACTAAGTAACCCCGACTGGCTATGAACTCACTGTAATCCTCCTAACCGAGCTACCCAAGTGCTAGGATTACACACCCAGCTCATTTGTTTGTGTGGAGATAAGGTTTCAGTACACATACTGAATACATCTATTCCTCAGCCACCCGGATGCTAAGATTGCAGGTGCACAACACCTTGCCCAACTAAAGGTAGGTTTTATTGTCTCTTTTTCACAGAGATGAAACAACTGCATTCATAAAGGCTTTATTGATTTCTAACAGCTAAGGTGTGGTAGAACTGACTTAGTGCCTGTCTCCTGACCCCAAAACCTGTGTCCCTGAGAATGGCCTTCAGGATAAAACTGACTGAAGGTAGAAACCAGGCTCTTGTGTTTTAAAAACATGTTGGGTCAAACAATTATAATAAAGCCATACTTGGGATATTTACATTAAGAGTCAGATAGAACCTCTACATACGTGTGACAATTATGTAGCTTGATCTACTTGTGGGACTCCTAGTGGTGGAAGCAGGGCATGTCCCTAACGCTTTGGCTGGCTTCCAGGAACCTGCTCCTTATACTAGGTTGCCTTGGCCAGCCTTAATACAAAGGGAGGTGCTTAGTCCTACCTCAACTTGACACCCATGCTTTGTTGACACCCATGGGAGGCCTGCCCCTTTCTGAACAGAAGCAGAGGAGGAGTGGATTGGATGGGTGGAGGGAATGGAGGGGGAGGGAAACTGTGGTCAGGATGTAAAATAAATGAATAAATTTAATTAATAAAAAAGAGTTGGATAGATCCATACATGTTTATGTCAAAAACCCACCTTACATTTAGGCTATCCTTTTTTTAATTTTGTTTTGCTTTTTTTTTTTTCTTTATTGGGTGGTGGTGGTGGTGATAATTTGTGTCTGTCTGTCTGTTTGTCTGTCTATCTGTTTGTTTTTGTTTCTTCTAAGACAAGGTCTCTGCTACAGGTCTGACTGTCTATGTAGACCAGGCTAGCCTCAAACTAGAGATCCACCTGCCCCGGCCTCCCAAGTGCTGGGATGAAGGCATGCACTCATGCCTAGCTCTTCATTTTTTAATATAACACTGACACATTACTTAAGAGGTAGAGATCCAGTTCCTATTGTTAACATTTCCATTTTGTTTACATTTTTGCATTTCTATTATTTTTCCATCAAAAAATGAGTCAAGATTATCAGTTACCCTTCTCTGTCTACTGCAACTCTAGAATTTCATATATATGTGAGATAGTCCCAGGCCTCCTGTGTCTTCAAGCTTCCAAGGTAAGATAAGCGGTATCACAGGACTGGATCGGTGAGCTCTGTGGCTCACCCATGGTTAAACATCTAGTCAGGTGGTGGTGGTGGTGCACGATTTTAATCCCAGCACTGCAGAGGCAGAGGCAGGCGGATCTCTGTGAGTTTGAGGTCAGCCTGGTCTACAAAGTGAGTTCAAGGCCAGGCCCCAAAGCTACATAGAGAAACTTTGTCTTGAAAAACAAAACAAAACAAAAAAAATCTCTTCCATCCTCAGTATGAGAATTGGTCCAATCACATCATCACCCTGATGCTCCAGTCCGAGGAAGAAGAGACCACTATTTCTTCCCCTGTAACTCCTCTTAGCAACAACCTACACACAAAATCCTTGCTGCAGACTGCTCACAGCTTTTGGCAGAACCACATCACATTCCCCTACTATTCCAAATCACCAGTAGAGGATGAGATCATCAAGCCTGGGTGAACAAATGATTTGCCCAGGAGCTGAGGGACTCTACCTCCTTTGAGGCATGTGGCATGCCTACTATTTAAACTCTATTTGGGTTCCACTAACAAGGAAAAGGAGAGTGTAAAACTGTGTCCAGTCTGTGCCCAAAACTAATTCTGACACCATGCTTACTGTGACTCTTCTTGCCAAGTCATTCTCTGTGCCCTCTTCCTGCCCTATGTATTCTCACAAGCACTCCATTTCTGAACCAGATGTGTCAGGTGGAGAGTCTATTTGACTGTTAAAATGTCAGTGGAGTGCTCCTGGATTTGTTCCTGTTACATGGGCTGGCAGTGACATTCACAAACGTCTCTAAGGTGGATGCTGGGAAATGTCACCACGAAGATGATTGAAATACACCCATGGGAACCTACTTTGCTAAAGATCTCAAGCCACAGTCTGTGAGTTTCAGAAACTGTGGATTCTAAAAACTGGCTTTTAGTGGTAGTAATATATGGCTCCATTTACCAGGATATATGGCGTTTGACAAGGATTAAGCAGAATAGATTTGAGAGAACTTGCAAAGCAGGCCTACCTGTCATGGGTATGTTAAGATGGAGCTTAAGGAAGGGTTCTCTACACACTCTGCCACCCATCTGAAAAAATGTAGAAGAAACCATGCCGGCCAGGTCAGCCAATGATCCACTAGACTGTCGCTGAGATGGAGTTTGCATCCTGTGTTGCAAAGGGGGACTCTACCATGTGCAATTAGTGGCCCACTTTGAGTTCATCTTCATCTCTTTGCCCTCATCCTCACTGCCACAGGAGGGAAAGCTTCCCCTGGCCTATTGGTCCAACAGCTGAGTCTGAGTCAGTCTAGAGAGAAGGGAACGAAGGCAACATGAGAAGCCCCTTCTCCAAAGCCGGGTTCTATTCCCTGCAGGCTGCGAGTCCCAAACTTCAGCACAACTGACACAAACAAGTTTGCTCTTGCCTTCGAGGACCATATTCCCTTTTCCAAGGGCTGTCTCAAAGAAGGATGACAGAAGCAACAAAGAGGGGCCAGAAAGATGGCTCAGAGGGTAAAGGAGCTTGCTGCCAAGCCTGAAGTCCTGAGTTCGATCAACTCACACAATGAAAGAGAGAGCCAACTCCACAGAGCTGTCCTCTGGCCTCCACATGTGTATGTGCACGTGCACACACACACACACACACACACACACACACACACACACACACACACATTTTTTTTCCAGAGCTGAGGACTGAACCCAGGGCCTTGTGCTTGCTAGGCAAGCGCTCAACCACTGAGCTAAATCCTCAACCCCAAAACAGTAGATTTTGGTTTGGTTTGGTTTGGTTTTTTGTTTGTTTTTGTTTTTCAAGACAAGGTTTCTCTGTGTAGCTTTGCGCCTTTCCTGGATCTCACTCTGTAGACCAGGCTGGCCTCAAACTCACAGAGATCTGCCTGCCTCTGCCTCCTGAGTGCTAAGATTAAAGGCATACGCCACCACTGCCCAACACACACACATTTTAAGAGACTTAAGCTGGGTATAATGGTACATATCTTTGATCCAACATTTGGGAGACAGAGGCAGGTAGCCTCTGTGTGAGTTTAAGGCCAGCCTGATCTACATTGTGAATTCTAGGACAGCCAGAGTTGCGATATCCTGTCTTAATACAAAACAAAATGAAGAAGGAGAAGAGGAGGAGGAGGAAGAGGAGGAGAAGAGGAGAAGGAAGAAGAGAGAGAGAGAGAGGTCACTCCCTTGAGAAGCCTGCACCCATGTATCCTATTACTACAGTATTTTTCTGAAGCTCTCTCTCCCCATGCCACCCCCATGCTTAAATCTGAAGCATGTGCCATCTTTGTCTACTTGAACTCATTAACTTTGCCTCATTCTACCTTGTCTTGAAATTCTTCCCTGAAGCATAGTCAAGGTCTCATCTCTACCTGAGTGAAGGTAGAGATCCCTAAGGGGAAAGGGACGTTGCCCTTGCTGCCAGCCAGCACTGCTGGACTGCATCTCTCCGATGACTTCGCAGCCTTGCAGAGAATACTATCAAAAGGCAGGTGGAGCCGGGCGGTGGTGGCACACGCCTTTAATCCCAGCACTCGGGAGGCAGAGGCCAGCCTGGGCTACAGAGTGAGTTCCAGGAAAGGCGCAAAGCTACACAGAGAAACCATGTCTCGAAAAACCAACAACAACAAAAAAAAAAGGCAGGTGGACAGGCGCGGTGAACAAGGAGACAGGCTTGTTTTTTCTGTTGTAAGTCATGTTTCTGTGGAAGAGTGGTTCAAAGATGAAGAGGAAATCCCCCAAAATGTCTAGGCCTGAGAATTTGGGGGTCATTTCCACATAAGACAATGTATGAGGAAAAAATGGCAGTACAAAGGAAAGTGTGTTTTAATGCTTCCAGGTGGTGGAACATGGGAGGCTAAAAACAGGAGGAAAGTGATGAGACAAGGGCCATCTTGTAGCCATCTGTCTGCACAGATCCACCTCTGCAGCTCTCCATCTTCTCTTCCACAATAAAACTTCCCAGGGAAGGGGAATTTATGACATATCTCCATCCTCAGACATGTCTGACTTTAGTCACATCAAGGAGAGTCCAGAAAGGCTGCTTCCTACATCTTCTGAGCCTCAGATGCCTTCAGTGTGAAATAACCCTTCTCCAGGGTCACATGTTCTGTGGTGGCACCTTGACCTTCACCCAGCAGTGTTCTTTGCTGGGACATCCCCCTGGGCTGGTGACCTCATTCACCCCTCCTGAGCCACTACTCACCCTTCTCTTCTCCACCGTGTGCTCCCAGCCTGCTCTGCAAGAACCCAGGCATGGGCCCCTTGCCCCTGGTTGCCAAATTTGTTTGGCACCAGCTAGAAAAAGGAAAGAGAACTCAAATGGTGAAGTTGGGGTATTCCCTCCTTGGGGCCCCCTGCCAAACACTTGGGCTCCAATAAAGCACCCATCCCCCAAGTCCTGTCGGCCTCCCCACTTCCTGGAACTCGCCCCCTCATATGTCTTTCAAGGGCCTAGGGGAGCTCTAAGGAGCCACCCGTTACTAATCTGAAGTCCCAGCATTCTGCCTTCCAGTTTCCCTCCACTCTGCCCACGCCTTTGTAATTTCTTTATGGAACTCAGCTGGCGTGATCCTAATTCATGTTGGAATGAATTTAAAAAATACAATATTTGTATTGATTCTTTAAGAATTTCATACATCCATACAATGTATGTTGGTCATATTTATACCTCACTCCCTAACTCCTTTCAGACCCACCCCCAACCACTGTCCTTCCTCCTAACTTCACGTCCTCTTTTTTCTTTATTTTAATAATCCTCCAAGTGCAACTTGTGCCTACCCATATAGCTTGTGTGAGGCCACGTGCTAGAGCGTGATCTACCTACCAGGGGCCACAACGTTAAAGAGAACCGACTCTCCTTCCCCCTGCAGCTATCAACAGTCAGTATCTCCTCAGCTGTGGGTGGAGGACTCATGAGTCCCTCCCCATCCATGCTGAGATGTTGATTAGCTTGACGTTATGAAGGTTTTCTGCAGGCGGCTCACACTGTAAGTTTATGAGTGCATGTCCACAGGGTACTGTTTTGCTCTGGTCTTCCCTGACCTCTGGCTCTTACAGTCTTTGTATCTATCTTCCAAGATTGTCTCCAAGCCTTGGAGGGGAAGGGGTGTGCTATAGATGTCCCGTTTCTGGCAGAGCACTCCACTGACACATTCTCTGCACTGACAGCTGTGAGTTTCTATGTTAACCACCATCCACTGCACAAAGCAGCCTCTGATGAACACTGAGAGATGCACAAAGGAGTGCTTTCTGACGCTTCTCCTGCCTGTGCCTCTGTGACCTTATCTGAATCGTGGGGATAACAGTAGCACCAAGGAGGGAGCTTTAATGAGAACCTGTTCAGGGTCTTAAAACAGCTTAGGTACCATATGTCCTCAGTGCTAGCTAGCATTATTGGATACTAACAAATAAGAATATACTAAGCTATTCTTATGCTCCTAGGGAATGAGAAGAAAAAGGAGTGGTATATACTATATACATATATGAAATTATCAAAGGAAAAAGGGAAATACAGAGTTTGTAGCCTTTATAGATAGATAGATAGATAGATAGATAGATAGATAGATAGATAGATAGATAGATAGATAGATTAGATAGGCAGACTTGGAAGTCATAAGCCCCAGTTCAAAGTGTGCCAGTCACTCCACCTCCACATACAACAGACATGGCCATGTAACATAAGGATAGACTTATGATAAAAAGTTAAATAATGAAAACAAAGAAAGTACACACAAATTATCGTGAAGAAAAAGGAAAGAACTTAACATGGTAATCTATGAGCTGCTGGTGAATTATTTTTCTCCTTCCTGATATTCTAAATTGCCCATCTTCCCAGTAATAAAACATAATCAGTCTATAACTTTTAATTTAATAATTGCAAGTGTTTTCTTTTATGCTCTATCATCTATCATATTTTCAAAATTAATTGTAATAAGCTCATGATACTTGTGTATATTATTTACATATATATTACTTATATAAAAAAAAGTAAGATCAGTTTAAAATAAAACATAGCCAGGTGTGGCAGAGTATGTCTATAATTCCATCAGCTCAGGAGGTTGACATTTGAGGATCACTGCAAGTTCGAGGTCATCCTGGTGTACATAACAAGTTCAAAACCAACCAGGGTTATGTTTTGAGACAATCTCAATGAACAGGGTTGGTAAGATGGCTCCGTGGGTAAAAAAGTACTTATCACCCAAGCCTGATGTACCGGGTTCCAATCCCCAGAACCCACCTAAAAGCTAATGCAGTTGGGCTGTCTAGACGACTCAGGTGGCCCATGCTGGCAAGCCCCACAACCTGAGCTCAATCCCGAGGTCTCGTGCAGTGGAAGGAGAGAACCAACTCCTGTAAGTTGTACTCTAACTTCACATGTCACACAAGCACCAGAGACCAGGACTTTCTGGAAACTCAAAGTCAGCAAGCCCAGCCTACATGGTAATAAAGAAAACTTGTTTTAAAACAAGATAGAAAGGCAAGGACCAATATCTAAAGTTCTCCTCTGGTGCAGCACATTCATATCCATACCCTTGAACAGTCACACATCTCACACACACACACACACACACACAAAAAGAGAAACAAACAAAGAAACAAACAAACAAAGAAAGGGGGAAAGACCGAAGTGGGGAGTGAAAAGACACATTTATTCCCCAGACAGATCAGACAAATGTGCTCCACCCAGCCTCAGAAGAGTGACGGGACCTGGAACAAAGGTCATGATTGTTTCTTCGTAGGCACCAACAATGACATTCCAGTACAGGTTCAAGCATAACTAAGCCTCCAGGTGGAACACGACACATGTAAGCACCTGTGCCGATTGCCAAAGGAACAAAGGCAACCTCTCAGGGAAGCAGCTGATGCAAATCTTTTTTCTTTCCGAAGTTACGTATCTTCCTATGGATGCTTCGATTTAAATGTTTCTACTTTAGATGCCAACTGATATTTTAAAACTCAACTGCCAGCCAGGCGGTGGTGGCGCACACCTTTAATCCCAGCACTCGGAAGGGAGAGGCAGGCGGATCTCTGTGAGTTCGAGGCCAGCCTGGCCTACAGAGCGAGATCCAGGAAAGGCGCAAAGCTACACAGAGAGACCCTGTCTCGAAAAACAAAAAAAAAAAAAAAAAAAAAAAAAAAAAAAAAAAAAAAAAAAAACTCAACTGCATGTCACAAGGAAAACCATGTTGAAAACTCCATTTTCTCTTCTCTAAAATCAGCATTCAAAGACCTATCCCATTCTTTGTGGGATTGCTATGTTCAGCAATATATACTGATATGTTTTCAAGTGCTTCAGTAAAATGCAAATCCCCATTGGCTTCTACCAGGCAGCTCAGTTAACACCATGGCTGGCACTTCCAGTATGAACTTCAAGGGCAGTTGTAGGAAGGGTACATAATATCAAGATGAATGAGGTACTGTAAACATCCAATAGAGGATATATAGAGAGATGTAAGTGAAAGGCACTTTCTGGTTGGTTTAGTAAAGTGATGAGTGGTCAACAGCTAGGCAGGAGAGGATAGGTGGGACTTCCAAGGAGAGAGGAGAACTCAAGGGAAGAATATGAGAGGCAGGGGATTTGCCAGTGAGAGGCGGAGGAAAACGGATGTACACTGTAGTGAGAAAAGATAACAAACCATGTGGGAGACTATAGATTAATATAAATGGTTTAAGCTATAAGAGCTAATTGAAAACAAGCCTAAGCCACGGCCAAGCTTTCATACTTAAGAAGAAGTCTCTGTATCATTACTGGGGAGCTGGTGGTTCAAACAAAGTCCAACTCTGTGTTGCCTACATCTTCTCAAGAATCGCAGCAAGACCCGCCAAGGCTCGGAGAGCTTTGTGGAAATGGGGAGAAGAAGGTGAGAGCCAGAAGACAGAAGGAATGTGGGGAAATCTTGTCTTCTGGACATGGCGTGGCCATGGCACTCACAAGCTCACTGCAGCTGTGGTCACCTGCACAGGATCAAACCAGTCAATATGTCAACACACTGGGGGAGGGGTGACGAGTCTCCACCCCTCGAGGAGGAGCTATTGATGGCTGCTGGGAGAAGGGGAATCATTTTTCTTTGGAGGTGTGGCTGCAGGGAGCTTGCCCATTCTTGGCCCCACACTAACTGGACTCGGTGGGTAATTTAAAAAACAGAGAGAGGACTATTGAAGTTGGGAGGGGATCCTGGTGAGAGATCTAGGGGGAGTTGGAGAGGAGAGTTGGGTGTGGATACAATCAAGTTACATATACACATATGTGAAATTGCCAGTGAATAAATAAGATATTCTGGGTGGGGAGAGTTACACAGTTAACTCTTCTATGTGTAGGGTTCCCCCAAGAGACAGGAGCAGAACTTCCTTCCAAAACAGTTGTGAAAATCAGCCTAGTTTGAAGAAGAGCAAAGAGGAACTAGGCAAGATGCCAGGTTCCCTAACTCCCACCTCAGTGTGTTTTTTTCTAGACTCTCTGATCACATGGGCCTCCCTGAAATACTAAAAGAGAACAGACAGTTTCCATATAAAAACTCTGAAAGGGGAATTTTCCCGTCTGATGGTTAAAGAGTTGGCTGCTGGGAGAATCATCAAAAGCCATTGTGTCTGGAACCCCTGGATCACAGCAACCTGGCAGAGCAATGGCTATCCAACTGTCGTGTGCCCAACTTCCCAAGCAGCCCATCAGTGTAAGCTGATAAATCACACCCTTCCTTGTTATCTGAAGATGGCTAATCAATACTTCTATTATGATTACCATTGCTCCCAAGACTCATCTCCAGCTGCATCTAAGCTGCTCTCCTGGGGAGCTGGGGATGATGAATTTGCTTCAGAGACCCCATCAATCACAAGAGGGAAAAGGAAAAAGGAACTGGAAAGTAACATATGGATATAGTGCTGTCTGAGAAACTACTCGATGGAATCCATCCTGGGTGGCCATTAAAATGACAGATCCCTGGAGATGCTGGGTCCCTGGGCTTGAAAGTGACCTAGGACCTGCCTTCATTAATAGCTCTTTCAGGTAATTTAATACACTGAAAAATTGTATCTTAAGAACCCAGAGAACCAAAGTAGCTGAGGTTGACTGCACCTGTCCTACACAAGACTGAGCCTGACAACAGCCAATCACAGAATAGGGAGGAGTTCATAACTGTAGGTGAACTTTTTTTTTCCAGCCTGCCAGTTCCAAAATAACTAACACTGATGGAGACTTAATATTACTTATAAATACTTGGCCAATAGCTCAGGCTTGTTACTAGCTAATTCTTACATTTTCAATTAGCCCATATTCTTATCTATGCTTTGCCACGTGGCTTGATACTTTTCTCAGTACAGCATGTCCATCTTGCTTCTCTCTGAATCTGCTTGCTACTCCTTAGACTCTGCCCTTCTTCTATCCAACCTCCTCTGGGTTTAGCTGTCCTACCTGTACTTCCTGACTAGCTACCAGTCAGTTAGCTTTTTATTAAACTAATCCAAATGACAAATCTTCCCAGTGTACAGGAGGATTATTCCACACATAAGGCCTCCTCCTTCATAATGCACTGTTGGCTACTGTTGGATTCTTGAGAGGGACACTCATTGTCTTCAGTTGTACACTGAACAGTGAACCCACCAGGCTCCAGTGGACAATCCCAAACCCATGGTCATACAAGGTCAGTTCTGTCTAAAATCAGCAGGTCACAGGCCAAAAAGGCATGAACGAGGCCTGTAGGAAAGAGAGGGGGATAACAGGAGTGAAGGGGAGTTAAGGACAAATGAGGGAGGAGTGTAAACAATTCACTGAATGCATGTATGAAACTAATAAAGAATAAAGTTGATCATTGTTTTTAAAAACGGACTTGGAAATAGACTCTCCTCTTTGGAAATCATTAACAACAATCTGGAAGTTCTGTGGTCCTGCTCTTCAGATACCAGAGAGATTTTGCATGTGCTTGTGTGGGCCAGAGTCTGTCTTTCAGATCTTAGGAGCTATAGTTCAGTTCTGTCAAATAAGTATATCTTTTTACTGACATCAGCAATTGCAAATATCAGAGTCACACAATGGGCTGGACCAATCAAGTTGCTCAGCCCCACCCTGTTTCTTACTCAATGAGTCTTTCTTTTCTCTCCACTAGGACTTGGGCAGGACTATGAACATGCATTACTAATCAGGTTCCTGATTCGGTGATGCTACTGGTCCAAGAAATGTGTTTTAAAACCCCCTGCACACATAGGGAGCAGCACACCCATGCAATGTTCTTTTTTTGTTAGGCAAAAATCATAAAGAAAACAAATCACATATTGCCTTACACTGGGCACACACACAAATATATACTCTACATAACGTCTTTTTTTTTTAAGATTTATTTATTTTGTATACAACATTCTGGCATGTATGCCTACATGTCAGAAGAGGGCACCAAATCTCATTATAGATGGTTGTGAGCTTGCTGGGAATTGAGCTCAGCACCTCTGGAAGAGCAGCCAGTGCTCTTAACCTCTGAGCCATTTCTCCAGCCCCCATAACCTCTTTTTTAAAGACTTACTTTTATTTTATGTGTATGTCACGGTAGAGTGCACACAAGTGCAGGTGCCCACAGAAGCCTAGAAGAGGGAATCAGATCCCTGAGACTGCGTTATAGGCAACTGTGAGCTGCCGTACGGGTGTGTGAACTGAACCCAGATCCTATGTAAGAGCAGTAAGTGCTCTTATCTGCAGGGCCATCTCTCCAGCCTCTCTTCATAACCTCGAGGAGGACAAAAACAAGTTTAAAATCACAGCACAGTCTCCTAAGGAGACAGCTTAGTAGATAAAGCCCTTGCCATGAAGGGCTTGTGAGGACCAAGGCCAATGTTCGGGTCCCCAGAACCCACATTAAAAAGCTGGACAGGTGCAACCACTCCTTGAAATCCCTAAAACTGGGAGACAGAAACAGGATCCCTGAGGCAAGCTGGCTGCACTAGGCAGAATTGATAGTCTGTGGGTTCACAGGAGATCTTGCCTCACTAAACAGAGAATGGTGGAGGAAGAATACAGTATCAACTTCAGGCCTTCATATGTACACACACACACACACACACACACACACACACACACACACACACACATGCATGCGCATACCATGCACAGATATACATGAAAAAAATATACTACATATTGCCTGTTAGTTTCTCTTTCATCAAGCAACACATGGGGAGCGCCTCCCGCCTCCAGTCATTTCTGAGTTGCCAATGCTGTTTGGAATCAGTACAACTGTGCATTAAGTCTTTTACAATAATTTATTTCAATTACAGATGCTCAGAGTAAGGGTCAAACAATAAAGAAAATTACAAAGAAAGGAAAATGCATCACAAACCTTAACCTAGAAAAAAAGTTCCTATTAATAAATTGATAATCATTTTTCAATATGCTTACTCCTATAATTTATAATATCCTATAATTTATAACCTCACATCAATTCAAACAGAATATGAGCTATGCTGTAACCTGATTTTTTTCACTTACAATTTCTTTTTGTTGTGTGTGTAGGTATGTGCACATGAGTGCAGGTGACCACAGAGTTCAGAAGAGGACATTGGATCTCCCAGAGCTACTGTCACAAGTCACCTGAGGTGGGTACTGAGAACTGGACTTGGGTCCACTGCAAGAGCAGGAATCGCTCTTAACCACTGAACTGTCTCTCTAGCCCCTGCCATAAGTATTGATAAAGCAAACACAACCTCAAAAATCCTTAGCCAATAAATGACTTAATGAAATCTTAACACATAGCTATTCTGAACAAATCATTTTTCTTTATGCTTTTTGAAGAGCTAGCAATAGAACCCAGAACTTTGCTTACAGGCAGCTGCTAAGCCATGCCCCTGAGCCTGAAGCATCCTTTTACTTAGGAAATTGCCATCCTCACATATAGAAAGAGATTAGTGTGTCATGTATCAGCTCAACTTCAGGAACATGCAACTGTGATAAGGGGATCTTTTGTTAGAAAGGCAGACCTCTAGGTCTCAGTGGGCACCTGCCCACCTGCCGAGCCCATCTGCTGTGCCAAAGCCCTGGACCCTGACCCCTAATAATCCTCCCTGGCACTCTGGGACTTCCAATATTGATCTCTGGTCTCTGTTGAGATTTGCCCGTGTTCTGGTTCTATCATGAGTCTAGGCTAAAGGTCTCATAAGCACAGGATGGAAGGGTTGAGAGGCCTTGATCAGTGGAGCCCAGAAACTGATTGCCAGGTACACTTTTCCATCTATAGAACATAGTTCCACTTTTTTCCTTTTATTGAAAATGGGTTTTTTTCATACAGTATATTCTGGTTACAGTTTTCCCTACCTCTACCCCTCTCGGTTCCTCCCCACCTCCCCTCTCATCCTCCTCCACACCCTTTCTGTCTTTCCTTAGAAAACAAACAGGCATACTAGGAATAATAATATAAAAATGAAATAAGATAAAAACAAATTGACATAGGACAAAACAACCAAACTCTTGAAAAGGAGCCAAAGAAAAAGCACAAGAAACTCATAGATGCAGAGACACACATTGGCACACAACAGGAATCCCAGAAAAAACACAAAACCAGAAGTCATAATATATACCCAAAAGACCTATAAGGTAGGGAAAAAAGAGGAAGCAGCAGCCCTGACTTAACATTATGAGACCAAGAATTCCAAATATGCAATTGAATTTATTTTGCGTCGACTATTTACTGCTTGGCATGGAGTTTAAGAGTAGTTTCCCCAGTGAGACTCCCTTAGGGAACACTAATTTTTCATTTGTGAGTAGCTATTATTAGAGCTAGCTTCTGGGTTAGGGATGGGGGCCTGTGTCCACTTCTTTCAGCTCTAGGACCCCATCTGGTGCAGACCCATGCATGCTGCCGTACCCTCTGCGAGCTCGTATGTGCGTCAGCCCTGTTGTGTTCAGAGGCCTTGATTCCTTAGTGTCCTCCATCCCTTCCTTTCAGCCTCCTCTTCTGCAGAGCTCTCTGAGCCCCTAGGGGAGGGATTTGATGGAGACATCCCTTTTAGGGCTGCGTGCTCTGAGGTCTCTCACTCTCTGCATATTGTCTGGCTGTGGGTCTCTGTGTTTGATTTCATCTGCTGGAGGAGGAAGCTTCTGAGGATGGCTGGAAAGGATTTGCTCTCCTGGCTAGTGTTGTTGGTGGGTTCCCATGGAGTCTGGTTCAGATTTTTTAACTTGACACCCATAGGTCTTGGTGTCAATTTGACAAGATCTGGAATGATCTAGAAGACATATCTCCAGTTATACCTATGAAAAGTAATTAAAAAGATTAAGTTAGCCATGGATAATGCCTGTGAGGGACTATCTAAATCAAGTTAATAGAGATGAGCAAACCCACCCTAAAGGAGGGTGGTATCCTTTCCTGGGTGGTGTCCTGGACTGCATAAAAAGGAGAAAGTGAGTTGTGAGCATCTGTTATTTCCACTACTTATCTCCAGATGTCATGTGACCAGGAGCTCTCAAGCTGCTGCTGCTGCTGCTGCTGCTGCTGCTGCTGCTGTGACTTCCCCGCCATGATGGATGCACCCTTGAACTGTGAGTCAAAATCAACCCTTTCTCCCTTAAGTGGCTCTTGCCAGACTATTTCGTCATAGCAACAGAAAAAAAAAATGATTAACACATCCTTCATTGATCTGTCCACATTGCTCAGGACGAGACTTGGTGAGATTCACTGAGATCAGACAGGCAAAGCCCGGAGCTTAGGAGGCTTTGCCTGGATGTGCTCAGTAAACACCAGTATCCCTGGGAAGACAGACAGAAAATGTGCGTGCTGTAGCGTCTGCCACCTCATGCTGCCTCCCTCTCTTTTTATCCAGAAACAAATGAAGAAAAGTGAGAAGAAAATCCCAGGGCACCAAGACATAGTTATGAGCCAAAGGTGAGTTCCCAAAAGACAGGTAACAGTCGTAATTTCCCACCAAATCAAAAGCCTAATGAAGTCCAGACACTACTTCCAAAGCACTCAAACGCCCTGTTGAACAGTGGAAATCATCATCAAATCAAACCCAAGTCTCAGAACAGATCCAACATGCTTAGTGACAGGTCACTGTTGCCTTTCTACGAAGACCTGAGCCCCAACATTCATCTGTGTCCCCAAACAAACTTTCAGAATCTTCCTAATTCTTAACCTCAGTGAAGTCTAATTATAACTTCTTTTGTCTTGTTTGGAATGCGAAAGGATACTGCAACCTTTGTTTGCTTAAAGTGGGACAGGAAAGCATGGCTTCAAACAAAAGGATGAGGGGGGCATAAGAAGGACGTGACTTAGTTCATTTTCTTTCTTTTTTTTTTTTTTTTTTTTTTTTTTTTTTCCCCGCTCCACATCTGAAAAAGCAGCCAGATACCTCAGCAGTCCATGCCGAAGGATAATTGTCACATACAATTAATTCCATCTGGTCCCATAAAGAGACAGGGAAATCACTGCTTGGCAATGCTGTGTCTCAAGCTTCATTAAAGTGGTGTTTCCCAAGAGTCCCCTATAACAGCATGCACAGCACTTACTCCCCTTCACACCTGACTCATCCTAAATCATCAGTCAATGTAAACAAGAGTCACAGCAGTAAGAAGCACTCACTGAGGCTGCTCATAGGATGCCAGGCTTTTCCCCACCAGGGGAGGATTTTCTACATTACCTTGGTTAGCACTGTCAACTTAACACAATCTAGAATCATCTAGAAAGAGTCTCAGTGAGGGATCATCTAGATCATGTTGACCTGTGCTTATCTGTGGGGGAATATATTGACTCTATCAACTGACATGGGAAGATCCAGCCTAATGTAGGCTGTACCATTCCCTAGGCAGGTAATCCTAGACTATTGAAGTACAGAGAGAAGGTTGAGCATCAGTAATCACATATGAGGCTGGCTCTCTCTCTCTCTCTCTCTCTCTCTCTCTCTCTCTCTCTCTCTCTCTCTCTCTCTCTCTCCTTTTTTTTTTCTTTTTCTTTGTTGAGACGGAGTCTCACTATTATCACTCTGGCTGGCCTGGAACTTGCTCTATAGACCAGGCTGGCCTAGAACTCAGAGAGTCATCTGCCTCTGCTTCCCAAATTCTGGGAGTAAAAGTGTACACCACCATGCTTGAATCTCTTTTTCTTCTTGAATGTGGGTGTGACTAGCTACTTCAAATTCCTCTTTTGTCTTCCCTACAATGATGAACTATAACCTGGAATTATAATACAAATAAATAAATTTCTTTTTGTTGAGACATTTTATCAGAGCAACAGAAACGAAGCTAGAACACCCATCAACCCAACACATGGATCCCCCTGGACCCACGGTTCTACCCTTCACTCCACTCTCTCTGCTCTCAAGTTCCTTGGAAGACTGAAGAGGAGAGGGCCTTCAGAATTTATCCAGCCAGTGTTCCTCAGGTCCACGATGACAGAGCTATCCCAGCTGAAGAACTGAACTTCACAGGTCTGACATTGACACAACCCATGGAATTCAGTTCTCAGAGCTGAGGATAAACACAGACTCTCCCGAGGAGGCATACAGTCCTTCCTCGAACGTCAGGTCCTGGAGCCCTGTAAAGACACAAGAGAAAACACCTGATAAATCCAGAGCCACTGCCTCCACAGGTTGGAAGCTTGTGACTCCTAATCTGGGACACAAGACAGGCGAGTTCATAAGTAATCATTAAATATGCTGGGCATGTGGTACAGGCCATGTAATCCCAACACTTCGGAGAATGAGGCAGGAGGATTGTCAGTTTGAAGCTATCCCATAATCCCTGCACTTAGAAAGCTGAGGCAAGAGGATTGTGGGTTCAAGGCCAGCCTGAAGTGCATAGCAAGATCTCCCCAAAAGCAATCGGTAACATGACAAATGGTCTTTCCTGTCTCCATTGTGCCCCTACACGTGTGCCCTTGGCCTAGAAAGCTTGTTCTTGATACCCACTCCTCCTGAAGCTTTCACCTGCCACATCACCTCCTCAGCAAGACTGCTGATGGCAGAGACAGCTGAATGACCACCCTGGGTCCCTTCTCTTACATTAAATTAGGTTACATTAAATCTATACTGCACCTTTCGAGACCTCTCACACTCTTTGCCAAAGTCCCTACACCATTTGACATTTCCACCAGCAGGGACTGGGTTTTCCTTTCTCCACATCCTTGTGATTACCTGACTTTTCAATTGCAGTTCTCCCAGTAGGTACAAAGTGATATCTCATTGTGGTTTTGATTTGCATCTCCCTGGTGGCTAATGACATTGAGCATCTTTCCATGTATCTGCAACATTTGTACAGCTACTCTGAGGTGAAAAAAAAAATCTATTCATATCTTTTGTCATTTCTGAAAAGGGCCATTTGTCTTTTTATTATTAAATTATAAGAACTATTTATATATCCTAGATACATCATATGGATCACATTTCCAACTTTTTTAATGCTTATATAAGCTGACTTTTAACTTTGTGTGCATGTGTTCATTCCATAATATTATTTCCAGCTGCTAGAACACACCTGGATCATAGAAGACACTCCAGGGATTTTCAAGAAAAGAAGGCAAGTAAATGCCATTTGGGGTCCTTGAATTCATTTTCTGCACCCTCATTCCCATGTTATGCATTGAAATAAGGTAAATCCCCTCCATTTATGCCCAATTCATTCTTTTCTTCAGCCTATCTGCTTTCAGAGTTTCTGTGTGAGCCAGACTCCAGAGATGAAAGGTTCTATCATCTGATCCCTGCTCTCTAGAAGCTTTCTGAGCATATGAGCATGAGCAAGCCAAGTCTCCTGGCACGCCAAGTATCCTGGGAAGAGAAAGAGCCAATCACACTGAAAGGCCAATCACATTGATCCAGTGCCATCTCTCCCTCCACCTCCACCCACTCATCACTCACTCACAGAGTCCCTGGTTGGTGAGGCCAGATGCAGGGGATGCAGCAAGATCAAGACTAGCATGGCCTTCGCCCCCATCCTCATGAGATATCACTGAGAACCATAGAATCTCCAACAATCAAGTTCCACCATGATGAGTACCTCCAATGAAAACCTCAAGATGGTCTGAAGAGTCAGTGCTTCCAAAGATGGAAGGAGATACCCAGAAGTAAGTACACTGTGGTCTGGTCCAAAACAGTCAAAAGGAAAGAAACACAATGTGTAAACCATGACAGGTTGTGGCCCACTCACTCCTAGGAGAGAGCAAGCCAAGGGAGGCTCAGGCAAACGTTCAGGCCAGCCTTGTTTAGGAACTCAGGGCTGTCCTACAGAATATGGAGAAAGTGGAGAGAAGTATGATCCAATTGCATTATTTAAATACTTCAGCTGGGCTTGATAAACAGTTGGAAGACATGAAATAACCCTAAATAGCTGTCATCTGATCATACAATTTAACAAGGGCTCCGACAGGATCTCAAGCAGGTAGACTGAGATTTCTACCTCTTTACTCCCCTTCTCTCAACAGAAGTAAAGAGCCCATCACCACGTGCTAGGCATCAAATACAGGGCCTCATGAACATGGCAAATGTTCTACCATGAAGCTGCATGCCCAGCCTCACATCTCTTCTAAATTATTTTGAATCACAATATCACTAGGTTGTCAAAGTTGGCCTTAAACTGGGAATCCTCCAGCCTCAGCCTCTGGAGTTACTAGAATTACAGGCTTATGCCACCAGGACCTGGTAATCTATAGTTCTCTTAGAATCAGTATGTCCTCCTCACTGCCCTCTAGGTGGTCCTCCCCTGTCCCCAGTTATTTTCCCACCTTCTGCCTACCTGACATGTTTGCTTTTGAGACCACTATCAAATGACATCCTTGCAAGGTCCTGTTATTAGTCCCTGCATCACCAGTAGCAGTGAGGTGTCTGAATGGTACATCTTTTCTTGGTCCACCCCTAACCGCTTCAACTTGTACCTGATCACCAGACCCTCCAGCCTCCAGGTCCCCCAGTTTCAACATGTAGTCAGTCACCAAAGTCATTGTCTCCTGTTTACTAGGACATGCTCTGAGCCATGAGTCACACTGTTAAACTTCAAGAAATTGGTAGTGAGAGCCTAGGAAAACAAAAGAACAACAGAAGGTCCTTCAGTCAACACTGGTTATTTGAATTTACCAACACAACTGCTCTGTGCATCCTGAGCACTTGCCCAGCACCAAGCCCAGGAAAGCTGAAGCTGTGATAAATCAATTATAAAAATGCTGACCTTTACTTTCAAATGGAATACCTACTAAATGGGGTGGGTACAATTTGCCTTGTGAAAAGAAATCATTTGGCTCTGGTCTATTATGACAGCAAGGCTAGTCCTTTCTATCTCAAGTACTCACTGCTTTTCTTTATGTGTTTCTTCCCAGTACCTGGGGGAAAAAAATAAACACAAATCTGAAGGTTGTTATAAATATGACTTTGCTAACCTTCTGCCCAAAATACAAGCATGGTTCCTGCTAAATGGTTAGAAAAATGAATGGGCTTCCCATATGTGATGCTTCCAGGAGAATCAATTCTTGGTACCAGGTATAAATTTAATAACCTTTCAAAACTAAACTACTGCTGATTTCCCATTCATTTCCCTGTGGTGTAAAGATGTATCCAAATTGTCTTAAGTACTTTCCCTTTAAAAGAAGGGAGGAGCCGGGAGGTGGTGGTGGTGGTGGTGGTGGTGGTGGTGCACACCTTCAATCCCAACACTCAGAAGGCAGAGACAGGCAGATCTCTGTGAGTTCGAGACCCACCTGGGCTACAAAGTGAGTTCCAGGAAAGGCGCAAACCTACACAGAGAAACCCTGTCTCAAAAAAAAAAAAGTAAAAGGAGGGAGAAAATAAGGAGGGAAGGAAGCAAGGAAGGGAGGGAGAAAAGAAGAAGAAAGAAGAAGAAAAGGAGTTAGTTACATAACCTTTTACTTTAAAAAAAATTAAATGGGGTATATAAATATCTCATTACATCTCTGCACACAGACTTAGGAGAAAAGCTGGAACAGACCAGTAAATGTTTTAAAAACACAGCCAATAAATCTTTGCCAATGAGAAAAACTGGAAGGGCATCCTCTGGTATTCCATTGTACTAACCCTTTTTGTGAAGGAAAGCCCCACAACAACCATAAGGTGGGTTCTTGCAACAAAGAGACTTTATGATATAACTCACCAAACAAATGACTCTAGCCTATGTGCCTTGTGCTGGGCCCCAGGCACCTCCAGGTTCTAGGCCCATCGGCTGGGATACAGACAGACTCAAAACATGCTCAAAGTCATGAATACTATCTAAAAAGTCCATGAATACTATCTAAAGGCTGGGCTCTTGAAACAAAAGTGGCCAAGACTTTCCTCCCTAGTCGATCAGCTTGTCAACTTCCACGTTTACAACTGTCCACTATTAGGGGAGAAAGCTCTAAGCTCTACCTCTCTCTCCACTGGTGTGATGGTCTATCCGCACATGAAACTTCCCCTATGCCTCAGGTCTAACCTTTTGTGGTTATTAAGGCTCAGTCGCCAGAACAAGTTACTTCTGTTCACTTTGCCACCTCTCAAAGGGCTTTTCTCACCCTGTAGCCTCTTTGCCAGCCTTTGATTCAGTGGAAACACTTTCATTCTGATCTTCAGATTATAGACACTTTGTATGCACAAGAAATAGCATGCTGGACTAGAGCGTATTCTTCGCTCGATTCCCCCACATAACATCTGGCTTACAGGATGCACTTAATATGTAATAACGGTACTATCATAGCTAACAATGATCAAGTGCTTATGTTCCAGCCAGTGGGTTGCATGGATTATCTTATCTTTCACAACAAAGCCTTAAGTAGGTTGTCTTACCAGCATCATACTATAGGTTAGGAAAGGCTTAGGAAGGTTCAGCTGCCTGCTACTGCAACTGGAGCTTAACCATTCCCAAGTCCAGAACCCACACTCACAGCTACTCTATTACTCTGGCTGAGGAATAAACTGAGCACAGCTGAAGCAATCTATGATGCGTCTGGCTGCATCACAGCCATCAGCATCCCAGACCAGAGCTCCCATCTTGCCTTTCCAAACCACATCCCCAGTTCCACCCAGCACTAGAACTGATCCCTAGGGGCAAAGGTAGAGAGACAGTCCAGATGCTGTCCTCTGCCAGATCTGCTCACACACTTGAATCATCTCAAAAGGGACTCATTCTCAATCTTAGCCACAAACACATGGCTTCACAAAAAACTGCTGTTACAAAGAAGAAAAAAATTATAAGCAACATGAATGCCTGAGAAATGAGGCTTCCCTCTACACACTCCTTCCCATATGCCAATAGAATGGTAGATTTTAACAGCAAATGAACAAGGAGGTCCCCCAAACCATCAGGTTAATGAATCAAGTAAATCCTCAGGCTTTGTATTCCAGATTTCTATCTCCCCCCCCCCAACTGTCATTACCATCTTGCTAACAGAGTCATTTCTGGGCCTTTCTGCTATTCCACAGAGCTGGCTTGTCTCTTAAAGGCCTATTAACTAACTGGAATTTGCCATTTTGTAGTTGCAAATAAAACCCATGCATGGTTGTGATGAGTTTATCATGGGAGCTGATTAATTGGCAGTTGTGGAGCTCTGAAAATAAAGCTGCATTTCATTAACATAGATTTGCAATTTGGGTTGGATATTGTGATTTAAACACATTCACTCCATTATGAGGAGAGGGGTGGATGAGAAAAGGGAAGTCTACCATGATTAGGAGTGAACCACTATAGGGGATATTGAAAGCTGTGTTACCCTGGTTTGTCCTGCCTGGTCTGCTCTGCACACCTAATATGTCAGTTCACATGGTCCTCAAGGTCAGCTCACATGGTTCTCAAGGTCATCACAGGACATAGGTAACATTAAGGTTTGCCTCTTACATGGGAGGAAATGGAGGTACATGCTTAGTAAACAGTAGAGCTGCGGTGAAGATTCAGACAGGCTTCCTCCGGAGCAGTGGTTCTCAACTGTGGACACTGGCAATGACTGCAAATGGTCTGACAGCCATATCAGTATGTCATGATTCTGTGTATCTAATAGGAAGAGGCCAGGGATGCTGCTGAGCAGCCTACAAGGTTTAGGACACCACACCACCACACCACCACCACCACCACCACCACCACCACCCCCGCCCCCAGCAACAAAGAGATGATGGACTTCTAAATAATAATGGTCTCAAAGTCTACTACAAAGCCTGGTTTTTGGTACTGTGACCACGGCTTGACTCGGAGGAAGGGACTGCTAAGAGGCCAGCCACTCACGCCATACTCACTCTTTCCTATACATTAGTCTCGGCACTCACCAGCAACAAAACTCCATACACAGGCTTCATGCTACTGTGCTTGTTCAGATCCTGAATTTTCTCTCTCAAAGCCTCTGTGAAATTGCCGGTCCCCTAGACAAAGGTAGAAAATCTCTACCAATAAAGAAAATCTCTACCAATTAAGCACATTGTGGGTGGGGGAGACTAACAAACGCATCACTAGAGTAAAAGTGAAGGTTAAGAAGCAAGTTATCTCTGTATGGGTTACAATTTAGCACCAGGCAAAAACACCCTTTCAAAGCCGAAGAACTGGTCAAATACACATCAAATAAAATGGTTTTCAAAATAAAGGGAAAGGTTTCCTTTCCATTGTTTCTATACAACTTTTCTATAAATCTAAAAAGCATGCTAAAGTTAAAAGTTTATTTTTAGAGACAGAATGAAGAACTGGTACCTACAGAAAAATGAACATCAGATCTGTGTCACACCACACATGAAATCAACGTCAAAGCTGGAGAGGTGGCTCAGGGATGAGGGCCCTTATAATCATGAAGACATGAGCTAGCTACCCAGAACCCATGTTTTTGTGGTTGTGACAGGGTCTCACCATGTAGCCCTGGCTGGCCTGGAACTCAGAGATCTTTCTGCCTCTGTCTCCTGAGTCCTGGGATTAAAGCCGTGGTTCTCAACCCGTGGGTTTTGACCCCTTTAGAGCTTGAACAACCTTTTCATATGGTGGGTGTCCTACATGTCAGATATTTACATTATAATTCATAACAGTATATATAGTTATGAAGTAGAAACGAAAATGATTTTATGGGTGGGGGTCACCACAACATAAGGAACTGTATTAAAGGGTCCCAGCATTAGGAAAGGTGAGAACCACTGGATTATAAGCATGATGCTGCACTTATAATCTCAGTACTGGGGAGGTGGAGACAGGCAGGTCAGTGTGGCTCCTTGGCCAGCCTAGTTTACTTGGCAAGCTCCGGGCCAGAGGGAGGTTCTATCTCAAAGAATTGTCAAGGACAACAAAGACAGCCCACCAGTTAAGAGCACCTGCTGCTTTTCCAGAGGAGCCAAGTTTGGTTCTCAGTGCCCACATGGCAGATCACGGCTGTCTGTAACTCTAGTTCCAGGGAATTCAACATCCTTTTCTGGCCTCTGTGGGCATGCACATGGTACACAGACATACATGCAGGCAAAACACCCATCCACATAAAATCACAATAAAAACTAATGACTAAAATAAAATAAGAGTTTAATCTTTAAAAAACATAGCTAATGGCTCCTGAGGAACACACATGCAAAACAGGCAAGCACATACACACACACACACACACACACACACACACACACACACACACACACACAAAGCAAATACATACACAACATGACAACAAGCCTAGAGGAGTTTCCGAAGTAAATATAAGAATAGCTCTTTATAACCATCCTTAAAGAAGGCCCTTTCAGCAAGGCACAAAGAGCATCGAGGACATCAGGACAGGCTTGAGACGCCCTTTGCAGCGACTCGGTCTCAGGCTGGATAAGCAAAGAGGTTCAGCTCAAGAAAGAAATCATGGCAACTGTTTGTGCAGCTTTCCTGTGGGAGAAATCTCACAGGCAAAACTTTGAATCTCAGGTTTCAGAAGTCCAAGAGAATAGCCCTTGAGGGCAGCCCCCTGATAGTTTCCTCTAATTAGTTTAAAGTAGGTGGGACATCCTCTTCCCTTTTCTCTGCTGCTGGCATCGCCATTTTTCTAAAAGAATCCCCAATGACAGGAACTGAATGTGAGCACAGAGAAACTAAGAGTCTAATTTTGCTAGAACAAAAAGATTCTTTTCTTTTGACTTTAGTGCCTGAGCTAATATGACATTTTCTCCAGCAGTGGGAACAACTAGTAACATTGTTCATATGCCAAACACTGCTGACCCCTAGGCTGCCCCAAAATAGTAACACTTCTTGACCCACCCAATGGCCCAAAGAAACAAGGTCTAGGTCTCCAGAGCTCATGCCCAAACCTCCGGGGAATATTACAATTTTAAGACAACAATTTTTTTTTTTAACCATGAACTTGTGGCTTCACTTTACCAAGGAGGAGATTTAAGTAGCTGTATGCCGAAGGATGCGGGATGTAGCACAGTAGAGAACCTAAGAAAGTTTATACAGAGTGGTAGATAAGGTCCTTTGCCATCTCTCTGATGATGTCCCCACCTGTTCGAGGACTGCTCCTTTGGAATTGATTGAACCCAAGACCCATAATCCCATTGTTAGAAAAGTCGCACCTAGATAGTCAAGACATTCACTTCAAAATAATCTTTCTTTAGATTTACGGAACACCGAATGCCTGGAGACCTCTATTATGTTCTCCTCAATCTTCAGTTCTAAGGGAGGTAGACTTGATTGTGTCAATTTAATGTAAAGCATGTGAATTAACTTCCTGGAAAACAGTGTGTCTGCCTAAAATAAATGCAAAAGCCAGGGAGATGGCTCAGTGGTAGAATATTTGACTAGCATCCATGAGGCCCTGGGTTCAATTCTCAATGCTAAATAATCTGTGATCGCCACTGCTTGGGAGGCTTGAGGCAGGGGATCACAACTTCAAGGCCTGCCTGAGCTATGAAGGAAGTTTTAATGCCAGCCTGGGCAACTGAGCAAGACCCTATCTCCAATAAAACATGAAAAAGGTTAAGGATATAGCTCAGTGGTCGAGTGCTTGCGCAGCATTTATGAATGTGGAAGGCTGTGAGCTCTTTCCTTAGCAATGCCCACAGGAAGAAACGCAGGAGCTAACCCTAAGAGAAAACAAGGCATCGTTTGATGTTCAGAAAAGAATAAAAGATATATCTAGCCAGGTATGGTGGTGCATGCCTCTAATCTCTATTCTTAGGAAGCAGAAGCAGGCAAATCTTTGTAAGTTCAAGGCCAGCCTGGTCTACATAGTGAAACCCTGGAAGTATGTTGGGGTGGGGGGAGATTTGGATGAGCAAGCCTTGGTTGGTTTGCAGCTTCCTTCCCTATAAAAGCTGTGTATGTCTCTGAGCCCCTCACTTAAGAAAGAATTTGTGACAGATCTGACTTTCTTCTCACTGAACTAGCATTTTCCTAATTTACTTTCTTTGCCTTAACTCTTCATCTCTTGACTTAACTGGCCTGTTGTAGGGAGTTGGGGATTTAGCTCAGTGGTAGAACACTTGCCTAGCAAGTGCAAGGCCCTGGGTTCGGTCCTCAGCTCTGGAAAAAAAAAAAAAAAAAAAAAAAAAAAAGAACACTTCATCTCTTGACTTAACTGGCCTGTTGTAGGGTAGCATTCAGACAGTCAGTGGAACATATATTTGATTTTCCTATAGTCTTCTTTTACAGGATCAAAAGACACCTTTCTGCACAATGGATGGCAAATAGCAATGAGAAAACCAACCATGGTGGCCCACACCTGCAACCCCAGAACTGGGGAGCTGAGTCGAAAAGAATCCCATGAGTTTGAGGCCAGCCTGGTCTATACAGTGAGTTCCAGGCCAGCCTGAACTACAGGGTAAGGCACCATCTCAAAAAAACAAATACTGGTGTAGACACTACATGAAGCAGTGCGATGCAGTAGAGCAGAGTGTGAGTTGGAGTCCCCACTGCAAAATGAGGCCTTGGGTAGAGATTTTGAGCTGCTTGAGTCTCCATTCCCTTCGTAATCAAATTAGTGTGATTCGTTCAAGCAACAAATATTTCATACGTGCTCATGGTGTGACAATTTTACCACCACTCACAACCTTCCAGATTTCATGGACCGATTATATGAAAGAAAAAAAAAACACACATAAAAATGCTTTACAAATTGTAAAATCAAAAACATGTACCATAAGTTATTTTTAAAATCTTCTAATTAACTGGGATTGAAGCTGAGGCCCAAAGAAGGAATTTTTGCCAGATTCTAGAACAATCTGAGAGGGGGATCATTATCACAATTCAAAACCTGCCCAAAGCTGGCTCTTGGGAACCACACCCAGTAACACAAATTGCTGACCGTCAGAGAAAACAATACTGCAGTGAGCTGAGGAAAAACATTCTTGACCTCTCACAGCCTTTGAGAAAGTGGGACTGTACGGATCTAGAAATGAGGGGGACAAAGGATGCACCCATGACCAGAGCCCCATTGGCCCCTCACCCCATCCCCTGCTAGGGCCTTCAAGCATCCCAAAGTAAGGTGCAGCTAATCTCCCACAGCCAACCATACAAGCAAATCCAGCATAAGCAGACCTGAGTCTCCTACAAAGACGCTTGGTGATTAGCCTACCCAAGTAGTGAATAAGGACGGCAGTGAGATTTAAAATGATAATAATGAGATGTTGATTCTGCTCAAAAGCCCAATCCTGAGACCTTGGGGACAAAGTATCAGGACTGAGACAACACCAAAGCTGAGCAGAAACGGACAAATAAAACAACAGACATTGATTGGGAAGATCTCAAATGCCAAGACAACACCTTACTAAATAATCCTGAGGCCCGTGGGGCTTTAAGAAAGAAAAGTTATATTGTTACCAGTTAAAATATAAGTCTGGTTTTACAGAAAAAAAAATGAAAATTAAAAAATTCTTTCTACAGATGAGACTGAAGGAGATTGAGAATAAACATACAATTTAAAAAAAGCTGCCATAACCCCCTCCCCCCTCATGCTCAGTATTTATAATGTAATATTTTTTATTACTGTCACTGGTAATAAAATCGATGACTTGCCAAACAGAAGCCACACCACCAGGATTTAAAGCATGTCACAGTGACCCATATTGCCATCCTACCCCACAGTAACAGAAGGTTAAAGTATTTTTCTTTTAGAAACAGACCCATGTCTTAAGCATTATCACTGGAAATATTTCTAAACCACTGACATTTTTGTATTTACAGCCCATGACGAAAGCCTCACCTCCTTTAACTCTAGTGTCACTCACTACACCTTAAACATCTTGATTATATCTTCAATGTGCCATTGGCTCTGCAATAATCCACCGTACAAAAAGCCGGCTTCCTTACAGACACAAGGTAAGTACACAGTAAATCAGCTTGCAATGGTTATTTTCCTAACTCCTACACACCGTGAGCTCAAATTCCAGTTTCCTTATCTTTTCCAATTCGGCCTCCCTCCCCCCTCCCCCACCCCTCCTCATGTTGCTGCTCCCTCCTGTTCATCCTGCCTACCCCCTTGCCATGGCAGCCTGGCCAGGTTTTACCACGCCAATGGACCCCCGCTGCCGCCATCCTTTGGAGGGAAGAGAGATGCCAAGGTCCTTGCAGAAGAGCATCTTTCTCTTGGCTCACTGGGGCAGAGGAAGGAACTCACAGGCCAATTTGCATAGGCTTTTATTCCATTCCACACCCTGCGAGCTAACTCTCTCTGGAAAGTCCCTTCTCAATTCCCTCCTCGTGGCAGCTAGGGAGGAAGCGGCTGGGCCGGAATAGAAGGTTCCAGCCCAGCCAGGCTGTGTCAGCATCTTAGGGCAGAAACCAGCGGCTCCCACTTGAAGCCAGCAGGGTCTAGACCCATACAGATGCCCACAAGGACCCTGTCCCAGCCGGGGGGGGGGGGGGGGGGGAGGGGGGGGCGCTGCTGACTACAGTACTAATGGCCTGCAAGTTCTAGAGAGTTCTTTGCAGGGCAGAGTATGCTCCAGCCTCCCTTGAGGAAGTGCTGGTCAGGCGTTGGGTCCCTGGTTTCCTGTCTGTACTCTCCCCTGCCAGTGGGGAAATCCCGAGAGCTTTATCGGCTGCCCAACGAGCCTGTTGGCTTTTCAAGTAGGCGTAGACTGAGTTTCGACCAAAAAAACCTCAATTTAACACTAGCCAAAATAAATAAATAAATAAATAAATAACATGTGTGGGGGTATTTAAAAGGAGAAAGAATTGGCCTCCGGGGTGGGGATCGGGAGGAAAGATCTCTGCCTAGCTTCAGACACACAGGCCTGGATTGGCTCAACAGTGGAACAAAGACATGCTTTCAACTATGCACTGGCAGCTTCAAGTGAGTGTGGACCTGGCAGGCAAGAAGGACACTCAGAAATCCGTTCCCAGGCATCCTCCTGCAGAAATGCAGGAACTCCAAAGCAGTCTGTGTCTCTGTTAATAGCCTCAGCAACCTCTAAATTTTAATGAGGTCCCATCAGACAACAGGCACTCTGACAAGCGTTTCACAAACATGATCTTTCCTGATTTCACAATTTTAATCTTTGGTGAGGTTAGGGGACTTGCCTAAGGTCATGTAGTCCCTCTACGGGTGCCCTTCACTGCTCATATCCTCATTAGAAAACCCTTACAAGATCTTTGGAATGTGTAATAAAAAAAATAAATAAATAAAAAGTTCAAATTCCCAGTCAAGATAAATAAATAGAGCCACCCTGGGAAATTACCCACAGACAGAAAAGAGACAGTTCAACGATTCTCCTCCTGGCACAGGTGGTCATTGCTCTGAACTCTGCAGATGGTGTCCATCGCTCATCCTACTGGGATTGCAAAGCTTTCTTTAAATTTCTCTTGCAGCTAGCTTTTTGGAAAGCAAACATTTGTAGAGCATCATTGTAAGTCAGACACTGAACATATATAATGCCCTATTTAATCCTCCTGACAACACACTCACACACACACACACTAGTTACTATTCTTAATCTTTGGATTATAAATAAGAAAGTGGGGCTCTGAAAGATTTTTAACACTTGCTCATTGTCACATAGCTAGAAATTAGCAAAGCTGGGGTTTGAAATGATGTTGGTTGTCTCCAAATCTCTGATGCTCCCATATCTTACCTCATACTGCCTCTCAGGGAGCTCTACTCTCTGAGAAGGGACCTCCTTAGGGGTAGAGACATGGCTCCAGGCCTCTGAGGAGATTCTCAGCAGGCCTGCAGGTGCTGACTTTAGCATTCGCTGAAATCCTGTGTGGAAGAGAAGAAACATATTGGTAACCAGAACGTCAAGAAGCATGTCTTAGTAAGGTATACATGACCTCTTTGTGCAGCTTTAATAAAAGGTCAAAAGCTATAGAATGTCAGTTAGTGACAAGCCTGTTTAAAGACATCTGAAATCATTTGGATCCATTGACTGGGGTGAGACCTGGATAGAATTATGAGGGGCTGGGGGGAGCTACAGCCTGGCCAGTGTCTGCTGACGGTTTCATGCCCCATGTTCCAGACTGTTCACTCCCGCGTTCCCAGGGCCTCCTTCTTAACACCTGGGGCTCATTCAGCTGGGTTTTGTAGAAGCAGTGAGGTGTGCTCTCAGAGCCAGATGCAGAACTCTTGCTGCTAGCTCTATGCACTTCCCATGGTCTGCCTTTTTGCCTTGGGAAGCACAGACTAAAACCAAGAGGCAGGTTTTTGCAAATGAAATGTGAGTTAAGCCTCTTCCCATCGTAATTAAATTTTTAAATTTTTTTTGGTTGGGGGGGAGGGGTGCAAGGTAAAGGCAAGCCTAAATACCATTTGTGGAACTGATGATACACACCAGGCAAAGCACTGCACACCTCACCACCACTGCAGCACTTAATACTTACCACACGGCTATTTCTACCTCCTGGAAATCTACAGAAGACAGTCACTCAGACAAGTTAACAGCTTCGAGGGTGAGTCAGGAGGCGCTGGGGAAGAACTGTTGAATGAGTAGGAGGCAATCCACGCAAGAACGCTCAACATCTTCCTTGGTTCAGCACCCCAGTCTGACCTAAATGCCATGCTGGGGGCTACAGGGATGGCTCAGTGTTAGTTAAGAACTCAGCGCACGCCTTTAATCCCAGCACTCAGGAGGAGGCAGAGGCAGGTGGATCTCTGAGTTTGAGGCCAGCCTGGTCTACAGAGAGAGTTCAAGGACAGCCAGGGCTCTCCAGAGAAACCTTGTCTCAAAAAAAAAAAAATCATATTTCTGAACCAAAGTTCACTTGAACATTGGTATGCTGAACCTGGCAGGGCCTGAACACCTCCCATTAATTCCACTCAACGTCTTTTGAGCCCTGCATGGTTTTTTGTTTTGATCCCAAGCAGCACACTTCCCTCTGGATATCTCACTACCTACTCTACCCATTGTATTAGACATCTTGAAACACACATACTCCACAATCAGTATTACCTACTGGCCATGCTCAGTTTCACACAGCACCATGTGAACTGATACGTGCAAATATCAGGACCAGGAATAAAGCTGATAAGCAGTACAGAGTTCTGATAATCAAATGCATTTGAATATACATCTATCAGTCTTCCTTGTGAATTTCGGAACTTTTTTTCCTCTGTGAGCCCTGAAAAGCACATGCACACAGTGCCCAGAGTCCCTGATATTGGTACCTGGATCCATGTTTAAGTCGGGGTTTTATTCCATGTTCCAAGGAAGAAGGCATAAGGACACTTGAAATGTCACGGTGCATGCGAATTTTAAACTGAAAGAACAGTCCTCAGTCATGCCCCAGGCACCTTGGGGATGTCTCCACCCTTCTGGAGTCCTCAGACTGACTGATCTGGTACTTGGAAACTGTGAGGTAGACAGCTAGGAAAAAACACCACCAAGCGCCATGATGAAGCTTGTGTCTTCAGCCCACTCAGGCTCTAAAACCCAGGAAATACAAAACTAAATATCTAGCAGCTGTTGGGGTTAAAGCTGGTACCCATCAGCTGGAGGCTCTGCACAGCCTACTTAACTTTTCATCTGTGCACAGCTGTTCTCACTAAAGATTTACACACGTGTAAATGCAACAGAGAGTAGTCTGAACAGCCAGGCCTTAAACTCCAGCTGAGGAAAAACTACCCTGACCCCTTCAGTGTCTCTTCCAATAAAATCAAGAGCATCTACCTAGCAGAGTTGCACTGAAGGTGACATTTATCTTAAAAGTCAGTGAAAGTGCCAGATGCCTGGCCCCCAGCACACTCTGAAAAGGACAAAGCCAAAAAAAACACCTATTATGACCTTTTTTATTTTGTTCTGTTTGAGCTTTTTAGTTTGTGGTTTTTTGTTTGTTTGTTTACAATTTATTTATTTTGTATACAGTGTTCTGCCTGCATGCCAGAAGAGGGTACCAGTTCTCATTACAGATGGTTGGGAGCTACATGTGGTTGCTGGGAATTGAACTCAGGACCCCTGTAAGAACAGCCAGTGCTCTTAACCACTGTGCCATCTCTCCAGCCCTGATTTTGGTTTTTGAGATAAGGTCTCAGGTAGCCCAGGCTGTCCTCCAACCACTTTGCAGCCAAGGCTAACCTTGAATTCCTGAGACTCCTTCCTCTGCCTCCCAAGTGCTGGGAGTACAAGCCTGTGCCTCCACACCCAGCTCAAATGCATCTTTATTATATTTCTTGAATGCCCTTTTCCTAGGTTAGACAGAGAGAGCTCTGTAAACATTTGTATTGAGTGGAAATCATATGACACTGTTCATTTCCACAGCACAGGAAAGCAATGATGCCCATCACACACTGAGTCTTCCCTTCAAATTCACAATGTGTGCTTGTAAAATCTGCATCTCTAGAGATAGAAACAGGAAACATACCTGTTTTCTATTGCTGTACCAAATACCATCAGCTAAGTACTTCATAAGTAAAAGAAGTTATTTAGCTTACAGTTTTGAAAGCTGAAACTCCAAGATCAGGTCAGCCTCTAAGGTCAGCCTCTCATATGGGCCCAACTTATCTACAGGAAAGTATCATGGTTCATTAAATGGCATGGCATCTACAATGAGCTCCTCTGCTCGACTTAAAATAATAGTGTTAAAGGATACTTAATAAAATTAAAGAAATCCCAGGCTGGGGCTGTAGCTCAGTTGGCAGGGTGCTTGTCCAGTGCGCACAAACACCATAAACCAAGAATGGTGGCATGTGCCTGTAACCTCAGCACTGGGGAGTTGGAAGCAAGAAATCAAGAATTCAAGGTTGTCTTTGACTACATAACCAGTTTGAACTTAGCCTGGGCTACATCAGATCTTGTCTCAAAAAAGAAAAATTCTCTAGATATATTTGGCTTTGTGTGTGTGTGTGTGTGTGTGTGTGTGTGTGTGTGTGTGTGTGCTCACGCATGTGTGTGCATGCCATGTATGTGAAGGTGCCTGCAGAATCCAGAAGAGAGAGTCAGATCCCCTGAAGCTGGAGTTACAGGCAGTTGTTAGCCATCTGATACTGGTACAGGGAAGTGAACTCAGATCCTCCATCAGAGTACTGAGTGCTCTTAACCACTGAGCAAGCTCTCTAGCATATATATATATGTATGTATGTATAGAAGGAGAGAGAGAGAGAGAGAGAGAGAGAGAGAGAGAGGGAGAGATTTCTTTTCTTTTATGTGTATGAGTATTTGCCTACATGTATGTATATGCACCACATGGATGCCTGGTGCCCTTGAAGGTCAGAGGAGGGCATCAGGGCATCGGATCCCCTGGAACTGGAGTTATATGTGATCCACCATGTGGGTCCTGGGGCTAGAACCTCCTGTCTTCTGCCAGAGCAACAAGTACCCTTCACCGCTGAGCCATTTCTCCAGACCCGCCCCCCAAATATATGTTTTAAAGAAACTGCTAAAAGCTTGTGGTTGTCATTTAATTTCTTCCTGGGGGGTGGGGGACACTTTGAAGATACCAAATGCACAGAAAAGGTAAGAGTAATGATGTGTAGACAGGAAGTAGGTAGAAGTGAGGAAGGCCTTTCGTAGCCTTTCTCCTCTGTTTTTATACTAAAAAGAATAAATAAGGGCGCCTGCCACCGGCCAGGGAAGCAGGTAGGCAATCTTCAGATTTTTCACTCTCCCTCCTCTCCTCCAAATCCAATCCCTCACCTCAGTAGCAGACCACCTGCTGTGCCTCCATCTCCAGGAACTAGCAGACCTCTAACAGCCTACCTCACCACCCCATCCCTTTGTCTCAGCAGCCAACTCCCACAGGCATCCCCTGGGAAGCTGCCGAGCCTGCCAGGGAAGCAAATCAGCCATCTTCAGTTCTTCAGTCTCCCTCCTCTTCTCCAAATCCAATTCCCCTGTCTCATCCTCAGCTCTGTACCAGACTACCACCAACTGTGGCCTCTCCTTTCTCTCTCTAATAATTCAAAACTAAACAGAAAAATACTGGAGTTAACTGATGTGTCATAAACCAAATGGACCTAAAAGATATTTACGGATCATTTCACCTAAATACAGTAGAATATACCTTGTTCTTGGCACCTCGTGGAACATTCTCCAAAACTGACCACATACTTAGACACAAAGACAGTCTCAACAGATAAAAAAACAAAAAAACAAAAATTAAAATAACACCCTGCATCTTATCAAGCCACCACTGATTAAAGCTGGATTTCATCACTGGAAAAAAACAGAAAGCTTATAAACTCATGAAAACTGAAACACTCACTACTGAATAAAAAAAAAATGGGTCAAAACAGAAATTAGGAAAGAAATTAAAAACTTTCTAGAATTGAGTGAAAATGAAAAGACAACATATCTGAACTTCTGGAACACAATGAAGGTGGTTCTGAGGGACAAGTTCATAACCCTTAATGCCTATATCTAGAGAGAGAGAGAGAGAGAGAGAGATCTCAGATCAGTAACTACACAGCACACCTGCAAGCTCTAGAGCAGAAATAAGAAACAATGCCCGGAAGGAGTCGATGGCAAGAAATAATCAAACTCAGGACTGAAATCAATAGAAAAAAAAAAAGAAAAACATGCAAAGCATCAATGAAACAGTAAGTTCTTTGAGAAAAATCAATAATATTGACAAACCCTTAGCCAAATTAACTAAAAGGTGGAGAGAGAAAATCTAGATTAACAAGATTAAAGACAGTCAGGTTGCCTAGCAACAAAAGAAAAAAGGGGGACATGCCAACAGACACTGAAGAAATCCACAGAATCACAAGGCCATGCTTTAAAAACTCATACTCCACCAAATTGGAAAATCTAAAAGAAATGGATAATTTTCTCAATACATATCACTTACCAAAGTTAAATCGATTGGATAAGCGATATAAAGAGACCTAGTGGAATAGAAGCAGTAATTAAAATTCTACCAACCCAGGGTCAGATGGTCTTAGCACAGAATTCTTCCAGACTTTCTAAACAGAGTTACCCCCAATGCTCTTCAAATTATTCCACAAAAAAGAAACAGAAGGAACATTTTCCATTTCTTTTTATGAGGCCACAGTTGCTTTAATACCTAAACTGCACAAAGAGCCAACAAAGAAAAAGAATTACAAACCTATTTCCTTAATGAACATAGATGCAAAAATTCTCAATAAAATACTCGAAAATACAATTCAAGAACACATCAAAAAAATCATCCACTGTGATTAAGTAGCCTTCATTCCAGAGATGCAGGGATGTTTCAACATATGTAAATCAATAAATGTAATCCACCATATAAATAGACTGAAAGGCAAAAACCACGTGATCACCTCATTAGCCTGTGACAAAAATCCAACAGCCCTTCATAATAAAAGTCCTGGAGAGATTAGGGATAGAAGCGACATAACTCAACATTAATAAGGCAATTTACAGCAAGCTCATAGCCAACATTAACTTAAGTGAAGAAAAACTCAAGTCTTTTCCACTAAAATTAGGAACAAGGCAAGGAGGTTCACTCTTTCCATACCAATTAAATATAGTACTTGAAGTATTAACTAGAGCAATAAGACAACTGAAGGAGATCACAGAGATACAAAAAGGAAGAGAAGAAGTCAAAGTATCATTATTTGCAGATAATATGATAGTATACACAAATGACCCTAAAAATTCCACCAGGAAACTCCTAGAGCTGATAAACACCTTCAGCAAAGCAACAGCATATAAAACAACACATAAACAACAGTAGCCCTCCTATAAACAAATGACAAACTGAGAAAGAAATCAGGGAAACAACACCTTTCACAATAGCCTAATATAAAATATCTTGGGGTAACTCTAACCAAGCAAGTGAAAGACTTGTACAATTAAAAAAAAAAAAATTTTAGACATTGAAGAAAGAAATTGAAGAAGATATCAGAAGATGGAGAGATATCCCACACTCGTGAATAGGTCAGGGACCTAGGCAAAAAAACAAAAATACTACTGTTCTGCTAAAAGAATGTAGCAATAAAATGACTCCTAAGGACATTCTTCTATAGTCACAGATCTATGCCTTGCTCGTTCATCAACAGAGAAGCCTCCTCCTATAGCAAATGGGAACAAATACAAAGATCCACAGCCAGACAATATGCAGAGTAAGAAACCTTGGAACACTAAGTCCTAATATGGAGGTCTACATCAAATCCCTGCCCTCAGGCCTCAGGGAACCCTGTTGAAGAGGAAGCTGAAAGAATGTAAGAGCCAGAGGGGATGGAGGAATCTAGGCCTTCTAGATACATCAGGGCTGATTCACATATAAACTCACAAAGGGTAAAGCAGCATGCACAGGGCACGCACGGGGCCTGCGTGGGTCTGCACCAAATGGAGTTCTAGAGCTAAAAAGAGAAGTGGACACAAGCCCCCAACCCTAACCCAGAAGTTGTCTCCAATGGATAGCCACTTACAAATGAAAAACTACTTTTCTTCTAGGGACTCTCACTGGGGAAACAAACCACTCTTAAGGATAGGCCCTATGTCAAGATGGCCAAGATAAAATGAACTCAATGGCATCTTTGGAGGTTCTTTGTCTCATAATGTTGTCAAGGCGGCAGTGGCTTCTCCTCCTCCTCCTCCTCCTCCTCCTTTTTCTTCTTCTTCCTCTTCTTCCTCTTCTTCTTCCTCTTTCTCTTCTTCCTCTTCCTCTTCCTCTTCTTCCTCTTCTTTTCCTTCTTCCCTTTCTTCCTCTTCCTCCTCCTCCTCCTCTTCTTCTACTTCTTCTTCTCCTTCTTCTTCTTTCACCTTACAGGTCCTGTGTGTATATATTATGGCTTCTGGTTTTCTGTTTTCCTGGGGTTCCTATATGTTCAAATGTGTTTGTGTTTGCATCTATATGGTTTCTTGTGCTTTTTTCTTTGGCTCTTTTTCTTGTTTAGTTGTTTTGTCCTGTTCCAATCTGTTTGTTTTTGTTTTATCTTACTGTATTTTATTTTATTATTATTTCTTAGATGTCTGTTTGCTTTCTATGGAGAGACAGACAAAGTGTGGCACTGGATGGGAGGGGATGTGGGGAGGAGCTAGGAAGAGTAGGGGGAGGGGAGACCATAATCAGACCGCATTGTATGAAAAAAAAAAAACTATTTTCAATAAGAGAAAAAATATTTTTAAAAATTAAATAAATATATCAAATGCGTGATGACTTATAGAAAGGGTAGAACCTTTTAGTTGGAGAGATAAAGGAGGAAAGAGGGAGGCGGAAATGGGGAAAGAGAAAGAGAAGTCAGAAGACAGAGGTCACAACCACCAACCTGCTCCCCGTCTTCACACCTCTCTGCTCTGCCTCTTCAAAGCATCTGGGTGGGCAACACTAACCAAGCTGCTGGTGAAAGACTGCAGATAATGGACGAGGAACTCACTGGCAGCAACTATCTATAGATAAAAGGTAAGTGTAATCTAAGGGGAATTTTAAACACAACCTGCTTTGTCTTTTCCGCAGACTGCCAAAGCATCAAAAGATTCTGAAACTACTCAAAGGCTTCCAGCTAAATAGAATGGCACATGGCAACATGAAGACCTCATCTTCCTCCAAAACCATCTGTGGGAAGTTACCACTTTTACCTCAGAGTATTAGGGACATGGTCTTATGCACCAAACCTCTTACAGGTGCCGCCTGTGTGGGGTAAACACTGTGACTTGGTGTTGTTATGGGGGCTGCACTATGGGGGGGGGGGGGGCAAAGGAGCCAGACTGAAACCTACCTGATCTTACGATGCCTCTGCTGCTTCATGCTAAGGATTTTTTAAAATAGTGGTATCTCTGCCAGGCTGCAGTGGCACACACCTTTAATCCCAGCACTCGGGAGGCAGAGGAAGATGGATCTCTGAGTTCAAGGCTGGCCTGGTCTGCAGAGTGAGTTCTAGGACAGCTAGGGCTACACAGAGAAACTCTGTCTCAAAAAAAACCAAAACAAACAAACAAAAAAGTGGTGTCTCATGAGGCTCTTCCTAGATTTAAATTAAATGATACATATAAATTTAGTACAATGTGCTGGCTTCCCTAGTCCCTATTCCCCTTCCCAGTACTATCCCAGATTGCCTTAATGGAGGGTCAATCTTGTTATTTTGGGTGGGACTAATCTTATTCTTACCTCCAAATCTCAGCACCAATTTGCTCAAATCTAACTTCCAAACAATGAGGATTGTTTCAAGAAAGGGCCCATGATCTTGACAAGCCGTGAAGAGAGGAACAATCAATCCTGAGTTCTGAAGAAACATCTTCAGAGGAGACACTCCTGTCATTAAATATGGGGCCATTTGGCTGCCATGAGGGGAGGGGATCTGCTGGAGGGACCCCTGTGACAGTCGAAATAATGACATCAGTGCTAAAAGAAAGCACTCGGTGATTGTTGAAATCCCTAGATCCAGCCTCACCCAGCTCAGATCTCCTTCAGAACATCTCATTTAATATGAAGCATAAATTGGCTGTTATTTAAGCGGCTTGGTTTAGGATTTTATCACCTGTGTATAAGAAGCTTTACTTGATTTGTTTGTCTGAGGTGAATAATTCTTTGCATTTCCTTCTCTGCACAATGGCCATATTCAAGGCATTCTCTACATGAACAGGATTAGATATGAAGAATTAAAAGAAAAGGAAAGTGAACCAGCCTTCAGCTGCTTCCTGTCCTTAACTGTTTCAACCCACCATAGTTTCCAAGGTGCCTTCCAAAACTAACAATAAGATCTGTGGACGGTTGAGGCCTTTGGGATAAGAGAAACACGGGACTAAGTCAAATGCATGAAACTCAGAGTTCAAAATACTCACATGTGTGCATGTGTCTATGTATATATGTATAATGTGTGTGTGCAAGTGTGTATACATGTATGTATGTTTGAGTATGTGTGTATGTGTGTGTGTGTGTATTCAGTAACTAGTCGGGAAAAGAACAGAAATATGTCTTACAACAATATAGTTACTCGTTTTGAGAAGGTTCCACTATGGATGTTTCTGGGAGTCACAATAAGCTATTAAAAGATCAAGGCACATTGATCACACAGCTTTGATTCACCCCCCACATGCAGGCTGGAAACACGTTGAACAGATGCCACCACACTTGCAGACCTGAAATGACCACTGCCTAAGCTACTACCCTTCAAACCACAACTGCAGCCATTTATCAAGCACCCACTATCCACCAAGCACTGGGCAAGTACCTCAGAGCACTCATGCATGCTAAGTACTGACCCTTCACTCCTATTTATATAGGAGGAAATAGGGTCTGGCAACTTGCCTGAGGCTGAGCAGGTAAAAAATGACAGTACTAAGATTAAAGCCCTCACCTAATATGTAAAAGATCCATTGGCATCGAGACTCACATCATGTGAGTAATAGTGGATATGTTAAAGGTCATGTGGTTACAAGATTCAAAGGGCAAGGGCAATGATATTTCTGAAGTGGGAGGCGGTGTGATGTAAAGGGGGAGGAAGCAGAAGTTTGAGCCGCTCTGCCACGATCAAGCCAAAGAACCTTAGCAATGCATCCATTCATGCTTCTGTTCAATGAGCACTCATGAAGTGTCTCGGCTGTGCTTAGCACTCAGTCAACACAGTGAGTGAAACAAGCATGGGTCTCCTTGTGGCCCTTCCAAGCCCTTGAGGATCTTAGAAAGTAGAGACCATCTCATCTAATTCCCCCTTTGACACAGGGAAGGACCTAGACTCTCCTCGAAGGGAGGGACTTGCCCAAAGTTCCACAATGAGTTGCGCAGTGGCAGAGCTGGACTAGAAGTCAGTTCTCTCCTGTATTTCTGTTTAGTCTTGTCTGGATGACCTGTCTATTGGTGAGAGCAGGGTAGCAAAGTCTCCCACGATCAATGTGTGAGGGGGCAGATGGGGATGGGCACAGGAGGGATCAGGGTAGGAGTGGAAAGAGAGTACTGGGAGAGGCGACTGGAATTGGAGGGCACTTAGAGGATGACATGGATACCAAGAGCAATGGAAACTCTCTCGAGTATGTGAGGATGACTCTAGAGAAGGTTGCTAGTAATGGGGAATAGAGTCTGAATTGGCCATCTTCTGCAACCAGGCAAGGCTTCCAGTGGTGGAACTGGGACATCAACCCAGCCATGAAACCTTCCACCTACAATTTTTACTGCCTGCAAGATGTGCTGGGGTAAAGGTGGCACAGAATTTGGGTTGGCCAGCCAATGACTAGTCCAACTTGAGGGCCACAACTAGAGAGGGAGCCCACACCTGACACTGCCTGTACGGCCAGGAGCCAGAGGCTGGATAGCCCAAAGACAATGAAATGATTCCTGCTGTGGATATCGCTCTGTATAAATAAAATGCTGATTGGCCAGTAGCCAGCAGGAAGTATAGGCGGGACAAGGAGAGAGGAGAATTCTGGGAAGTGGAGGCTGAGGAGACAGACACTGCCAGCGGCCGCCATGACAAGCGAGATGTAAGGTACCAGTAAGCCACGAGGCACCTTATAGACTAATAGAAATGGGTTAATTTAAGATGTAAGAACAGCTAGCAAGAAGCCTGAGCCATTAGGCCATACAGTTTGTAAACAATATAAGCGTCTGTGTGTTTATTTTATAAGTGGGCTATCAGACTGCTGGGGCTTGGCAGGACCCAGAGAGAAAACTCCAGCTACAGATTCCTAATGATAGTCTGCTATAATCATAGATCAGTACCTAGCCCAATCATCATCAGAGAGGCTTCATCTAGCAACTAATGGGGCAGATGCAGAGACCCACAGCTAAACATTGGGCAGAGCTCAGGAAACCCAGCAGAAGATGGGAGGAAGGATTCTAGGAGCCAGAGGGGGCGAGGATGCCATTAGAACACAGAATCAAATGAACAGGGCTCATAGGGGCTCATAGAGACTGAACCAACAATCACAGAGCCTGTATGGATCCATACTAGGTCCTCTGCATATACATTATGGTTGTATAACTTGGTGTTCTTGTGGGACTCCTATATAGCATGAATCTTAAATGGTCTCATTAATAAAAACAAACCCAGGAGCTAGATATTGGGGTGAACGCTGGAAGATCAGAGAAGTAGAACAAGCCACAGCCACCTCACCTTGCCATTTCCTCAGCTGATCCTGTTTCCTCAGACTGGATGCCTCTTAGCTGAACTGTGCTGCTCAAAAGCCTAAAAGCTTAACCAGCTAGTTCCTGGTTTTCATGCCTTATATACCTTTCTGCTTTCTGCCATCACTTCCTGGGATTAAAGGCATGTGTCACTATGCCTGGCTGTTTCCAGTGTGGCCTTGAACTCACAGAGATCCAGATGGATTTCTGCCTCTGGAATGCTAGGATTAAAGGTGTGAGTGCCACCATTTTCTGGCCTCTATGTCTGTCTAGTGGTTGTTCTGTTCTCTAACCCCAGATAAATTTATTAGGGTGCACAATATTTCGGGGAACAATACCGCCACTTTCTTAACAGGGGGAGCTGGGGGAGGGGGTATCTCTAACTCTTTTTCCTGAGCTTGGGATCCTTTTCCTCCTACTGGGTTGGCTTACCCAGCCTTGATATGGGGGTGGGGGAGGGTGCCTAGTCTTATTGCTACTCGTTATGCTGCATTTGGTTGATATCCCTGGGAGGCCTGCTCTTTTCTGAAGGTAAATGAAGAAGTAGATCTGCAGATGTCAGGCAATGGGAGGAGTGGAGGGAAGGGAAACTTCTGTCAGGATATGATATGTGAAAAAGAATTAAAAGGAAGAAAGTCAGTTCTGTTGTTGGAGGGGCTTCTCTCCAGGTTCCCCAAGCCCTGCAGTCCCACAATCCACATATAAAATAATCACTCAGATGCTTATATTACTTATAAACTGTATGGCCGTGGCAGGCTTCTTGCTAACTGTTCTTATATCTTAAATTAACCCATTTTTATAAATCTATACCTTGCCACATGGCTGGTAGCTTACCAGCGTCTTTACATGCTGCTTGTCCTGGCGGTGGCTGCAGTGTCTCTCTCCCCTTCTTCCTGTTTCCCCAATTCTCCTCTCTCCTTGTCCCGCCTATACTTCTTGCCTGGTCACTGGCCATTAGTGTTTTATTTATATAGAGCTATATCCACAGCACAGTTCTCCATTTGGTTCATTACACTGCTTGGGACACTGGAGGTTTCACAGCCTGATACAGCCCAGATAGCTGGCATAGGGGATCCGAAATCAGCTTTGAAGGTTCATTGTGATGAATAAATTGTCCATCCCAGCAAGCAGGGTTGCACATACACAACTACAGACTGTGACACTACAGACTGCTGAAGTGTGCTCCAAGTGAAAGGGATCTTAAGTGAACTTGGCACATCAATAGGATGCGTGCTTTTGCTACAGAAAACAAAAGGAGAGCCGATGTTGGATGTATTGTCTCGGCCTGGAAAATAAGGAGGGCGTTTTGGTAACCATCAGGAGAAAGCAAGCTGCAGACTAATGACTTAATCCCACCTCTTGTCCCTTGTTTTTAGAAGAAAATTTAGATGTGCTTAGATGGTTTGGACACCCATGTTCGACCACAGAGAGAGCTGTTAAAGAGGCGTACAAGACAGCTTTTCTCAGACAGTGAGGGTGGAGATAGGAGCAGGGAGTGGTTAACATCTTGTTAAAAACAGGGTATATCACAATGTAACCCTGGCTAGCCGGGCACTCACAGAGATGCCCCTGCCTCTGATTCCTTTCTGCTGGGATTAAAGGTGTAGATCGCCAGGCCTGGTTTTTAACTTTTTCTTAATATATAGCTTATATCATCTGGCAGGAGACAAGTATATGTTTTTATTTCCTTCTTTGTTTTTTGTTTGTTTGTTTGTTTTGCAGTATTGAAGATTAAACTCAGGGCCTCTTGCACACTGTGCAAGCATTGTACCACTGGGCCACATCCCTAGCCTTTTTTTTTTTTTTTTTTAAGTTTGAGACAATGTCTCAGCAAATAATTCAGGCTAGCCTCAAACTTTCAACCCTCCTGTTTCAACCTCACAGGTAGCTGGAATCATAGGCATGTGTCACTACACCTGGCTAACACTTCATTTTTGAATAGGGAATAAATTCACACATTTCAGAGTTCCGAACACACGTAACAGGGTTTGGGGTACAGCCCAGTGGTAGAGATTGCACCTGGAATGTGTAAAGCCCTGAGGTCAATATCTAGCACTGTGAAAAAAAACAATAAAGTTAAATAATTTTTAAATAGGAACAAAAAAAAAAGTTTCTAAAGAAAACTGTATCCTACCCTCTCCAGAATAAACACTAAGGCTCTCAGCAGCCATCCGTCCATTCCCTATGTACTTTGACAACTTCAAGTCTTGGATGGCATGTTAGCAGTTCAGGCTGCCCGAACAGAATACTACAGGCTGGTGTTCTGCATGGTATAACACAAGAAAACATTTATTTCTTGCATCCCGAGGATAAAGTCTGAGATCAGAGTAAAGGCATCTATCAGGGTTAGAGATGGGTGCTTTCTTGATGAATTGGGGTAGTGGGGAGGGAGGGAGGAGAGAGGGGGTCGGTGTCTCGTGACCTAATTACCTTCCAAAGACCCCACCCACATTCTGATACCATCACATTGGGGATTAGGTTTGTAAACTCTGGATCTGGGAGAGAAACAAAACTTCAGTCCTTAGCTCCCACCATCACCGGCTATGCGCTCTCTAAAGCCATGTTTGTTCAGCCAATTCCTTACTGACCATCATCGAAGCAGCTCCTACCTTTATCAAGTAAACAATGCCAAAAATGACTTTCTTTTTAAGATGGAGTACCATGTTGCCCAGGGTGACCTAGAACTGACTGTGTAGCCAAGGATGACCTTGACTTGGATCCTCCTGCCTCCAACTCCCAAGTGCTGAGTTTATACACATGTGCCACCACATTCCTATTACACAACACTGGGCATTAAACCGAGGGCTTCGAGCATGCCAGGTGGGTGCTGTCCTAACTGAGCTATGTCTCCAGCTCCAAAATCATCTTTGGGATTGTTCTTTCAAAGGGATCCTTCTACTCAAAAACCTCTAGTGGGCTCGGGTTTTATTCAAACTAAGGGCAGAACTCCTTCCTCTCCCTATCCCAGTGGAATCCTCCCCTCACTTTACCCTTCAACTCTGGGACCTCGTCTTCACTCCCAGCCCCTGCCATCTCCACTGGATAACAAAGATTCCCTGGCTGCTTCTCAGAGCTCAGCTCCCAACCTGTGTCTACAGTTCACTACCACATCTCCCTCAAGGGCTCACTCCAGCTCTTCTTCCCAATGGCTAACCCACACTTTAGAAAGCGCACACTCCAGAGTGGCTATCCCACGGCACACCATTTTATACAGTGTTGATCATCTTCTGGCATACTCTCTGAACTCCTTATTCCTTATATTAGTTTTTATCTTTCTTCCCCCCCCCCACTAAAATAAACCCTCCATGCAGGTCAGGATTTGTATCTGACTTGTGCACTGATGGGTCTCAAGTTCCTGGAATATAATAATTAGCACATAGTAGACACTAAGTAAATAATGACTAAGCATGACTAAATCTCATATGTATGTGAATGCACTGTATTATATACATGGTTTTAACAATCAAAGTAAATTAAGAAGAAAGAAAGACATCTTGCATCTGGAGAGAGAGCAGCCGAGTTACAGCTATAGCCATTGCCTTTCTTTTTTGGGGGGAGGGGGCTTCGAGACAGAGTTTCTCTGTGTAGTTTTGGTGCCTGTCCTGGATCTCACTCTGTAGACCAAGCTGGCCTCGAACATACAGAGATTCACCTGCCTCTGCCTCCCAAGTGCTGGAATTAAAGGCATATGCCACCACTGCCTGGCTAGCCACTGCCTTTCAAAGCAAGATCTTTGTGGGTAACCACCATGCAGACTTGTAACATACACACTTACAAGGTTCTTTTGACAGTGAGTGGTACCACTTCACATGGCTCTTTGCTCAGTCCAATAGGATCTCTTCCAGACATGCCAATGGGGTTCCAGAGAGCATGCTTGACCAGCATCTCAGCAGTCCTTACTGGCCATCCCCCAAAGCTACTAGTGTGGTCATCGAGCTGTCTGAGTAACTGTCACTGCCGGCACACATCAGGCCCCCAAGGCCCACTTACTGATGTCCTCCACAGCCTCTGTCAGAAGGTCATAAATCAGAGTTCCATTTTAAATGATGTATCCTTCCGGGGCAGCTGACACTTAACCTGCCATTGATCCGGAACAGGCCATTTGTGTCTCCACTGTGTGTTTGTGCTTGAGAAATAAGAACAAAGAATTGGGGCTGCACTTCTTCTTGGGCGATTGTATAGATTTTCACCTACTCTGAAAGACACCAGCCTGAGAAGGGGTGTAGACACCTCTGGGTCTTATCACTCTGTCCAGAATCCAGTTGCAATGAGGACTGTAAACTCAGGCTTAGTCCCTCTCTGGCCATGGGTCCTGACCACTGATCCATGCAGTCATCATTTCTTGATGGTCCGAATAGCAGGTGCTTGCACCAGGTTGCCTAAGTGGGGAGGGGTACCAAAAAAAGTTATATTTGAAAAGAAATAGCTGTTTGAACAAAAATGCCGAATTGGTCTGTATGAGGAGATAACTGAGCACTTGGGTTTCCTCCAATTAAATATATGGTTTTTATTTCTAAGTGGAGCACCACAATCCTTCCATAGTTAAACATTCCAATATAATCCCATAAATATGGAAGTGTCTGACCTCCTCCCTCCAATTATTTGTTCAAAAAAATTTTCCTAAAACCCTTGGCTTCCTTATTTAAAGGGGAATAATTGCTCAGACGTCCCCCTCAAGAGCCCACCTTTACATTTAAGGGAACACAGAAGTAAATAAGTATGTGAAGGGTATGCTTTATGAAACTGTTTTTAATACTATCCATCAACAGTTCACTCACTTAATTGTAAGCCCAAACGCTTTATGGAATACTAGGCTGCCCTTAAAGTAAATGTAGTAGATTGACTATGTGTTAAGTGAAGCCATCTCCAGAAGCCATTTCATGTGGAAAAAAAAAAAGCAACATGAAAAAGTAATGTGTACAAGGCCCCATGTGAGTTGGTCCAAAGAACTCTGTATTCACATATGCTGATTTATACATGGGATTTTTCCAGAAGGGTAAACAAGAAGCCTTTCCTGATAGCTCCTCCAGGGATGAGGCTGGGCAGCCAGAATACAGGGAAGGAAACTTGATTTCTCTCTATGCACTATGCTGTCTTTTTAATCATCCATGTACAGAACTTCTATTTGACCACACTGATATGCCATGTTGTTATCAAAATATTAGTGACAGAAGATAATGGAAGACCAATTCGAAACCATTAACTCCCTGAAGGCCAATGAGCATCTACTGTGTATGTGCACTGGCCCTGTGGAGGTGCCTGAGACTGGCTCTCTTATTCAGGAGGGTACCACAGGTGGCATCTCAAGCCCCAGAAGGAAGGAGAATAGATTCAAAGTGTCCCAAGGACCCATCACTTGCTAGGTGATTGAAGGAAAACTGGATCACAAAAATATTCTAAGAGTCCCAGCCCCATTGAGGTACCATAAAAAAAAAAAATAACTAACTATGAACTAAAAGAAGTTGGCAAAAGGAATCAGACATAATATATGCATATATGAATATATATGAATATTTAAGAATAAACCAGTTCCATATGTGCAAAGTAATCTCAAATTGTTCATAATAAAAGACTGTGTATGTGGAGAAAGGATGAGGAGGAATGGGGGGGGAGATGGAGAGATAGGGGAGATGGAGAGTTAGGGAGAGGAGCAGAGGGAGGAAAAGAAAGGGAGAGAGGGAGGGGGAGAGAGAGAGAGAGAACACAAATGTTGATAAAATTTTCCAGTTGGTGAATATAGCTAAAAAGTATAAAGAGGCAGTCATTCCTGCCTAGAGATGTTGCTCAGTGTTAAAGTATTTGTGTAGTGAGTGCAACGTGCTGCACCTGACCTTGACAAAGGAATAAAACAGAAGAGGATGAAGAAGAAAAGGAGTGAGGAGGAAGAAGAAACGAAATTACAGAAGAAAACAACATGTTTTTGGAAAGGTCACAAATGGGGTCCTGTGGTTGAGTGCTCGGCCCTAAGCAGAACATTTACATCACCATCTCTAGGCTCATCAAAAATTACATGAGAAAGGAAAGAAACAATGTAAGAGCTGTAAGATAAGGAAAAGGGCGGCAAAATGCTGTATTCTCTGGACGTGGTATCATCCTTGCAATCATGACCTCACAGGCGCCGTGGTTGCCTGCACTGGGCCTGTGTGAGACTGGAGACCTGTCAACAGGTGGAGGTGAGAGGCGTTCGTCAGCCACAGCCTTCCTTGATGAACTTCTGATGGACTCTAGGAAAGGGGGAGTCATTATTTTTATGTGTGTACCCACTGGTGAGCCCAAAAGGCTTTACTAAATAGTTCCATTCCCATGGTCATTCAGATGCCCTTGGTTAGACTCAGTGTGTCACAAAACAAAACTGAAAGACGTGAACGTGGGAAAGGAACATTGACAGGAGTAGAATGGAGATAAGAGAGGGTGGGGGTGATGTGACAAGCTTTTTCTTTTGAGCCACCAACCACCTCCTAAATCATGACATGGAGACTTCTTATTAGTTATCAATGCTCCATCTAGCTTAGGCTCGTTTCTGGTTAGCTCTTTTAACTTAAATTAACCTGTTTCTCTTTATCTACCTTTTGTCACGGGGCTTTACCTTTCTTCCTTCTTTCTGTGTATTTTACTTTTACTGCTTCTCGTGTATGGCTGCCTGGCTTCTTGACCCAGTGTGTCCCTTTTTCCCTCCTTCTTCTCCCCTCCTATTTATTCTCCTGGGCTGCAAGCCCTTCCTATCCTTTCTCTGCCTAGCTATCGGCCTGTCAGCTCTTTATTAGACCAATCAGGTGCCTCAGGCAGGCAAGATAAAACAATTGCAACACATATTTACATAATTCATCACACATCCTTCCAGCATTAAACAAGTGTAACACACCTTTATACAGTTAAAATAATGTTCTGCAGCATAAACAAATATATCACACCTTTGCCCAGTTAAAACAATATTCCGCAACAGGGTAAGACTAATCTGAATGCATTATGTACAAGTGTAAATTTGTCAAAGAACAAATTTAATTCATTTTTAAAATGGAAAATGTGGTCTTGGGCAAGATGCATGAGAATCACCAGGTTACAGTGCTGTTCCAATGCCTTGGCTCCACCCTAGAGAAACAGGCTCAGTCTTCAAGGCTGAAGTCTGTATATGAGTATTAAACAAGCATCTCAAGAGACCCATAAGGGCCCAGAGAAGCTAAACTTCCCCCTCTTGCAACATGGCCTCACAAGTTCAGTGTCTGTGGTAGTTTGAATGTAATTGACTCCCGTAAACTCAGGTATTTATTGGAGAAAGTGTGTCACTGTGAGGGTGGGCTTTGAGGTCTCCTATGTTCAAGCTACACCCAGTATCACAATTCACTTCCTGTTGCCTGTGGATCAAGATGTAGAACTCTCAGCTCCTTCTCCAACACCATACCTGCCTGCATGCTCCCATGTCCCACCATGATAATAATGGACTAAACCTCTGAACTGTAAGCTAGCCCCAATTAAATGTTATCCTTTATAAGAATTGCTGTAGTCATAGTGTCTCTTCACAGCAACAGAAACTGTAACTAAGACAATGTCCTTGGTATTTCTCAGATGAACATTCTCAGGAACAAGACTCCAAACCTGAATGCCAGGTACCATTACTGCTCCTACAAATTCACTGTCTGATTTGTGGCCAAGTGCCTAATCCAACATATAGCTGGCTGACAAGCTTCACCCCTTGGTTCTCTTAAGGAAGCCAAGACAGAATTCACCTATAAAGGGAGGATTAAAAGGAAGTCCTGTTGCTAATTCATCTTATGTGCATCCTTAATAAAGGTCCCCATAGCAAAGACATTTTTTGAAGACACTATGCATTTTTTTTTCCAAAATAAAAATGAATATTGACCCCTGGGAACTGCAGGTAACTAAAAGGTTTTACCCATTCTTATCGGTCCTGGTAAAGCAGAGAGTTTGAAACTCCATAAAACATAAAGGATGGTGTTTTCTCCCAAGGACCACTTAAATGGATAGTAGTAATAGAACGAGGGTCCTCTGTAAGAGCAGAAGGAACTCATAACCACTGAGCCATCTCTCCATCCTCTTAATATTTACTTTGCATTTGTGTTTATGTTGGAGTGTTATTGATGAAAGCCAGAAGAAGATGTAGAATACCCTGAAGCCGGAGATACAGGTAGCCATGAACTGCCCAACATACCTGTTAAGAACTTCTGGTAGAGCCGTGTACACTCTGAACTGCTGAGCCGACTCTCCAGCCCTTTCTCTCTCTTCTATACAGGTAAGTCTCTCTCACTCTTACTGATGCATCTCTCAGATATATCCTTTATAAGTTTGTAAGTAGGACAAATTTGATTGTCAAACCTAAAATAAACAACAACAACAAAAAAAAAAAAAAAAAAAAAAAAAAAAAAAAAAAAAAAAAAAAAAAACGCTTGGGACTAGAGAGATGGCTCAGCAGTTAAGAGCACTGGCTGCTCTTCCAGAGGATCCAGTTCTGTTCTCAGTGCCCACATGGCAGATCACAGCTGCCTTTAACTGCGGTTCCAGGGGACCTGACATCCTCTCCTGGTCACCTCAGGCACTGCACATGTGTGATGTACATACATACAGCAGTCCATACATACAAAGACCTATACACATAAAATAAAAATAACTTTTTTTTTTTTTTTTTGGTTTTCGAGACAGGGTTTCTCTTGTGTAGCTTTGTGCCTTTCCTGGAACTCACTTGGTAGCCCAGGCTGGCCTCAAACTCACAGAGATCCGCTTGCCTCTGCCTCCCGAGTGCTGGGATTAAAGGCGTGCGCCACCACCGCCCAGCCATTAACTTTGTTTTAATGAAAGAAAGAACTCAATCTGGGATGTGTGTGTGTGTGTGTGTGTGTGTGTGTGTGTGTGTGTGTGTGTGATGTGATGTGAATAACTGGGCAAATGGCCTAAAGACCCAGGAGTATGTGAATGATGTAACAAAGCAACTTAAGTCAGATGCTAGAGTAAAATAACCAATAATTTCCAATTTAAGTTTTAAGGCCACCCTCCAGCTACATGAATTTTTTTAAGATTAAAAAAAAGGTCAGGTATGTCCTATTGCAGGTTTTATGGCTTTAAAAGAAAAACTCAAATTACATGAAGAATTTTGTAGAAGAAAGTAAAACAGAAACCAGCAAGTGTGAAAAGGTTACGGGCATAGAAGTGTATTTCTGGAAAAATGAAAATGCTTTTGAATAAAGGGGGATCACACGGTGAAATATAGTTTTACGCTACAATTAAGGAAGAGACTGTTTCAAAATGGAAACAGGAAAAAAGTAGGACAAAGCCAGGAGGTTAAAGTATGTCACAAGAAATTACAACTTAGAGATTGTGTGGCCATGACCAAATTGGCTATAATTCAAAATTATTAAAATTTCCTAAGGTCAGAATTCAATGTACTGAGACAACTAGAACCCAATTCCCTGTCTACAAAGATAAGGTTTTCTTAAAATGTTGACCTATTCTTTGTAACCGTTACCAAAAACTGGCTTAGAGGAAAGGGATTTTACATTTTTATCAAGATAATTTCGAATATTATCTGCTGGGTGTGTAGGGCTTTTAACTGCTTAGGAAACAGTCCTAACACACCAGGGGTTCTCAACCTTCCTAATGCGTCGACCCTTTAATACAGTTGCTCATGTTGTGGTGACCTCCCAACCATAGAATTATTTTGTTGCTACTTCATAACTGAAATTTTGCTACTGTTATGAATCATCAGGTAAATATTTTTGGAGATAGAGATTCGCCAAGGGGCTCATGACCCACAGGTTGAGAACCACAGTAACAGAGTCCGGCTTATCTAAAAACCTGTTTGCTTTGTTGAGCTTTATCTGACTATCACACAACAACTAAATTTTAAGGCACTGTTTGTGCTTCAAAACTGGTTTTTCCAACATGGTGGTCCCTGTGATCTCGGGGAAGAAGATGGGTAGTTCAAGGCCATCCTCCAGTACACAGCTGAGGCTAGCCTGGAGTATATGAGACCATGCCTCAGAACACGGAAGCAAACAAACAGAAAAACTAGTTGAACTGACCTGAGTCTTTGTCAGCCACACTTGTAGGCCAATGCCAAAGGGCTAAGAGGACAGTCAATGGTTTGAACTCCTACCCCTTATTAGCCACGTGTCACTGAAGACTGGGCCCGTTGAAAGGATCTGGAAACATGGGTAAGTCCCACATCTTCTCGATCAGAAAAGCCATGGACTTTTGATTAGTTTGGACGCTAACATATGTACTTTCTTTGAAGAGGAGAGTCAATACTGAGGCAAATACCCTCAGTGTCCTCAAAGTCAGTGAGACCCTGACCCCCCTCAGCAGATAACAAAACTGGTAGAGTGTGGGGGCCCACAGAGGCTTCCTAGTGAGACCTTACTCAGGGTCAGAGAAGCTGGACTTGCTTTACCCAGCAGGACTGCATGATGGGATGATTTGGCCAGGGGCGTGGTTACCAGGTGTTTGGAAGGGTCTATACTTGTCCAAACTTTGTGCTTTGATCTTGTAAGGGGGAGGTCGTCTGTCTCTCCCCTTGACATATTAGAAAAGGCCCATTTGAATAAATCTCTGGTTCACTGGGTGCCGACCCAGAGCCACCCCCCCAAGCTATCCTGTGTCTCTCTCCTCATCACTATCTTTATATGTAATATTTCCTCCTTCCTCTCTCCTCACCCCAAGAACCCTTCAAAAAGTGGGAGAAGGTCAGAGCTGGACTCCAGCAGACTCCCACAGTAGAGGAAAAACTAAAGTCAATAAGGGACCTTTCCAAAAAATAAATAAGGGACCTTTCCCACATCACTAAAAGCAACCCTTGAGGAGCCTCAATTGACCTTAGCCAAAAAAAAATTAACTTTTGCCCATTTCCTTGCTCTTAAACACCACCTGGCTTTCCAAAAAAATGTATTGATTTGTAACAATGCAAAGCAGAAAGAGCTAGTCTCTGATTTTAAAAGGGAAAAATAGTTATTCAGCCCTTACAAATCTCCTTACATACCAGGTAGGGCAATCACAATCATCCAAGCTACAGCAAGACTGAAGGATGCTTTACCTAACTGTTATTGATTTGTTCTTCAGCCTGATCCCTAGTCAGTGATCTCTCCATTGTGGGATTTTAACTCCCTAAAAATCACCCACTGTGGGCCAAGAAGTTCACCAGAGACTATTGAGCAGTGAAGCTATATACCCAGTAGTCCTGGTCCTCTATACACAAATTCCTTCTACTGCCCAGCGATCACTGCCCTACATCTTAAAGATGCCTTCTTTCTATGTATCCCCATAGCATCTGAGCCTCAATTCATCTTTGTCTTTAGAAGGACCATGTGCAAGGTCAGATAGGAAACTCACATAGACTCTCCTTTGCCGGGTTTTGGAGCCGTCTCCTACACTTTTTGGACAGGCTCTAGCTAGAGACCTAAATGACTTAACTTTAGATCATGGAATGTTCTTACAGTATGTGGATGATATTCTTATATCTGGCCTCCTTCCTTAAACGAATCCTCAAACCACCTAAAGCTGTCTTTAAATTCCCTAGCTGACAGAAGGTAGGCAAAATCCAAAGGTCCAATTATTATCCCTAAAGGTATTATATTAGAATTCATCTTAACTCTGGGGCATAAGGCTCTTTAGCTGATTGTATCCAAACAATCCAGGCCCTTGCAATTCTCAACACTTAGAAAATAACCCAGGGCCTTTGAAGGACTAATGGGTTACTGCCGGCTTCTGAGTTCTGGATATGGCCTTATGACTAAACTCCTATGTGGATCCTTAAAGGGAAATAATGACAACAAGAATAACAAAATCTTGTGATAAATTAAAAGCTTCTTTTTTCAAAATCCCATCTTCAGGGTTATTATAACTCGACGAGCTTTTAAATTGAATGTCAGTGAGCAGCCCTGAGAATTCTCACCAACACCTGGATCATAACCATCTGCCTGTGGGACATTTATCAAAACTACTTGACCAGAAATGGCCAGGACACATTAGAGTCTTATGTACCCTGCCTCTAACCTCAGGAAAACAAAGCTGTATGGCTTCAGATATCATCACATCCACTCAGGAGTTGTTACTATTGTGCTATTGTTATCAAGGACAAATACTGTGTATATGTAATCCCACCAGTGCTTTGTCTGCCTTAAATGATTTACAAAATCAAAGTCCTAACATGCCAGGTGCCAGCCAGCCCTTCTTACTAACAGCTTTTGAACTGGATCTCTGGACTTTCACAGCAGAAATGTGTTATGGCCGTTATAATCTGAGAGGTGACTCTATTAGTCCCTGGTCTTCTGTGCTTAACTCTTCTCTTAATTTTATCTCCTTTGATTTACAGTCATCCCACCCTCAAACAATGTTGCATCAGTCCAACTCCATATGTCTGGGTCCCTGGATAATTTGCTTAGGTCTGAAAGTTAGCAAGAGTAGAGACCCTAAACCCCATTCTATGGCCTATTTCAACCACAAGTGGACAGATCAACTCAAATGATTTTAGGGTCTCAACTCTTGAGGGGGATTGTTGCATCGCTAGTTGGAAATGAGCAGACTTGGATGTTTTTAGGGGTGAACCTGTTTCTCATTATAATCAGCAGATGTTAAAGCAGTGGTTCTCAACCTTCCTAATGCATGACCCTTTAATACAGTTCCTCATGTTGTTGTGGTGACGCCCAACGATAACATTATTTCATTGCTACTTCATAGCTGTAATTTCACTACTATTATGATTCATAATGTAAATATCTATGTTTTCTGTTGGTCTTAGGAGACTTCTGTGAAAGAGTCATTGACCTTCAAAAGGGGTCTCCATCCACAGGTTGAGAACCACTAATTTAAAGCCAAGAACTAAAACTATAAGACTGATTATTGGTTATTAGCATGGGATCTGAATCATATTTCTCACCCTGGATACCATGCCCTGGAAATGACATTCAGACTGCCTAGGAGGTCAATAATGAACAAATATCTATATCTGTAATAGCTATACTTGTATAAGGCCTAACAAAAGCCTTCTGCTAAAGAACATGGATTATACCATCATCTCCTCCTGTAAAAGTCATCCAAATAGGTTTATTAATTACATAGAAATTACATGGAGAGAAAAATATACCTCCTGAAAAGCTATGTGTTTCAGAAACTTTTAAAGGAGTGTAAGGCCTGCCTGGAAATGTTTATCAATATAACAGTCTCTCTGGCCCTTATCCACTCTTACCTCTTGAACGAGCCACATGACCTGTGATAGCTCTATTTACCTTTTACATACACACACAGAGAGAGAAGGGGATCACTAAACAAAAAATATTGACAATATAGTATAGAGCTTTATAACATATCAAAAAGCAAAAATATGATGATAATAATGACCCAGGAGGAAAGAATCAAAGTAGACATAAGTTTTTTTATGCTATACAGAAAATGATATAATTTCATTCAAAAGTACACTTAGTTAAAGAAATATACTGTAAATGCAAAGTAACCACTAAAATTTACAGCTAAGGAGACAACAAAGAGGATTTTAATGACACTCAGTTCAGGCGAGCAAGATGGCTCAGCAGGTAAAATACTTGTCTCCAAAGCCTGATGGCCTGAGCTCAATCCCTGAGACTGGCATGAAGGTAGAAAGAACCAACTCCACAAAGTTGTCCTCTGACCTCCTTACATATGCTGTGGCACAAGTATACACATACACACACACACACACACACACACACACACACACACACACACACACACGTACACACACATAAATACAAATAAACTTCTTGTCTTAGTTACGGTTTCTATTGCTCTGAAGAGACACCATGACCACGACAATTCTTTCAAAAGAAAACATTTAACTGAGGCTGGCTTACAGTTTCATGTATTTAGTCCATTATGATCATGGCGGGAAGCACGGCAAAGTGCAGGCAGACATGGTGCTAGAGAAGGAGCTGAGGATTCTACATCCCAATCTGAAAGCAGCTGGAAGAGACAGCCACACTGGGTGTGGCTTGAGCGTCCTAGACTTAAAGCCCACCCCCCAGTGACATACTTCTTCCAACAAGGCCACACCTCCTAACAGTGCCACTTCCTATGGGCCTATGGGGGTCGTTTTTATTCAAACCACCACACTGCTCAACTCAAAATAAGACAAAGAAAAGAGTAACCTGAACAGATGGAGAGATAGAAGAGCAGCAAGATGGATATAGTCTAAGCACATCAGTGATCAAGCTATGGAAAGGCTATAAGAATAGTAGAAAAACTCAAGTATGTTTTTCATGCAGATCCACTAGCATTTAGTTTATTGTGTATTCACTTTATCACTGACCCTGTATATCCATCTTTTTTCCTGAATTCATGAGAGTGTGATACAGGCTTTCACACTTCCTTAAATAAGAACAGCCTCTCACATAATCAGCCACATTACAGTGTTCAGAGAGTTTTCCAACAATTCAGTTCTCTTTTCCAAAAAGCAGTCTTCTTAAGTTTAGCACTTTCCCCAAGAGGATTCTTTATTTTTTTTTATTTTTTTTTATTTTACAATACTATTCAGTTCTACATAACAGCCACAGATTCCCTTGTTCTCTCCCTTCCTGCTCCCCTCCCCTTCCCCCCAGCCCACCCCCCATTCCCACCTCCTCCAGATCAAGACCTCCCCCGAGGACTGAGATCGACCTGCCTGGACTGAGTCTACTAAGAGGATTCTTTAAACCATGCCATAGTCATGTCAGAGGAGCAGAAGGTGGCAATTGACTTTCGTGGTCACCTCACCAGCATGCAAGGCACTGATGGGTGGTGACTCTCAGATAGGCCAGTGTAACATGAATCTTAAAAGATCTTATTAATAAAAACAAACCCAGAGCCAGGTATTGGGGTGAACACTGAAAGATCAGAGAAACAGAACCAGCCACAGCTAACCTCACCTCACCATCTCCTCAGCTGATCTCGTTTCCTCAAACTGGAAGCCTCTGAGTCCTGATCCAAATGGATCTCAGCTGAACTGCTGCTCAAAAGCCTAAAAGCTTAACAGACTCTAGTTCCTGGTTTTCATGCTTTATGTACCTTTCTGCTTCCTGCCATCACTTCCTGGGATTAAAGGCATGTGTCATCATGCCTGGCTGTTTCCAGTGTGGCTTGAACTCACAGAGATCCAGATGGATCTCTGCCTCCAGAATGCTAGGATTAAAGGTGTGAGTGCCACCATTTTCTGGCCTCTGTATCTAGTGGCTGTTCTGTTCTCTGATCCCAGATAAGTTTATTAAGGTACACAATATATTGGGGGACACAATATCACCACAGGCCAGGTCTGAGGGCTTCTGTCACAGAATGTCTCTTGCTGCTGCTGTGCCTTTACTTGTTTGCCACTGCCATTTTTCTCTGGTATCTGGCATGCTGTGAATGGGTGTGGGGAGATCCCACTGCCTGTGATGTAGTGTGATTATCTCATGGAAATATCCCATTCTACTGGGCATTTTACCTATGGTTTATTATGAAGATGATTTCCTCCTAAGCTGTACTGTTTAACTGAAGCAATGATTTTCTACAATAATAGTGTTAGTTTAAATAGGATTTTGATGATTGTGGGTCTTTAATAAATACAGTAAGGGATTATGATAGAAGTTAGCTTAGTGGGAAAACTAATATAATTAAAAGCAAGAAATGGTGTTGCTCCCACCCCTGATAAAGCAGAGGCTGTCGAGGATAGAAAATAAGAACAAGGAAATTTCACACAGCTAGCTTCTCTTGGGGAGCACTATAGACTGTGGCATAGACTAATGATTAAGAGAAACAGTGGAGTCCCAGAAGTCCAGCTAGCTCAAGTTCTTTTAATATTAATGTTGGGCAATGTTTTCATGGGTTTTGGTATGCATCACAGCTGAAAAAAAAAAAGCTTTAAAAATTATTTAAGGTTGGGTTAAGATACTTTTTTTGATGGCTTTGAGGTTAAAAAAAAAACTTGGAAAACAATTTAAAGGCATACATTTGAAGCTGAGCAAGGGACTCATTGAGGCAAGGGAGCAGGAACAATGGTAGCCTGGGCTATTGCTGGCTGATTTATCTTTTTGTCTAGAATGGGTTGGTAATCAAGGGTGATGATTAATTCCTTGTACCCATTTCTGCCCTCAGCTTCCTGACATAAAAAAACCGTTGATGAAAAAAAAAAAAAAACTGTTGATGAGTGGGTATGCACCCCGAGGATTTAAAGTAGAGCTGACTGATTTTTTTCATATATAAAAGTTTAGATTTGTGATTCTTCTAAGATTTTTTATAAGATTACCTTTGGAGATAGATAATAAAATAATTTATCCTTTCTTTATAACCACAAAATGCAGCCTGCCAGGAAAAAAAAAAAAACTGGCTGAGAAAAATACCTTGCTTGCTTACATTTTGATATTCTATAACAAGTTGCTTGGGTATGAATGTATGTGGGTTCTTGGGACAACTTGTTTTTCACCTGTAATATGTAAAATGTTTCGTCATGCAAGGGATATGGAAAAATGCTGGGTTTTACTTGTATTCATTGTAATCATTCACTTGAAAAATAGAATGTAACCACACTGTAATTTTTATACTGCTTGAAAGATTTTGCTGGGGTATATAAGCTGTATGGGAAAAAATAAAGTTAGCTAGAAGGAAAACATCAAGAGAAACAGAAGGAAAACATCAGGGTGGAAAAACAGAACAGAAAAGGACCAGAGGAGAAAAAACAACAGTAAGAATAAAATGAAGAACTAAGCTTTGGCCCTCAGAAAAGTCCTCATGGGTCTGTTTGTCTGTCCGGTAGTTCACCTGCTCTGCATCGCCTCTTCAGTTTCTCTGACCTACTGAAGGCTTGCCATTCATCAGCACCCTAGGTGAGAACCTGACATGTTGAAGGGGTGTGTGTGTGTGTGTGTGTGTGTGTGTGTGTGTGTGTGTGTGTGTTTCCCTTTTTCACCAGCCCCAGAGAATTAAGTTTTACTCCCTCAGATAGAAAAGTCAATTGAGAGATTAGTTCACCAACTCCATGGCTCCCCCTTGATCCCTGAGCTGCTGGAGGCTAGTCCATGACAACAATAAAACCACTTCTTGGGGTTGGGGATTTAGCTCAGTGGTAGAGTGCTTGCCTAGCAAGCACAAGGCCCTGGGTTCGATCCTCAGCTCCAAAAAAAAATAAAAAATTTAAAAAAAAAATAAAAGAGTGCATCTCTGGAACCAGGGATAGCTTTAAAAAACAAAACACTTCTTTCCCATCCCAGGGTCCAATCCACAACAGCACCCTGTGTTTAATGTTGTCCCTTTAATGTGAAACTAACTCGTTCTCAGCTTGTCTTTCTCTTTTAGGAGTGTGACCCTTTTTTAAAGAGCAAGCAAAAAAGGGGGAGGTGGGAGAAGGCAGAGAGAGAAGGAGGGAAGGAGGAGGGCAGGAAGGGGAGAAAGACAAGTTTAGTGGGGCACGCCTATTCCAAGCACTTTGGAGACAGAGGCAGGAGGATCATCAGTTCCAGGCCAGCCTGGGCTACACAGAGTTCTCTACAAGTTAAGGCCGATTGGGCTCATGACTTTGTGTGGCTTGGTTATAGAATGTCCCTCAATTTTGAGTTTTCTTTTTGAATAAGTTTTAATCGAAGTAAAGTTCTGACCCTCTCCTATTTAAATGGTCTCGTGGCCTCTCTCTTCTCACCCTGAGTCTTGCCAGCCCACTGAGTGACCCAAGCCTTCTTCTCCCGTCTCCCTCCGCTCAGGCCCATCTCTGCCCACCATGGCCCTCCACTCTGTGCTGCAGGGAAATTCCAACTCCTCCCCATCTCGGAGCGGAGCGCTGCCGCTGCAGTCTCCTCTTTGCTCAGCTCCCACCCTCCAGAGCCCAGTCTCGGGGATTGAACTCACGCTGTCAGGCTTTGGAGACAAGCCATTCATTCACCTGCTGAGCCATCTCACCGGCCTGAGCTGAGGGCCATTAAAATGCTCTTTGTTGTTTCCTCGGCTGTACCTTTTAGGGGTTACTTTGCATTCACAGTTTATTTCTTTAGCTATCCTAGTGTGCTTTTTAGTGAAAGTATATCATTTTATGTGTAGCATAAGAAACTTAACAGTTCTTCCTCATTATTCTGCCCAAAAGTAGCCCTGCTCCCCAACAAATTCAACTCCTGTGGCCCCTTTGTCTACTTATAGCCACCCAGAATAATCTTGTTTATTTGCTTGCCATTCAAACAAAAGCCCTGGTAAAAATCTTGCCTGGCCTGCTCATTGTTTAGTTCCCAGCTCTTAGAATGGTGTTGGGCATGTAGAAGACCTTTAGTGTGCACCGTTTGAAAAAAAGGGGGAAGGAGCTGTTGTAGCTTGAATAGAGATGTCTCCCTAGGCATGTGTTCCAACGCTTGCCCTCCAGCAGGCCGTGGCACTTGGGAAGGGTGTGGAACCTTTAGGAGGTGGAGCCTCCATGGCGGAAGTGGGCCAGTGTGGGCCGGCCTTGAGGATGTATAGCCTGGCCCCACTTCCTGTTCAATCTCTGCTTCCTGACCGTGTGCGCAATGTTACCAGCTGATCACCCATGCCTCCCCCAAAATGATGGACTGCGTCCCCTCAGACTGTGAGCCAAGACACCCCTTCCTCCCTCACAGTGTTTCTTGCCACTGCAAAGGGAAAAGTAACTAATACAGGAGCCAAGGGAGACAGAGGAGAAAGAAATGCACTCTGGATAGAAAGAAATCCTGGTGATTTCACTAATGTCTCTCGAGAAGTTTCTAGAAGCTGAGTACCTTCTAAGTGCTATGTACCAAGGATTTTGCAGGACAGTCAGACTCTTCAGGTAGCCACTCACTGGCTTTCTCCATCCCCAGACTCTTCCTCCATGATGTAGGCTGTTGTAGGAACATAGCAGCAGCATCCGAGCCCCAGGAAGACGTGAGCAAGGGCAACTAAGCTTCCTAAAGGATCCCAGAAGAGGATGAGGAAGAAACAGTGCACAGCAGAGACCATCCAGGGACGGGGGATGCCGAACAAAGGCATAAAGGGCACAGACCAGATGTATAGTAAATACCTCAGTTACCATGCAGAGTGAGTCCCCTTGCACCTTGCCCGGAAGGAAGGGAAGAAAGGAGGGAGGGAGGGAGGACAGGAAGGGGGGAGAATGGGAGAGAGAAAGGTATAATAGTGCATACCTATGACTGCTGGGAAGCAGAGGCAGGGGGATCACCAGTTCCAGGCCAGCCTAGGCTGTATAGAGAGACATAGAAGAGAGCCTGGTTTTTCCACCTGAACACACCTCCTGGACTGAGGAAATACTAGACTTGACCCTGGAGAAGAGTTCTGCTGACTGCCAAGAACGTATGCAGAGGTCTAGCTCCCCTACCCTTGGTTTCACGAGACACCCTACAGCTTAAAAGAATTTCCTTGGTCCTGGAGAGCTGACTGGTGCACTTGTTCAGGGAATTCCCTGATGCAAGACCCTTCCTAGGAAGCAGAGAGCACCTCCCACGATTGAAGTTAAAAATGCCATTCACTTTCCCACAGGCCTTGCAACTGGGATAGTTCAGCACTTGACTCTGGGTGGTGCATGCATGTGTGCAGAGGCCCCCAGAGGATTTGTTTTAAGGTGGTAACATTTAAGGTGGTAAAGCTCCAGTCAATACTTCCTGCCTATGTAGCAGGCTGTAGCAATAGCATCTGGGCCAGACTAGCACTGTGCTCAGTCACGCCCTGACTGCTGACCCATCTAAACTAAACATTCCTGCTGCTGTCCTCTTCTGGCCTTCCTCTGCATATCTGTCATCATGCTCGCAGAAACTTCCTCTTCTGTGTGAGTCAGCCAGAGTCACTTTCTGTGGCCTAAGATTAAGAACTTCTATCTGGGTGGTGGTGGCACAGGCCTTTAATCCCAGCACTTGGGAGGCAGAGGCAAGTGGATCTCTAGGCCAGCCTGTTCTACAGAGCAAGTTCCAGGACAGCCAGGACTGTTACACAGAGAAACCCTGTCTCAAAAACACAAAAGAACATAAAAAATAAAAGAACTTCTGTGGGCTGGCCATGCCACTCGCTGATAGAGTCTTGCCTGGTATGTACAATGCCCTAGCTTCCAACCCTAGCCTTGTACAATCCAGGCGTGGTGACACGTCCTGGTAATCCCATCCCTTTAGAAGTAGAGGTAGAAGGATCCTAAATTCAAGGTCAGCCTTGGGTAGATAGAAAGTTCAAGGTCAGCCTACGCTACATGAGAACCTATCTGAAAGAAGGGAGGGAGGGGGGAAGAGAATTTATAGTATGCTTATAATCCCAGCACTCAAGAGGTAGAGACAGGAGAATTAGGAGTTCAAAGCCAGCCTCAGCTATATAGCAAGTTCAAGGCCAGCCTTCGCTACAATAAAACCCTGTCTAAAAAAAAAACAAACAAAAAGAATTTTTATTACTTGGGAACTTCACTTTTCTAAAGAAGTGACCTATAGCTCATCATTTGTCCAAAGGATCCAGGATCTATCTGTAACAAACACAGAGATATTTTTTTTAATTTAAAAGCCACTAGAAAGGCTGCTGCTTTCATTAAAATGAAGAAAGACTAGAGGCATTCACCATCTAGCCCCAGGCCACTACTGTGGGGGGAAGGGGGGAGATGAGCTGTACGTCCAAAGCCACAGCCTAAACAGCAGAGCACTCTATACTCCAGGGAGCACCCACGCTGTCTGCCCAAAGGATGCGTTCACTGGGAGACTTCTACCTGGTCGGGAACATGGCAGCACTGTAGCCCACTCACTCACAAGAAGTTTTGGAGCAGGAACACCCCTGCCCTCCACTTCCGCCTGGCTCAGCCCACTCAAGCTAGAAGAAGCCTGCCTTTGTGTGGAGACAGACCCAAGCAGCACCAGGGCAAACACACTTCCTTTTCCATGTCTCCGGATCTTCCCTGCCCAGCCCCACTCCCCCCAAACACACACAGAGACACATACATGCTAGCAGTCACCTGCATGTGGGAAGCAGACAGACACTCGGGACATCTGTGAGCTAGAAAACCACAGTTGCTCAGCCAGTGCTTAAAAACAAGTTTGCAGTGTTTTTCAGGGGGTGTAGTGTGGTTGGTAGAGTGTGTGGCTAGCACACACACACACACACAGCTGCCTGCTTCAGATAAACCAGTCTCAGTGACAGACCTATAATCCCAGCACTCGGGATATAGAGATGGGAGACACAAGTCCAAGATCACCCTCAGTTACATAGCGAGTTTACAGGCCAGTCTGTGATGTGCAAGACCCTATCTAAAAAAAAAAAAAATCAATAAATATTGGGGCTGGAGAGACAGATCAGCTGGGATCCACATAGCAGGAGAGAACCAAGTCCTTCAAGCTGTCCTCTGGCTAACAGGCTGTGGCATACACATAAACACACAATAAATAAAAATAAGTAGATAGGATGTTTAAAATATATAAATAAACCCATCCTAAAACCCACACAGACACATTTGTCCCTCACACTACCACGAAAGCCATATGAGTGTGATCATCTCTTACATTCTTGTTATGATTTAATCTCAAACACCTGTCTTGAGCCAGGTCCCCCTTTGGGGGTGGGTGCTTATGGAACTCTCTCCATATTGCCCAATTAAAACTATAAAGAACTGGGCTACCAAATAATTTCCCCGAGGACTACCAGGACTTTCCAGTTTTGTTCTTCAAAACAAAATCTTGGGGATTATCATAATAGCAGGAATAACGCTATCAAACAGGCCAGGCCACATAAGTGGCTGGCCTGCATACTGGTGATTTAGTCTCCACAGTGAACACAACCAGATCCTGGACCTTCCACATAGGAAAACGGTGGCCAGTATACTCAGTCGCTTGTGCAAGCCACGATACTAGTAGTAGTAGTACGTGTTTAGCTCCTCCAGCTTTCTTAGATGTGAAGTTTCACCCAGGAGATGGGGTACCTACCAGCTGGAGTGTTTGAGTTTTCACCAGACCGTCAAAGCTCCCAAGTCACCAAGAGGATGTCATCTCTTTCCATGAGAACCAGGACCTCAAAGCATCCTAAACTATTACATCCAAGAGTTCAGAGATCTACTTCAACATCTTTATTTTTGAGGTGAGGTAAAGAGACCCAGAGAGGGCATGTGCACAGAAAAGACCCTACACCCCAAGTCTAGGGAGCCGTTTCCCTCCCTGATAAATGAGTGTAATGCACAGGACATGGGGAACGGTTTGAGGTCTGCACAAAGCTTTAACTAGTGTCAATTGACACAGTGGGAAAAACTCTTCCGCTGCACTTCTCTTCATCCTGCTGGCTGCTTTGAGGATGGAACAGCCAAGCTCCATGTGACATGTCTTTAATGCAGATGAATCTTTCCCCAGACAGAGCTTTATCAAGAAAGAGACCAGGGTCAGCAAGAATCCAATGACACTGTCTCTCTCTCTCTCTCTCTCTCTCTCTCTCTCTCTCTCTCTCTCCTCTCTCCCTCCCTCCTCCTCTCTCCTCTCTAATTATGTCAAGGGATGCAAATTTTATGTTTATATATCATTTATACATTAAGTTTCCATTTAAACCTATTTAGTATTAGGCTAAACAAAAGTTGAGTCTATGTAAAGAAATTACTAAGTGAATGCTGATCACTGGCTATCATGCCTTTTTAAAAAGCTATTTCCATGGTAGTAAAATGTGTTAGTTCATACTCACCTTGCAACAAATGACTTAGAAACAAAATTAAAACTGTCAAGCACATGACTAAACTCATGGTGGGTACCATGTGACTAGAAATCTATCACACTAACTTGGGATCATCTCTCTGCTCTGTGACTTCCTCTCTTCACTTCCCTCTTCACTCCCTCACCACACTCAGGGGACCTCCAAGTCCTCCTTGAGGCCCTTGGTCACCTACAGAAAAAGGATCAGGAACGGATCACTTTGCAGGGGTGGAAGGGAGTATATTGCCCCCTGGTGGAAGATTTGGGAATTGGCGCCCTACTGTACCTTTGGTACGAGCAGCAAGCCTGACTGATGTTTTTTAGGATAGGAGTTGGCTGACCGCATCCGCAGCATGGGTTTACAAGGGCGTGCCACCAAGCGCAGCTAAGGTGGGAGGGAGATTCAAAGTCAGGTCCTCACACTCTATTGGCTGAGCCCTCTCCCCATCCCAGGATTCTCACATTGGGCAGCTCCCGGCACCAGAGTGGATTCTGAGAACTCCAGCGAACAACCTGAACACACAGCAGTTAAAGGAAGACAGAAGTGAGATGTAGAAAATAATTGGCTATACCTCAGTCGTCAGCCCGGAGTGCAGTTACAACTTAGTTAATTGGCTGCAGGGCCTCAGTGATTGAATTCCAAAATTGGTTTGGTCTGGTCTGTTCGGCTCAGAACAAATGGCCAGTCCAAATTTTCCTTAGCACAAAATATTTGTTACAGAAAGCACTGTGTCTGATGAGCCTGGGAACCACTCTTGCAGAACAAAACACAAGACCTAGCCGGGACTTTTTTTTTTTTTTACAGCCACGGGGGATAAGGCCCTAGGGAGACCCACTCAGAATATCAAACGTCCTCTCAGGATAGATGTTGCCGAGATTATTTAACCAACTAGACCCTGACGATCTAGCTGTTAAGATACATGTCCAGCACATGGGATGCACATGAAATGCCCGTGGCATGGATTCGGTGAGAGTCAAATGTTCTATAAAGGCTGGGCAGTGGCAGCTATGATCGTCCTGCCACCCCAGTTTTACTTAAAGACATTCCGGTAAGCATGGCTGGCTTTAAAAATGAGATGGCCAGAGTGTGGTGACACTCGTCTGTCATTATAGTACTTGGCACCAGAAGGCAAGAAGATCAAGGAGTTCAAGGCCAGCCTCAGCTACACGGCAAATGTAAGGTCAGCCTGGGCGATATAAGCCCTGTGTCAAAAGAGGATTTTTTTTTTTTTTCAAGCAAAACTGGCGACAGCCATCAAGCTGAGACAGGAGATACTCCCACCGCCCATGGCAGCAGAGACTGTATGCGAACAGGAAAGCAAGCGCGCATCAAACAAAGGGAGCGCGCCCTCTAGTGGCACGATTACACTATCCCAGGAAGACAGATTCCAGAGGAGGATCGGAGGAAGACTTGGCAGTTGTTCTCAAATAAAAAGGCAAATCATAAATCCAGTTCAAAGTTAGGTCATAAATCCCAGGCAGGTTTGGAACCCAGCCCAAAGGTACAGACTGCAAATCTGGGCGTCTCTGCTCTGCTGAGTGACAGGACCCTTGGGAGCAGGGTCTCTGCTCTGCTGAGTGACAGGACCCTTGGGAGCAGGAGCCGTGATTTATGCCATTGTACAGCCTTCACAGAGCAGAAGCATGTCTTATTTTACTTGATAAAATAATTTGCATTTTTAAAATGATCAGTGTCCAGCGCTAGCATTTGTTGCTCTGTGTAACTAAATAAGGAAAGTAACATAGTCTACAGATCAGGAAATTAAGTCTCAGAGAAGGTAAGTAACTGACCTAAAATGACAATGTCAGAGGTTGAACCCAAGCACATGAACCCAAGAGCCTATAAACTCATATCCCATACACTAGCAATTCTCAAATGGGCTGGTCCCCAGACTCTGTTACACTCCTTAAGACAATCAAAGATCGAGGCTGTGGGATGGCTCAGTTGGTAAGGTGCTTGCCTTGCAAGCAAAAGACCTGGGTTCGATCCTAATTTAGGTAGAGAGGCAGCAAGGGCTGGCGAGATGGCTGAGGGGGTAGAAGCACTTACCACCATGCCTGGTGATGTGTTTGATCCTTGGTATCTATGAAGTAGAAGGAGATAACCAGCTTCCTGTAGGTGTGTCCTCTGATCTCTCCGTGTGAAATAATGGCATATATACCAACACACACACACACACACACACACACACACACACACACACACACACAATAGATAAACGCAATTATTTTTAAAGCCAAGCACGATAGTGTGTGCTTTTATGCCAGCATTGTAGAAGCAGGCAACAAGCTCTCTGGGCTCCTGGTCAGCCACTCTAATGACTTGATCAGGTCCAGGCTAGTAAAATAGCCCGTCTCTGCCAGGTGGTGATGGTGCATACCTCTAATCCCAGCACTTAGGAGGCAGAGGCAGATGGATCTCTGTGAGTTTGAGGCAACGTGGTCTACAGGGCAAGATCCAGGGCAGCCAGAACTACACAAAGACACCCTGTCTCAAAAAAACAAAAAGAAAAGTGCATGGCTCTCAAAGTCAGGGATTGCCCTCTGCCTGCCCCACTTCACCCCACCCATACACACACACACACACACACACACACACACACACACACACGTGTGCACGTGCGCGCGCGCATACATGTGCATACAACTGCACATGCACCTGCACAAAGATGAACAAAAATTACTACACACAAAGGGTTACTAAAGGTCACAAAACAATTTTTTATAAGGCTTCTATCAATGTTTATAGTGATCGAAATTAAATCTGAGGAAATCTTATGCTTACTAACTGATTTAGACATGACTATAATGAGCTGTTAACATCAACACAACATGGTCTGTGAAAAATAACCTTACTCTCAAAACAAAAAGAAGCGCGTGGGAAAGCGGGCCTCGCTTCACATTTGCGGATCTCTTCAATCCCTGACTCCTCATCAATGACAGCTGGATCCTTGGAGTTGCCTCTGCAGTCTGCTATCATCTCACACTTGATGTCCCTTCTGGAAAATCCCACTGCGCTCCTCTGGACGATTGATAGAGAGAAGGCGTCTGTGACTTCTTACGCTATTATCAGAGCAGACTCACCCTCACATATTCCTGCAAACGTCTTGAGTACCCCTGGGGTTCTCTAGACAACCATTAGGAATTGCTGCTCTAAAGGGCAAATGGACAAAGGTCTCTGCTCTTCTGGTAGCCATGTGTCCAGGGAGTTCCTTGGGCCTACTGTGTTCTCATTTACTTCCTAAACTCTGCCGTGCTCTCCCCGTGCTCTCCCCGTCCCCATTCTTCCGCTTTCCCTGGCAATTTTGTGTATTCTGAGGCAGACCTTGCTTCCCCTAGGCTCTGCATGCAGCCACCAGTGAGATAATAAACCTCAAGGGAGAATCCTTCAAGCAATAAGGATGGCCTCTGGCTTAATCCTAGACAACCCTTGCCCCTTCTTACCAAAATAACAAGCTGTTAGTTCCTATTATTCTGTTTCTAGAAGAGAACTTGTAACGATTTTCACACAATCTCATGTAGACTAAGAAGTTTGGTATCAAAAGTGACACATCTATGCATGTTAAATTAAAATATGTGGCTGGGTGTAGGAGGCTGAGGCAGGAGGAGCCTTGAGTTCAAGACCAGCCCCACATGCATAGGGAGACTTTGTCTCAAAGTGTGTGTGTATGTGTGTGTGTGTGTGTGTGTGTGTGTGTATCTGTGTGTGCATCTCTGTGTGTGTGCATCTCTGTGTGTGTGCATCTGTGTGTGTGTGTGCCTGTGTGATATGTGTATGTGTGGTGGTGGGGGTGTCTGTGTGTGTGTGTGGTGTATGTGGTGGGGAGGTGTCTGTGTAGTGTGTGTGTGTGTGTGTGTGTGTGTGTGTGTGTGTGTGTGTGCATCCTTAACAGCAGCGTGCTGGTTAGAATTTTGTTAACTTGACACAAGACAAAGTCATCTGGGAAGAGGTAACTTCCAGGAAATGCCTCCATCAGACTGGCCTGTATGCAAGTCTGTGGAACATTTTCTTGATTGAAAGCCCACACTGAGGCAGGTGGTCCTCAGTTGTACAAGGAAACAGGCTGGGGCTGGGGCTGGGACTGGGGAGACGGCTCAGCTGGTAAAGGCTAGGCTAACACCAAAATGAGAAAACAGGCTGAGCATACCATTGAGCAAGTCCGTAGGCAGCATCCTTCCCTGGCCTCTGCTTCAGTTCCTGCCTCCAGGTTCCAGCCCTGCTTGAGTTCCTGCCCTGACTCCCCTCAGTGATGGACTGTTATCAGAATGGGTAAATAGACTCTTTCCTCACAGCAACAGAAAGCGGACTCTAAGATAAGCAGTTTCCTTCAGGACATATCTCAGACCCAGATTGCCAGGTTGTCCTCTGGATGCCATATCTTCTTTAGTCACCAACCTTCACCTCTCCACCAGCGTCAGTGGAGAGAATCTCTGCTCCACCCACAACAGAGGCAAATGCTGTCTTCCTGGGGCCTCACTGTGGACCAGACTACACTCCCTGCATGTGCCCTAAAATTTCAGGTCATTAGGCAGTACCATTATTCTCCTCCCCCAACCCCCTGCCTCCCCCATGCACATGTTGGTCCTTTCTGGTACAGCTGCTCTATCTGCAGTTTGAGAAAATAGGCCTCGAAAGGAATCAACCCTACCCACATCTGGGTCTTGAAGTCCTAACCTCCAGAATCATAAGAATAAATCTCCAAGGTTTGGACTACCCAGGCTGGCATATTTCACTACAAGAGCCAGAGTACACTGGACAGCATCCATCAGGGTCATTATTAAACTTCAGGAGTGTATCTCATAAGGTTCAACAGCCCCAGTCTGCATGCCCACATTATATGACTTTATGCCTGCTCTGTTAAGATTTATTTTTAACTATGTGACCTGGGGAGGAGGGTTTGTGCATGTGTACAGGTGCCCACAGAGGTCAGAAGATGGTGTGGGATCCAGATCCCCTAGCACTGAAATTACAGGCAGCTGTGAGCTGTGCAATGTGGGTTCTGGGAACCAAACTCTACCCACTCGCCTAGAAAAACAATACACACTCCTAACTGGTGAGCCATCTCTCCTCATATCTTCTTGATTTCCAGTGTCTTGGCTCTTTTTCAAGCTAAGCTTTCTGTTGTCATTTCTCTCTTTAGCCAACTCCTGTCAGCATCAGACGCCCCCATCCCTCTGCCTCAGCTACAAGGTGGGGCTGGAACAAGCTGCTGTATGTATTGCTCTAGCTACATGCCAAGTTTTTAACCTGGGAATACAGAACAGTGTTTAATTTCATCTTTCCAGGATAATGAAGGTGCTTCTCAAGTCGGATGCCCTTACCTTCCACCTCTGGCTAGTGTTCCAACGCCACTACGCTTCTGGTCCTAGGATCCAGGTGCAACTGTGCAGGAAGCCAGGAGCCAGCTGTAACCTGATCTCCGAGCAACATGCCAAGGGCAGGCAGCTCCCAACCTTGGCGTGCATCAGGAAACAAACTTGAGGTGAGTGATGATTCATGCCATCACCATGGAAACCCCCTCCCACTCTAAGAGTGCACACTAGAAGGCAATCTGGTCCACTGTGTTTACGAGAAGTGGACCATCAGTCCCAAGCTCCTCTTACAGAATCAAGAGGCCTCTTCATAAGGCATGAATCCTCCTGGGTCATGAGCACACAGGGCAAAGGACACGGCCTTTCTTCTTCCCATTGTAATCCAGCCCCACCAACTGATGGTTATCTAGTTCAAGTAAGAGACTTGGAGACTAACAAATATAAGACCCTTCCTTGGCCAGAGTAAACTCTGGCTGGGCAGGAGGAGCAGGTCTGCCACCCGGTTGTTCCTATCACTTGACCACATGTGGCTGAGGTCCCCAAAGCCACTAAATGCAGCTTATTCAAAAGTCAGCCTTAGGGATGGCGAGAAGGCTCAGCAGGCTCTTGCTGCAAAACCTGAGTTTTATCTCGGGGGCCACTGGATGAAGGCAGAGAAGAGACTCCCACAAATTGTCCTCAGACCTACATACACACACAATAAAAAATTTAAGTAATCCAGGCAACTGTGGCGCACGCCTTTAATCCCAGCACTAGGGAGGCAGAGGCAGGAGAATCTCTATGAGCTCGAGGCCAGCCTGGTCCACAAAGTGAGTTCCAGGATAGGTTCCAAAAGCTACACAAAGAAACCCCTGCCTCGAAGAAACCAAAACAACAACTGTGTCCATGGTTGGGGGTGGGAGGAGTCGACAGAGATAGGAATCTTGGAGGTAGTCTCTTACCCCAGATGAACATGGCCTATGCTGCCGGAACTGTAGATTCACCCTGGCATCACCAGCAAAGCATGGTAGAGAAGGCGGCTGCTGGGAAGCATCCTTGAGTGACAGAGAATGTGGTATCCTTTCCTGTAGTGGGTAGCCATTCCAGCTTTGGTCTGGAAGTTCCAACCCCCACTGAGGCTTCGGTAACTGTCATGCCTACAAGGCGGGGCCAAGGGAGGACCCTGAAGACCCAAGATCCGGATGTGTGCCTTTCTCTGTTCCTGGACCCTGGACACTGAAGGTTGACCGAGCAGAGTTCTCCACAGAACACCACCGGATTGCAACACACCTTCCCCAGACCCTGCAACCTACCTATCCCTTCATTTGTAAGTTACGCCACTAAATAAACCTCCCTTTTAACTATGTGGAGTGGCCTTAATAATTTTACCAATACTTTCCCATCCCATTACCACAGTACTGGGGATCATTGACAGGTGAGGATTTACCTGAATTTAAGACTGCTGCTTCCAAGGCCAGAAATGTTTCAGTGTAGGACATCTGCTACAGTAGCCCAGGCTTGGAGCCTAAAGATCCGTAAGTAGTGAGGAGTCTACCCTGGTTCTCTGAGGTGCTCAGAGTACTGAAAGGACCTCAGGGTTGTGGTGACAGGACAGACTACAGGTGGCCCCTTGTGGTGGTTGATTTTTGATTGTCAACGTGATTAGATTAAGAAATGCCTAAGGCACTGGTGAGGAATATTGGAGTGTAAAGAGGGTGTTTCCAGAGATTAATTTGGAGAGACCACCCACTCTAGAATGTAGGAGGCTCCATCCTACTGACTGGGGTCCTGGACTGACTAAAAACTGGGGAGAGGGGAAAGCCAGCTATAGGCACTGACAGTCTTTTTTCTCTGCTTCTTGATCCTGAGATGTCACCGCTGCCATAGTCAGGAGCCACTCCAGTCACCATGCCTTCCCTACTATTAGACTATGACATGGAGTCATGGCCATAATAAACCTGTCAACATGGTCTTAATAGACTTTGGGGGATGCGTTCGTTTGTTCGTTTCCTGAACAAAACAGGAAGAGTCTAAAGATGCAGGCTGAGGAAGCCCTAGCTTCCTTAAGCACAGCTTAATGGATCATTAAGGTAGGAGTTGAGGCTCGAATGCTACTAGGAAGATGGACACTGAGGTCTGCTCCCTCGGCAGACCTTGTTATAGGGGACAAGAATTCTTAGTGGAAACTGAAGGCCTCTTGTGATATATTTGGCAAAGAATCCAGCTTCATTCCAATCATTTTCTGAAAAAGTTGACCTGGACTGAACTCAAGTGGACTAATTTAACTGGTGGGTAAAATCAGTACAGCACAATATTCACACTGTGACCTGGTTACTAGCTCACTTGCTTTACCCATCCTTACAGTGAGAGCGGAGAGTACAGAAAGAGGTGAAATGTGCCATTTCATAAGGAGTGGCTTTGAACCCAGTTAAAGCTGAGGACAGGACAGAGCTGACAGCAGACATGACTGCAATCTAGAGATCACTACCACTAAGGAGGAGCCTCAGACTTTACACCCCAATACGAAATGTGTCTTGTTGGGGGATATTCAATCCCACTGTGAACCCCAAGTTTGCATTTGCATTAAATAAAATTAACCTCGGGTCAGGAGGCTGTTAGTAACTAGTTGACAGGAAGTAATCATAGAGTATCAGAGGGCATCTGGAAGAAATAGAGGGACGTACCAGAAGTAGTAGGGAGGGATTTGGAGTGGCTTTTCTTGTTTGGTGGAGCGGAAGGACATTCTCTTTGGGAGACACCAGCAAGGACAGAGGGTTAGCTAGTCGCTACTCAGCCTCTCTGAGCTAGCAGGTTTCACCCCAACCTTTGAATTTCACGTCTTATTTATAAATAGAACGAGAGAAATTTAAACTATCTTTAGCAGCAGTGGCAGAGCCAGTGCCTATGGGAACAGAATTCCTGCCAGGCTGTGGCCTGAGCAGCCAGGGCACTGCCAGAGAAGCAGGCCCGTAACTTCGGAGTCACAATTGCTAGCTGAAATAGCAGTCGATTAAGGCACAGCCACTGTGCCACAGATAAAACAACAGTGTCTCGAAGGCATGACCCAACCCATCCAGAGCTCCCTGGAATAACAAAATCCATTTTAAGAGAGAATGCCTGAAAAAGAAAAGCCTTCTAGGTACCCTGCTGAACAATGGCTGCCTAGGAGTGTCTTCCCAGCTGTGGATTACACTAGAGGACTTCACTTTTCCCAGCCCTGAAGCACCTTTCTCCAGGCTTCCGATCACTCTTCATTCCCACAGGTATCCTATACCATATCCTCAAATGGCATGTGGAGATGTGAGGCTCTTCACTAGTGTAAGTAAACTTTCTCTTTTGCAAAACTTGTCACACTTCAGAGACTGGCATACTGTGCCAATGGACAAAACATAGTCCCTTCAAAAACAAAGCAGCTCCATATTATAGACTTAGATATTAAATGCATTAATGCTTATCAAATACTTATGTCCACAATTGGATAAACAACCAATTCCTATAGGAGGGGAGTGATGTTCTCAGAAGAGTTAGAGCCTTTCAGATTCTAGTTACTGAATACTAAAGGCATTAGAACTAAATAGAACTAGTGATAAAGAATGTGTAACAATAAATACTTAATGAGCTGGAAGTGACTCTTCTAATTAAGAGATCTAATAACTGTCACTAGTCAATAGCCACGAAAAGGCAATAGTGAAGGGTATACTTTCAAAGGAAAACAGCGGTATCTTCTAATGCCAAGAAATACCAATGAGTAAGAATTCACATCCCCCATACACATACACGCACAAATGCTTTATTAATACAACATACATAAACTATAAAGGAGTAAGTTTAAATATCTGCATCATAACAAACAGGCGGCAGTTCAACATCCAGGGTGGAGAGAATGCTGGAAGGAGATTGCAACGGATCTGGAGGGAAAGGAATTTCTCATTAGAGTTCTGCAAATCCTGCAGCCGTTATCCATAACAAACACTAGCTGCTACTTCCATCCTAGATTCATTTACCTAACGACTCTCATACAACATGCAGATGTCTTGAACGTGGCGGTGGTCTCAGAACTGACCGTCAAGAAGGAGGTCTTAAAAGTATGTGAACCCACTTGTTCTTTCGAGCATCAGGAACGTCTAAGTCCTAAAATAGGACCGACCACCCATGTCATCAGAGCACATGGTCTGATGATGTCTTCGGACCGCCAGTTCCAGCTAAGACCTTAAGCTTTGGGCAGTCAGGAGGTCTGCACTGCAGCACCGGTGTCCTGGCCCTGTTAGCCATGGATGGAACCTGGATTGCTCAACCAATCATGGTTACCACAGACGTTACCTCATAGCCTAAGAAGCTGTTATGTTAAATTTCACCCTCTGCTATAACTAAAGGCTGACTGGATTCCAGAATTACTTCATTTGTGATTAAAACATTAATGGCTGAGGAAAGTTCTTCTTACTCTGAAATTCCGCCCCAGTAGTCCCAAGGACAGAGGCTGCACACAGGCTCACCTGTACAACTCTGTCCCCACGGCAATGCAAGAGTCATGTAACAAGCTGCTCACAGCTTTGAGAGGACACTGCTCACTTACTAGATTCCCATGGTAGAAAGGGTGTCTTCAGAGGCGAAGGGGGGTCCAGGTGCAGCAGCTTCTCAAGCCCGCTCTCCTCATTCAGGATCATGAGAGGCACTCCATTCAAGGGGAGATGTGCAATCTGGTGCTCCTCAGGGAGGTCAAAACTCTCAAAATCTGTCACAAAGGGAAGCGAGCATCAGGGCCATGCTCCCTCAGCCCAGTCAAGGCAACGGCAGTGAAGTACATTAAGTCAAAATATTCTTCGCCACTACTGGTAATTCAAAAAATAGAGCCAATTTAATAATAGGCAGTTAAATAATTAAGTTACTGCCTTAAAATAAATAATACTTTTACCATACTCAGCAAAATGTAACAGCTCTTGACGTCTCTTTAATAGACTGTGTGATTCAAGTATGGCGGGGAGCACAAGACTATAATCGAGCACTTGGAAGGCTGACACAGGAGCATCACCATGAGTTTGAAGTCAAGCAAGGCCCCATTCCCTGTCAGAGATTCAGTAATAACATGAGAACTGCACACCAGAAGAAAATATGCCCATAGTGGTCACAGAAAAGGGATTTGCAATGATCTAAGTTGTTAGTCAAGCCAAGATTTTTTCCTAGAAGACACTTTTCATCTGAAAAGAGTGTATTTGTCTAATAACCTCTCAAGGAATGAGGGAAGTCTATCACGCTTCAAGGAAAATCTTGTCACCAATGATAGAACTCAGAAACAAAGTTTAGAATTGTGGAATACTCACCTGCAATAGTTAGCGTGACGTTAATTTGAAAGTTTCTCTTGCATTACTTTAGACTTGCCCTTTTCTTTTTGTTTGAGGCGGGGTCTCTCTACACAGCCCTGCCTGGCCTCGAACTCAGTTCAGTCTACTTCTGTCTGGGACTAAAGAAAGCTATACTTGACCCTTTCTGATGACAGAGGTGATATCAAACAATACACTTGTTTGAGACAGGGTCTCTTTATGTATTCCTGGCTATTCTGGAACTCGCTGTGTAGACCAGGCTGGCCCTAAACTTATACAATGATGGCCTTGAGCTTCTGATTTTCCTCAGCATCTTTGCTCCCATTCTTCCTGACTGAAAGTGATACCCTGGCAAGTGACTCCACCTGAACAAGTCTGTAACCCAGGTTTAGACAGTTTCAGAGTCTGCGCTACACATCACGGTCACATGGTGTTACAGTGAGAATCTCCAGCCGAGAGCGTTTCCGCCATACCAAAGACCTTACCTAGAGGATTGAAGGGGAAGAACTTCTCTATTTCTGGGTAGGTATCATCAGAAGCAGGAACAGAGGCCTGAGTCTTAGCAACCTTCTCGGAGATGGGGACAGAGCCTTGTGTCTTAGCAACCTTCTCAGTGATCTAGAAAAACCCAAGAGAAAAGGCACCTGTTAGAAGTCTCGCCACCTACATGGTAACATGAGGTTCGAGGGCCTCTTCAAATGATGACGCCACACTTTACAATCTGTCAATTCCATGTTACAGTTCTTGGCTTTCAGGATTCAGTCAGAAGATACGGAGAGAACTGACTCCTGGCAGTTGTTCTCCGGCCTCGACATGCACGCCATCACATGTGCAGACCCTGCCCTCCCCATCCACACACACAAAAGCTAAGGGGCTGGAGAGATGACTCGGTGGTTAAGAGTACTTGCTCCTCTTACGGAGGACCCAAATTCAGTTCCCAGCACCCACAGGGCGGTCACAGCTGTCTGTGACTCCAGTTCGAAGGATGATGCCTCTTTAAGCCCTCCTCAGGCACATGGTACACTTATATACCATAGAGGCAAACAGCCATACACAAAACTAAGACTATTGTTTTTTAAGTTAAGCCAGAAATTTTAGCACCTATCCACATGTATTTCCAAGAACATGGAGCAGGGTTAATTCAAGGCTAATTAGCTCGGCTGTTCAAACCCAACAGTAGAGAAGATAGGCTTGAGGCACCACAGAATAGTAGCTAATCCTGGGAGTCATTTTTACCTTATAAAAGTATGACTTTTCTGCCACTGTGATCTGAATCATTGGCTTGGCTAATATTAACCAGTTTGTTTTCCTTAAACATATGGGATTAAGAAGGAGCAAAACAGCCGGACGGTGGTGGTGCACGCCTTTAATCCCAGCACTCGGGAGGCAGAGGCAGGCGGATCTCTGTGAGTTCAAGGTCAGCCTGGTCTCCAAAGCGAGTTCCAGGAAAGGCGCAAAGCTACACAGAGAAACCCTGTCTCGAAAAACCAAAAAAAAAAAAAAAAAAAAAAAAGGAGCAAAACATTAAAAACATCTGAAGAATACCAGGGAGGCAATCAATAGCAGTAGGCCAAAACAGAAGCCTGGGCGCTCTGGATCTTACTCATCTATGTGTCGGCCAGAACTGGGGGGCGGGGGGCTCTAGCTCAGGCTGGCCTTCAACCAGCCCACCATCCAGCTTCAGCTTCCCCAAGTGTGAGGGTTGCAGGTGTCTATCAGACCCAGCTAAGTACTTCACACATCTGCTAAGAGGCTTCTAACCAGCTGCTTCCGGGTACTAGTTAAGGACAGCTGAGACAAAATCAGCACTAGCTACTTCTGAGAGTTACAATCTCAAGATGCTGATCAACCAGAAGTGGTGCAGCATGCCTCTCCTCTGTTCATTTGTTTATGGACCTCTAGCCATCTTCCACTTGGAAGAAAGCCATTTTTAAGCATCCAAAGTGCCACAGTGGGGCTTGAGATGGCTCAGTGATTAAGAGCATGTGCTGCTGCTGCTTTTCCAAAGAAGCTGGATTCGGTTCCTAGCACCCATCTAAGTCAGTTCACAACTGCCTACAACTCCAGTTCCAAAGGACCCAATGCCCTCTCTTCAGCCCTCCTAGGGTGCCCACACACATGTAGTATTCATGTACATTGATGCCCACACGAATGAAAATAATCAACCTTTTTTTTTTTTTTTTAGTGCAAAGTACATCATCTTCATATCGCTCACTCACCTTTTTCACAGTCAAAGTTGGCTGTTTCTGTTTGAGGGGTCTATTAGTCTTCACTGGCTTTTCTGTAGCTCTGTTGACCGTTCCCAAAGCCTTTCTGCTGGCCTTAGGCAGGGCTGGAGCATTGAACACTTTGCCAACTTGTGCCTTTGAAACCTGCAACTTCCCATCTAAGGCCTTGACTGTTGAAAAAAAAAAAAAAGTATAATCGTAAGAATATTAAGGGCTCAGGAGGTAAAGCTGCCAAACCTAACCACCTGAGTTCAACCCCCAGACCCCACCCACATAGTGTAAGGGGAACTGACTCTCACAGGTTGTCCTCTGACCTCCACAGGCACACTACAGAACATGTGTGCCCCCACACATACACAAACAAAGGTAATAAACACAGTGTCCTTAAAGATTAGACCAAATAAACACCTCCTCAACTTGACCAATTCTCGCCCACAAATCCATGCTGCTTTTTTTTTGGCAATGTTTTAGCACACTGTTAAATAACCTCATTAAGACAATAGACTGACAGCTGGGTGTGGTGGAGCACACCTTTGATCCCAGCACTCAGGAGACAAGAAGCAGGTGGATCTCAGTGAGTTCGAGGCCAGTCTGGTCTACAAATCAAGTTCCAGGACAGTTACAGAGAAACCCTATGTCAAAAAACAAAAAACATGAAGCCAGGCACTGTGGCATGTGCCTTAATTCTAGCACTTGGGGAGGCAGCAGAGGCAAGTGGATCTCTGAGTTCAGTGCCAGCCTGATCTATATAGCAAGTTCCAGACCAGTTAAGGCAGCACAGGGAGGCTCTGCCTCAAGAAATAGATTAAGCATAGAACCTGGGGACTTAGCTTAATAGATAGAATGCTTGCCTAGCATTTGAGAAGCCCGGAGTTCCATCATTGCACAATGCATTGCACAAACCAGGCACAGCGGCCCACACCTGTAATCACTGCACTGGGCAGGTGGGGACACTCAAAGGATCAGAAGTTCAAGATCATCTAGGTTACATAGGGAACTAAAAGCCCGTCTGAACTACATGACACCTTTTCTAAAATTAAAACGATAATAAGCATGCAAATGTATCAAACCTGACTCTAATCAACCACAAAGTACACTAAGGCTAGGGGTTCCAGACCACACTCATAACCCACCCGCAACACCTGTATATTTGAAGACAGACCAAGACTCACCACCAGACCCCAGCTTCAACCCATCCTTAGATGCCAAACGGCTGCCTGGTTCTTCGTTATCCTTGTCAACAAAGATCAGAGTAGCCATCCTGGATTACTCTAGGGGAGAGAACTACATATCAGATACTAGCATTGGGTAAGGCCGGAAGAGCTAAGTGACAACCGAGACCGAAATTTACCAAGGGTACGTGTGCACAAAAAATTTAGAATTAAGATGGAGAAGCCAATAGGCTTCATCCAGATCTGAAATCTTCAAGCCAGTGCCAGAAATACCAAGTTGGCACCCAACAAAACTCTGCCCAGGCTGTAATCTTGAGTGTTAGGGAAGAGGAGGAGGCAGGAGGTTCAGATGTTCAAGGTTGGTCTCGGGTACACATCAAGTTCGAGACCAGCCTGGCTGCTTGAGACCCAGAAGAGGGAGGCAGGGAAGAAGGAAAATGAAAACAGTATCGTCGCGGGACGAGCCCGCCAAGAGCACCCAGAGACGCGGGACCGAGTGAGGCTCAGATCCCGACCCTGCTTCGGCCTCCAGTTAGCCCCAGCCACCCCAAGCTCACCCGCAACACCCTAACTGCTAAACGCACCCAAGACTGCTCCACCAACGACCCCGCACACCGCGGTTTAAAACACAACTCGCGCCTCAATTGGTCCATCAGAGAGGAGGCGGGGCCTGAAGTCTGAGAACCAATGAGAGCAGCCGAAGTTTTCAGACACCGCCCCCGTCCCGCGCCTCTCTCCCAGGAATTAAAAAACTAGGATCCTACATTGTCCAAAACTCCTGACAGGCTTTTTGTTATCCACAGCGTGGAGCTTCGAGGAGGCACAGGCCCAGTAACAAAACCGTCGTTTCTTTAAAGTATTTTTTTTTTGTAACAGAGTTTCATGTGACCCAGGCTGTCCTTGAACTAGCTATGTAGACGATGATGGATGATGACCTTGAACTTCTGATCCTGCTTCCCGTCTCCTAAAAGCTGGGATTACTGGCTATGCCACCATTCCAGGCTTACTTTTATGTTTTTGGCTTTTTTGAGATACGCCGCTCAGGCTTGCCTGGAACCCACGAGCCCAGGGATCCTGGGATCAGAGTAGCCAGAGTGGATTCTCCAAGGGACCGGCATACATGTTGTATTTTAAAACGGCGGGAAGGAGTCACACCATACAATAGGGTCCATGTAGGAAGTTTATTAAGAGAAGAGGAGAGAAAAGGGGCAGAGAAGGGTGCAGGGATCCGCCCTGGGGACGAGGAAGAGGAAGAGAAAGATGAGCAAAGGCCCGTCTTTTATAAGGAAACGAATATACACAGGAGGTGCTCTTAGTGGCTGCAGCTGAGGTATTTCCTGTCAGGACCCTAAGGGCAGGCCAGTACATACGCCTAAATGCTAATACACGTTAGATATTAGCATTTAGGAAAGGCTAAAAAGGGTAAGTAACAGTAGAGACCAAACTTCATCCAGGACACATGTGCACTAGAAAAGCCAAGAGGTTTATTCAGATGTTAAATCTTCAAGTCAAAGTCAGAGGCACTAAACTACTGAGAAGATGGTTTGGGTCAGCACCCATTAAAACAGTCACCGAGTCTGGAGAGATGGCTCAGCAGTTGCTGCTCTTGCAGAGGATCCTGCTTGCCCTGGGACTCACTATGTAGACCAGAGATCCGCTTGGCTGTGCCTCCTGAGAAGTAGTGATTTCTGCTTATTTTTAAGTATTGTGGAAATTCAGCAGGTTTGAAGACAAATGGAAATCGTTTGAGGACCCAGCTCTTCTCATTGAAATAAGCCCTATTAATATCATTGGAGACTTTCCCTACACCCTTTTTTCCTATGAATGTTTGATTACGTTTAATTACTAGAAAAGTTCCTTGGTCTGCTTGATGGTCCCATTCCAATGTCAGTAGTGTTGTATATTCCTGAGAACATTCTAAAGTCCCGTGAAAGTGGGATATACGTCCTAGGATTTTCCCCGTTCTTTGCTGCTGGGTACTCAGATTCTTTTTAAAATGGTGGTGAGAGCCTGCAAAGTCCTCATCCCTACAGAGCCACAAGAGACACTTGATGTGTGAGTGGTGGGTGTAGACCAAGAAACCTCTCCATTACACTAGGAATAAAACAGCAAAATTTCAGATGGTGGTGGCACACGTGTTTAATCCCAGCATTCAGGAGGCAGAGGCAAGTGGATCTCTGTGAGTTCAAGGCCAGCCTGGTCTACAGAGCGAGTTCCAGGACAGCTAGGGCTACACAGAGAAACCCTGTCTCAAACAACAACAAAATGCAAAATTTCAAATCACTAAGCAAATCCTACATCTCACTCTCTGAGATTCTTCCCCTCTCTCGAGACACATAGGGATTGCTTTGTTTGCTCAGAACCAACAGATTCTGTCTAGCCTCAGGATCTCTATATAAATAATTCTGTCTGCCTAGATAGCTATCTGTCTGCTATAGAGGTTCTTCAAAATGAAGAGCCAGGAGCCAGGCTTAGCAACACAACACCTTTAATCCTAGCACTTGGAAGGCTGAGGCAAGTGGTTCTCTGTGAGTTAGAGACCAGCCTGGTTTACACAGCTCCTGTAGCCTGCCAAAACTACATACTGAAACCTTGTCTCTGAAAGAAAAGGAATTATTCAAAGAGAAGTGGAGAATACACCTTGCTTTTGTGAAATGTTATAGGCAAAAACTTTGGTGCTGATAAAATTTAAAGAATATACATTTATTTTGAAAAGTTTCCCCCAAAGTTTCAGAGAGAGAGGTATGTAACACTATAAAATGCAGGACTGCCTTTTACACTTACAAGTAAGAATTTACACTGGGATCTGTCTTTTTACACCTAATGAATATGTAACTCAAGCTTCCTTTAAATTCACTCAACAAGTCGGGCGGTGGTGGCACACGCCTTTAATCCCAGCACTCGGGAGGCAGAGCCTGGTGAATCTCTGTGAGCTCGAGGCCAGCCTGGGCTACCTGAGTTCCAGGAAAGGCACAAAGCTACACAGAGAAACCCCGTCTCAAAAAAAAAAACCAAAAATAAATAAATAAATAAATAAATAAATAAATAAATAAATAAAATTCACTCAACAAATATTTCCTATACACCTGATAAATGCTGGGTAATATGCTTATCATCAAAAAGAAGAGTCTAACTCTAGGAGGTGAAGAATAAAGACAACCCCCCCTACACAACGACACACACACACACACACACACACACACACACACACACACCACTTATACCTTTACTGTCCCTTCTCTGTCCTATTCCTTTTATCCCCTCAACCTCTTATTTTCTCCTTGTATCTCCTTTTAAATTTTGCTTCTTCATATTAAATCACCAGCACACAAAAAGTTTTGGTTTAAAAAATAAACCTGTATAAATTCCCACAGCTTCCACATGGGCATTCTCTAACTCCTTGGAAAATTTTCTCCATTTCTCACCAACAGGAAACATTTTCTCAGGTCCCACTGCAAGTGTAAATTATATAACCACCCTGTTGTTTTCTTAGTAATGATATCTCTAGACAAACTTTGTGGTTTCCACTTGTTACTGGGAAATAATGTGTCCTCTTGGTTGGTAAACTACCTTCATGTATAATACAGAGTCCTTAGCTAATACAAGTTTCTCCTAATCTAGCTTTACAAAAAAGCAAGAATCCAGAGATGACCCCTGCCTTCTTAGTACCTCTAGAATCTTCTTGAGAACTCAAGCCTGAGGAAAAATTCCTCTTTCTGAGAAAGCACTCTCTGGCTTTGAGCTGGCTAATTAAGTCTCCACAATCAAATTTCAGGAATTATTATTTATTTGAGGGTTTTTTGTTTGTTTGTTTGTTTGTTTGTTTGTTTGGAATTTTTTTGTGTCTTTTTGTTTTTGTTTGTTTTTCAAGACATGGTTTCTCTGAGTAGCCTTGGCTGTCTCAGAACTAGCTCTGTAGACTAGGCTGGCTCACAGAGATCCACCTGCCTCTGCCTCTCTGGTGCTGGGATTAAAGGCATGCACCACCACTGCCTGGCTCAGGAATTTTTATTATTTTAAATGATTTTTTTCTATGCATTATTGTTTTGCCTACATGTATGTCTGTGTGAGGGTGATCAATCCCCTGGAACTGGAGTTACAGACAGTGTGAGCTGCCATGTAGGTACTGGGAATTGAACCTGGATCCTCTGGAAGAGCAGCCAGTACTCTTAACCACTGAGCCATCTCTCCAGCCCCAGGAATTACTTTTAACTGGGGGTTGGGGGGAACAAATATGAATAAGTCATAGACTCAGCTGACCTCTGATCTTCTGTCATCAACTGCCATGAATAATCAAAATTCCTTTTACATTCCTAATTTCAGGCACTTCAAGTTCTTTTAAAAAGATCTATAACTTCGGGCTCTTTGACTGAGGTGGAGATGTTATCTATATTCATCTATATTTGAAAAGGAATTCCTGTGGGGGAGTGTAAATAATTGTAAGACAGCATGAAGGAAAATTTCCAGGGAATGGCTCAGTAGTCAGGACAGCTTGCTGTTCTTACAGAGGACCCCGGATTGATTGGGTACTCAGCATCTTCATGGTGGCTCACGATATATATATTTCCAGTTCCAGAGGATATGATGGTGATGATGTGCAAACTCATACACCTTAATTAAAACAATAATTTTTAAAAAAGAAAAAAGTTCCACCAAAATCACCTTTTTCCAGTAGTTTGTTTAATATTTTCTGTTTTATAAGGGACTGTTTAAGTTTGTTTGTTTGTTTGTTTGTTTAAGACAGTGTCATATTATGTCACTGGCCAGGAACTCAAAGATCTGCCTATCTCTGCTGGGATTAAAGGTGTGCGCCATTACGCCTACTTTTGGGGTTTCTTCAGTAAACATTTTTGCTAAAATTCTACTGTTCTAGAAGGAACAAAGGGTTCCCTGCACGGGGCAGAAAGCTGCATTGCCAACATTTCCCTGCAGGGTGCACTACGAACTACTTGTTTGGACTGCCGTCTTGTTTTTAATAAAAAAAAAAAAAAAAGCCTTCACCAAGCACTTGGGAGTGCGCATGTGCCGTCCTTCCGGAAGTTATTTCTGGGCTGCCGGAAAAAGGCAGGGAACCCGGAAGTAAACATTACCGGATCGCTTCGTTCGTGGCGGATGGTTTTGGCGTGGTCCGTGCCGGGACTGGGTAAGTTAGGGTTCTGAGAGTGAGCGGACGAACTGGGGGCCTCGGGGAGCGGGCATTCCCCGCAGTGACTCCTCTTGGTGACCGCGGACCCGGAGGGAGACAGACTGCCGCCCGGGACGCAGGCGCCACCCGGGAGTCCAGCCGAGGACAGGGGGCCGATTCCTGGCCACAGTGGGGCGGACATCCTGAGCGGCCTTACCCAGGCTGGCCCCTCTGGCCCCAGACGAATGCCTCTGAGCTTCAGTTTTCTCGTGAATGGGGATGATCTAATTGGGGAGAGGTGATGTGAGGGTCAGATTAGAATGTCTACCTTGCGTTCGGTGAGTGGGAGTTGTCACTGGCCCGACCTGTAGGCCCCTCCGCAGAGCAGTGTGATCCAATGACGACAATATTTCAGTCTGCCTTAATCTTGAATGTGGCAGGCCTACATTCCAATGTCCCGTGGTGTGTAACATGATTTAAAGGACCGACAGTAAAGTCAGGTTTGGGTTTGAGATCTGTCTCTCTCGCTGATGGGTTGGTGACTGGAGTTGTTAACTTCCCCAGACTTGTTTCCTCGCTGTAGAATAGGGTTGCTGTTGAAGATTAGGTGACGGTGCATATGGTAAAGAAATGGTAATTGTTAAAACGAAGACGATTAAATCTACAAGTGTCCTCTTTGGCCTCCCAGTATACTTAGGTTACCACTGATGTCTAACACTTCTATTTTTATTTTTTAAATCTATTTTAATTATGTGTATAAGTAGGAGGGTGGGTATGTGCCCTTGTAAGTACGTGTGCAGTCTTCTTGGATCCCATGGAGCTGGAGTTACACACAGTTATGATCCATCTGATGTAGGTGCTGAGAACTGAATTATGGTCCTCATAATTATGGTCCTCTACAGGAGCAGTAGGTGCTCTTAGCTCCTGAGCCCTCTCTGTTGCCCCTTACAAAAACTTCTACAGAAGACCAGGCATGGTGGTGGCACGTACCTATAAATCCAGTACTTGGGAGATAGAGGCAGGAGGATCAGAAGTTTATCCTCTGCTACATAGTGAGTTCAGGGACAGCCTAGGCTGTGAGATATCCTGTCTCAGAACAAACAAACAAATCTATGTATATTTTCAGTGGGTCAAACACAGAACACTTTGAGCAGCATGATTGACTTCTGGTCATTAAGCACTTAGTATTGATAAAGAGTAGTGTAAATATCTATTGACCACAGGCTAAGAAAGGCTAAGAAAACCAGGGAGTGGGGGGAGTTGAGGGCGAGTCAACCAGTTAGTTGTGAGGCTAGAAACCAGGTACTAGACCTTGGCTGATGTTGTCAGGGTTGGCTTTCAGAGTAGGAGTGACAGCATCCATTGGCTCGTCGCTGTCTACGGTGCTAGCTGCTAGTTGCTAGTGGCTGTTGAGAATGGAAATGTGACTGAGCCAAATAAGTTTAAAACCCATAACAGCTTTTAAAATTAGGTTGATTTTTTTTGTTTCTTTTTGTTTTGTTGTTGTTGTTTTTTAGTTTTTTGGAATTTGAAATTACGCTGAGTTGAGGAATATTTAGTTAAGAAATTTGCCAGGTGGTGGTGGCTCATACCTTTAATCAGTCCCAGCACTGGGGAGGCAGAGGCAGGTAGATTTCTGTGAGTGGCTAGCCTGGTCTACAGAGTGAGTTCTAGGACAACTGGGGCTACACAGAGAAACCCTGTTTCAATGCACAAAAAAGGAAAAAGGAGAGAAAGAAATTTCTATGAAAGTTTTTATTTCCTTTTGTACATGTTTGTGGCAGAGTCTTGCTATGTAGACCAGGCTGGCCTTGCAGATACGATCCTCCTGGGTTATAGGCATTTACCACCATTGGCCCTTTTTATTTCTGTAATATTGTTACTCAGAACCAAAGAACTGCCTATATTGTTGGCATTTAGTTTTCTCTGGGACCATACTGCTTTGGAGAGATTTTGAGCTTGAGCAATGGGGCATGTATCAGATTTGTATTTTGAAAAACTAAACTATAGTATGAAAAAAGTTAATTGGGCCGAATTAGAAGAGACTGGTAAGTCTCAAAAAAATTACAGCATGTACTAAAGTGGTAGCATTCAATATGAAAGGAATAGGTAAATAGCAGTGATATCTAGAAAGTAAAAATAATTGTTAGTAAGCTGAAATAGAAAGAAGAGCTGTCAATGAAATGAGCCTGGATTTCACAGGGGAGGCCAGGAGTTTTAGGCATGTTGAGCTTCTAGGTAGAGATGCCATAAACCATTGGTTATGTGGATTTGAAGATCAAATGAAAATTCTGTAGCAGAGAAATAATGTGGAACCCCAGCAGTGGGCTACTGTTCTCCTGAATCGTTGGAAACTGGTATGTTTAGAGTGATGAGTGAGGCTCTGGCTATATTTACCATAAGGAATCAGTCTCTAAATAAATGTGTAAAATAGATGAGCCTACAAAGGAGTCTAGAACAGGAGAAGGAGTACAGGAGTAACCAGTAACATGTTCTAGAAGCCGTGGAATTAGAATCTACGACAAAAGGAGCAGAACTGAAAATGTCCAGTGGGTGTGGTGATAAATTGTGTATCAAATAAAGCTTGCCTGAGGGTCAGAGGACAGAGCCAGCCACTAGATTAAACATAGAGGTCAGGCAGTGGTGGCACACACCTTTAATTCTAGCACTTGGGAGGCAGAGATCCATCTGGATCTCTGAATTCAAAGCCACCCTAGACTACATGAGATTGTAGGGTTTTTTTACTCTTTTTCTCTTTTGGGGAGCCCATCACCCAGCTACCAAATAAACACAAACAGAGGCTTGTTTTTACTTAAGAATGCCCGGCCTTAGCTTGGCTTAGCTTCTTGCCAGCTTTCCTTATCTTAGCCTCTGGGGTTTTCTTTTTCTCTTCTGTAAATCTTAAAATCTTACTCTTCCTCTCTTGCTGGCTGTGTAGCTGGCCCCTGATGTCCTTCTCCTCTGGCTCCTTCCACTCTCCCTTTCCAAATGTCTGTCTCTGTATATTCTCTCTGCCTGCTCAGCCCCACCTATCCTTTCTCCTGCCTCGCTATTGGTCAGTTCTTTATTAGACCATCAGGTGTTTTAGACAGGCACAGTAACACAGCTTCACAGAGTTAAACAAATGCAACATAAAAGTAACACACCTTAAAATATTCTACAAGATTGATTCAATCTAGGAAAAAAAAAAACAGGGCCAGGCAGGAAGTCACACACCTTTAATCCCAGCACTTGAGATCTCATGCCTTTGCTGCCAGTATTTGGGAAGCGCGCGCACACACACCGCACACACACACACACACACACACACACACACACACACACACACACACCTTTAATCCCAGCACTAGGAGGAAGTGAGTGACATGGCTGGGCGGAGAAAGGCATGTAAGGCATGAGAGACAGGAACTAGAGCTTTTTCAGACACTTTCAGTCAGAGGATTCGTGGAGATAGGATCTCGCTTTCCATTCAGTCTGAGGATTTGGTAGTGGTGAGAAGTTTCTCTAGTGGCTTGTTCCTTTGTCTCTCTGATGTCTCAGCATTTACCCCAATGTCTGGCTCTAGGTTTTTTATTAAGAGTCCATTTAGGAATTCATGCAGCAAGTGGGTATTTAGCACATTGATTAGTATTAATTTAGTTAATGTAGTGGTAGGTTTCGTTGGCATGGTTAGGAACAGAAGCTAAGTCAGAGGGACTGGGGGTAAGGAGTGCAGAGGCATAGAAATAGAGAAATATTGGTGGTGGTGGTGGTGGTGGTGGTGGTGGTGGTGGTGTGTGTGTGTGTGTATGTGTATGTGTATGTGTGTGTGTGTTGCTAGGCATCTCTGAATATGGACCCAGCTATATTTCTTTCTGACAAGAAAGTACTATAGGTTGTTGAACTCCCTGTAAAGCTAAGGATGACCTTGAACTTCTGATCCTGTATTAACCTCCAGATTGCTGGATCACAGGTGTGTACCACCACACCTGGTTTTTGCAGAACTGGGGAATTTAACTTCCCTGCATGCTAGGCAAACACTATCAACTGAGGCTTCATCCCCAGCCCCTAAACATTGGTAATTGTTAAGGCATTAGGCCTTCATTGGAAACAGTGATGGGCTCTGTAGTTTTTTTACTGGTAGAAAAGACACACAGGAAGGCTAATTTAGGAATATCTGTATTAAAGTCTTTGAAATTTGAAATTTTATATACATGGCTTTCTCCATTTGTAAATTGGAATTTTGAGAGAACTGGTGCTGAGAATACATAGACTTTTTTTTTTTTTTTTTTTTTTTGATACAGGGTCTCACTATGTAGCCTTGGCTAGCCATGGGTTCAGTACATAGACCAGGTTAGCCTCCAATCCCCAGAGATCCACATACCTCTGCTTTCCAAGTACTGGGATTAAAGTTGTATATTACAATGCCCAGTTTGTAGAGCCTTTTGAGGAAGAAAAAGAAACCCTTAGAACTAGTGAGATAGTGCATCTACCTGATGCACTATCTCACTAGTTCTAAGGTATCTGCTGCCAACGCTGATGACCTGAGTTTCGTCCCTGGGACCCACATGGTGATTAGAGAGAACCTATTCCTACAAATTGACCCCTGACCTCTCCCTACATGCCATGGCATACTCAATCCTACCCCACCCCTCCACACACATACACACACAATAAATAAAATGTAACTTAAGAATGTAAAGAAACCCTCCTCTACAGGCACTATGAAAGAATAAGAACTTATGAGAGTAGACACTGCTATTTAGTTTGTGCAAGGACCCAGTTTTGATCACAACACCACAAAAAGTTTGAAAAGTAAGAGAGAGGGAAAAAAGTGAAGGAGCGAGAAACCCTGATAAAACTCACAGTGTATCATTAGGACACAGTTTAGTAGTCTTAGTGAACGTATTCCTGAAGGCCTCCTTTACTGTAAAAAATCCCTTCCCTTTTAGAGGAAGCCAGTTCATCATGTCGGCAGCAGCTGTAGATACGGTTAATGCCACCCCCCTGTCGGGGTCAAAAGAGATGAGTTTGGAGGAGCCAAAGAAGATGACCAGAGAAGACTGGAGGAAAAAGAAGGAGCTAGAAGAACAGAGAAAACTGGGCAATGCCCCTGCAGAAGTTGACGAAGAGGGGAAGTGAGTTGTTCCTTGCATGATCTGTTCCAAACCATACCCACATCATCAGTCTCTCATCCTTTGCTTTGGTAGGAAACTGTCCTTTACTAGTTACAGATTTTTATTCTTCTCTCTTGTTTCCTCAAACTCATATCTATATGGTTTAGTAGTCAAATAATACTGGAGAGCTTATAATGAATAGCAATCATCCTTTTTTATCTTTTTCACTCTGGTAGTACTAGAGTAGTGACTTTTATATCTTCTTATTTTGAGCTCTTCCCATCTCTGAGTAATAATGCCTATGTGATTATTTTAATCAGTTGGCCGTGGACACTAGTGACTAGTTTAACGTCTAGCTCTGTAGGGAGCTCTCCCACCCCCCTATCTTCCCTCTGTCTCCGTCCAGGTGTATCATTAGTCTCAGCATCGTGGTCAGGGTGTTCCTCACCGTAATATACATTCTGTCTTTACTGTCAGTTCTTCTCCTATTGGAGATAGCAACCATCTTCCCTCCCCTTCCCACTGCAGGGTTTCTGTTCTTGGCTTCTGTACCCACTGCCTTCGTGATTGAAATGGCATTTCCAAACTTCCTGCTTTACAATTTTACTTACATTTTATTACAGAGATATCAACCCTCATATTCCTCAGTACATTTCTTCGGTTCCATGGTACATTGATCCATCAAAGAGACCCACTTTAAAGCATCAGAGACCACAGCCAGAGAAACAGAAGCAATTCAGTTCCTCTGGGGAATGGTACAAGAGAGGTGTAAAGGAGGTATGTGGCAACCTGTGTGTCCCTTTGTGGGTGGAGATTTTGTGTGAAGAACTTAAGAATCTTTAGTGTGATGCTGTTTAAAGTGGGAAGGAATTATGTGACCCTGGTTTGAAATTCACAGTGTGTACGTTAGTTACAGTCTCTTCTTACATGAATTGAAATCCTTAAACTTGACCATCTCAGAACATGAATCCCTACCTGGTTTTCTTTTTAACAAATAAAATCATTCAGTAGACACGATAGTGAGAGCCAAAGTTATTTCTAAATGACTGTGATAAATAAAATGTCTATTTTGTTTGTCTCTGTCCTTTAATAGAATTCTATAACTACCAAGTACCGAAAGGGGGCATGTGAAAATTGTGGGGCCATGACACACAAGAAGAAAGACTGCTTTGAGGTAAGTTCATCCCTGAGCCGCTGGGAAACTGTCAGCCAGGCTTTTGTTTTCCCCTTGTCAGAGAACCTCTTTTTCCTAAAATTATTTTAGAAAAATCAAAATTAGTTTGCATGAAATTAGTCCAGCATCATCAAAGTTTCCTGCCCAAAGACTGCCTGAAAATTAAAAATCGAGACTAAAAACCTCACAGTATGTCCACACCGACTCTGTAAAAGTTGCACAAAATCTTCCTCTGTGCTGCAAGTTCTTAGGAAGATCTGCTGTCTTTCAGAGGCCACGGCGGGTTGGAGCTAAATTCACAGGCACTAACATCGCTCCAGATGAGCACATCCAGCCTCAGCTGACGTTTGACTATGACGGGAAGAGAGACCGGTGGAATGGCTACAATCCAGAAGAGCACATGAAAATCGTTGAGGAATACGCCAAAGTTGACCTGGTGAGCCAGTCCCCTGCTTTCCTGCTCCCTAGAGAAGACCCATTCTGCTGTGTGTCTAACCTGACAGTGCTTTCCGAGTCCTGGCACTGTGAAGATACGTCGTTTTTTATAGTAGCTTGTCTAATTCAGTGGTGAAAATAGTGTGGTGCTTTGCTTAGCATCAGTTTCTCTCTCTTTTCTCTTGAGACAGGGTCTCTCTATATGGTTCTTGCTGTCCAAAAACTGGCTATGTATACCAGGTTGGTCTTGAACTCCTGCCTCTCTCTCCCGATTCTGGGATTAAAGGCCAGTGCCACCATGCTTGGCTGGCAGCCGTTTCTTGCATCTTTTATTCTTTGGTCCCAGTGTGACCAAAGGTGCTAGACATGTAAGAACAGCTGACATCCAAATCTTCTTCTATTTACTTATTTTTTTACTTGAGGCAAAGTCTTACTATGTAGTCCTGGCTTGCCTGGATCTGACTTTGCAGATCAAGCTAGCCTAAAACTTACGGAGATCTGCCTATCTCTGTTTCCTGATTAAAAATATCCTGTGCTGGGATTAAAGGTGTGCGGACTACAGCTTGTGTCTAAGACTGCATTGTGGTACTCTCACATACCGTGTAAGAATAGGTAACCTACCAGACAGTGGTAGTGCACGCCTTTAATCCCAGCACTCAGGAGGCAGAGGCAGGCAGATCTCTGTGAGTTCGAGGCCAGCCTGGGCTACAGAGTAAGTTCCAGGAAAGGCTCCAAAGCTACACAGACTAGGTAACCTATTTCAGAAAGCTGGATTTTAATCTAACATCAGTTTTTTTGTTTGTTTGTTTGTTGTTGTTTAAACAATGATTCTACCTTCTTATCCAAATTCTTCAAAACAGTAGTCTATTCTGCTTTTTTTTTTCTTAAGGAATTGCAGCTTATATTTAAAGTCATGAGTTTTGTTTGGGGGTCAGCTTCTGTCTTGTTTTGTTTTCAGTTTTAAGGGTTACATGTAACCCTGGCTGATCTTGAACTCCCTATAACTCTATAGCTATGTAGTCAAGGATGGTTCTGAGCTTCTACCTCCATTATGCAGGATTATGGATTTGTGCCACCATGCCTGGCAAGATCATGCAGTTGCACATAAAGCTCTAGATTTCGTGTTTTCTTGAGCATTGTAATATATAGTAGTAACCTGAACCTGCCTGAGAACTGTCCGTCAGTCACCGGGAGGCAGCAGCATTTACCGCTGTTGTCAGGACTCACTCTGTGCAGTTTGCCATTGCTGCCACCTGGCTCTGCTCACATCAGGACTTGTTCCTGCAAGGGTCTAACGCCCGCTCTTTCTTCTCTTTTCTTTTTTCTTGAGCAGGATCTCCTCTAGCCACTTTTGGCGCTCTAATGCCCATTTCTGAAAGCACTAAAATCACTCACTTTAAATGTTGTAAGTAAATTTTAAATGTCTCTATTCTTTTAGGCAAAACGAACATTGAAAGCTCAGAAACTGCAAGAAGAGTTAGCCTCTGGAAAATTAGTGGAACAAGCTGTAAGTAAAGATACAAGTATTCAGACTCTTTAAAGCAGTAGTTCTCAACCTCTGGGTCATGACCCCTTTGTTTGAATGGCCTTTTCATGGGGGTTGCTTAAGAACATCAAAAAACACAGAGGTTTATGTTATAATTCATAACAGTAGCCAAATTACAGTTATGAAATAGGAACAAAAATATTGTATGCTTGGGGGTCACAACAACATGAGGAACTGTATTAAAGGGCTGCAGCATTAGGAAAGTTGAGAACCACTGCTTTAAAACAACGAAATGACTCGTAGAACAAGACTACGTCTCCAATAAGGAAGGAACTGAACTTCCTGTCTCCATCTCCTGAGCACTGGAGTTGCAGGGATGCACTGCATACACTGTGCCTTCACTCTTAAAATAGCGTTTGTTAGGACAATATTAACAATACTAGCTATCATGTATTTTAGTGATATATTGTAGTCAGAAGTTTTCCTGTGTCCTACCCAGCCCCACGGTTGGGACAAATCTCTCCCACCCATGTCCCTCAGCCACTTGGTCTCAAGTAAACACACAGAGGCTTGTATTACTTACAAACTATATGGCCTATGGGCTTTGTGCTAGCTAGCTCTTATAACTTAACCTATTTCTATTAATCTATATGTTGTAACATGGCCATGGAGTTACCGGTCTGTAGGAATCTTGTTGCTCCTTGGGCAGTGGGCTGGCATCTCCCCTGACTCCACCCTTCTTTATCTTCTCTTCAGTTCGAATGTACTGCCTGACCTTATCCTGCCCTGCCATAGGCCAATGCAGCTTTATTTATCAACCAGTCTGAGTAACACATATTCACAGCATACAGAAAAACATACCACAGCAATATATAAAAAAAAAAAAAAATAGAAGACAATCATAGAAAAAGGCCCATAATACCAGGTTCCTTTTTTTCTGACTTGTTGCATATGTGCTGTGGTTGGCTTTAAACCCAGGTTACAAACATCCTGTCTTAGGGTTTTTATTGCTGTGAAGAGACACCAAGACCATGGCAACTCTTATAAAGAAAACATTAATTGGGATGGCTTGCTTACAGTTTCAAAGGTTCAGTCCATTATCATCATGACAGGGAGCGTGGTGGTGTGCAGGCAGAAGTCGTGCTGGCCCCCTTGTTTAATCACATCTTCACCAGCTTTCTGTCTTTCACTACCTAAGCTTGGCTGTCCTGAAACTGGATCTCTAGACCATGCTGGCCTCAAACTCAGAGGTCCGCCAGCCTCTGCCTTCCCAGTGCTGCGATTAAAGGTGTGCCCCACCACACCTGGCTCTTAAGTTTTTCTTTAGTTTCTTTCCACAAGTTGGAAACTTAGTAGAGTGGGATCTTGCCCAGAGGTCACCACTCCCTTTATTCCATTTCTTAATCCGTGTATCTCCTTGAACACAGGTCTTAGCGCCATTCCACTTTCTGGCTCTTTTTCTCCTCAAAATTTACTTTTTATAATTTACCCTGCTCAGCTTGCTCCTTTTCATTCTAAATCTTCATTAGCGTTACCACTAATATCCACATGACAGTCTATACTGGCTGAAAACTCTTCACTTTAGCCTCAGGCAGACTCTTCAGACAAGGGCAAAAGGCAACCACTTTCTTCACCAAAATATCACAAGAACGATCTCTAGGCAACACACTAAAATTCTTCTCCTCTAAAACCTCTTGAGTGAGCCCCCAACAGTTCAAATAACTCTTAGCACCTCTGTTTTCCATGCTCCTACTGTTATGGCCCATTAAGGAGTGCTCAAAGCATTCCACTGCTTTCATAACCCAGAGTACCAAAGTCCAAATTCTCCAAACATACACATGGTCAGGCTTATCACAGGGATACCCCAGTCCCTAGTACCAACTTCTGTCTTAGGGTTTTTATTGCTGTGAAGAAACAGCATGACCATGGCAACTCTTATAAAGGAAACATTTAATTGGGGTGGATTGCTTATGGTTTCAGAGGTTCAGTTCATTATCATCTTGGCAGCCTGCAGGCAGACATGGTACTGGAGAGGTAGCTGAGAGTCCTACCATACATCCTGACAGCATTTTCTATTTGGACTTGATTTTAAAAAACTGGTGAAGTTTGGGGCCAGTGAGATGACTCAGTGGGAAGAGGCAGTTGCTGTGCAAGCTTGGCAACTTGGATTTGAGTCCCAGAACCCATGTAAAGATGGAAGGAGAAAACTAACTTCACGGAGCTGTCCTCTGACTTCCACGTAAACACAATGGCATGTGCTGACTCAGTACTGCATAAATAAAAAGAAAACTAGTCAGGTTTAATGAAGGTGATGCACCTAATGATCAAACAAATGGAAATGAGTGCTTAGTGGGTCCTTTGATCATCATAAACTTCCTGTTACTTTGTATGACTAATCCTATAGCAAGAGGCTGGAGAGGTAGCTTAGTGGTTAAGAGCAATTGTTGCTCTTGCAGAGCACTTGCAGAGTTCAGTTCCCACCATCCCCATTTCCAACTGCCCTGTGACCCCAGCTCCAAGCAATCCAGTGTTCTCTTCTGACCTCCATGGGAACACACACACATCTGCATATGCACACACACAGACACGTACACATGAAAGACATCCTATATCAATAAAATGTTTTCTGGTTTTGTAGACACTAATACAATTAAGTGTTCACAATTGCACACTTGTGTCAGAATATATATGCTCAGTACAAGTGAGGAGTATGAGAGCTTATTGAATTGAAATGATCCAACAACCTTCCTTCCTGCCCGCCCTCCCTCCCTCCCTTCCTCCTTCCCTCCCTTCTTCCTTTACTTCAGTGCTAAGGATCAGACCCAGGGCCTGGTGCATGCTAGGCACACACTGTACCGCTCATCTATACCCATTTATATTATATGTTTTTAAAGTGCTAAGTAATCAGTAAATTAAGCAAAAAAGAATTACAAATGGTTTTCCTTCTTTCCTGATGCAGAATTCTCCAAAACATCAGTGGGGAGAAGAGGAACCCAATTCTCAGATGGTAATACATGCTTGTCTTTTCTGGCTGCTTACTCTTTTTCAATCGGTGAAATGTGGTAATTGTAGTTGTAATAACAGCTCTGAATTACACAGATAAGCTTTTGTTTAAAGGGAAAGGAAATCAAGAACTCAGTGCTGACTTTTTGCTTAGTTTTCTCACCCCTCACTCTTCCTTTTAGGAAAAGGATCATAACAGTGAGGATGAAGATGAAGATAAATATGCGGATGACATTGACATGCCCGGGCAGAATTTTGACTCTAAGAGACGCATTACTGTTCGGAATCTCAGGATTCGCGAAGATATTGCAAAAGTAAGTGTTGTCAGCCCGACCTACAGCTTTGACAGATGATGTTTCCACACCTTCCTCTGCTTGTGCAGTGTCTGTACAGTTTGATTGGCCTGATTAGAGTCACTCCAAAGGACAGCATCATGTTCTTTTTCCATACTAGAAACATGTGGATGTTGGGTTTATCAGAACCCACTCCTCTGCCCTGCTGAACCCTTTTTCTTGCTATAAATAAATGCTAATTCAGTCTTTAAATATTTTTACTTCTAGTATTTGAGAAACTTAGATCCAAATTCTGCCTATTATGATCCAAAAACTAGAGCAATGAGAGAGAATCCTTATGCCAATGCCGGAAAGAATCCAGATGAGTAAGTACCCAGTTAAATTTATGGACTTCAGAGTGGGGGTGACTGAGTTAATGCTTTCTAATTTGATTTTGTGAATGGATTTTTCCTAATGGGGAATAATTTCTGAGACAGCTTTTTAAATGTTTGCTTACAGAGTGAGTTACGCTGGAGATAACTTTGTTAGATACACAGGAGATACCATTTCAATGGCTCAAACACAGTGTAAGTATTAGTTCTACACCAAGACTTTTTATGTGAGCTTTAGGAACGAGAACCAGAGCGGTGGCTAGAGGTGCCTGCCATCAAGCATTTCTGTCCCAGTGTCTACATGGTGGATGGAAAGAACCAAGGTGTCCCCTTACCTGACATGCGTTCTGTGGCATGAGTGATCACACACATTTTTGCACGCCCAGATAAATAAATGTAAGAAACAAAATTGGGGGTCATAAAACAAGGATGATGGCATATGTCTATGACCCTATTACTTAGGAGACTGAGACAGGAGAATGATCACACGTTTGAGAGAACCCTCTAAGAAAAAGCCTGCAGACAAAAAAGAAAAGAGGGAGGGGTAATGGGGAGGCACTGTTAGCAGTTAGTTAAAGCTTGCTTTAAAACAAAATGCAGCAACTCACTGAGATGCTTTGAATTACTCTAGTGTTTGCTTGGGAAGCCTACGACAAGGGATCTGAAGTGCATCTCCAGGCTGATCCTACAAAACTAGAGCTGCTGTATAAGTCCTTCAAAGTCAAAAAAGAAGACTTCAAGGAGCAGCAGAAAGAAAGCATCCTGGAAAAGGTACCGCTAAAAAAACGACTTTACTTTCTACACAAGAAGCATTAAACTTGGTACACAGCGGGGGAGTCCCTTCTAACCCACGAGGCATAGTCCTGTCCTTCCGCCGACTGGGTTGGTAGAGACTTTTGCAGCAGTCATGCCCGGCCCCCCAAGATGTAGTACTTAAGATAAATTTCCATTGTTTCTCACACTTCTTTGTGTCACCTGGGTCCCCTGATATAGGACTGCTCAAGACCGCGTCTCATAGTCTGGCCTTCTCATATCCTAGCCCAGATTTCTAAAATACTTTCTTAGGGTTCTGGAGCATAGTTACAAAATGTGTGCCCCAGTGCACAAAGCACACCTTTGTTTGTATCACATTTGCTAGCTTCCCATTGGTGGAAGAAAGAACACAGTCACATTCAGATTCCAGGGATGGAGAAATTGGCTCCATCTCCTGATGAGAGAACCAGTAAAGTCAAGAGGCAAGGGATATCAGACATGCACCTAAAGAAAGAGGACCTTTCAGCCATCTTGAAACCAATGTCAGTTACCAGTTAACTAACAATGGGAGCATCTTATTTAAATGGGAAAAAATAGTGATGCTTTTTCACTGTTTCATCAGGAAAGCTAGTTTAAAAATGTTCATTTATTCTCTTTGAAAATAAACCCTTTCATAAAGATTTGATATAAAAGCTTTGTTATACAATGGATTTAATAATGCCCATTGTCCTTTTAGTATGGTGGCCAAGAACACTTGGATGCCCCTCCAGCTGAGCTGCTGCTGGCCCAGACAGAAGACTATGTGGAGTACTCCAGGCATGGAACAGTCATTAAAGGCCAGGAGCGGGCTGTCGCCTGCTCCAAGTATGAGGAAGATGTAAAGATCAATAACCACACGGTCAGTGCTCAGCTCTGTACTGTCTCTCACACAGTATCATGGCCGCTGACCATTGCTTTCTCTTTGTTGTTGTTGTTGTTGGCATTTTAGCTTTGCTTTATGAGTTTTTTCTAAATGAAAAATGAAAAATAATATTGTATTCACCTGCATGCTTACCTAAAATCAAAACACTTTTGTCTGGTGTCTATGTATACTTTGTCTAGGTGAATGTACACATATTGTATATACTAATTTTGGGTAGAAATATTTGGAAATCGCAGATAGGATATCTCACTTATAAACACTATCATATATCTCCTAAAAATGAGAATTTTATACTGTCCTGCTATGCTGTTGTATCTCAGAAACTGACATTAACTCTTTAATTCATTTGGCTTTACTCATGTGTGTGTGCACACGCTCATGCATATACCCCCACATGTGCAGAGGTTAAGTTAGTGAAGTTGGTTTTCTCCTACTTTTATGTGAGTTCCAGGGATCCACTCAGGCCCACCAGCCTATGTGCTGGACATGTTACCCTCTGAGTCATCTCACTGGCCCCTTCCTTACATTTTAAAAATCTATTCACAAGAAATACTTTTGAAAACTGTATTTTTGGTCAAGTCCAGTTAAGTCTGTATTGATTATTTGTGGGTGGTTTTCTCTCCCCCACCCCCAAGAGACAGGGTTTCTCTGTGAAACAGTCCTGGCTGTCCTGGATCTCACTCTGTAGACCAGGCTAGCCTCGAACTCAGATCTGCCTGTCTCTGAGTTCTGGGATTAAAGACTTGCACCACTACCACCTAGGTAAAGTCCCTAATTTCAGGCTCCTTTTCAAATACTCTCTTGTGTCTCTCTCTGCAGCACATCTGGGGATCTTACTGGAAAGAAGGCCGGTGGGGATATAAATGTTGTCACTCATTTTTCAAGTATTCCTATTGCACTGGAGAAGCTGGGAAGGAGAGTGTTGTAAGTAATTGTCCTCTAGTTTTTGTTGGTTTGTTGTTTTTCTGGAGGAGATTGGTAAGGGGGTGAGGTAGGGTTTCATGTAGGCTTAGCTAACTGTGAAATCACTCTGGCCAAGGGTGACCTTGGACTTGTGATTGTACTGCCACCACCTCTCACATGCTGAGGTTACAGGCATGTGCTCAGCCTGGCTTTGGGAGACGCTGGAGATGGACTGAGGGCTTTGCAGGCTAAGCAAGGACTCTGGCAACCAAGCTCCATCCCAGCCCTTGTCCTCTCGTTCTTAAAGGTGTAAGATAGCCAAACCCTGCAGAAAACGTATCTTCACATTCTAACCTGTTCTTCAAATGATTCGTAACTGTAGTCTGCAACTCAGAGTCTGTTTTCTTTTCCCACAGAATTCGGAGGAGTGTATTCTAAATGATGCAACTGGAGAAGAATCTGTGAAGAAACCTCAGACCCTCATGGAGGTCAGTCTGGAATCCTCCATTCTGAATTGTTAAGTCCTGGGCGGGGACGGTCAGACTTGTGCCGGAGCTCTGTGTTCACGGGGTGTTTCAATTCTCCCTGTCAGCTGCATCAGGAAAAACTAAAAGAAGAGAAGAAGAAGAAAAAGAAGAAGAAGAAACACCGGAAGAGCAGTTCCGACAGCGATGACGAGGACAGAAAGCACGAGAAACTGAAAAAGGTACTTTGTGACGTCTAGGAAGTAAAAGTGACAGAAAGCATCGTCTGTGGGGGCTTCAAGGCATTATCATCCTGCGCGCGCGCGTGTGTGTGTGTGTGTGTGTGTGTGTGTGTGTGTGTGTGAGAGAGAGAGAGAGAGAGAGAGAGAGAGAGAGAGAGAGAGAACATATACCTGTATCTATTCAGAGGTCAGACAACTGGCAGGAGCTGGTTCTCCCTTCCCTCATGTGAATTCTCGAGATTGAACTTGAGTCATCAGTCTTAGCAGCAATTGCCTTTACCCACTGAGCCATCTTGCCATCCCTCAACTGAATTTCTTTAACTGATTGAAAAATGTCATCAAACATTTTATGCTCTATGGAAATTATCAAATGAGCCAAATAGTAACTAGTAATCGTTTCACAGTGCAGGAGCTGACTCCTGTGTTCCTTCAGACAGGGTGGGGTTTGATACAACACTTCATATTCCACAGGGTCTTTCATTGTAGGCAGAGTTTTCCTGTCCTACAGCTGCTCTCTAATAATCACTCAGAGGCTATTGATTACAAATGCTTGGCCAATAGCTCAAGCTTGTTACTAGCTAACTCTTACACTTAAATTAACTCATATTTCTTATCTATGCTTTGCCACATGGCTCATGGCTTGCTACCTCATTTTCTACATGCCCTGCTTCCTTGACAGCTGGCTGGCATCGCCTCTGACTCTGCCCTTCCTCATCCCATCATTCTCAGTTTGACTTTCCCACCTAACTTTATCCTGTTCAGCTATTGGCCAGTCAGCTTGTTTATTAAACCAATCATAGTAACATATAATGATACAGTGTACAGAAGGATTATTGTTCTTTTGAGCGAAAGCCATGTGATAGAGATTTGAGGAACTTATTTTTTACCTCTTACCACAGGCACTGAATGCAGAGGAGGCCCGCCTTCTTCATGTCAAGGAGATCATGCAGATTGATGAGCGGAAGCGGCCTTACAACAGCATCTATGAAAGCCGGGAGCCCACTGAAGAGGAAATGGAGGCCTACAGAATGAAACGGCAGAGGCCAGATGACCCCATGGCCTCTTTCCTGGGACAGTAGTAACTAGTTAGGATCGAGTCCATACACAGCGTGTTCATTCCAGCTCCTGCTGACTATAGATAGGAAACCTCGTCTCTCTTTGTTGCAGCTTGGCATTAATAAAGCTTTCAGAAGTCTGAAATCATTCTCCACAGTAAAGAAACACAGCAAGCAAGAAAGAACATACAGTTGTGGGTTAAGGTTAAAATCATCCATTTTAATTAGATTTGGAAGAGACTTTGGCTGTCTTTCCCCTCAAGAGTGTCTTGCAGAGCCTGGCACCTAAGAGTGGTAGAGGCAGGGGAATCAAGAGTTCAAGGTCAGCCGAGTGTGGTGGTACACACCTGCAATCCTAGCACTCAGGAGATTGTGCAGGAGCCACCCTTAGCTACATACCTAGCGTGAGACCAGCCTGCATTACATGAGGCTTTGTCTCAAAATAAAAGTTTGTGACTGTCCTAGGCTACAAAGCAAGATGGTCTCAAATTTAAGAAAAAAGAAGTCATCTGTTCCATAGTTAGCTCTCTGTGTGCAGTCTTCTGGTCTCTTGATTATAGCAGCACCATGTTGGAGGCAGGTCCTCGCTCTTACAGCCAAGGCTCCAGTTCTTAAGTTCCCAGCAATTCCAGTAGTGACATCACTAATAACTCAATAATTGCAGTTCTTTTATAGATTCAGTTTTGCCTTCTAAGATTTTCTTGGTTTTAAAAAACAAATGTTCTATCTTCATCTGCATCACCAGAAGGAAATCTGCAAGGCATGTAAATATCTTTGTCCCCATAATCTGAATAATAAATCTATTTTTCACTTGGTTGTTAAATTTTGGGGTTTCATGCATTTCCTTGTACCTTACATCTAAAATGCTTACTTTTGAATGGTCAGCATTGATTGCTTCAGACTTACTTTGCTGAACATGAATTTAGACCTAGAACTCCCTTCTTTTATCATAGGAGATGTGGTTTTTACTACTCTGTCATTCAATTCTGGTCTTCATAACAGTTACAGAAGATCAGACATCTAGTTACCTAGTCTGCATACCCAGCAGGTTTCAGTTGATAAAATTTGAAGAGCAGAGGTTCTTCAAAGCCATCTTAAGGATAGCTTCCTGGTACATTCATAGCCGATACTGCTGTGATCCTCGGCCTTCCCTGCCTGACAACATGGCAAGGACAATGCCGACACTGTACGATTGTGAGAACATGATCTGAGTCCACTGACTCAAATGCCTTCCAAACTGACTTCAGGAGACTCTGAAGTCAGCATCTCACACATGGCAGGGGAAAAGCAACTGATTATCAAATACCCGGCTGTCCATGGTGTCAGTACTCAGACTGAGACTGAAACCACAATGCAGGCTTGGGGAATTCACTCAGTCCTAGAAGGGCTTCCTTGCAAGCCCCAGGATGTGAGTTTGAGCTCCAGGGTCCACATAAAGGAAAAAGAAAGCAGGCCAGCCAGATACAGTGGTGGTACTTGTAATCCCAGCCCTGGAGAGGCAGACAGACAGATGGCCAGCCAACCCAGCCAAATCTGCAAGTACCAGGCCAGTGAGCAGCATCCGAGGAACAGGTGGTTGTGTGACCTCTACACACATGCCATGATCCTGTATCCACAGAAGCACACAAAACTATAATGCAAGTAGATCTCTGATCATAAAGGCCAAAAATGTGTTCTATTCCTACCTCCCCATAGGTGGTTTAACACAAAGTCAGTCCTTGGTGTCTATTTTGTGTACTATCTTTGTTAATAAAGATTCCATCGAGAATATTTGTAGTGTTGTTTAACTATTTGGTAGAGAAATGGATTAGAGGAGTGTTGGAAAACCTGGGTTGACTTCTGAGTTTGTACAAGAAAATTTCAGCCTCCTTTATCCAACTAAATATTTCTCTTCCTTTCTGAGACCTAATTTATTCTGATTTTGGAAAGAATTCTAATACCCCCAACCATATTATAGTTAAATTGGGAGGAGGGTGAGTGATGCATAGAACAGTACTTAGATTTATGTGGACATGATCTTTGGTTATTTTTTTATAGCCCAGGCTCCTCACAATGTGTAGCTGAAGACAAACATCTTACCTCCACCTCCCAAGTTGCTGGGGTTACAGGTGTGCAGCCACTGTGCCCCGCTTTGTAAGCTTGCATTGTATTATCTCGGAAACAGTCACCTTGTCCAGTGTTGGAGCTGTGGGCTGTGGCTTTTGTGTTCTCTTTCATGCATCTCACTGAGTGCAAGTTATTCGTATTTTACAGTTAGCGATGTGCTTAACTCCACACAGCTCGCTTGATTCCTAGCAGTTAACGCATGGTACCCAACAGATGTGTCAGACTCAAATGTTGGTTCCTTTAGTGGTTAGACCTCGGTTTCTGGCTTAGATGGCTGCTAGTTTTTTGCAATTTCTTTGACAGGTTTTCTAGTATCTACACTGACTCTTTAATAAAATCTGTAATATGAGTTCATGGCATTCCCCTGGGCTGGACACAGTGGAAGAGCACTTGCTGGACTCCAGCATGAAGACGTGAACTCAGATCCCAGGACCATGTAAAAAGCTAGCCATGACCTATAGATACCCCACTGACATCCTCCTCTGGCCTCCGTGCACAATTAGGCATACATATACACCACTCATGAGCATGTGCACACACACACACACACACACACACACACACACACACACACTGAAAATTTCTTTTCTCCAAGATGGTTTGATTCTGGAACATTCACCCACATGTTGTAAGTTATGGGAAAGGCAGGTACAAGCAGTTGAAGAAAGCATCATTACTGATTTAAATGGATTTTTTTAGGTTTATTTCCTAAGTATGAGGATTTTTGCCTGCATGTATATCTGTACACCGACTGCTCACAGAGGTTAGAAGGATTTGGAACCCTGAAACGAGTTGATGGTGGGCCACCATGCAGGTTCTGGGAAAGGAACCCTGGTCCTCTGCAAGAGCAGTCAGTGATCCTAATTGTGGAGCCATATTTACAGCCCAGTGGAATTTATAAAGTGTGCCCCTCGTTTGCCAGAGTTCAATTTAGGATTGGGCAAGCTTTCTTTTCCTCACCGTTCCTAGTAGTCCATGGAAATCTCTTTGCACCCAAAGACTAAGCCCTACCAAAGTTGAAAGGTGAAACTATGCAGACCTCACTGCACCTTCTTTCTACTCCAGGCATTCGGCCGGCCCCACACTTCACATCTTTAAAACCCAGGCAGGCCACAGCGCAAACATCTTTCAGCCCGGAGGAACCTCTCAGCTGGTTACCACTGCACCTTCACACGGGAGCAGCCTCACCCTGTCCCTGAAACCCTGGACCCGCTGTAGAGGGAGAGCTAGCGCCAATGGAGGTGACTGTGCCTTTAGAGTCCTGCTGGGAAGCAGACCCGACAGATCCCACTGTCCTGACTGAACTCAGAGCAGAACTGGACCCTGGAACTGGCTCCCGAACATCCTTGACCTCATCTGAGGCTGGAGCCGGCGGGCTGCAAGACCCCAGTTCGCTAGCACTTGAGAGCTTAAGCAATTAAATTATTTCCTGTGTTCTCCTAATTAAGCCACCCAGCAGACGGGAAGGTAGGTACTGCCATCCACACGACGATCTAAAAAGTCCCAGGCTGCAAGTGACAAAGACAAGTTCCCAGGCAGATGCCTCAGACGCTGTCACCTGCCACGACATTTCTATTCCTGCCGTGGCTATTGATTTTAGCTACAGCATGCTTACAGATCTGCCTCTCCAACACCCAAGGGTGGTAGATAGGGTCTGTATGGACAGTTCCAGGCCAATCGAGGCTGGACAGTGAGATCTTGTCTTAAAAAACTAAAAATAAAAAAATAAGTTTAATTTGATGAATCTACTCCTGGAGGGTATGCGCGCACATACGTTTCTATAATATGAACATTCACATTCAATTGATTTTTATTTTTGCCTCAATATATGCTTCAGAAAAGTGCAAAAAACATTTCGCTTTGTGATGTTTTTATTTATCAATAAACAGACTATCCTCAAACGCACTGTGTAGCTAAGGATGACCTTGAACTACTGATCCCCCTGCCTCCGCCTTCTGAATGCTGGGCTTACAGGTATTCCCCATCATGCTCAGTTTGGAGTACTGGGAAAGGAACTTAGGGCTTTTTCTTGTCTTTCATTCATCACTTGTGGATCTCTTAAGATGGGCAGGAGGGCTTTGAAAGTGAATTGTAGCTACCTCCAGATGATGCAGTAGGGTTATTTCTTATTACAGAAAACTCCATCTGCATAAAAACCATGAGAATAACTGACGTGTGTCCATCATCTGACGTCATGAGTTACCACACAAAAGCAACCGTACTTCCCTTATCCCCACACCACTTTGTCTACTTGTGTGATGAAGTACCATATTGCAGAGGAAATCCCAAACATCATTTCATTTGTAAACAATCATCTCTAACACGCAAAAACTTGAACAGGACCACAATACCATTATCAAATCCGTTCAGATCAGTGGTCCCTATGAGTGACGCTTTTCCTGTTTAAGTGTGTTTAGAATATTGTTGTCCTAATTACTGCAAAGGAGCAGGCAGAAATCTTGAGGTGCTAAAACATATGAGAGCTTCCTGGGTGGCAAGTTCATCTTCGAGGATTTGAAAATTCTTGTCATCCAGTCTCCTTTTCTGAGAGGGACAGAGATGAACATTATAAATGAATTCCCCTGCAAACTCTTTTGTTTGAAACAAGTACATGGACTGAGAATATGCAGTTGAGCATGTTCCTAGCATGCCTAAGTCCCTGGGTTCAATCTCCTGTTTGGGGTGGAGGTCAATGAAATGGTATACGTGGCTTTTTTTTTTTTTAAAGATTTATTTATTTATTATGTACACAGTGTTCTGCCTACATGCATGCTTGCAGGCCAGAAGAGGGCACCAGAGAGGGCACCAGATCTCATTACGGATGGTTGTGAGCCACCATGTGGTTGCTGGGAATTGAACTCAGGACCTCTGGAAGAACAGCCAGTGCTCTTAACCGCTGAGCAATCTCTCCAGCCCATGTGGCTTTTTAGTAGCCATGCTGGCCTCGGTCTTGCAGTTCTCCTGTGGCAGCCTCTCTAGTGTTGGGGGTTACAGGAATGCACTGTTATTCCCAGTGGTCCATTAGTTCTATGATAAAGGGCACACAAGAGGGCTCCCCATAGTTATGATGATTATCTCTTACTGTAGATCACTGTTCTCATCTTAAGAATTAGCAAACATGCTTATTTAAAATACAGATTCTGGGCCCCCACTCCAGAGCTAGAGAATTGGAGTCCCCAGGAGGAGAGCCTGATAATGCCATTTCAGCAGGTGAGTCATTCGCGCTCAGCATCTACCTCACTGGCCTTCTACAGCCTGCCCTGGGTTAAACTGAATCTTAACAAGCGCTGCTTATTGTATTCTGTTGTTTTGGCTTCTGTTTTGACCAGTTTTCTTGAGGGTTCATTATATGGACAAGCGCTGTGAAACTCCCTATTGTAACTAAGGGTGTCCTCATAAGAAAATGATCTTGATGTATCAATAATGAGTCTTGGTTTTGTTCTCGTATGTGGACAGTATGTTACACCAGAAGCAAGGTCGCTCTGAACCAATGTCATAGCCTACCTTTGTGCCAGAATAGGCTTAATCAGACATAAAGACCTATTCAAAATTTCTTGTTTGCTTAGTTGGAATCAAAGCTGCACAGGGATCAAATAGCTTTATATGCCTGTTTAATCTTTATTAAAAATATGAGCCACTTTGTCAAAATCTGCCCTTCCTTTTCTGGGGAGAAGGGGAGTTGAGACAGGGTTTCTCTGTGTAGCTTTGGAGCCTTTCCTGGAACTCACTCTGTAGCTCAGGCTGGCCTCGAACTCACAGAGGTCCGCCTGGCTCTGCCTCCCTAGTGCTGGGATTAAAGGTATGTGCCACCATCACCCGGCTTCTGTCCTTCCTTTGAGTATTTAGTGAACAGTTCCTTTATCTATTCCATGGTTCTTCGACTGAGTGGACTTTAAGTCTTTGGAACAGACTAGATGAAAGAGATGGTCATGGAGGGCCCTTGCTAGTAGATACAAGATAGGTCAGATTTTAACAAATAGTATTTGTAGCATTATTGAAAATGCAGTAAGTCATAAGTGCAATTTTCTGGGAAAGGACTCAAGTATTAATAATCGGCCTAAGCCCTTCTCTCCACTGTATGACTTGTTGATAAATCACTTATGCCAGGGCATTAGTTCTATCACAGTGGCCGGCCTTGAGTTGGACTGCCATGCTGTCTTGATTTACTTTGAACAGATACGTCTCAGGTCATTTCTTGATGTGTATAGGATAGCATATCGTGACAGACTAGCTTGTAATGTGACTTCATTGAAATTCAGGGTTATATTTTACTCCAAAGCACAATTCTGTGGTGTCTCTGGAACATTCTCTGAGAATTTTTGTGTATTCTAGGAGGTCTCAGAGCCAGTTTTCTGAAGGTGGGCATTCAGCTTGCTAAGGTAACTGACTGAATGGCTGGCTGCAGCCAGCTGATGGCATTTATGTGGTATATATAAAAGGGGGAGAAGCCACAGGAGTTCCTGTTCTGTGGCATTTGCGGTTAACCGGGAAAGAAGCCAATGTGTCCCGTCTCTTCAGATTTCTTTCTGAAACACGGCCTGGTACTTGGCACGTGTGGCTCCATGTGTATTGACGGTGCCTCCTTTTTGCTAGGAGAAAATTCAGAATTTGTTGCCCAAGTGAAAAAGAGGTACCTCATGTCGTGGTCATTGTCTGTTGAATCCTCAGGCACTTACCACCAGGACACCGCCTGCAAAACTGAGGGATGCTCTGTGAGACCCTGGAGCCACAGCAGTAGCCAGGCCCCTCCCACCAGGGACCTCCAACTGCCAGGTTCCACGCACAGAACACTCTGACCTAACTGCTGGACCTAGTCCCCGCCCTACTGTTGTCCTTTTAAATGGCTGCTGCCTTTTAAGCCACAGCTGTCTGAATCTGCAACTGCAACTCCCCCACTTCCCGCAGTGGTTAGGCTGCAAGGGAGCTAGCCAGAGAGGGAAACCTATTCCCTCAGGCACCAACTAGGAAGGGAACTTAACTAAACCTCCCTCCCTCTAAAGAACTCAATGTTAAAGTGGAAGTCTGCTCTGCAGAGGCTGAATAGCAAGTAGCTCACCTCCTCCTCTCCTTGCTCTCCTCCTCCAAAATGCCCCTGTGCCACTCTTTGTCCCTCCTTATAGACCCTTTCTCTCCTGGCTCCTCCCTACCACTTCCTGTCAGCTAGTTGCTGACTCAGCCTCCTGACCGCAGGTGATTTTTATTCATCAGACACATCTTTGCATCAGCAAACAAACATTCCAGAATGTAAACAAAAGTAACATACCTTGAAATAAGATTCTACAACACCCTACAGAGTAAAAAGCCCAGTCTCTGGAATTGAAACCCCACCAATCTCATAATGCTTTACCCTGAAAAGTTCCACTTCCACTCCCCAAGATACTCTGGATAAGCCCTGCCTTCTGCTCAGTTCTCTGCTGTTTCTCGTCCAGCAGAGGCAACCACCCTCCTGGTTTTTTTCCCTCGCTTCTTAGACATCATTGAACTGAAGCTGCAACAGCCACTGTGAGCTGGCACATGTATTTGTGTGTGTGTGTGTGTGTGTGTGTGTGTGTGTGTGTGTGTGTGTGTTGTTTTTCTTGTTTGTTTTTTGCTGTTGTTTTTGTTTTGGGGGTTGTTGTTTGGTTGGTTTTTTTTTTTTTTTTTTTTTAAACAGGGTTTCTCTGTGCAGCCTGGAACTCATAGAGATCCACCTGCCTCTGCCTCCCAAGTGCTGGGTTTTAAAGTTGTACACCACCACCACCTGGCTTCTTTTGTTTTTACTTCTTTGAGACAGAGTAGCCCTGTCTGGCCTGGAACTCTCGGTGTAGACCAAGTATGCTTCAAACTCACAGAATCCCCTTGCCTCTGCCTCCCAACTGCTTGGATTAAAGGCATGTGCTACCATACCTGGCCATGATTCTTTTAATATATAAATTTTAATATATTCTTAATACCATTGTAATATTAAGGTGTAACTTTTTCCTTTTTTTCTTTCTTTTTATATTTATAATAAACTGAGCTTTGTGTTTAAAAGTTTTAGCTTCTTTTAGTAAAGTTATGAAAATCTGGTTTGAAAATACTGAATACAAATAGCAGAAAAGATTAAGTACCACAGCCTGGCTCAAACAAAAGACTTGTATATGTGTAATTTTTGATGAAATATATAACTACATTGTAACTTCGAGGCCAGCTTCATGAGACCCTTTCTCAAAACTAAGTACAGAAATAAATTACTTAAAAAGAGAAATAAGGGTCTGGAGAGATGACTCAGCTCTTAAGAGCACTTGCCGCTCTTGCAGAGGGCGTGGTTCCGTTCCCAGCACCCGCATTGGGGAGCTCATAACCAACTGTAACTTCAGTTCCAGATCTGGTGCCCTCTTCTGGACTTCCTGGGCACCTACACACAGACAAGTACACACACACACACACAATAAATAAATAAATAGGCCGAAGATATGGCCCAACCATTAAGAGTATGTACTGCTCTTACAGAGGACCTGAGTTCAGTTCCCAGCACCCACATGGGGCGGTTTACAACTGCCTGTAACTCTAGCTTCAGGGGATTAAATGCCTCTGGCTCCCAACCGTACTTGTACAGTTTGTCCTTAGTAGCTATGGTGGTTTCTGTGAGAAATGTCTCCTATAGTGTCTGGCATTTGAATGATTGGTCTCCAGTTGGTAACCCTGTTTGGGGAGGCTTAGGAGGCGTGGCCTCCTAGTGGAGGTTATATGTCAATGGGGCAGATTTTAAACGCTTAAAGATTTGGACCCTGTTGAATATTCTTTCAACTTCCTGCTTGCATTTTGAGTTGTGAGCTGCCCAGCTGCCATGTCTGCTTCCTGTCAGGTTCCCTACCATGATGGTACTGGATTTCTATGTCTCTGAAGCTGTAATTCCAGATAGACCCTTCTTTCTATAAGTTGGTTTGGTTCTTGTGTTTGTCACAGCAATAGAAAAGTCAATAACACAGTAATCAAAGACATTGTAGCCAGTAAAGTACCCTGTTCTTTGGCTGTTGGTTCAGTGGCACAAGGAAGCCAGCATTAATTATGACAGCGCTCACTCACTTAGCAGAACCGTGAATGACAATAATTAACAGATTTTTAGTTTATCATAGGAAAAGGAAACAGGACATTGGCAGCATTGAAATAAAAACATCCATCATAGCCAATAGCTGCCCTGCACTAAGAGGCCTGCAGAGGACAGTTGTGAACTCTGATTGCATCCCTGATCAAGGCTTGCAGTTTGCAGAATAGTGGCCTCTCAAAGGAGTCTACTTGCTGCTGCCAGAACTTGTGGATATATCACTGCATGATGGAGAGACTTCTCATTGGTCCACTGCCTTCGCAGAGACGGAGCAGGAACGTCAATCGATGTGGAAGCAAATGTAAAGATTGGGAACTTGGGGAGAGATGGAAATGTCATTCAACCACCTCTGAGGAAAATGGAAGGTGCCATAGGCCACAGCATGCAGACATGCTCCAGAAATTGCAAACAGCAGGAACACAGACTCTACTGAATTTCCAGAATGATCTTTCCTGCTGACACCTTGACCCCCCAGAGTGGTAAGGTAATAAATACATGTGGTTTTATGCTGTTGATTTTGTAACAAAGAGTCACAGCAGCAATTAGGAAACTGATTCAGGGTCATGGGGCAAGCTGTCTCCTACCAGGTACCACCAATAAGAGCACAGAGCAACCAGGAACTGCAAATGGAGCCTCCATCAGGCATTTCCTACACTCTGCTGATCACGTGAGCATTTTCTTAACTAGGTTTCCTTTATAACATATTCCAAAATGACTTCTCATGGCCACAGATGAGCTCTGGGGTACATTCACTCAGAGTACAGCTGTGTTTGCATCTCCCCAGATTCATATTCTGAGATCCTAAGCTAATTCTCTACTTACTCTGTAAGGTCTATTTCATACTTTTTTGCAAGTCCATGACCACTCATCAGACCTTTAGTACTTGCCCTTAACCACTGCAGAGTACATCGTAATTCTGGTTATTACTTAGTTCAGACACAGTAGACACAAATTTCATGCTCGGAACTCTCCTGAGGAACATTCTATTTCATCGGGAGATTGAAGCTGTAATGCTGAGGATTCTTACACAATCAGCTGGGGCCATCATGTTGGTCAGAATAAAATGTAGACCAGGCCAAAGTTTCTTCCTTCCAGTCAGCTGGTTGCAAGGAATTCTTCCCCATTTTCAGACAAAGTTATAAACTGAAAGAAGAAGGAGGAGGAGGAGAAGGAGAGGAGAAGGAGAAGAAGAGAAGAGGACGGGGAGGAGGAAAAGAAGGAGGAGGAGAGGGAGGGGAAGGGAGAGGAAGAGGGAAAGGAGAAAAGGAAAGAGGAGGAGGCGGCAGCTGCTGCCTTGTGGGTGTAGTGTGTCAGAAGAACTGAACTGCTATTATACTACCCAGGTAAATCTTGTGCCTCCCACATCTTCATCCCTGTCTCCTCTCTTCCATGTCCACTAATCCAATTTATGACCCATTGGGTCAAGTAGCATCCAGTCCAATGGTCAAGGGCTTGGTCTCCATAAGATTTAGCAGCAGACCATGAGCTATTTCTCAGAGTGTGGATTTTCTCAAAAGTCTTGGAGGCTTTAATTCTTCCATTGGCATTTGCCACAGGCTCCATGCAGAATCTCTGTTCATTTACGGGTCATTGGGCCTGCTGGGTCTGAAGCTCCAGATGGCCGAGCAGCTAGCACTAAAGCCAGGCTTGCTTCAAAACTTTTTATGCTCTGGTCTCTGGATTATGGATTACTTGGTAAATGGGTTGGCCAAATATCACTCCAAAGTGCCGAAGGCTATTAAGCATTGTGTTTCACCACCATGGGAGGTAATGAGAAATACTAGCTTGCCTTTTGCCGTGAGATGGCTATTGCAATGGGTTCTAGAGTGAGAGTGCTGGAACAGCAGACATTTCAATGAGTTTGCTTCTCTGATTCCCACACGTTTTACTAAAACATGGAGGCTACTTGCAACTACCTTAGATCCAATCTGCATAGTGTCATTAATGAAATGGACTAGCATGATGTTCAATGGAATGATGTAATGCTCAGGTTCAAAGTTAGACAGGGCTACATTGCAAGACTCTATCTTTGCAATTGGTTCTACTTTTTACCTTTTTTTTTTTTTTAAAGAACATGTTTTACTTTTACCCTGTAACTCACACATGTAGCACACTTGCAACCATCCCAGGTCCCAAGCTCAGCTTCTCTGTCCCCATGGCAGGGAAGTTATAGATCATTAAAGAGATGAGTATGCGCACATATGTAGTTTACTATGGGCAAATCCATCTGCCAGGTGTGAGTTGAGTAGACCTAATATGCAGAGCTCTCTTCTGAGTGTTACTCAAGTGCACAGAACTCCTCCAGATGCAAACAGCTGCAGCAGAGTCTCTTCCCAGCCGCTACCTCGATTCACATATACAGTTCACTCTCATCTCACTTCCTTGGGTTGCTGCTTTTTCTTCCCAGCCACAGGGCAAGGATGGAGACTTTACTTTCCCTTTCCTCTCCCATGATTACATTGGCAGAAACGTGGCAAGTCCTCTCCATACCTGCGCCTCAAAGCTGAATTCTGCAAAGCAGTTTGTGGTACTCCTTCAAACAATGTGTCTGTTTTGTTTTGTGACTCTGGTCTCACTCTGCCACCCCCTATGTAGCCCAGGCTTGCCCCAAACCCTTAGCAGTCCTCCTACCTCAGCCTCACAGGCGCTGAAATTACAGGCGTGAGCTAGTAATGCCCAGCTTTTTGGTTTCTGAGCCGTGCATTTGGAAGCCATCTCAAGGGCTTTTGCTTGCTTGCTTTTTATTTCTTCCCTCCCTCCATCCCTCCCTCCTCCCTCCCTCCCTCCCTCCCTCCTCCTCTCCTCCTCCTCCTCCTCCTCCTCCTCCTCTTCTCTCTCTCTCTCTCTCTCTCTCTCTCTCTCTCTCTCTCTCTCTCTCTCTCTCTTTCTTTCATCAGACTCTAAAAATGAAATTTCTCAAGCCACGCCCTCCGAGTTACATTTTGGTCTAATTTCGTTTCTGTCAGAGCGCCAGCCCTCTTAGGCTTCAGCTTTCCTGAAAACCATTCTGCTATAGAGACTCTGTCTGTCTCTTTCCCTTTCCCCTGGGAACTACTCTATTTGTGTGCTAGGAGAGGAACTTGTGCCCAGGATCAAGGGGTGAGGTCACCTCAGCTCCCACTCACTAATGCAACCTGGGAAGGACCCTGTCACTATGCCCCGCTTCTTTCTACTGTATGATGGAAGAACAAATCTCCATTTTCACTATTTCCCCAAATAAAGTGTGTCATTGTGGGACGTTGACTGTTAATTTCAGAAGTCTCCGCCACACCAACCAATGCAGCCCATCCACAAAAGCAAAGGAAGATTCTGCAAGAACTGCCACACCGTACTTTATTTTTACTTTATCAGAAAGCAGGATACTGAATTAGTAAAACACTCACATGGCTTTCAAACGCACGTCATTCCAAGACATACAGTGGAAAATAAATGTGCCTCTCTCCAGTTTTCCAGTTACTCTCTCTGGGGAATAAGGTTCACTTCATGAGCAATTTTTTTAAAAACAGCGTTTCAGTTGGTACCCCAGGCTGCACTCAAACTCACAATCCTCTGGTTTTAACCTCCTAAGCACTGAAGCAAAGGTATGCACCACCACACTTGGATGGAATCTTTTGTTTTCCTTTCTGGGGTTTGTGTTTGTGAACTTTTGTTTGTATACAAGTGTGCAAGGATTTATTTAACTTGCTCCCTAATTGTTTAAAGTTTTTTTATTAGTTCAAACGGGTCAAAACACATACAGCATACTTCCTGAACAAATTCCTGGAAACAGAACCGCTATGTCCAAAACAACACTGGAATAAAATTTGTATGTCGTATAAAACTGCATACTTTCTTTTGGGCTGGCTGACTGTCTTGTTTCATCCTGAGTGGCATAAGTAGCTAGTGTCTGCTTCAACTTCATGGCCTTTTTTAACTTGATCTTTTCCATCAAATGACATTATAACCATGAGCACTATTTCCCAGGCCGACCAACTCAGAAGTCCACAGAATGGCAACATGCCCACCCTACAAACAGCTGTCTCCCCAACCCTACTTCATTACTGACACCCCATCTAGCATGACCTCATTCTGGGGAACTTCACCATCACTGAGCCCTGTATTGAAAGTAAACATCTGAGTCCTTGGGCCCTGGCCACTAGCTTTTGGAGTGACTCAGTGATGGTTTGTAGACACTCTGGTGCCAAGAGAGAAGTAAGGGAAGGGCTGAAAAGGGCCAAGAGAGTGATCCATATTTTAGCTATGGGTAAAAGTCAAAAGATCTTGGTTTTCATTTTGGCTCCACAATTGTCAAGCCACTAACAGTCTCTGGGCCTCCTGGCATTGTGCATGGAACGGGGACCTTGGCCTTAATTCTTTCGCAGGACCTTTCCTCCTTAGTGAGTCTAAAGACTCCGATGTAGCCTAGACCAGGGACTGCTTGTCTACCCACGGTAAGCAAGACGTACTCAAATCAGTACATGATTCTAGCCAATGGGTGGAGCAACTGAGAAAGGCTTTAGACAGTGATGTTTCAGGTGAGCAGGCTAGAAGCTGGCTCACACTGTTAGCTGATGTCTATGGTGTGTTGCTCTCCCTACAACGTGTCAAGCTTTGTTAAAGCATTGTTAGAGTTCAGAAGAGAAGCACAGAGAGGTTGTGGGGACCCAAGTTCTCATCAGTCAATAATTCATCAGTTAATAATTCAAAGGAAGCCTTTTATCCATTCCATCCTGTGTTGAAGGAACTTCCTACAAGAGGAAAGACTTGAGCTAGGCACAGGAGGGCACTGTGGAGGGTCTCCTTCTGTAGTAACCGATGGGAGCTCATTGAAGCTAATTTAAAGAGAGGAAGAATAAGAGGATGGGACTTTTATCACAACTATTACAGGTATCAGAACAAAGGCTTAAATAAAGTAGCCACAGGACTCTGTACCTTCCAGTTCTTCTTATGTGGGGATGTCACTGTCTCTTGTCACAAGCAGGTTCTTTCCAAGTGGCAGGAAGCTATGGCTCAAGACAGACTAGGGCTATGCCTCTGAAGTTAATACTTCAGAAGAAAATCGGTACCCTTTCATGGAGACCACATGGGAGGGTGAATTGGCTCATGTGGACTCTGCCTACCATCTAGGCATGTCCAGTCTGAGACCCATTGACCTCCACACACACGCAAACACACATAAATAAATAAATGTAATTTACCTTTAAAATTTGTTGAATAAACATGGAACCCACTAACATATCTTTATGTCACTACTTATTGTATATTACATAACATATATTGTTCTCATATAATATATTATGTTATTAGTGTAACATTTATTATCATTGCAAATTATAAATTTATAAATGTATCAATAATGAGTCTCTGCATAGCTTCCTCAATGCCTTGTGGGTGAGCGTCACAGCTAACGGAAGGAAGACAGGTGCAGGTAAGATCATTATTATTCTTCCCACTTCTCAGGAAGTGAAATACAACTGATGCAGTTCACTGACTCGCCTAGGGTGGTGGAACCAGAACTGGACTTTGAAGGCATGCGTGTCTGCATTAAAACTCTAACTGTGAGCTTCACATCTCATGACAGCTGTTAGCCAGATGCTCCTACTACATCTAGCAGCTGGAAGAAGTGAGCAGAGGAAGGAATGGAGAGAAGCTAATGACAGCCCCTGGGTTTTCTTCTTGTTTTATCTTCTTGTTGTCTAAACGGAGTCTCGCTACTTGTGTTGGGAGCTGAGACCATCCAGTGGGGTCCATCTCTCTCTCTCTGCATGATTTGAGGTAGATCTGCCAGTCAATGGGATGAGGGAAGAGTCATTCATTGTCTGCAGAGGAGAGAGATGAGGGCTAGGACACAGAGCCACCTGTTCCCATGTGTGTGGACACTAACATCCAGTGAACACACAGAAAAAGAGTCACTGGACCCTTACCAATGCCACCCAACACAGATACCTAGCCACTATCGGACACACCCAGTAGATAATGCACTCTCCAGTTACATACTAAGCTCAGCCTTCACCATGTACACTTCACATGTACATACTGGGGTCTGATGCGTTTTTGGGTGCATGACCTATGTGTGTGTGTGTGTGTGTCTGTGTGTGTGTGTGTGTGTGTGTGTGTGTGGTGTTGCACACACACACACAAATCGACATATATGTATAACTTGTAATCACTCTCCAGTACATGAACATTCAGTGTACATGGAATGTTCTCTACTGACAGTCTCGGATCCACGGAGGGATAGATGCCCGTGTGTACACACGGATGGTTCTGTAGATACTGGCAAACACTCCAATAACCGTGGCTCGTGTACTAAACCTTCAAATGCTCTGACAGCCTCTACACACAGACATGCATCGACACACCCAAGTTGTCCCTGCCGCTGGAAGCCTTTCTGAAATCCGAAGGGGAAAAGAGCGCCAGCTGCTGGCCAGCGCACGTGACCGGGAAGGAAGGCGCTCCCGCCCATGACGGGATGGGAAAACTATGCCTGGGGCCCGCATCTCCCGCTGCTGCAGGCAGGACCGAGTACCGCCAGAGCTGGACGTGGCGCGGGGTAGAGAGGGTGAGTGTCGTGCCCTGCAGGGCCGAGAGTGGGGGCGGACCTGGAGGAACCCTGGATGTTGCAGGCGCGAGATGAGGTAGCAGAGAGCTCGCCCCGGGTGGGGATGGGCAGCTTCTGCCTCTCCCTCTCTGTCTTGGGCATTATAGCTGGAATTCAAACATTTCTAAAGAGCGTGTCATGTGCCAGGCTCTGACTGGTGGCTCACAGGTTAAAAAGGAAAAGAACTTTGTGGTTTACTGAGCACCTATTTGGTGCCAAGCCCTTGGGCCCTGAACTTGTGCGCTTTCGTTTCCATGACAATGAGTTATCGCTATCTTCAAAGGAGAAACTGACTCAGTCACTTTAAGGACAGGCTCAGGGCTGCACAGATGGCAGAGGCACTTAACCCTTTATGTCCGAGCTGATACTTGGATTCACAGGGTTAGCATTGATTGGGCCCATTATCTCATTTACTCTGGACATTCCTTTAAATACATTAAAGTGAGGGGGAGGGATGGGCTGAACTCAGGAAGACACAGTAAATGACGGTCAGAAAATGACACCAAGTTCTTCACAGTTCTCTTCACTCCCTCTCCTTCCTCAAACTATTTGTCTCCAGGCCTTGTCCGTTTTGTTTGAGACAGGGCCTCCTGCAGCCCAGTCTAGCCTCAAATTCACTAGTAGCTGAGGATGACCTTTGACGCCTGATCCTCCTGCTTCTGCCTGCTGGGTGCTGGGGTTGCAGGCGTGTGCCACCGCGTCAGATTTATTCAGCCCCGGGGATCAAACCCAAGGTTTTGTGCACTCTGTGCAAGTGCTCCACCTGCAGAGCAGCATCCCCAACCCCCAGGCCTCATTTTTATCTGTCTTTTGTTCACATTCTCTCTTCTCGCTGCTCTCTGACCCACTGCAGGACCGTCACACTCAGCCAAACGGTTAGGTGCCTGGTAGTGGCCTCCCAGCCCAGTCTCTCCTGTAACACAAGAAAGCCTCTCTACATCTCAGTGTGGTGCTCCTCTGCTCTGTGACCATAAAAAAAAACTGTATGGTTTGCGACCTCTCAAGAGGTCCTTCCCTTAAATGACCATCTGCCAGAGACTGTCTACACTAGACCAGAGCACTAATAATGACAATGGCATTTATCATTATTTAAAAAACCCTCTCTTCGTGGTTTTATTTCTGCTCTCCCATCTGCATGGAACTTCTTTGTTGTTGTCTGGTTGTTCCATGCTTTCCACCACTCAGCTCCTCCACACATCTCTCTAGATATCACCTCTGCCCTTCTTTCTCGTTCAACTAGTATACCACATCCAAATGTGTGATGTCTTCTCAGATCCCAGCAGGGGCATCAGACTTGTTCCAGTAATGTATCAGTTGTGTGGGTGAACTGGAATTCTTTACACAAGTTCAAAGTCATCTTTGAAGCTATTCTGCCGCCATGAAGTCGTGTCAGCAAGTTACCCCCAAGAAAATCTGCGTGTGCGATTCTGTAAATGATCTTGGGTGTAAAACCATAAGCAATACAAATATGTGATGCTGTTTTGATGAAAATGTAGAGTTTTTTCTTTCAAAAATGTTCAGTTGCACCAAGGTGTCTTCAATAAAGGAAAACGTTGGTTTTTTTTTAAAGTAAAGAAAGAAAGAGACAGAGACAGAAAGAAAGAAAGAAAGAAAGAAAGAAAGAAAGAAAGAAAGAAAGAAAGAAAGAAGGGAGGAGGAAGGAGGAGGAAGGAAGGAGGGAGGAGGAGGAAGGAAGGAAAGAAAGAAAAGAAAGAAAGAAAGAAAGAAAGAAAGAAAGAAAGAAATGAAAGAAAGAAAGATGTGTGTGTGTGTGTGTGTGTGTGTGTGTGTGTGTGTGTGTGTGTACTGGTGAGTACACATGCACCTGAATAATGTGGAGGTCAGAAGACAATCTCAGGTGTTGTTCCTTAGGAGCTGTCCATCCCCACCCACCCCGAGTCAGGGTCTCACACAGGCTTGGAGTTCACCAAATAGGCTAGGCTGGCTGGCCAGGGAGTCTCAGAGATCTGCCTGTCTCTGCTTCTCCAGAGATGAAATTACAAGCACATTCCACCATGCTGGGCATCTCTTTTGTCTTGAGAATATTGTTTCAAGTGGCCCTGGAAACCACTTTTTGTCTCTGCATTCCTTCCTGTCTGGTCCTGACCCTTCTGACTGAGCATGTTTTTTATAATCTGGTACTGATGCTTCCTGCTCCCCGGTGTTCCCTAAGAGGTATCGGACTGATGCACATACTTCCCCACCTTTTCCCTGCCTGTCAGAGCCCTGAAAACCACATTTATCTCCAGGAGAGGAACCCTGCACAAATTGAATTGCTCAGTTAATCCCCTTCTATTCTAGGCCCAGTTTTGAAAGCAATTCTATGCCAAGCTTTTTCTAAAGCCAATGGTTCTCATCCAGACGTGTCCTCTTCTGTAACTGGCTTATTTCCCTGCACATGTGCTCAGTCATGCAGATATCACTAGCCTGTTAGGGTCTCTCCTGCTAGCAGAGGTGCTAAGATGGAAGACCATGACCAACCTCTGGGCCTGGCATTGGCAGACCTGATTCCTCAGATATGCCTGACGTGGGAAAATGGTTTTCCATTTTTCTGGGCTGTGTTTTGTCTTCTGCAAAGTGGAGATGCCAAAACCAGGCTCTCAGGACTATGAGGAGAAGTACAGGGCCTGTGGGATGTCAGGTCCCCCAGAAAATGGAGGGATTTCCCCTCTCTTCCTCGCTCTCTGCATGTCCACGTGCCCGAGTGTGGGAATACCCAGGCGACAACGTGCATGCAGAGGGCACAGGACAATCTCAGGGGTCGGGCCCCGCCTTCCACCTTGTTAGAGGCTCGGTCTCGTGTTTGCTTCTGGCTGTCCTGGCAATGTCCGAGGAGTCCTGTGTCTCCACCTCCCGTCTTACCATAGGAGCGCCGGGATTGCAGACTCACACTACTGTCTCTGGCTTTGTGTGATTTCTAGGGATGTGGACTCAGGCTTCCACACAGCACAGAAAGTGCTCTACCCACGGAGTCGTCACCCCAGCCCTAGAAATTTTTATTTGAACATGAATTTCTTAAAATTAGAAAGCAAATTGAAAGTACAGTGTAATGTCAACTCCAGTGGCATATACCTGTAATCCCTACGCTTGGGAGACAGAGTCGAGTTTGAGGATTTTTTCCTAAGATACATGAGACACTGTCAAAATAAATAAATAAATAAATAAATAAATAAATAAATAAATAAATAAAAATAAATAAAATGTAGAGATATGCAGGCTGGGCATGTTGGTACACACCCACAATCCCAAAACTTGGGTAGCAAATGGAGGAGGATTACTGACAAGCTCCAGGCCAGCTGACTCTATCTACATAGTCACTTCAGGCTAGCCTGGGCTTCACAAGGAGACCCTGTCTCAAAAAAAAAAAAAAAGTGTAGTACAAACTGAGGTCCACGTAAGGGCAGATGATTAGCAAACAGCAAGCTGATCACTTTTTGTATGTATCTGTGTGGTGTCTGTGTGTATGGTGTGTGTTCACATGTATGTTAACGTGTATGCATCAGAAGCCAGAAGTGAACGTCAGGTGTCTACCTCTGTGGTGTCCACCATTTTTTTTTTTGGAGACAGACTCTAACTGACCCTGGAATTGACATCTCAGCTAGGTTTCAGGGACCCACCTGTCCCCACACCTCCAGCACTGAGGGAGCAAGTGCACATCACCACACCTGGCTTTTATGTGGATGCTGGGGTCTAGCCTCGGCTCTTCATGCTTGTGCAGCAAAGCACTTTACCCCTGGAGCCATCTCCCCAGCCTCCAGTCGATGACTCTCGCCGAGATGGAATTTCCTCGGTGACCAAGTTATTCCCCACTGCTTTTCGGCCTCATCAGCTTACACGTTGTCATCTTAAAGAAACTGACCACTAGGTTTGCCGCTGACAACCTCCTTTAGAGTACAGCATGTCTGGAGAGAAAGGTCTAGAATATTGTGCTCGAATGTAGGTATGTGTACCATTTGTATGCTATGCCAATGGAGGCCAGAAGAGAGAGTCGGAGGCCCTGAAATGCTAACTACAGAGGGCTGCCATGTGGGTGTTGCCAACCTGAGTTCAGTTCCCCAAACCCTCATGGTAGAAGGAAAGAACATCCTCCTGGGAGTTGTCCACTAACCTCTGCATGGACTCTGTGATATACTTTGGTATGTGCACACACACACACACAATCAATCATTCAATATACATTAATAATTAATACTAAAATTTGAGTCACAAATGTGAAAAACCTCACAGGGTTTCAAAAATTAGTGTTAAGTATTGTAAAATATAGGACTGGAGAGATGGCTCAACAGTTATGAGGACTGGCTGCTGTCCCAGAGGATTCAGGTTCAATACCCAGCACACAGTGGTTCACACTGTCTATACTCCAGTTCTGATGTATCTGTATCCCTCTTCTGGCCCCCACGGGCACCAGACACACACATGGTGCAAACACATACATGCAAGCAAAACACCCATACACATAAAATAAAAATTAAAATACATTTAAAAAATATGTTTCAAAGATTGTAAAGTGTCTCACTAATGATTTCTTTGAAGATTACATGTTCAAATGACATGATACATTGACCTAAATAACATTGACATTAATTCCACCTGCTTCTTTTTACCTTTTTCATGTGACCATGAGATCATTTTAAATGGCATATATGACTTGTGTCCTTTTCCTATTGGACAACGCTGTCCAGTTATCCCCCCCCCCCAATACAGGTCTGCCATGCCAAGGCTGACTGACCCTTTGGAGACATGGAGACAGAAGAACAAACACCCTCAGATCTCTTCCCCTGCTCCCCACATCCCACTCAGCAACTGCATCCTTCTCCTTGGCCCTCCAGGTGGTACAACAGCCACAGGCAAGGTGGAGCTTGCTGGCCTCCATGTCAATTACCAGGAGCCTGGCCCCGCCCCCCCTGGCCCCTGTAGCCTCTTCTTCAGATGAGGTTCAGATCTAAAGCAGCCTGGGCCAGAAAGCTGCCCTGCACTGCCCACCATGTATGTTGAATGTTATGTTTGTTGATTTTGAAGGTCCTGCAGTATATATAGGTGAAAATAGAATCCTTCAATATTAATCTCAGGACTGACTTCCTGTGTGCCTTCAGAAACGCTTGCCGAGACAAGCACAGCCAGATCCTAGCTCCTGAGACCTCTCATTAGGTCATAATTTATCTTTAGACCTCTGTTCCTAGGCAGAGCCAAGAATGGGGAAGGAGAAAAAAAAAGGGGGGGGGATTAAAATATTTCTCAGCAAGAAGACCCCATGCTTTTCAACTCTCTGTCTTCACTTTGAAATCCTTTGTCTCTCTCTTCTGGGCAGTGCAGTGTTTCCAAGTGGGCCCCAAACTTGAGATCCCCGAAAAGCGGGTGTCCTGAGAGCTCCATAGGAGCTGCAGCCAGCCCCTCTCTTCAGGCCACCTCAGCACTTCGAGAAACTGGGAGAGGACTGCTTCTAATTTGCTTCCTGGAATTGGGGAAGGCAGGGTGTTTTCCATTAGAGAATTCTCACTGCCATCAAAGCAGATTTTTCAACAGTCTTCAGCCATCTGCAAGCAAGCTCTCTTTAATCCCAGTCACCAGCCTGTCCCTTCTAAAGCCACACACAGGAGAATTGCCCTGTTGGAGCCAATCCGGAGGTCCTCTTCCACTGAGAATGAGGCAAGGCATCACTCTGGGGTCTCCTGGTGGAGGTGGGGACTGTCAGCCTCAACTGAACTGCAGTTTTAGAACTCGGGTCTCTACATTCTCAGTAGCTAAGTGTGGCTCTGTCAACCACAAATGCATCAGAATTGTGTTGGTATGTCATGGATTGTAAGTAACCATTGCATCCAAAGCCACTTAATTCATATTGAACATACACTGTATCTGGCACTGTACTAGGCTCCAGTGTTACAGGGAGGGACAGGCAGGGCTCCCACTTCCCCAGATCTCCTAGTGGGAAGAGACAGAGGTGAATCATGACCACAATTGGGTGATGTGCATTGAAAGGCAGGCAGGACAAGGCAGCCCAAGAGCATTGTGGGTCAGATACCTTACTTAGACTGTGGGCAGTGCTCCCCAAGGAGATGAGACTAGACCTAAGGCTTCAAGGATGAGGTGGGCAGCTGAGAGGACTTCTGGGGATCAGGTAGGAATGGAGGGGGGCAGGTAGTCAGCTGCAGTGTTTAGAGTGTCAGCCCCTCGGCTCGATGTTTAGAAGTGTAATCTCATTCTTGACACAGACTCCGCAGGTTAAAAAATGGCATTGTGTCCATGAAATAGTTAAGAAAACACGTGACTGGTTTTCCCAGGGCTCTTTACCACCAAGGAAAGAATTGTTTAGTTTATTTAAGATCTTCAGATCATCAAGCAGAGATTGGTCAGCACCTGGGCCGCACTCAAAGGCTCAGACGAGCATTCCTGGCATTTGCAGTCTACAGACCACATTCCAGAAAAATACAGGCAAGGCCAGTGTCCCCACCTCTGCCCCTTCTCAGGTCACAGTCCTGGCAGAAGGACCTAGGACGACTGCGGCTATAATAAGCTTTGGTTTTACTCAATTACTGGGCAAGCCTCAATGAAACATTTCACTATTAGGATAAGAATTTATACTGTATCAAGCTGATAATAGAAAAATAAATTAATTAATTTAAAAAACTGGAGAAAAAAAAAAAAAGGATGAGCCAGAAGCTGTGTCCTGGGAAGTATGGAGGGAGAAGGCTCTTGCCCTACTGTGGGCTGCGGGCTGGAGCCGTGGGCTGCAGGCTGGAGCCGTGGGTTCCCAGGGCTTTCCTGGGACATGCGTATTCATGAATCACTAGCTACTTTCCTGAGAAGCCAGAAGCCCAGAACTGAAGAGATTAAAACCAGACTTCAGAACACATCCAAGTTTAACACCTCATGAATCCATTTCTGGGATTTAACTATCGTTATTTTTCCCTTTAGCAAGAAGACTCTATGAAGCCTTTCTTCTCATCCCATACGCAGGAAGAACAATTTAGATGACAGTGTTTAAAAAGGTAAGGGGGCAGTGATGGTTAATTTCTTTCTTTCTTTTTTTTTTCTGACCAATTGAACCTCTCTTCATGAGACATTTGCTGTATGTGTAGTATTCTGCAAGCTCAGCCCCAGAGACAAGGGCAGAAAGACAGACCTTTGTCTGAGCAATCTGAAGGACAGCTTCTATCTGGACCAGGTATGAGAAAAATGGGTAGAGAGAGAAAAATTGCTTGAATTAGTGGTTCCCATGTCCTCTGGCTCTTAGATCCCTTTTCTCTCCCCACAGACTCTCTGAGTCTCAAACATGTATTAAGCAGCTAATATTTTTAAGGGGTGTGTGTGTGTATGTGTGTGTGTGTGTGTGTGTGTGTGTGTGTGTACACCTCATATATGAGGGTACTCTCAGACACCAGATGAGGATGTCAGATCCCCTGCAATTACAGATGATTGTGAGCTGCCCAATATAGATGCAGGTCCTTTGGAAGATCAGAAGGCACTCTAAGGGCTGGAGAGATGGCTCAGTGGTTAAGAACACTGGCTACTATTCCAGGAGACCTTGGTTCAATTCCCAGTGCCCACATGCAGCTCACAACTGTCTGTAACTCCAGTTCCAGGAGATCTGACACCCTCACACCAATGCACATAAAAAAAATTATTTTAAAGAAAGCACTCTTAACCACTGAGCCATCTCTCCAGCCCCAAAGTAGCTAGTTCTTAAATATCTGAATATGCTTGAAAGTTTGTAAACAGGTGGCCAGCTGTGGTCCTGTGCTCATGGGATTTGGGAATGGCAGGGGTGCTAAAGCCAACACCGACAAGTGGTTGCCAAAGTGAGGCAAGAAGCGAAGAGCCAGGACTGAACGGAGAGCTGCCTCAGAGAGGGGGTCAGGGAATGCCTGCAAGAAAAACCAAAAGTTGAGCCTGAGGACAAGGTACTAAGTTAGGAGCAGAGGGGCTGGACCTTGGCCTGATAGAGGCCCTGTCGCGGGCCAACAAGCAAAGGAAGGGAGGAGTAGAGGCTGGGGTGAGGCTGAGGCCCGGTCATTTAGGGCCTTGTGGAGTCTGTTAGGGGTCCCTGTGTTTGCGGCCTACAGCCAAAAGCTACTGGACCAGCTTGAAGAATGAGGTGTCTGCTGGACGGTTTTCAACTCTGGCTGTGGCAAATGAAAAAGGCTGGAAGTCGTGGAGTATGCACAGGAATGGAGGGTGTTGAAAGTCCGCGTGAGGAATGAATAACAGGATAAGGGGGGCTTTGCAAACCCCAACCCTGATGTCTTAGCTAGGATCCTAGCTAGACCCCACACCATGAACACTCAAGAGGGGGTTTGTGGTGGGAGTCAGGGCCCTGGATGACCCTGTCTATGGAAGTAGACACTTTTCAAAGAAAAGGAGATATTTTGTTGTTTTGTTCTCTCTCTCTCTCTCTCTCTCTCTCTCTCTCTCTCTCTCTCTCTCTCTTGCTCGCTCTCTCTCACTCGCTCGCGCTCTCTCTCTCCCCCCCACCCCTGTGTGTGTGTGTGTGTGTGTGTGTGTGTGTAATTTTATTTTATTTTATTTTATTTTTATTTTTTTGGTTTTTCGAGACAGGGTTTCTCTGTGTAGCTTTGCGCCTTTCCTGGAACTCACTTTGGAGACCAGGCTGGCCTCGAACTCACAGAGATCCGCCTGCCTCTGCCTCCCGAGTGCTGGGATTAAAGGCGTTCGCCACCACCGCCCGGCATGTAATTTTATTTTATGTATATTGGTATTCTACCTGCATGATACGTTTGTGTGAGGGTATAGGATCCCCTGGAAATGGAGTTACAGACAGTTGTGAGCTGCCATGTGGGTGCTGGAAATTGAACCCCGGTCCTCTAGAAGAATAGCCAGTGCTCTTAACCACTGAGCCATCTCTCCAGCCCCCTTTTCTGTGTGCCTTTGAAACAAGTTTCCATGTAGCCAAAGCTGGCCTTGAACTTGCTATGTAGCTAAGGAGAACTTTGAACTCCTGATCCTTCTGCCTCCACCTGAGTGCTGTGATTACAGGTGTGCACCACCACACCCCAGAGGACAAGAGGTTTTCCTCAAGCATCTGATTATCATAGTATCCTGAGAAAGCAGAAATACCACTTTGATGTTTTTTCAGGGTCATGTGGCATGCATGTGTATAAAGCTGTAAAATAGAACACAACCTATCAAAGAATGCTATGTGTGGCTTTGGCATGTGCTTCAAGGTCTCTTCTATAATCTGGGATGCTAGGAAAAACATCTCAGCAATGCTGACAGCATGGGAAGCATTTTTATATCGGGGCAGCCAATGCCAAGTTCAAATACAACTTCTGCCATTAACTAGTTGTGTAAACATGAGCAAATTGCCTCTCGGGAGGAAGTTATGGAAGGGAGAAAGGCAATATGGGGTAAGCGTGGTCACTAGCGACAGCTGGCCACGGGTAAAGCCTACTCCCTGGGTGTGACAGTGGGCAAACAACTTCATCTCTTAGAGCCTTGGTTTCTTCCTTTGAAAACTAGGATGACTTTTGCCTTTGTAGTGCTTATTGTACCTTTCCGATAACGCAATGCAGGTAAAGAGCTTCATGCAGACCCTGGAACATTGTGGGTGCTTAATAACGTCCGTTTGTCTCTGCCTCAGTATCATCTGTAACTGGAGGAGTTAGATTTGACACCCTCCCCAAGTCGGTTCTATGTTTATGTAAAAGGCTGTGGGAGAGTTAATCCATCTAGATGATCGGAGGCTTGCTATCTTCTAAGCATGCTGCCCCCATCCGTTTTCTCACCAGGGCCATCATGTGGGTGGTGGTGTGAGTGTGGAGCTCAGGGGGGAGCAGAGCTATTTGGAGTCTTGTTTTTCTTGGAGGTGCCTGGGAAGCAAGGAAACTCTCCTCTCCCTTCAGCTCTGGAAGCAAATCTGGTCCCCTGCCTTCCTTTCCAAAGCTATTCCTGGCTCCAGCTGCAGGAATGCCTCTGGGGCTGTAGGAACCTTCAGGCTCCAGTTCCAGAAAAAAAATAAAACTAAAACATCTCCCTGTGTGTCCCACAGCAGCCCGCCCCTTAGGCTCTGGGGCCTGCCCGGCCAGCTGTCACTGAGAGGCCACTGACCCCTCTCTGTCAGAGAACATTAGACAGGAGAGAGCAAGTGTTGCCCCCTCCAAGGCCTTGTGGCTGTACTTTGGGGTGGAACAGAGAACACTGTGCCCACTCTGGTCTGTCTCTTTGCTGTGACTTTAGCTGTCCTTGGAGTTCCCATCTACTTGTAAAAGTCACTCCACCCCCCCCTTCTCTCTTCCTCCACCCTCCCTCCCTTTTCCCACCCTCCCTCCCTTTCTCGCTAATCTGAAATGTTTGTAGGTCACAAATTTCCAGATCATTTTTACACTGCTTGGAAAACTAATCTCCATTCTGTAAGACTTCCAGGTCTGTTTCGGCTCCTAAATAACAGGGCTGGGGAATGTGGCTCAATGGCCGAGCACTTGTCTAGAACACACAAGGCCCAGGGCTCAATCCCTAACTCAGGGGGAAAAAAAATCCAAATTACACCAGCCCATGTTTCACAACTCTCATCTCATTTAGCAGGAGGAGGAAAGAGAAAAAGGGACCTGAGGTGTGCCATTTTTCCAGAAGCGTCTGTCACTGCTATGATACTAACATGCATGATTTATTATGCTAAGCAAGCCTGGTACAAGAAGTACAATCAACCAGGCAGTGGTGGCGCACGCCTTTAATCCCAGCACTTGGGAGGCAGAGGCAGGCAGATCTCTGTGAGTTCGAGGCCCACCTGGGCTACAGAGTGAGTTCCAGGAAAAGGCACAAAGCTACACAGAGAAACCCTGTCTCGAAAAACCAAAAAACAAAACAAAAAATACCGACAACAACAACAACAAAAGAAGTACAATCAAGTATGGTCACCAATGTTTGTGTCCTTCTGTCCCTTTATAAACAAACACCAGTCAGTGAGGGGAGCTCAGGCTAGCCTGAGAAACTTAGTGAGACCTTGTCTCAAAAGAAAAAGTAAGAAGGGAGCTGGAGGTGCAGCCTAGTGGTAGAGCACTTACCCGCTATGGGTGAAGCCATGGGTTCACCCTTAGTACTGGAAAGAGATCTCCTGACCTTGTTCCAAGGGGAACATCCAAAGACAGCCCCAAAGCCTTTGCAGTTATCAGCATCAAGACCAAAGCAGGGTGGGAAGCAAAGGGGGGAGGGGAGGGGCTGGATGGGGGCAGGTAGTAGGTTCTTTCTGCGTTTCAGCTGATTGGATGAATGACAGCCTAATGGTGAACCGCTTGCTCTCAAGACCCTGCAAAGTGTATCCTGAGCACAGGATTCAGCCTTAAGATACACAGACGCTGCTGGTTGGTGGTGGTGCACACCTTTAATCCCAGCACTTGGGAGGCAGAGGCAGGTGGATCTCTGAGTTCAAGGCCAGCCTGGTTGGTCTACAAATCTAATTCCAGGACAAACAGGGCTACACAGAGAAACTCTGTCTTGGAGAAAAAAAAAAAATATATATATATATATTATATATATATATATATATATATATATATATATATATGATGATACTGTCTAGATTAGTGTTCCCTAACCTTCCCAATGCTACAACCCTTTAATACAGTTGCTCATGTTATGGTGATGCCCAACCATAAAAGTATTTCCATTGCTACTTCATAACTGCAATTTTGCTACTGTTATGAATTGTAACACAAATATCTATGTTTTTTCTAAGGTCTTAGGCAATTCCTGTGAACGGGCTGTCAACCCCCCCGGGGGTCACGACCTACAGGTTGAGAACCTCTTGTCTAGATGCATGTTTGTGATACAGGGAAGAGAGACAGACAGAATTGCAACTGCACCCAGGCCTCCTTCTCCTGAGGCCTTTGGACCGACCAGTAACATGTCAGAACCACGTCCACTCTCACCTACCAGGGCTCTTTTGTTGCCCACAGGTGGCCACCATGATCTCCTGGGTGCTCTTGGCCTGTGCCCTGCCGTGTGCTGCTGACCCGCTACTTGGTGCCTTTGCTCGGAGGGACTTCCAGAAAGGTGGCCCTCAACTTGTCTGTAGCCTGCCTGGTCCCCAAGGCCCCCTGGCCCCCCAGGAGCACCAGGATCCTCAGGAATGGTGGGAAGAATGGGTTTTCCTGGTAAAGATGGCCAGGATGGCCAGGACGGAGACCGGGGGGACACTGGAGAAGAAGGTAAGAGACCTATGCCTGCCCTCTTGTCTACCCGGAGTTGACAACGTCTGTCGTGAGGGATGATTCAGAGCTCCTAAAACTAGTACCCATCAATACCTCTTCATAACCAAATGGAAGAGAACAGACGGAGACTCTGGAACAGGCCTGTGTTCCTGCCTCTGCCGAGGATTTGAATTTGCTAGATGGGAGGGTAACAAGCCTGCGAGCTGTTATTAAAAGTGCTTGATTTGTAGGTGACAGCAGCCAAACTAACAGGCCCAAATAAGATTACTTGACTCATGACTGCGAAGACTAAAAGCTGAGCTTTAGGAATGGCTTGGCCCAGAGTTTGAACTCTTTCTATCGGGGCTCGTCTCTTTGCTATGTGTTGATTTCATGCCCCTAGAAGCTGGATGTTCCGAAATGGCACCTGATGCATTCAGGTCTCCCTTTCTATGGCTTCCTCTATACCCATTTTTCACTTTTTTTAAGGGAGATGTGGTACCATTTGCCTAGGTTGGATCCTATGCCACCCCTGGATGCTTTTGAGTCAGGAATGAAAGTACTTGGTCATTGTAGTTGACTGCTCCATGGGGACCCACCCAGAGTAGTGATTCATGGGGGATTAGAGTGACACATTTTCACAGTAGACAGTAGGGGATCGGGTAGGCAAGAGACAGATTGGATCCCCTCTTCAGGTACCTTCTACTTTGATATTCCTTCTAGCTATGACTTTTCACCTCTGCTCTTTATCAGCGTCCTCAAATCTGAAACGTAGGGAAATTATAGCAATTTCTTTCTCAGTGCTAGACGAGTAAACCCCGGACCTTGTGCAGGTTCAAGTGCATGCTCCACCCTGCCAGCCCCACGATAACTTTTACTTACATGGTGTTTGAACACTGACAAGGCATCTTGAGTAAGTCATTCATCAGATCATCGTCCTGTAAAGCAAATGCCCTCATTGTTCCATGTTTCAAATGAGAAGACTAAGAGTCAGGGTAGCAAGGTTGAGCATGTCATAGCTGCAATCGTTTAAACTCTGGGGACAACCCTGAATACTAATTTTGATGAGTATCTTAACCTCCCCTAACCTCAGTGTCCCCATATCTACAACAGTGGTGCCAACAGTACCTACCTCACCAGAGCGAGAGGCAAGAACTGTATGAAGCTCTAGTCTTGAGGTCCTTGTTACAGTGTTACTCACCCCAACCTGATTGCTGAACTTAGATTCCAAACCCAAGGTGTTTCCTATCACACAAACTCCTCCAAGTGCACCTCTTCCTAAAAGACTTCAACAATAATGGAAATGCTTGGACCCAAGGAGGTCCTGCAGGGTGCCAGGCACTAGATGGCACCATCCTGCATTCTTTGACCCCATGGCATATTGGGGTCAAGCAGGGTCTGCCAGAGCCTTCCTGGAGATGTACATGTGGGTTCTGTGGGAGATGGTTTCTGTCAACCTCTCTCCTTGATCAGGAGCAAAGAGAGAGCAGGCCGGGGACTCTTTAGGTGATCTCTCCTGCCAGAGGTCAAGCAACCGAAAAGGAAGGCAGTGTTGAGAGGTAGAGAGGGAGCAGCCAGATGTGTGTAACCCAATCAAATCCAGGTCACCTTGGGACCGCAGCAGGATAACATCTAGCCACGCCCCACTGCTGTGGATATTGCTCTGTAATAAATAAAATGCTGATTGGCCAGCAGCCAGGCAGGAAGTATAGGCAGGACAAGCAGAGAAGAGAATTCTGGAAACAGGAAGGCTGAGTCAGGAGATGCTGCCAGCCGCTGCCATGAGTACCAACATGTAAAATACTGGTAAGCCACAAGTCATGCGGCAAGGTATAGATTTATAGAAATGAGTCAATTTAAGATAGAAGAAGTAGATAACAAGAAGCCTGCCACAGCCATATAGTTAGTTAGCAATATAAGTCTCTGTGTGTTTACTTGATTGGGTCTGAACGGCTGCGGGACTGGTGAGTGAGAGAGATTTGTCCTGACCGTGAACCAGGCAGAACTGAAGAAAACTTCAGCTACACCCCACAACTGACACAAACACAAACCCATCTCTAGAAAGGTCTCAGTAAGGAAAGTCAATGTTTCCTGAAGCCTTTCAGAAGGTAATGAAGGAGGTGGATCACACAGCCCGAGTTGGAAGTTTCTGCCAGCTTCCCTAGCCGCATCCCTGGGAAAGAATGCCAAGCCAAAGTGGTCGTCTCCGTTCTTCCTGTTCCCTCAGCCCTGTCTCCTAGCTTCTGTTCATCTTAGTTTTTAAATTTTCACTATTTATATGTGCCTATGTATGTGTGAGTGCTCATGTATATGCACAAGCACGTGTGTGTGTGTGTGTGTGTGTGCGCGTGCGCACGTGCGCGTGCGCGCGCGCATGTTCCTGTGCATGTGAGTGCCCATGAAGGCCAGATGAGGACATTGAGGCACTGGAACTGGAGTTACAGGTGTCAATGGATTTTTTCTTTGGGCCGCCAGCTCACAAAAAAATGAGACTTATTTTTAATTCACAGAGACTTATTATTAATTATGAAAGCTCAACCTTAGCTTAGGCTTGTTACTAACTAGTTCTTATAACTTAAATTAACCTGTATCTTTTAATCCACATTCTTTTACGTGGCTCAGCTACCTTTACTCTGCACTGCCCATCCTGCTTCCTCTCCATTGGCTGGCGACTCCACCTTCTTCCCAGAGTTCTCTCTGCTTCAAAAGGCCTGTCTTGCTATTGGTCATTCAGGTTTTTTGTTGTTGTTGTTGTTGTTGTTTCCTTTCTTTTTTTTTTTTTTTTTTTTTTGGTTTGGTTTGGTTTTAGTTTTGGTTTTTGGTTTTTCGAGACAGGGTTTCTCTGTGCAGTTTTTGTGCCTGTCCTGGATCTCGCTGTAGACCAGGCTGGCCTTAAACTCACAGAATCCACCTGCCTCTGCCTCAAGAGTGCTGGGATTAAAGGTGTGTGCCACACCCAGCTGGCCATTCATTTTTTTTTTTTTTATTAAACCAGAGTGACACATTTTCACAGTGCACAAAAAGATTATTCCACAACAGACAGGTGGTTGCGAGCTGCCCAATGTGGTGCTGGGACCCGAACTCTGGTCCTCTGCAAGTGCTCTTGACAGCTGAACCAGCTCCCCAGCCCTTAATTTCCATTGTTATCAAAGACTTGACTAGTTTTATTTGCATTTTTCTCCATTTGTCATTTATCCCCTTTGTGTGTAAAGCGTGTGCTCTACCACTGGCCCACATGTCCTGACCTCATTTCATTTGTTAATTGTATATGTAAACGGCTTTGTATATTAGTCGTATAAGTAAATGAACCTTGTATTTTTAGATACCTAGAGAAAAGTCGGGAAGGATACACACCTGGATGATGTACAGTTGTGTCTAGAAAGTGAGAGGGAGATGAGAAGTGTTTAAGGAGGACTCCTCATGTATTCGTGCCGTTTGAATTTATCACCATGACACTGTATCTGTGTCCCACTCGTACCGTTTAAAAATGGTTCCTGGCAGGGGAGATGTTCCCATGCTTAAGAACACTAGTTGCTCTTCCCGAGAATCCGAGTTTGGTTCTCAGAACCCATGTGGCGGCTAACCTCCATCTGTAGCTCCAATTCCAGAAGATCCGATGCCTTTTTCTAGCCTTAGGCACCACATAGGCTCCAGGCACACAGGTGGTACACAGACCTACCTGCAAGCAAAACATCCATAAACATAAAATAAACATTTTGAAAAATGGCTCCTGAAAATTAGATATTCAATAAGAAAATGATATTTGGAAATCTATTTCCCAATTAATTAAAGTAATAAAAGTTTAAATATATGACAGTAAACTCAGGACTAAAAATATAGTGTGTTTTAGGGTCCTCTAGGGGAACATATATTACTTAGTCACTGTTCTATTGCTGTGAAGAGGCACCATGACCAAACGTGCTGGCTAGTTTTATGTCAACTTGACACAAGCTCAAGTCATCTGAGAGAGGAAACCTCAATTAAGAAAATTCCTCCGTAAGATAGGGTTGTAAGGAAGTCTGTGAGGCATTTTCTTAATGAGTGATTGATGGTGGAGGGCCCAGCCCATTGTGGGTGGTGCCATCCCTGGGCTGGTGGTCCTGGGTCTATAAGAAAGCAGGCTGAGCAAGCCATGTGGATGGAGCAAGCCAGTCAGCAGCATCCTTCACAGCCTCTGCATCAGCTTCTGCCTCCAGGGTCCTGCCCTGTTTGAGTTCCTCTTCCTTCAATGATGTGCTGCTGTGGAATTGTAAGCCAAATAAACCCTTTTCTCCCCCAGGTTACTTTGTCATGCTGTTCATTGCAGCAATAGAAACCTTAACTAAGACACCAAGGTAACTCTTCTTAAAGAAAAAAAAAAGCATTTAATTGGGGGCGTTCCGGTTTCAGAGAGTTAGTCCATTATCATCACAGCAGGGAGCATGGGGGCAAGCAGGAGGCATGGTGCTGGAGAAGCAGCCGCCAGCTCTACATTCTGATCTACAAACAAAGGGAGAGCCACTGGGCCTGGGGTGGGCTTTTGAAACCTCAAAGCCGTCCCTAATAACGTTGCTCCTCCCACAAGGCCACACCTTCTAACCCTTCCCTGACAGCTCATCACCTGGAGACTAAGCATGAAAATATATGAGCCTATGGGGGCCATTCTCATTCAGACCACCACATTGCCCTCTCTGCCCCCATAGGCTTAGAGCCATATCATAATGCAGAATGAATTCAGCCCAACTTGAAAAGTCCTAGAGTCTATCAGTTTTAAGATTGTTTAAAAGTCCAAAGTCTCAAGCCAGGCGGTGGTGGTGCACGCCTTTAGTCCCAGCACTCGGGAGGCAGAGGCAGGCGGATCTCTGTGAGTTCAAGGCCAGCCTGGTCTACAAAGTGAGTTCCAGGAAAGGTGCAAAACTACACAGAGAAACCCTGTCTCAAAAAACCAAAAAAAAAAAAAAAAAAAAAAAAAAAAAAAAAGAGTCCAGAGTCTCTTGTGAGACTCCAGGCCATCTCTTAACTGTAACTCCCTGTAAAATCAAAGTAAAAAAGCACACTACATATTTCCAACATGCAGTGGCACACAGAATATACATTCCCATGCCAAAGTGAAGGAAGGGGAGCATAGTGAGGAAATACTGGATCAAAGCAAGAACAGAAACCAGCATGGCAAACTCCAAATTCTGCATTCCATGTCTGATGTCTCCATGTGTTCTCCAACGCCTTCCAGCTTTGTTGACTGCAGCCATTACAAACAGGACTTTTGGATAGGCTTACATGATACAGTCATGATCATATGCATGACGGAAAGGCTGATAATTCATTAGCTGCTCAGTCCACGAGGCTGCATACCTCAGCAGTCCCAGTCTGCAATGAAGGCCTGGAGGATTCCTGGAAGGCCACAAGTCCTCAGTCCACACTGGACGGCTGGAGGGGCTGGTAATGTCAGCAAAGGGTGGGCACAGCTACAGGAACAGGGTGGATGCACTCACCAGCTGGGAGTGAAAGCAGACAGGCAGAAGCAGCAACCTCTCCCTCAGATCTCTTTCTGTCTGGGACACAGCCAGAAACGTCCTCCTCGTTCACTTTACTTCTTCCCTCACAGACCTGCCCGGTGGCATGTCTCGTAACTGATTCAGATCCAATCGAGTTGACAACCAAGATTAGCCATCATGTAGTGAAATGCCTACATACTACATAGAAGAACAAAGTACCTTGTCAGGGCGACTGCTAAAAAGTCTCCCCCACCCCCACTTCAGTATATGTGACCATCGTTGCCCTGTGTCCGGCGATGCTCAGATGTTCATTAGCGCCAGCCCCTCTCAGGACCAAGGCTTTTGATGGGCATTTGACATGCCTTCCAGAACCCGGCCACTCTGCCTGTGCACAGCTGTAAGATAGAACTCTAACCCCCTTCCATATATGTTTTGCTTAAAATGGGTTGAAGAGCCAGGCCTGATGGCTCTCCTGGAATCCCAGCATGTGTGTGGGAGGTAGGAGAAGAGTCAGCAGAATAAGGCCAGCCTTGGCTTTGCACCACGTTCGCACCAGCCACAGGCCACGTGAGACCGTCTCAACTACAATACATAAAATTTTGTGTCCAAGAGTCATTAAGTACAAACATTTCCTATGGAATTGCTAGCCCAAAATATGCTGTTTGTAAGAAAAATGTGTATTTTATGAAATATCAGTCTTAAAAACCAAGAGGTGTTCTCCGAGTAAATATTTGGGGATGTTCCGCAGGGTTTATCAGCTGATGTTTAACATTTAGACGGGGTTTGCCAGGCACTGTCCTGTGCACTGACAGAACCCAGGGACTGCTGGTACTTTGTTCTCTTGTTACCTGGAAGTTTCTGGCACCCTCTGCTGTTTCGGCTCAGTGGACTTCACAGCGGTCTTTACGTAGCATGTAAATCCACCTCCTTCTTCTTGTTTTCCTGAAACAGTCTCATGTAGCCCAGGCTGGCCTCAAACTCACTATGTAGCCAAGATGATCTCGAACTCCTGATTCCCTCCTCCCTCTCACACTCACACCCTGCCCTGGGAACACAGGAGTACACCACCACGTCTTGTTTTATGCAGCATTGAGGATTGAACCCGTGAGTCCACACATGCTAGGCAAGCACTCTGCCACCTGAGCTACAACCCCAGCCCAGTGAATTAGTCTGCTGCCCTGATTCCCAGGGCTTCTGAAAGGCGTCGCACGCAATCCTGGTTTTCCTGAAAAGACCAGGAGAAGCACCTCTGAAGTCATGCCTTCAGCGTCTGTCCCCTCCTGTGTGCCCTCAAGCCTTCTCATTCTCTCCAGCCACGGGCCCTGCCCAGGTTTTACAGGTCCCTTATAAAACCAGCTCTTCTGTCTTCCAGGTCCACCTGGCCGGACAGGTAACCGTGGAAAACAAGGACCAAAGGGCAAAGCTGGGGCCATTGGGCGGGCTGGCCCTCGAGGACCCAAGGGGGTCAGCGGTACCCCAGGGAAGCATGGCACACCAGGCAAGAAGGGACCTAAAGGCAAGAAAGGGGAACCTGGGCTGCCAGGCCCCTGCAGCTGCGGTAGTAGCCGTGCCAAGTCGGCCTTTTCGGTGGCGGTGACCAAGAGCTATCCACGGGAGCGACTGCCCATCAAGTTTGACAAGATTCTGATGAACGAGGGTGGCCACTACAATGCATCCAGTGGCAAGTTCGTCTGCAGCGTGCCGGGGATCTACTACTTCACCTATGACATAACGTTGGCCAACAAACACCTGGCCATCGGCCTGGTGCACAACGGCCAGTACCGCATTCGGACTTTCGATGCCAACACCGGCAACCACGACGTGGCCTCGGGCTCCACCATCCTGGCTCTCAAAGAGGGCGACGAAGTCTGGCTGCAGATCTTCTACTCAGAGCAGAATGGACTCTTCTACGACCCTTACTGGACCGACAGCCTCTTCACAGGCTTCCTCATCTACGCTGACCAAGGAGACCCCAATGAGGTATAGACAAGCTGGAGATGAGTTTCTGGAGATGGGTGCTGATGGAGGAAGGCCCCTGCACTGGGGCTGGGGTCTGGCAGTCTTGGGAGTTTCTCTCCCCAGGCTGGCCTCCTCTGTTGCTGCTTTAAAAAAAAAGAAATCATTAAATCTAGGCTTTTGTTTCATTATTTATCTGTTTGCTCTCTAATTATCTGTCAAGTAACAGGCACTGGGCTCTGTGAGTTACATACACCAATGGTCAAGACAGAGTTCCTATCCTCATTGGAAATACAGTTTGCAAATAAACAGAAAACAATATAATTATTCTACCACATGGAAACAGGCTTAGGGAGGTGGCTGAAATTTTTATCTTTTTTTATTATTATTATTTTATTATTATTATCATTATGGTTTTTCGAGACAGGGTTTCTCTGTGTAGCTTTGCTCCTTTCCTGAAACTCACTTGGTAGGCCAGGCTGGCCTTGAACTCACAGAGATCCGCCTGCGCCTGCCTCTGCCTCCCGAGTGCTGGGATTAAAGGCGTGTGCCACCACCGCCCGGCTTTTTTTTTTTTTTAATTTGGAGCTGAGGACCAAACCCAGGGCCTTGCGCTTGCTAGGCAAGCACTCTGCCACTGAACTAAATGCCCAGCCTCGAAATATTTATCTTTATATAGAGTTCATCATTTAGGTCTACTTATACACAAGCATACTTTTTTATTTTTTTGGTTTTTTGAGACAGGGTTTCTCTGTGTAGGTTTGCATCTTTCCTGGAACTTGCTTTGTAGACCAGGCTGGCCTCAAACTCACAGAGATCTGCCTGCCTCTGCCTCCTGAGTGCAGGCATACTTTTTATGGGGAAAGCTTACAGATTTTGACTTACATGCATACCCTGTACTGTCACATAGCTCAGGAACAAACTGGTACCACTCCCATCCCTGTGTGCTACAACTCTCTGGGATTCCTTCAGGCCAGAGCAGATTGCCTCCTCCGCTTTCTTACATTAGGATTATGTCTGAAACACAGTTAGTTTAAAATATTGTTCAGTTAAAGATACATTCAACGGGGCATGTCAGGATCTAGCCACACAGCACATGTTAGAGCAATTGTTCACCTTGATGGGTCACCCACTCCCAATGCCCTGCATGGCAACGGCCACTGTCCTACACATACTCAGTGAGGGGAAAGATCAAAACTCCAGGTAGTTTCTACTGAATGTGTATTATTTTTTGCACCAGCATAAAATCAAAAATTCATAGGTCAAAGCATTGTAAATTAGAAACGGTATGTGCACGGAAAAGCTGGGCACTGTAGCAGGACACAGGGCAATGGGAAGACTTGAAGGGATTGTTCCCAAGCAAACAACCTACCTGCAGGTACAAACATCCTCTCTGTCCAGGGAAGAGTTGGGATACTTGAGGCCAGAAGAATTGGCATGTTGGGAGGATGAAACTCACACAGACCCTCACAGGCATAGCCAAGTTACTTCCACTTGAGAAAAAGGATTTACCCTGAGTATAGTAGCTTATGCTATATTCCAGCATTCGCCAGGCTGAGGCAGGAGGATTGCATTGAGTTCAAAGCCAGTTTAGGCTGAGTGTGAGACTGTCTCAAAAAAAAAAATTATTATCGGGGTGCAGATGGAGTGTGACATTAAAATGGGGGCAAATTTCCCCCCTGAAACAGGGTTTCTCTGTGTAGCTGTGGGTGTCCTAGAATTCGCTCTGTAAGCCAGGCTGGCCTCAAACCACAGAAATCTGCCTGCCTCTGCCTCCCGAGTGCCAGGATTAAAGGCATATGCCACCACTACCAGTAGGGATAACCTTGAACCTTCTCAGATCGTGAGTACAGTCCTTCAAGAACCTGGGCATTTTAATTGTCCCACTGCTCAGTCAGTGATATGGAGCAGGATATCCCTGCATGCCTGCTGACAAGAATGAATAGCACTAAGATAAGTCTACCCTGGTCCAACTGTTTTCCCTGTGCAGGGCCTCCATGCAAGAGACTGGTGTAGGCCCAGGATCAATTGCTGGAGTATCCTGATAGAGCCTCAACTCTCAAGCAGTTGGCTCTCACTGCCCCCTGGTGGATACCCATGGGAAAGCAAGTACCCCTGGGTTGGTCCTGAGGAGTGTGGACCCAGTGTTAATAAAACAGGATTTACTTAATCGTCCTCACTGAGTCACAAATGGTATGGGAATGGGAAGGGTCTAGAAACCTGGCAGGACTCTGTGGCCCAAACAGGTCAACATGTGGTCAAGGATCCTGCCCAGGGCCCTCATAGATGGGTCAGCCTCTGAGATGGAGCAGCACCCCCATTTGTAAACAGTTTTTTTCCCTTTCCTTTCTTTAAAAAATTGTTTTACCAGACATGATGGTGAGCACCTTTAATCCCAGAGCTCAGGGTGCAGAAGCAAGTGGATCTCCATGAGTCTGAGGACAGCCTGAGCTATGTAACAAATTCTAAGCCTGCTAGGGCTACACAGTGATACCCTAATCCTTCATCCTATCCCTAGCTGCTTCTTGAGGGTCTGGTGAACCAGGGACTGTCTTTGGGTCTTCCCATTATGTAGGCACAGTGCATGTTTGTGCTGTAAAACGGTCTTTGGTCCAAAGGTCTTCTCTCATTCAATATACGCTTTGACGGGCAGCTACCCCTTCTGGAGAAGGTTGGAGAACCCGCACTCTGATCAGGACATTGCAGGGAGCTTCCAGCCTAGACAGACAGACAGATGTTGGGTTTCTCCTGATGAATGCATGTTGTACTCCATGAACTAGGGCTCTTCCTGTGCTGGATTACAATCAAGATTATGACAGGAGAGAATGAGACACCTATCTCACACACAAAGTTTAAATGACAAAAAAAAAAAAACTCAATACTCAATACCGAAAATGTTTTAATACAGAATGTTAATAAATCAAAGACAAAGAGAAAAATTCAAAGTTTCAGTAAAGATAGGATCTGACAGGGCTGGGATTCTGGTGAGGTAAAGGAGAGGGGAGGAAGAAAGGGAGAGGGGACAGAGAGAGAGAATTCTACAAGTACAGACTGCATCAAAGCTGCATTGAAGCCTTGACATCCCACCCACCCCCACCCCACCCTCCACCCCACCCCACCCTCCACCCCCCCCACCCTCCACCCCACCCCACCCTCCACCCCCACCATAATAGGAAGAAACCGCCTCCTTGCTGCATGTGATCCTTACTGGGGTCACTAGAGGGCGCACACCTACCACACAACCTCCAACTAGCAGCAGGCAACTGGAAGAACCAGCAGGCCTCTGCAGCAGGCAGTTTCTTAGATTCAGAGCCCCAGACAAAAGCCAAGGTTCTAGGGTGGTCATGATCTTGTGCTGGAAAAAGAAAAAAAGGAAAAGGAATAAAATTAGTCCCACCTATTCCTAACATTTGCACTCAGGGCAGAGTTTGGGGCACCCTGTGCGTGGCAGAGACAGCCTGAGACGGTGCAAGAATACCTACCTGCTCTTGCAAAGCAAGAACGAGATCCAGTCCTGAGTGTCTTTGAGTCCCTCATGTAGCTTGGGCCATATTATTAACATGTGTGGCCTCAGCAAAATGAAGGGTTGGCCCAGATGATCTCAGATCCAATTTGGGCAACAAATCTTAATTTCTATCCCCAAAGCAGAGTCAGAAAAGGAGCCTAAGATTCCTAAAACACAGTAACTCTGCTGGAGGAAGCTGCTGGCATGTTGAATCTTCACACCTGGGCCTCTGCTTCCACTGCAGACATGTGTGTGTGTGTGTGTGTGTGTGTGTGTGTGTGTGTGTGTGTGTGTGTGTGTTGTGTGTGTGAACTCATGCACACAGAGAGGACAGCAGAGGATGTCAGGTGTTCTGTTCTATCATTTTCCACCTTACTCCCTTGAGTCAGAGTCTCTCACTGATCTTGGATCCAGGCTGGCGGCTAGCGAGCCCCAGCAATCCTCCGGCCTCTGTCCCAGTAGCGCTGGGGTAACAGACCTGTGCTCAAACATGCCAGGCTTATGTGGGCTTTGGGGATTTTCATTTAGGTCCTTGTGTTGTTTGCTTTTTTTTTAACTTTTTATTTATTCTTTGTGGCTTTCACATCATGCATCTCTATCCCATTCATCTCCCCATCTTTTTGTATCAGGCCTCTGCCCTTGCAACCTCCCCTCAAAAAATAAAATGAAATAAAGTTTAAGAGAAAATAAAAAAGAAAGAAAAGAAAAATCTCATTGTGGAAGCTGTGTGTGACATGGTGAGTCCCACACACAGCTTACTCTTTAGCCCATATATCTTTACTTGCAAGTGTTCTTTGCAATGAGTCATCGGTCTGGTTTGAGGCCTCTGGCTTCTGCTACACTCTAGGCCCTCACCAGGACTCCTCTTGGATATCCTGTTTGTTACCCTGTGTCATGGAGATCCTGCAGCTTTGGATCTGTGGGTCAGGCCCCTTCACATGCAGATGCACATCATAGATGAGGTGGATGTTGGAGTAGGCCAACTTGTAGCCACAGATCTGGGCCTGGGTGGTAGCAGGGTTGGTCAGCCTGCCAGCTCTTCCCCATCCTCATCACTAGGGTGACCTCTCCAGCACTGTCCCAGCTAGTTGACCCCATGCAGCAAGGAGCAAGAGGCAGAGTTGGTTCTCCTGCTTTCTCACCCTCAGGGCCGGCTCACCCACACTTAGCACCACCAAGACCAGCACTACTGTGTTGCCCAGATGGAGTGCAGGGGCCACTCTCCCGAGTGTTGCAGTGAGGGGTAGGGACAGCTAGCTCTGTCTCATGACCTCGGGGCCAGCTCTCCCACCTGCCATAGGCAGTGAGGGAAGGGGCATCTCTCCCCTGCCCATACCACTCTGTGACAGATAAGGAGTGGGACCAGTTCCTTCACGCTCACATTCTCAGGGCCAGCTCACCCACGCCCCTGTCTACAGGGTCAGCTCTATTGTGCTGCCCAGCAGAGTGCAGGGTCCGATTTTCCAGGTGCTGCCTCTAGTAAGGAGGAGGGTCAGCTCTCTTGCCGGCTTCAGGTGTGCAGGGGTGAGGCAGGGGGAGGGCGTCTTTCCTTCACCCTTGCCACCACGTGGCAGGTGGGGGCGGGGCCAAGCTCTCCCACTCCCATGGCCTCAAGGCCAGTTCACCCTCGCCCTTGAGAACTGGGTCAGCTCTATTGTGCTGCCCAGGAGAGGGGTAGGGGGCTCACTCTCCCTAGTGCTACAGCCGGTGAGGGGCGAGGATCCTCTCAGCCTTCAGTGGTAACAGGAGCCAGTGTAGACCACAGCTGTGGCAGGGTCACCAGCCCACACATGGGACGGAGCTGCATCACCATGGCCCCAAGTGGCAAGCCGGCCACCCACCTCAGTCTGCTCCTCACCACCTTTACCTCTTCAGATCTGCCTCTCTCCATAGAACATGATGCATTCTGTCTCTCTCTCCCATACCCCACCATATAGCTGTTCACCATAATAGTGCCTGGCTGCCTGGAGCCACAAGACACCAGGCAGGCCCATGTGCTCTCCTCGTCACCTGTAGCAGGCCGCAGGTCCCTGTGCTTTTTTTGGCCAGTGTTCTTACACCCTGAACCATCTTACCATCCCTCACTGAAGATATCGGTTATGACAAATCACTGCTAAGGTCTACGTAACGGGTGTTTGGTTGTTGTTGTTTAATATCTCTAGTTCTCAAATAATGACATGGAGACTTCTTATTAATTATGAAAGCTTGGCCTTAGCTTAGGCTTCTTCCCAACTAGCTCTTAAAACTTAAATTAACCCATTTATATTAATCTATGTTCTACCATGTGGCTTGTTATATCTCCTCAGTACCATACATCCAAATTCCTCCACATCTGGCTGGCGAATCCCCCACCTCAGATTCTTTCCCATTTATATTGTAGCTCAGGAAACTATTGGGATAATCTTTTTGTACACGGTGTAAAGATGTGCCTCTGTTTTACATTATCTGCCTACGGCACTTTCTGATTAGCCAGTTAGCCCTTTATTAAACCAATCAGAAGCCATATTGTACCACAACCTACCCAGGCTTTCAGAGCAGAGTCGGCTGAGGGTGGATTGCCTCTTTGGGACCCTCTGATTCCATAGTCAGGGTCACAGAGCCAGCTCCCTGCCCACAGGCTCTGAGAGCAGGAAACCCAAGTTGGTGTGGCTCCCTTATTCTTCAGTAGCTACTTCTCCCTGCTGTAGCGAGATAAGCCTAAAAAGAACTTTCCAGAAAGGGCCACAGATGGCTCTAGGCAAATGCCTTTTTTTCTTCCTATTTAAGACATTCTTCATCTACTCTGTAACTTCTCTCACGTTAGCATTAATTTAAAAACAGTCATCACTGACGCCTTCCTAATCCCAGCAGGTCCCTTGTGTCTGCCTCACGTGGAATTTTCCAGCCAGGCTGACAACCCTCCAACATGGTTTCCTAATGTGAAACATTCAGGCTATGAGCATATCTATACACGGAGGTCTCAGTGGCCAAAGGCTGTCCAAGACATTCACCTGAGATGGGGGGGTCATCTTCCCAGCTGATCCACCATCCCTCCACTAAGCTGTATGTGCAAATGTGCAAATTTCACAGCGCCCTACACTATCCAGGGCTGAGTGCTGTTCAGTCTGAACCTGGCTGAGGACTCAGGAAAAACTTGCCTGTCACAAGAATGAAATAAAAACAAGAGTCCCGTGGACTCCCCCGACACCTCCTCCTGGGTGGCCTTGGGGTAGAAGGCCACCTTTGCTTTGAGGAGCTCTGGAGAATAGCCCCTAAACAGCTGCTAGCCTTTGCCAGATTTGAATGGTCAACAAATAATTAATTGCAATATGCCAAGCTTCACGTTAGGCATTGGGGACCCTGTGGTCAGAGTGGAGTCTAACACAGGTGACAGACATTGGCTAAATGTCCACACAGATAAAAGCAAAATGTCCACTGTGACATGAAGCCACAAGAATGAATGGCAAGATGAGGACTAGTCTGGCAAGGTCGACCTTTACTGGCAGACTCCCAACAGAGCTGAAGGGAGAGTGGGAGTTAGGCAGTGGGGAGGGGGGGGGCAGGTAGAAAAGGCATGTGTTGGGGGATAGGGGTGTTGACATGCAAAAGCCCCGTGGGAGGCAAAGCATGGCAGCTGGGAAGAATCAAAAACATTCTCTCTCTCTCTCTCTCTTTCTCTCTCTCTCTCTCTCTCTCTCTCTCTCTCTCTCTCTCTCTCTCTCTCTGTGTGTGTGTATGTATCCTTTTTTCTTATTCTTCCTGTAAACTGGCTTTATTGTGAAATATACAGTTGATTACTGACTAACTTAAATTATTACATCTCTTCCAGATACATGAAAATATTTCTTTGGATACACACATGAAGTATTTAATGATTTCTATATTCTCTATTAAGTATTTTAACATTAACATCATTAAAATGTTTTGACAAAACAACAATCGTTGGAAATACATCATCAACCCTTAGACTTGTACTCAGGAGACAGACACACACAAGAATCATGAATTCTAATGTATCCATGACTAATTACTGACATTCAAGCCAGGCTAGATAACAAACATTTTAAGGGAATTTGTGAAAAAAATATTAAAAATAAAACCATGAAGAAAAATCCATCACCCTTTCACAAAAACCCTTACTTGAAAAATATGATCACATACTGCCTGAGAGTTAAATAAAAATGAACCACTTAGATGACAGGCATCCCATTCTATACAATGCAGCAGATAAATACCTCTCACTAAGTGAAAGTGCCAAAGACTATGAACAAAAGCCACAAAAGGAATATAAGGACCACAAAATAAACGTCACTAATTCAATTTGCCACACACATAGCACACTTCAATATCTATCTCAAATGTTGCAAAATAGAAGCCACAATATGATCTTCACATCAGTCTTTAGTAATGTTGGTTAATAATTTACTTACTTCAAGGCTACAATGAAAAAGACTTAAAACAAGTTTTTTCCTTGAAATTGAAAATAACTGTGATGTCTAAAGTCTTAACCAAATTGTTTACATAATAGGGTTTAGGGTTTTGTTGTTGTTGTTGTTGTTTTTTTTTTTTTGTATAAGTACCTACCTATTTCCTGATATCAAGATGATATAAAAAGCTTTAAAATATTGACAGGGATAGAGATATGGCCAAGCCTTTAATACAAGTTCATTCCCTGAACCAAGGTCTGGTTTTTAATAACTTCCAGTAACTCCTGCTACAAGAAGCTCCAAGGGTCTAACCTTCTTGGGAACCAGAATGCACATACACATACCCATCGAAAGACATATAGACATTTCATAATTAAAATAAAAACAAATCTTTAAACTAACTTTCAATCATGAATGTTTTTCTAGGGGTTGGAGGGATGGCTCAGCGCTTAAGAGCACTACTTGTTCTTCCAGAGGTCCTGAGTTCAATTCCCAGCAATCACATGGTGGCTCACAACTACCTGTATGAGATCTGTTGCCCTCTTCTGGACTGCAGGTATACATGCAGATATAGCACTGTATATGTAATAAATAAATAAATAAATACATAAATTTTTTTTAAAAGAAAAAAATGAATGTTTTTCTATTGTAATTCTGGTAACATTGGTTTTGAGCATCTAAAGGGTTACAGTTTTTCTCCATCATGAATTGGTCCATGTAACAAAAAGCAAACATGTAGGCTTGAAGTCAGAGAAATCAATCATTTTTCAGTCTGTGATATCATTTAGGAAGATTTAGGAAATGTTACCCTGCTGGAAGAAGTCTGTCACAGGGGCTGGCCTCAGAGTTTACATCTGTACACCACTCCCAATTTACACTTCCTGCTTCATGCTGCAGGACAAGAATGTTAATTCTTACCTGCCTGCTTTAGCTGCCATGTCTGACACTTGTTTTCATGACACTTTTACAGGGTTCATGTATTGCTCTGGAACCAAAGGCCAAATAAAACCCTTTTCTAAGTTCACTTAGATATGATCTATTATCAAAGCAACAGAAAAGGCAATGATACACATCTATGAAATTTTACAACAGAATTCATTATCTCATGTATTTGAAGAGAAGTATGAAATCTAAAAAGGTTATCTTATCCTTTAAATTCATAGGCCTTTTGTCCATATAAGTTTGCAGGTGTAAACAAAATAAAAAGAGATATTATGGGGCTGGAGAGATGGCTCAGAGATTAAGAGCACTGACTGCTCTTCCAGAGGTCCTGAGTTCAATTCCCAGCAACCACATGGTGGCTCACAACCATCTGTAGTGAGATCTGGCGCTCTCTTCTGTATACATAATAAATAAATAAATCTTTAAAAAGAGAGAGAGAGAGAGAGAGAGAGAGAGAGAGAGAGAGAGAGAGAGAGAGAGAGAGAGAGAGAGATTATAATGCTTGAACAGATTATTGACACATGTCAGATTTTTTTCCAAAATAAATAATCTTGTGTAACTGAATGTAAGTGTGTTGGCTAAAGATCATACCAATTCATGTATATTCAGAATTCCTTTGGTATGAGTTTTTTCAGATCCTCAAAGTCTATTGTTATAGTCAAAGGTTTTAAGAGACCAATTACACACTAAAAGTTTTACAGTTACAGAGTTGCTCTGTGTTGTGACTAGGCATTACCACATTGATTACATTCATAGGTTTTCTCTCCACTGTGTGTCTTTTATGTACTTGAAGATGCCTGGGCTGAAGCACAGCCATTATTAAGCATCACCTTTGTCTTTGTTCTGGGTTTGTTTGTTTGTTTGTTTGTTCAGGACTAGGGATGAACTCAAGGCCTCTCACATGTTATCAAAAGTACTCCACCACTGAGTTACACCCCTGGGCTCTGGGCTGTCTTTTCAAAACTGCTCCCATAGAGTTTATCTACAGAAAGGACAGACTTCCTTATTACCCAGAATAATAAAAATATGGGTGGCAGGTGGCTTGGTGGGGAGGACCAGAGTTTGGATCTGCAGCAGCCACATAAAAGCCAGGCAGGCATGGCAACTGTCTGTAATCCCAGCACTCTGAGAATCAGAGACAGGGATCTCTGAGCAAGCTGACTCTATGGTACCCAGACTCAGTGAGCTCTGGGTCAGAGGCCTAGCTTTAATACAATAAAGTAGACAGTGATGAAGGAAGACACCCCATTATCAACCTCTAGCCTCCACATACACATGCGTGCACACACACACACACACACACACACACACACACACACACACACCTTATATACTTCTGTAGAACTATTAAGTAGGTAACTTATAGGACTGCAGAGTTGGTGAATCTTCCAGACTTCCAGAGGACCTGACTTCAATTCCCAGTGCTCACATCAGGAAGTTCACATCTGCCTGTAACACCAGCTCTAGAGGATCCAATGCCCTCTTCCAACTTTAGGAACACCCAAATACACATATATAAAAATAAGTCTTTAAAAAATGAAGCTTCGCCAGGTGGTAGTTGACGGGAGCCATAAGCCTAAGCAACCCTTGACACACATGCTGCCATATTTGGGCTTCTCTCCTCTTTTCTTAGATCTAGGCCTTGCTTAAGTCTCCATAGCACCAGAACTTCTTCCTACAGATACCAGAACCTCTTCTCAGGTATCAGGTGAATGAGCTGCAGTTAAGCAATTAGGCAGCTTGACAAGGGTAGATAGATAACCTTCAGAGCAACATTTCCTGCTGGCCGAACAGCCCATAATTAAGTCTCTTCCTGCTTGCAACCCCCATAATTAAGTCCCTTCCTGCTTGCAACCCCCTTTGCCTACCTATATATGCCTTGAGAGAAAAATAAAGTTTTGGAGCTTGATCAGATGTCCTGTCTTGCTCTCATTCTTTGTGTCTCTTGTCCCTCTCATTCGCCGGCCCTCCCTTTAGGTCCCTGTTGAAGACCCTGCTGGCCGAGGCAGGTAGTGGCACATGCCTTTAATCCCAGCACTCGGGAGGCAGAGGCAGGTGGATCTCTGTGAGTTCAAGGCCAGCCTGGTCTAAAGAGAGAGATCCAGGACAGGCACCAAAACTACACAGAGAAACCCTTTCTTGAAAAATACAAAAAAAAAAAAAAAAAAAAATGTAGCTTCTTAAGAAAGATGCAGGTCCTGAGCTCTGGCCTCTCCTCTGCATCCTTTCATTGTCTGTGCAGATGTCAATATTGAATGTATGCACGCCTTCCCCACACTGTACTCAGTGACATCACACCGGTGACTTAAAATCCACTTATGGCAGTTGCATTTACCCTTGCAGTTACATTTATAGAGTAGAAGTGTTCCCCTCTCCCCCCGAAAAGTGGATTACTATTTACCGTTTCATCTCTGTCTAACCATGAATCCCTCCGCTGCTTCCAGTGCCTTGGAAGAGTGTCAAAACACAAGTTCCAAATTAGACATACATAAGCAGAAAAAAAAATTTCAGCCTACCTTCACACCTCATTCAAAATGACCTCAGAGTGGATCACAGCTGTTAATATAAACCACTGAGCTAGAAACAGTAGAATAACTTGAGGACCTGGCTAAGCAAAGAGCTCTTAGCCTTGACACCAAAGCATAGCCAATTCAAGGAAAATTGGCAAATTGGACTTTGTTTTAGTTAGGGTTTCTATTGCTGTGAAGAGACACCATGATCATGAACTCTTATGAAGGAAAGCATTTAATTGGGGCGGCTTACATTTTCAGAGGTTTAGTTCTCATTATGGTGCGACATGGTGGCATGCAGGCAGACATGGTGCTGGAGAAGGAGCTGAGAGTACTACATCTTGACCCTCGGGCAACAGGAAGTAGTCTGAGACACTGGGCATGGCTTGAACATATACAAGACCTCAAAGCCCACCCACACAGTGACACACTTCCTCCAACAAGGCCACACCTCCTAATAGTGCCACTCCCTATGACCTTATGGAAGCCAATTACATTCAAACTGCCACAGACTTCACCAAAAATCATAAAAAACATTTACTTTAACATCTACTTAAAAGGAGAAGAAGCAGCATTGAGGTGTGATTCACCGGTTAAGCACCTGCCTAGCATGTGCCAGGCCCTGGGACCAGTGCCCAATACCATACATACTTACACAGAAGGGGAGGGGGAATCTCATCCTGTAAAGGACTCCTTCAAAGGGAGGGAAACTACTTTCAAACCATATCTAGGACAATGGACTAATATAGGCAATGTCTAAACCGTCAAATCCTAGTGAGAAAGCAAACATAGACCCAATGAGACTATCAACAAAAGATATGGCCGGGTGGTGGTGGCGCATGCCTTTAATCCCAGCACTCGGGAGGCAGAGCCAGGTGGATCTCTGTGAGTTCGAGGCCAGCCTGGGCTACAAAGTGAGTCCCAGGAAAGGTGCAAAGCTACACAGAGAAACCCTGTCTCAAAAAAATAAAAATAAAAAAAAAAGATATGAAGAGACATGTCACTGGATGTCTTAGTCACTGTTCTTTTTTGTGAAGAGACACCATGACCAAGGCAACTCTTATAAAAGGAAGCATTTAGGGCTGGAGAGATGGCTCAGAGGTTAAGAGCACTGCTTGTTCTTCCAAAGGTCCTGAGTTCAATTCCCAGCAACCACATGGTGGCTCACAACCATCTGTAGTGAGATCTGGTGCCCTCTTCTGGCCTGCAGGGGTGTGTGCAGACAGAACACTGTATACATAATAAATAAATAAATAAATAAATTTAAAAAAAAAAAAAGGAAGCATTTAACTGGGGGCTTACTTACAGTTTTAGAGCGTGAGTCTATGACCATCACAGTGGGAAGCAGAAAGGCATGGAACTGAAGCAGTAGCTAAGAGCTTCACATAATCCAGAGAGAGAGACAGAGACAGAGACAGAGAGAGACAGAGAGACTGAGCCTGGCATGGGCTTTTGAAACCTCAAAGCCCAACCCCAGTGACACATCTCCTCCAATAAGGACACACCTCCTAATCCTTCCAAATAGTCCATCATCTAGAAACTAAGCATGCAAATATATGAGCCTATGTGAGCTGTTCTCATTCAAACCACAACACTGAAGAACGTATGTAGAAGAAGTACCACAAATATACACATAAAAGATGTTCAGGATCCTACACAGAAGAAGAATTAGAATAAAATTAGAAGCACATTACCATATACCCATGGAAATATTTTTTCAAAGTGTTGGAGAGATGCCTCAGCAGTTGAGAGCACTTGCTCTTCTTGCAGAGGACCTGGGTTCAGTTCCCAGTGCTTCAGTTCCAGGGCTTCTGGCACCCATGTCTGAGCACCAGAAACACAGAGTTCACAAGCATATATGTAGGCAGAAAATGCATACACAGACATTTTTAAATCTCTTTTTTTTTTAATGGCAATAAGAGCTGGCTAGATAACTCAATAGGTTAAAGGTGCCTGCTGTCAAGGCTGATGACCTGAGTTTGATTCCGGGAGCCTCCCGGGGAAAGAGAGAACAGATTTGGGCTGGCAAGGGTGCAGAAAAACTGTATCATTCCTGCGCTGCTGGTGGAGGTGCAAAAATGCTACATCCTCTAAACAGTAAACAGTTTAGTTTCTGGAGAAAGAAACATAACTACCCATCAACCAACAACTGTACACCTGAGCTTCCCCCCCCCCAAGACAGGGTTCCTCTGTGTAACTGCCCTGGCTGCCCTGTAGACCAGCTGGCCTCGAACTCACAGGGATCCACCTGCCTCTGCCTCCCAAGTGCTGGGATTAAAGGTGTGTACCACCATGCCCAGCTCACACTTGAACTTTTATCTTGGAGAAAAGAGTGCGTTCACACCAGCGACTATCAGTATCAGCTTTGTTCCTGGTCTCAGTTGCTCCGAAGTGGAAACAGCCCAGATGTCCTTCAGTAGATGGGTGAGCAGTTCAACAAGCCTGGATGCTGTTCAGTGAAATGCTATTCAGCAATAAAAAAAAAAAAGTACAGACAATCAATACATAGAGCTGACAGATAAAGAACTATACAAAATACACCCATCACTGGGGCCAGTGAGATGGCTCAGTGGGTGAAGGAGCTTGCCACCAAGCCTGACGACCTGAGTTCATTCCCCAAAGCCCACATGGGAGAAAGAGAGAACTGTTGTCCTCTGTCCTCCAAAAGTGCATTATGTGGCATGAGCATACACACACACACACACACACACACACACACACACAAAAAAAAACAAACAAACAAAAAAACCCAAGTATTTATTTATTTATTTATTTATTCCCTTTGACCCAAAGACCAACTAAAGGAAGAAAAATATTAAATGCATAAGTAATAGTTATTGAAGTAAATACTTGGTGCCCATAAATACCTGGGCCCATTCTGGATGATACAGGGAAACATCCTTCTTCCTGGAGCCATGTTCTACTAAAGATATGACCAAGTAAATGGTAAAATGGCTTGGCAGATGTTACAGGAGGAAACTAGGGGTGGGCGGGGAGCCAATTGGGGAGCTGGTCAGGGGTGTTACTGCAGAGGTGGCATTTTAATGATAGGATGAGAACAGGTGAGGGACATGTGTAAAAAGGCTGCTGATGGTGACAGAACTCCAGGCAGACGGAACACCAAATGCCAGCGCCTGTCACAGTAGCATGCCTGAGCTGAAGGAAAAACGACTGTGACCAGAGGAGCCCATCAGAGAGATCTCAGTGAGCAGATCATGGAGGGAGCATGGGCTATCCATCCAACGCTCACCTTGGGAATGTTTTGACCAGTGGTTTTAAATAAATGACTTGGCATAAGCAGGAAACAAATGATAGCTCCAGACCTCCCTGCAGAGATGCCAGTTAGAGGGACCAGAGTATGGCTGTGCACTGAAGTGGGATTCATAAGGATTAAGAAAAAAGCAAGTGTGTAGGAAAGAGCTCAATGGACAGGCATTCCCCTGAACCTGGTTGACATAAATTGCAGATAAGAGGTAATCCCACAGGACAGGCTGGTGATGTCTCTCTCCCTCCTTTATCAGCTGTACTCTGATAAGGTGACGTGGGAACCTTAACAGCCCGGGGCCTGGCAAGTGGGACACCCTGAGCCTGCAGCTCTGCCCTCCTCTTTCCCTCACCCCAGGGTCAGACACTCTCCCAAATGCTCTTCAAACATCATCTCATTTTACAGTCACTGTGTATATGTGGCAGGGTGTCTTGGAGTCCAGGTCGGCTTCAAACTCAGCGTGTAGTAACCTGACCTTGACCTTCTCATCCTCCAGTGCCTGCCTCCTAAGTGCAGGGATTACAGGCCTTCATCACCATGCCCGGTTTTAAGTGATGCTGAGAATCAAACCCAGAGCTTTATGCACGTCAGGCAAGCACTCTGCCCACTGAGTTCCATCACCAGCCTCCAGACAGCATCTCATTTAAATAAATCCAATCCTTACAGCAGTCGTATGATCTAGATTCTAGCTATTTGGTTCCATTAAGTCATTTCCATGTGTAAGAGATACCTTCAATTTTAGGATTTTTTTCCATTAAAAGGCAACCTCTTCAAATAGATTAATTTTCACACACATTCTCATGAGCAGAAATGTCAAAAATGAATGATAGAACTGAGGAAATTCAGAGTGACCACATCTATTTTACAAATAATGAAATCCAGGCTCCTAGGATTCGAAGCAACGGTGGGAAGTAGGGAACTTGGCAGTGCATCCTGCTTTTGCAAAGGTCCTGGGTTTGCTTCCAAGCACCCCCATCAGGCAGCTCACAGATGCCTAGAACCTCCAGCTCCAGGGGACCCCACACTCTCTTCTGCCCTTCAGGGGTATGTGCACTTACATGCACATATCACCCCCACAAGACACATGCATATACACTTAATTTAGTATAAATATAAATCTTTAGAAATCTCATCCATGGCCGGGTGGTGGTGGTGGTGGCGGCGGCGGCGGCGGCGGCGGCGGCGGCGGCGGCGGCGGCGCACGCCTTTAATCCCAGCAGTCGGGAGGCAGAGCCAGGAGGATCTCTGTGAGTTTGAGGCCAGCCAGGTCTACAAAGCGAGATCCAGGACAGGCACCAAAAGCTGCAGAGAAACCCTGTCTCAAGAAACATAAATAAATAAATAAATAAATAAATAAATAAATAAATAAATAAATAAATAAAATCAATCTTTAATAAAGAAGAAGCAATGAGGAAAGGTCTTGGACCCATAACCATTTCTCCTGGCAGCTTCCTCCATTTAATGACTTACAGCTTCACCCATCCAGAGCAGAAATGTGTCAGTCAGTCTCTCCACCACGAAGGGGTTACTTCAGTCCTGTATCAGTGGGACCTGGAACTAGCAGGTGGAAGCTTCTCCCTTCTGACTCCTTGCTCCACAGTTCTGCTCCTGAATTTTGATGCTACGTGCCACTCTGTAGAACCAATGTGATCTTGACACTACACTTTCACATCTCTGTTAGCACAAACATAAAGGCAGAACACTTGCAGGCAAATCTTTGAATAATTCTACAGCATGAGGAAAATGGGCCATGGCCTTGGGTGTCTGGAACACAATGATAAAGTCCCTCTATTTGGTCGTGTGTTTCCAATTAGTCGGCCACAGCTTGGGACTTGGCAGCTACGGGTCACAGATGAGAAAGCAGCTCACGTATCTGCATGAATGCGTGACTGAAGCCAAGTGAGGGAAGATTTGCAAAATGAGGTACACATTTCACAGAAAACCACAGTATTATCAGGCTGTAATATTTCGAAGAGGTATCTTTATGTACTGAAATCAAAGAACATGTTACTGGTAAATTCTTTTTTTTTTTCTTTTTTAGATTTATTTATTTACTATGTATACAGCATGTATGACTGCAGGTCAGAAGAGGGCACCAGATCTCATTACAGGTGGTTGTGAGTCACCATGTGGTTGCTGGGAATTGAACTCAGGACCTCTGGAAGAGCAGTCAGTGCTCTTAACCTCTGAGCCATCTCTCCAGCTCCGGTAAATTCTTAAGTGGAAAAACAATAATGACTTTTCGTGGTGGTGGTGGTGGTTGTGCTGGTGATGGTGGCAATGGTGGCGGTGGTGGTGGTGGTGGTGGTGGTGGTGGTGGTGGTGAAGTCCAAATTATGTTTTAGTTATTTTCACCTAAAGTATGTAATATGTCTTGAATATTTTCCTTGTCTTAGATTTTATGGATTCATCTTCAAAGCCACGTCTCCATCTTAGAGACCGGAGTGTCATTACAGGTGCTGGGCTGGAGTGAAGAACTGAAGGTAATTGGGTCGGGACATTTGGGGCCTTAAGGGTACTCCGCTTAGGCTTAGGATGGATGCTTGTGGCTATAACAACTCATGTTTCTTGAACCTTTATAATGTGACAGGCCCTGCAGTAAATGTTTGCTATGTTACCTGACTTAAAGTCCCCATTCCCTGCTGCGGTTTTCTGATCCTGCGTTAATGAGCACCCCTTTACATCCACAGCTTCAATGTCCTTGCCCCTCTCCCCTCATCATTCATTCTCAGAAAATATTAGCCTGGCTACACCTAACCTCCCCTCTTCTGCAAATCACACACTCCCAACAGCATGGAAAGAGAACACATAACTGTTTTGATGAGTCTCACTTTAAATTCAAAATAGCCTCATACTGTGGGACATGTAGTGGGAAGCTGTTCTGTCTATGACCTTGAAGCACCACCCCTAGAGAGGCAGCAGGTAACTGCTCCACCTGCCTATGACCTTGAATTACATGCCCCAGGGGCATGGCCTTGTGGACCCTTACACCCTGGGATGCACATAGGCATCGCTCTCTCTCTCTTCCCTCGTGGTTTTTGGATGTTGAGACGGATCAGGTGGAAGAACAGCATGGACCATAGCTCGGCTTTCCAGGACCCTACGATAAATTTCCCATGCTGTACTGAGTTTTATCCCTAATACATTTCTTGCCCTTTAAACAGACCCTGTGGATTTATCGCATTAGGTACACATTCAGGAGACTGAAGTAGAAGGACCACCCTTACAAAGGAAGTTCAAGGACAGCTGTGGAGCTGGAGAGATGGCTCAGTGGTTAGGAGCACTTCTGAAGACCTGGGTTTAATTCCCAGCACCCACACTCATCCATAACACCAGGTTCTGAGGATCCAGGGGAGAGCCCAGACCACCCAATGCCACCTTCTCACCTGTGTGTCTGTCTGTATTTGCCTTTTCTTTATTCCCTCTCACTAACCCCAGTCAGATCCTAGTCTCTAGAATTGTGCATGGATGTGGCAACCTGTCTTATAAAAAAGAAAGAAAAAGATGAAGAGCGATGAGAAAGACAACTGATATCAACCTCTGGCCTTCACACACACACACACACACACACACACACACACACACACACACACACACACACGAGCCTACAAATCTCAAATGGCACAAAACGTACGCTGGTGATCCTACTAGCTCCCTCGAGGCCCCCAATATTCTCAATAAGAATTCATTTCGGCTAGTTCAGAATCTGAGTGCTAGAGGTGGCCAAAGACATCAGAGAGGCTCCAAGCACCAGGTCATGAAGGCCCTGCTAGGATGTTACTTTCCTCGGGCTGGGAGACGAGAGAACCACTGGAGAGTCCTGGGTAGAACAGAAATGCAGTCTGGCTTAGATTATAGGCTGAAAAGGACCAGGGCAAAAGAAGTGATAGAGGAGGTCATTGTCATCGTCCAAACAAGAGACAGTGTTGGCTAAAACCAGGTGGTCACAAGGAGGGAGGGGAAAGGTGATCTGATTGGGACTGTGACTTTGATAAATTTATATATTAGCTCCAGTTGCTCTGTGTGTGTGTGTGTGTGTGTGTGTGTGTGTGTGTGTGTGTGTGTGTGTGTACTCCCTGGGGTTTTCTATATATAGGCAAAGATTTAAAAACAGTGCTGACAGTTTTACAGCAATTTGACTGTAATTAATGACCCTGAACTACACATTTAAGCGTTTAAAAAGCTCTCTCTGTGTGTGTGTGTGTGTGTGTGTGTGTGTGTGTGTGAGAGAGAGAGAGAGAGAGAGAGAGAGAGAGAGAGAGAGAGAGAGAGAGAGAGAATAATAACATCTATCCCAGGCTGGCCTAGAACTCATTATGTACCTAAAGATGACCTTGAACCCCTCATCCCCCACTGCCTTTACCTCTCAGGTGCTGGCAATACAGAGCTTGGCACCATTCCAACTTAGTTTTCTTATCTTGAAAATGTGATGCTCTTAACAATATGGTACTTGCAAGGACTGAATAACTGGCCATATGTAACACACATGGGCATTGTTGGAGAAGATAATGGTGGAACTTGGCTGGGAATCCTGGATCATCAGTGCATATTTTGTACTGGAGAAGTCTTTAAAGTGCCTAAAATGATTTAAATTGAACACATTAACAAGTACCATGTAATGCCTGGTAAACACATATGTTATAATGTTCTAATAATGTTAAATTATCTATATCCTCAAAGATTATCATTCCTTTACTGAGAAGGTTCAGAACCAGTCTGTTTGGTGGTTCATGCCAGCAATTTTAACACTGTCAGAAGGATCATTGGGGTTGAAGGCCAGTCTGGGCTGCATAGTGAGTCCTGACCAGGTCAGTAAAAGTTACTTAGCAATACCCTGTCTCAAAGAAACAAAGGAAGGAAAGAAAGGAGGGAAGAGGGGGAAAAGCTAAGCCATCCCAAGCCAGGCACACATCTGTAATAGGATCGGGATTCAAGGCCATCCTCGGCTACAGAGTGAATTTGAGGACAGCCTTGACTACTTGAGACCCTATCTCAGAAAACAACTTCTAAAATGTTTTTATGAAATGTTTAGCATAGGATTGTCATCTACAGTCACCCTGCTGTGCAATGGTGCCCCACAGCTTCCTGATCCTGCTTTACCATACTTCGGTGGCCATTGTTCAACCTTTTCCCATCCCCCCACACATACCCCACACGCCTCTGACAGCTGCCTTTCTGGTCAAGCACTATAAAATGAACCTTCTTTGAGTGAGTGAGTGAGTGAGTGAGTGAGTGAGTGAGTGAGTGAATGAGTGAGTGAGAGCTTGCAGCATCCATCTCTCTGTCAGTGACAGTTGTAAAGCCATGTCCTCAGACACTGCCTGACAAAAGCTAAGCAGCCTGGTGTTAGAAATGGGTGATGGAGACAGACCCTTGGTCGCCAAGGCAGTCGGTAAGCATGACAACATCTGAATCTCACAGTGTGGGTGACCTGCACAGTCTTGGGAGAAGGATGGGTGTCCCCAAACCCACAGCAAGGCTGGAAATGCCTTAGCAGAGATGGGAGTCTATCTCACCAGCACACAGATCTCCATCTCTCCACCAGATGCATCATGAACCCGGGGGTGTACATGGGACCTCAGTTTCTATAAGGCATTGGATCTCACAGTGGTAGGCCTGTCTATGCTGACTTCCATGCTCTGTTCCCCCATCAGTAACGCCCTAATCTACACTCTACAGCCTCATGTTGCTGAGAGAGGCGTAGTGGCTCTGTCAGCGACCTAAGCCTAAAATGGTTCCAGTGGCTCAATGTGGTTATTGACCGAGCAGAAGTCCCATGGCTTTGCCCAGAAGTCAGTTTCCCCATGGTGAGCCTGGTACTGGCTTCCAAGATGGGAGTCCTGAGCATCACTCCCTCTCCATCCTCTAAGCTGTAGGTGTCTCCTACCATGCTGCTAGGAGCCCCCCAATGTGTCTTTTCCTTTTGTTTGGCTAACAGCAGGCAGCATGCTCTCTCACCCGATTGCATGCACTTTGGGGAAGTCAGTTTGGTGTATGGGAAGCAGGTCTGACTTGGTATGTCTGTGGAGCAGGCTCACTGGAGGATCTTACCGTCTTTCTCTGACCCCAGCACATCCTTAACAAAAGGAAACGTAGAGTGCATGGCCACGGGGGTACCTGCCGGAGTCATAGGTGAGTCACCCATCCCTTAACCAGGCTGCTGAGTTCTTACCAGGCCAGTGTCTGAGGAACTGTCACTCACAGAGGGACGGATACTGTGAGTGCCCATTCACCCAGAGAAGGTAAGAAAGAGTTCATTTTATAGATGTTGAGAAGAATAGCCGCTGCTTGGAGACACTCCCCTCATTCTTCTCTGTTCTCACATGTAAAAAGGAAGCATTCAGTGTTTGCGTGGAGAGGAGACAGGATGAAATAGTCACCTAAGAAAACGGAAGAGGGAATGAACTAGAACAATGGTTTCACTTCGAATTCACACATCAGACTCGCCCAGAGAGCCTAACAAAGCCAAGTGGCAGACTCAGGAGGGCCAAGCTGGGGCCTGGGAATGTTGGTCACTTAGAGATTCCCAGGTGACACCCGTGTTACTGGTCCAGGGGCCGCATTTAAGAGCCGTTGATCAAGAATACAGGAGGCTTGCCCAGCTTAGTGGAAGGTTTACAGTCGGCGAACGCATCTCAGGGTGGTGAGTTCACCGGAGGGCCATCCCTGCGACTGTGTGGCTCTCCAGCCAGGCTCAGTTGCTTCTTGGCTGGTGTGTTACATACAAGTAGACTGTTCAACCCGAGTTGAAGGAACTCCAGTTGACAGCATGTTACCTCAAGCCACCAAAGAGGCAAGGGCACGAAAAGTGGTCACTTACGACAGGGGTGGGGGGGGGGGGTGTTGCCTGAGTCACTTTGGAGTTGAATCTGGAAGAAGTGAAGAAAGGAGGTGAGACTGAGAGATGGGGAAGGATCCAGGGCTTCAAGGCTGCTCCGTGTTTAGGGCTTAGAAGTGAGCTGAGGAATGGGGGTGGGGGGATGGAGCCCAGCGAGTGATTCAAAGTTGAGATTTGGGGCTGAGGTGATACCAGAGCAAGGAATGGTGGAAGGCGGGTGACCGCACGGAAGGGCAGAGTTCTTTAAGACACCAAGAATCAAAGCAGGGGCTGTGCTACCTGGCGACAGACAGCAAGCCAGATGTCACACTCTTCAAGGAATCTCGGGTGAGCGGTGACTGTCACGGAGAAAAAGGGTAAGAGGTGACATTCACGGCCGGAAGATTTTACAGGAACAATGACAGAGAAAGAAGCAGTCATAGTGAGGAGAGCAAGGAGGAACCCACCCCACATCCAAGCCCACCGTGCCTGAGGTAACCGGGGCTAGCACACTGACCGAGGCAGCTGCCAGGGAAGCCAGTCTGGCAGGAGCACTCCGGGTCCGTCTGTGGTTCGCCACTGGTCCCTAAATTAAACACCTGGGAAACCTAGAGCACATAATTGGTCTGGCAAGGAGCCCAGGCTTTGGGCTGTTTTAAACTCCCCCTCAGGAAATTTGCATGTTTAGCCTGGGGAACGAGCTAAGAAGCTGAAAGTAGGCTCTGAGAGGATTGGCCCAGCAGGGTTGCAGGCGACAGAGTCAGAATAAGGCAGAGCAAACCTTGAGGATTTGAGTCTGAATGATCAAGGTAGGTGTGGGAGGGCTGAGCTCCTCATGGTCACAAGGCAGTCGTGGGGAGAGGTCCTACCCTGATTTCACAGAGGTGGTGGAAAGGCTGGAGACAGGGTGGTCCTCCTAACAGCAGTGTCTACATTAAAGGAAAAAACCATCAACCAAGTGAACCTCCCAAGATCTGATTGGCTGTTATTAGCGGCTCATCCATTGGATGACATCATGTCTACAAAACAGAGGGGATGCTCCATGAGCGAAGCTAACAGGCAAGTTTTGTTGGCAAAATGGCTGAAGAAATACAAAACAGAAAATAGGAACCATGGTGGTTTGAATGGGCTGCCTCCCCTCCCCCGAAGTCTCTGGCACTTGAATGCTTGGTCCCAATTGGTGACTGTTTGGGGAGGATTAGGAGATGTGGCCTTGCTGGAAGAAGCGTGTCACTTGGAGCGGCTTGATGTTTCAAAAGACTCGACATAATGAGTCTACTCTCTCTGCCTTGGCTTGTGTTCCGAGGTGAGAGCTCTCAGCTGCTCTGGTCACCTGCTGCCTGCTGTCTGTGCTCCACCGTCATGGACTCTGGCTCTCTGGAACCGTAAGACCAGAATAAACTCTTCTATAAGTTACCGGTCATGTTTTGTTTGTTTGTTTTTGTTTTCACAGTGATAGAAAAGTAACCAAGGCAAAAGAGCCAAGACTAGTTATGTCAAAGGTTTTTGTGTGGTTGGTTTGGTTTGATTTTTGTTTTTATGGTGTTTGTTGCTGTTTGAGATAGGGCTTCACGCAGTAGCTCAGGTTGGTCTAGAACTCATGACCCTCCTTCCTTCACTCTCCTGAGTACCTAGATTGCAGACATGAAGTTCATTTGTGTTCATCTGATGCCGGGGAGACTTCCCTATCATGTCTGCTCAGGTTCATCAAGGCCCTTCAGGCTGGTTGTAATGAATCTCCTGTTTTTGCAAACTGGCCTGTTTTCTAAGTTTAGCTTACTACAAGGCATTAATGCATGAGTGACTATATTCTGGTTGGGTCTGGTCAGTTGGGGCTTAGTACTGCTACTTATACAGTAATAACACCCATAGATTTTATTAACTCCAGGAACCCCAGGGTTTCAGCTTAGCCCCTGCTTCTTCTTGCCCTTGTTATGCCCAGATCACTAGGATCCCCAAAAGACCACCACGAGACTCAATCCCATATATAAAAGCAAAGAGCCTTTATTTTCAAGCTCTGAGCTTGGTCTCTCTTTCTGTCCAATGCAGCGTGAGAGCAGAGAGCCCTGAACCCACGCAAGGTAGCGTTTTTATCATAACAGAGGTTGGAGTGAAGGGATTTCCAGGGTTCAGGACCCTGCTTGGCTAACATTTGGCTAGGGGTATCTGTAAAACAGAACTAGGTGTGTGTTAGACTCAGGGACATCTGACCATCTTATCTAACCTTATCTAATGATTAGAATATTTGGGATGTCAAGGTACTTCCCCTTAGATGTAGGCCCTCCCTGGGTGGGATCAGCTTATGGCTTTTCCTGGCTCTGGATGTTGCCTGCCAGTAAGCCTGTCACAGAAGCTGTGTCTGAGCCTCTAAAGCCTGTCATGGCAGCTGTGTGGTCAAGCTGTTTGCCCCCCCCCCCCCCCCGACACACACCCTTATTGCCAATCCCTGAGAAAGAAGACAGACTCTGATGGGCTACACAACTTCAGAGGTTAGATCACAGACTGTGAGTGCTTGACTATTATGCACAAAGCCCCAGCACTGTCACGCGCATGCACACACACACACACACACACACACACACACACACACACACACACGGGGATTGTAGCTCATAGAATATAGGTATGGAGACCTATGGTAACTAAAGTGATGATTCAAATCTTTACTCTAGGCAGTCTTTGTGCCTTGCTTGACTTCACCCTCTGGAACCTGAAGCTAAGAACCGTGTCCATCTTTGGAGAATTCTGAGGGCGCTGAATGATTCTCTCTCATCGGGATGAAGACACGCCATTCTCATTTTGTTTGCCATTATTCTTCACAGAAACATATCCCAAATCTACCTATCTCCATCTTTATTTGCACAGCACCAGGCCAAGCCACCATATACGGCCGGAAGTTCTGCAACAGTCTCCTTTGGCAGACACCTGTTACCCACTCCCTGCAGAAACTGCTGTCATGCCGAAGCCGCAGAGATGAGCCAGAAGTACAGTGCAAGCCATGCCACTCTTCTGCCTAAAACCATCTGTTCATTCCCTCTCCGTGGCATTTAGAATAAAATCCCAAGTTGTTGTACGTGGATTGCAGCAGAGGCCCTTGTGATACGGCCTTCGCTCACGTCTTCATCCACCAGACCGGCTGCCGTTTCTTTTCTCTGACATGCCAAACATCACTGCTTCGAGCCTGTGCAGCACGCACTCTCCCCTGTCTGGATAGTTTCCCACCTAATTAAGCACCTGTGGCTACACTCCTGTCACTCAAGGGCCCTCGTGTCCTGTAGCCTGTGAACATTCATTTTGTTCATTCCCATTTTAATTCTGCGTGGCTCTTACTATTCTCTTGTTTTGTTTGTTTCACTTGCTTGTTTATAATTTGTTTTATTTTGGACTTCCCCCAAAGCAGACACTAAGATAAAGATTTGGGTGTGGGGTGTGTGCTTAGAAGATGTGGCCAGAAAGCCCGGAACATGAGACGGTAAGGTGCTAAGTCCGTGGATGGGAGTTATCAGCCACACTGCTGTACTCCAGGAACTGGATCTCACCAGAACCTCCAAGAAACATACAGAGTATTACCAAGAAAGATGGGGTATAGCCGGGCAGTGGTGGCGCACACCTTTAATCCAACACTCGGGAGGCAGAGCCAGGCAGATCTCTGTGAGTTCGAGGCCAGCCTGGGCTACCAAGTGAGTCCCAGGAAAGGCACAAAGCTACACAGAGAAACCCTGTCTCAAAAAAAAAAAAAAAAAACCAAAAAAAAAAAAAAAAGAAAAGAAAAGAAAGAAAGATGGGGTATTAAAACTGTCATCGATCACCCCCCACACTCCCACACCCCTACACCCCCTTAACTCCCTTGACCCCCAGGGTCGTGCTTGCCTAAGGTTCACTGCATTTCTGCACTGGAGAAGGTTCTGGCAACCATCCGGGCATTGGAGCATTCGCCACCACTGTGACTGAACTCGGATGTGGACTAAGCATGTTCTATGATAAGGACCAGTGCCAGCCTCGTGATCCATTTCTTCTATTTACTGCAAGTTCACATGCAGGGACACTTTTGGTAGTGTTCACTGATGATCCCAAGAGCTTAGTGCCGGCCTGCACACAGTAGGTATCAATGAATGGACTTAACCCTTTCATTAGTTCAGCACTGCTGTCTTCCTTGTCTTTCCATGAGGCCATGCTTTCCTGCAGCCATGCAGACCACACAGGTGACACAGATGGATGATGGGAATTCTGCCTTTCAACCTCACAATTTTTTTTTTTCGAGATAGGATTTCTCTATGTAGTTTTGGTGCCTGTCCTGGATCTGGCTCTGTAGCCCAGGCTGGCCTCGAACTCACAGAGATCCACCTGACTCTGCCTCCCGAGTGCTGGAATTAAAGGTGTGTGCCACCACTGCCCAGTGTCCACCTCACAATTTTAACTGCAGGACTCCCCTGACAGTAGCTGTAGTTACTGAGGGACAGTGTTAACCATTCCTGAGCAACACTAAAGGACTTGGTCATCACGGTTTGTACTAGAAAGACAATGCTTCTGGGTGATGTTTAGAGATTGCCTTGCTCACATGGTGCAAGGGCTTTCCTGTCACATTAGTAAATATTTAAAGTATTAGCAACACAAAGATGGAGAAAAGACAGTTTTTAGGGGCTGGAGAGTGGGCTCAGTGTTTAAAAGCACTTGTTACTCTTGCAGAGGACCAGGGTTCAATTCCCAGTACCCACATGGTAGTTCAGAACCATCCAAGTAACTCCAGTTCCAGGGGGATTCAATGCTCTCTTGTGACCTGTAGCCTGAATTTTAAGTGGTCTTATTAATAAAATCAAACCTGAGGCCAGTTATTGGGGTGAATGCTGAACAAGCCACAGCCACCTCACCTCGCCAGTTCCTCGGCTGGTCCTGTTTCCTCAGACTGGAAGCCTCTGAGTCCTCATCTAAATAGATCTCAGCTGAACTGCTTCTCAAAAGCCTGAAAGCTTAACCAGCCTAGTTCCTGGTTTTCACGCCTTATATACCTTTCTGCTTTCTGCCATTACTTCCTAGGATTAAAGGCTCTTGTTACCATGCCTGGCTGTTTCCAGTATGGCCTTGAACTCACAGATGGATCTCTGCCTCCCAAGTGATAGGATTAAAGGTGTGTGTGCCACCATTTTCTGGCCTCTATATCTAGTGGCTGTTCTGTTCTCTGACCCCAGATAAGTTTATTAGGGTGCACAATATTTTGGGGAGCACAATACCACCACAGTGGCCTCTGAGAGCGCCAAGCATGTATGTAGTGTACATACATATACATGCAGGCCAAACACTCAGACATAGAATAAAATGAATAAATATAATTTTAAAAATTTAAAGGACAGCTTCTAAAAGAAGAAATAAAAGTGACAGGCACTCATACACTTTTTTAAATTGTTTTTTTATTTTTATTTCTGTTCATGTGTGTATATGCATGTGCTTGTGTCTGTGTGTGTGATTGTGGGTATAAGTTCCCACAGAGATGAGAAGAGGGTGTTGGGTCCCCTGGAGTTGGAGTGACAGGCAATTATGAGAGGTCTGGGAACAAACTCTGCAAGAGCAATATGTATTTTTCACATTCTTAATCACTCAGCCATTTTTGCAGCTCTAGATACTCATATTTTAAAAACTCTACTTTTTCTGGAGAGCAATGAAGTATGAACAAAATGGTGTGTTTAATTTCACAACCAATCTGAGGGAAAGTTGAAAAACATACATTTTATATTTATATATTTCACATATATTTTTATATTTCACATAGTTACATATATTTCATATATTAATATTATATTCAAATGGCAACAGACTTGGTGAAGGTCCTTTTCTAACATGGTATTTGATGGAATGTGTTTTGGTACAGCTTTTTTTTTTTTTTTTTTTTTTTTCTCGAGACAGGGTTTCTCTGTGTAGCTTTGGAGCCTGTCCTGGAACTCACTCTGTTAACCAGGCTGACCTCGAACTCACAGAGATCCGCCTGCCTCTGCCTCCCGAGTGCTGGGATTAAAGGCATGGGCCACCACCGCCTGGCTTGGTACAGCTTTTGGAAGTCAATTTATGATCTGTCTCAGAAGTCACAAAACTGTTAAGAACTTTATGTAAAGTCAGGGTTTTCCAAAGACTTAGATCCAACACAGCATTGAATAAACGAATGATTAATTAGAATGAATGAATGATTCCACAGGGTTGGCTCAACTGTTTATGGATGCTGACAGGTTCCAGGTAGATGCTATAGTTACACAAGTACTAGAGCTAAAAACAGAACAGCCCATGGTGGAGTTCTGTCCTGAGTGTTAAGAGACTCGAGAAGAGACAAAAATAATAATAAGTTCTGCTTAGACTCAGAGGACAGGAGAAAGCAATGTCTCAACTCAAAGGCACATAGGCAGAAAAGATTCTTTCCAATCCAGCCTTTCTGTTCTATTTTAGACATTAAATTGGCTGAGTAAAAGGAGATTGTGGGGCCTGGAGAGATGGCTCAGAGGTTAAGAGCACTGGCTGCTCTTCCTGTCCTGAGTTCAATTCCCAGCAACCACATGGTGGCTCATAACCATCTACAATGAGATCCGGCGCCCTCTTCAGGCCTGCAGGCATACATGCACACAGAACACTGTATACATAATAAATAAATAAATCTTTTTTTTTTAAAAGGAGATTGTGTCCTTCGATCTACTGAGCCCAAGGTTACTTTCTGCCAGAAAGACTCCTAGCCACATTCAGAATATTTGATTAACTATGTAGGCATCCCAATGTATGATTAAGATGACACACAAAATCAACCATCATACCTTTGATCACAGCAATTTTCACTTCTAGAAATGTGTCCTCAAGAGTTCCCAAACTGGGATATAGAATGAGACTGTCACAGGAAGGAAGGAAGGAAGGAAGGAAGGAAGGAAGGAAGGAAGGAAGGAGGGAGGGAGGGAGGAAGGAAGGAAGGAAGGAAGGAAGGAAGGAAGGAAGGAACAAAAACAGACAGCTAGCTTTAGGATACATTTGACAAAACCTGAAACATGTGGCTTTAACTATTTTAAATTTTATATATGTGGTTTTTGCTGCATGTCTGTCTGTGCACCTCATGCATGCAGTACCCTCAAAGGCCAGAAGAGGGCATTGGATCCCTTGAAACAAGTTACAGATGGTTGTGAACCATCAGGTGGGTGCTGGGTACCAAACCTGGGTCCTCTAGACGAGCAGCCAGTACTCTTAACTGCTGAGCCATATCAGCAGCCTAAAGCCATTATGTTTTTAGGATTTTCATTTCAGTGTTTATAATACAAGAGAAAAGCCAGGATATGCATAAGAGTGTCTGATAGATCTAAGATAAATTCTAAAATATTTAACAATTAAAAAACTTAAGCCGGGCAGTGGTGCACCCTTTAATCAGCACTTGGAGCAGGGTAGCCAGCTGTCTACAGAGTGAGTTCAGGAAAGGCGAAAGCTACACAGAGAAACCCTGTCTCGAAAACAAAAACAAAAACAAAAACAAAACAAAACAAACAAACAAAAAAAAAAAAACTGGCTGTACAGTGGTAGTACATGCCTTTAATCCCAGCACTTGGGAGGCATAGGCAGGCAGATCTCTGTGAGTTCAAGGGCAGCCTGGTCTACACAGAGAAACCCTGTCTCAAAAATAAAATAAAATAAAATAACAAAAGTAAACAAACAAAAAATCCAAACTGATTAAATAGACTACTAGACTGGGCTATAACTTGGTCATATCATATTTGTCTAGCATGTATTAATAACAAACCAATAGTTTTATGTTAAAATATTATGAAGCCATTAAAATATTTTTCAATCCCTGGTTCTACATGGTAGAAGCAAAGACTCAATCCCTGGAAACTGTCCCTCAACCTCCATGCATGAATGCTCAAGTATACTCACACATATACTCACACACACATGCTCATCAATTGAATAAAAATTTAATAAAAAATTTTAAACATTTTTGGCTGGGCAGTGATGGCATACATCTTTAATCCCAGCAGAACACAGGTAAATCTCTGTGAATTCATAGGCCAGCCTGGTCTACAAAGCAAATTTTAGGACAGCCAGGGCTACACAGAGAAACCATGTCTCAAAAAAAGAAAAACAATTTTGAAAGACTTTTTTTTAAAGTGTCATAAAAATTTCTCATGAGGTGATTTGAGGCTTAAGAGCAGAAGGATGGTAAACTATGTATACATCTGATAACAAATGAATGATTCCATAATAATTTTGACTCATGTTTATTTGGCAACTGTAATGGCTATTCCTGGTTGTCAAGTTGACTATATCTGGAATGAACTACAACTCAGAAATGGAATCTCATATATATAAGATTATATATAAGAGACAGAGATTCGCTCCATAAGTTCTGTGACTCCATGAACCCTAACACAGTAACCCACTACATGATGGGTACTATCATCATCTGTACTTCATATAACCCTGTAAGGAAGGTACTGGTTATCGTTGCCATTTGCAAATGTGGAATCTGGATTCAACAAACGTCTCAGCAATCATTGATGGGACAGAACGGAAGCCAGAAGTGACATCTGAGGCGGTCTTCCTCAGAGCTTTAGCTCTCCCTACTGAGCTGCTGAGCTGGTGGGAAGCCAGTGTGGTGGTGCAGGCTTAAAGGATGCAGGAGGAAAGGTCACACATCGAAATGTCCTGACAGATGAGGTTAATTTAACTTCCTTCTTTAAGTACTTGGCACTAAAACTTGGAGCTGTTCCAACTCCCTTCTTTCCCTCACGCCCCGCATCTGGTCCACCTGATGATCCTACCAGCCCATGTTTTCAATTCGACTCAAAGCCCGTTCTCTCCTTATACTGTCCATAACTTTCCTTTGGAGGTAGAGCCCGTTGTACCCTGGCTGGCCTGGGCCTCTCCGTCCTCCCCTTGCCTCTGACTCCTGGGTGTTGGGATTACAGCCACAACACCCAACTAGATTTTAAAAGAACGGGTCGACTGGCACCTTCCTCCGCTAAGACCTCAGCCTCCTCTGCTGAGTGGACCACGCCCACATCTTCAGCTCCTTTCTCTTCTGGTCTCTACACACCTGGAATCTTTCGCTTCCTGGTGGCCCAAGGGAAATAGTGCCCTGAGGCTGGCGGTCAGAGTCTCCCCAGCTTGAAGGAGACTTGTCTGGTCACTTTTTACTGTCCATTCTCAGCCTTCTTCCTGTCCATTGTCTGTCTGTCAGGGGAGGGACGCTTGGAAGGCTCCCTTGGGGTCTTTGAAGTTAATGGCTCCTTTTATTTCCTCCTGTTGCAGCCATGAAGTTCTCAGCAGCTTGCTCCACTATGCCCCCCACACACACAGAAGCCTAGTTGGGTTGACTGGCTCCTATCATATACACCTTGTCCAGGGCTCCCCGGCTGGGGCTGGGACTGTGTGTGGCCCACATGGAGTTAAAAAGAAAAACAGTATTTTAAAATCAGGGGATATAGATACCACCCAGGTGCCACAGGGATTTTTACACAGAACTTGCTTCTGGTTCTGAAGAGCAATGCCACAAGAATTTTTTAATAATAAAATGTTATTATTTAATTGTCACTTTTTAATTTTTTATTTAAAAAATGTAAAATATATTTGTTAATAAGTGGGAGAGAATGTACCATTTGTGGAATGCCTTGTTATTTTGATCAAAGACAAAAAACCACAGTAGGCTGTGGTAGATGTACTCCTGTTTCCTTTCACAGCTGTAGAGATCCTTTAGGGAAGGGTTTTTTCCTTTTACTAATTTAATCAAGAAGGTTCACAGGGCAGACGTGGCTTATCCAAGGTGACATATGTTTCCCAGTCTCACTGGGAAAGTGGGGACAGTAATTTTGTACAAGGTGGTTCCTTTAGCCTCTGCTCCCACTGGTCTGCTATCCTTAGTGTGACCATTGTTTATTAACTCGGGAAACTTGTGTTGGCATCTCCTTTACTATAGGCATGTGCGCCATGCCAGCAATGCCAATGTGAAAGAGACACATGCCTTCGAGTGAGCAGAGGAGACAGAAATAGATGGGGAGAAGCAGAGGAAGCCGGTGGAGCGCTGTTTGAAAACCAGGGACAACTTCTTATGTGGCATGGTACCTAGTATACGTTAGGCACTCCACAAATCGTACACCTTCTCATATTTATTGACACACACATGAAGAATTACCATGGCGATCAAATAATTCTTAAACAAGCAAAGGGAACATTTTGCTCAAATGATTTCCCCCACAAAAGTAATGGAAAGTTCGGGTGAAGCGCAGGGCAGTATGGGACATCTTCAGAAAGGAATATAAATGGATCTCCTCCAGGGATAAAATTCAGGGAGAAACAATGTGGGGACCTGAGTGCATAATTTATGGAAAGCCATGCAAAGTGAAAATAAAAGGGGCCTTTGCTCAAAAAGCAAAAAAAGTTACAGAAATCTGGGCTTTCTTTTCCTTTCATTCTATCTCCCTCGAATTGACTAGATGTTTTTTAGCAATCCTTTTTTTAAGTGTTATTTATCTTACGTGTATGAGTACTTGGTCTGGCTGTATGACTGTAAACCACCTGTATGCCTGGTGCCCTTGGAGGTCAGAAAAGAACGCTGGATCCCCTGAGACTGGAGTTATAGACAGTTGTGAGCCACCATACAGGTACTGGGGATCAATCCTAGGTCCTCTGGAAGAGTAGCCAGGGCTCTTAACTGATGAGCCATCTCTCCAGCCCAGTCTGGAGGATCATTTTTAAAATATGTGCTCATAAAGAAAATTTTGACCTATGAATGTGAGTTTTTATCATTTTTTTTTTTTTTTTTTTTTTTTTTTTTTGTTTTTTTTTTTTTTTTTTTTGTTTTTCGACAGTTTCTTGTTGTTTTGCCTTTCTGGACTCACTTGTAGCGGCTGCTCGAATCATAGAGATCCGCCTGGCTCTGCTTCCCGAGTGCTGGGATTAAAGGCGTGCGCCACCACCGTCCGGCTTTATTCATTCTTATATTATAAAGTTTTCATTTTAAATGCAAACATAGGGCTAGAGATCTCAGCAGACAGATGTTTGCTGCCAAGCCTTATGACTTAAGTCCAATCTCCAGGACCCACATGGTGGAAAGAGAGAATGAACTTATGCATGCCACCCCATAAAATAAGTAGATGCAATTTTTAAAAAAAATTTAATTGTAAATACACCTTTAACTTACACTCAGAATCGCTGAACCGCACAGCCTCCTGTTTGGATGGTTCCTGCGTGAATATGTTAATTCTTACAGGGGTGGAAATACTACACAACACCATAGCGCTTTTGCTTGACTTCTTGATATGTGAAATCCCAATCAACCCTCCCTGCCACCAGCTTACAGATGAGTTAAGCAGAGCTGAAAGAGAAGGAGATATGGGTGGTCCCATTGTCCCCTTCCCCCATAAGAGAGCACATGACAGGGTTCCTTTCTTTCTTTTTTTCTTTCTTTTTTTTTTGGGGGGGGGGTTCTCCATGTAGTTTTGGTGCCTGTCCTGGATCTCACTCTGTAGACCAGGCTGGCCTCAAACTCACAGAGATCCACCTGGTTCTGCCTCCTGAGTGCAGGGACTAAAGGCGTGCAGCATTGCTGCCCAGCATGACAGGGTTTCTTAAAATGCTGTTTCCTCTGGAGATAAACCATGTCCCCAAACAATGTGCTGAAGTGACTTTATCTCGGAACAAGTTCATCATAGACGTCATTAGTTAAAATGAGGTGGGCCTGGGGAATGGGAAGATGACCCCATGGTTAAAGCAGAGACAGAGCATTCCTCAGAGTAATCCAACAAGTGAGAATAGCCATGTCCAGAGCTCTGAGTTTGATTGAGAGCCACTGCCTCAATGAATAAGATGGAAAATGATCAATGATGATTCTTTTTTTTTTAAGATTTATTTATTTATTATATACACAGAAGAGGGTGCCAGATCTCATTACAGATGGTTGTGAGCCACCATGTGGGTGCTGGGAATTGAACTCAGGACCTCTGGAAGAGCAGTTGGTGCTCTTAACCTCTGAGCCATCTCTCCAGCCCCATTGATGATTCTTGATATAAGCTTCAGGCCTTCATATGCATGTGTGCCTAGTGCACATGTACCCCACAACATGTCCCCCCCACACACACATGTTCAAACATGCACACATACATACATGAAAATGGAGAAAGGAAAGAAAACAAGTCCATCCTGGAGCAGGGTGCCCCCACAGTGCAATATGATTGGTGTAGACCTTTGGAAGTCCAAGTGAGGACAGGAAGAAGACCATGAGGACGAAGCAGAGTTTGGTGTCACATGAACATACACCCAGGCCACCAAAGGAACAGTGGAAAAGGAAAAAAGGGTTCTTCTTCAGTGTCCTCGGTGGCAGGGGGACCCTGCTGCCAACTGACCAGACTTCGGGCATTCAGGACGGAAAGAACCCTTCCTGTGACGTTAGGCCACTTCGTGAGGTGTTCTGTCACAGAGACCCTAGAATGCAAAACGCCCTTTTTCTGTGTTCAAAGCAAGTTCTGGTTCAAATGGAATGCATGGCCTCTGCAGGTTGCCATTGCTACCCAGCTCATGCCTGACTGTAGATTTAGCCCACCTGCCTCTAACTTCCCTGGAGTCTCATGCATCATAAATTTGGAGGAATTCTGTGCTCCCAAGGCATAGGGAATGTAGCATCGCAGTGGGCTACAGGAAGAGAAGACACTTTTTGCACATATTTGCTGGCTTTATCCATACATTCAACCTTTCTGGAAGATGTCATTACAGAAGACAGAATCAAAGATTCTTAGTGTCAACAGACTGGGGTTGTAGTCCAGTGGCAGAGTATGTGCCTAGCATGCTAGTGTGGGTCTGGTCTTGGATTTGATCTCAAGAATTGCCAAATAAAAGCTCAGATGTATTATATAGATGATAACTTAAAAGAGTAATGTGGAGGGGCTGGAGAGATGGCTCAGGGGTTAAGAGCACTGGCTGCTCTACCAAAGGACCCAGGTTCAATTCCCAGCACCCACATGGCAGCTCACAACTGTCTGTAACTCCAGTTCCAGGGCATCTGACACCCTCATACTAATGGACATAAAATTTAAAAAAATATTAAATTACTTAAAAAAAAAAAAAGAATAATGTGGAGCGGGCAGTGGTGGCACATGCCTTTAATCACAGCTCTTGGGAGGTGGAGGCAGGCGAATCTCCATGAGTTCAAGGCCAGTGTGGCCTGTCTACAAAGCAAGATCCAAGAATAGGACTGTTACACAGAGAAATCCTGTCTAGAAAAAACAAAAAAACAAAGCAAACAAAGAAAGGGGGGATGTGTGGTAATGTGGACCAGCTTTGCAAACGTCTTAGAGTTTGTGAAGTAAAATACCACTTTTTTAAAATGATTCCTCTTTGATTGTTGAGCTTAATTTGCAGAATTATTATCTAGGCCAGGATAGTTACAGGATCTGGCAAATATTCTTGGTTCCTTGGAACACATGGCTAGAAACAGTCTGAAAGGGTTGCTTGGTTTTGGTTAAAGACCAAAGTGGTAATAAGGCAGGTGTCTTCCTTCGGCCCCTATTAACACAGCCAGCCTTCATACTTTGGGTTCTAAATAAAGCAGTATGAACTGCTCAGACCTAGAGGAAACACTACTCAAAGTGTATACTTCACCTTCCCCCGAGAAGCTGTATTGGAGGAATTGAGTCACTCCACTACTGGCCCAGGATATTCTCTACAGCATGGCCATGGCAGCAAAGAGCTACAAACACTCATGGTGTCCAACAAAAGAAAATGCCCATCATGATGGATCCACACTGTGAGACACTAAGGTACCGTGCAGCTCTATGGTCATGGCCATGAAAGAACAGGGGCAGAGGATGTGAACAGCATGCTCCATTGGTTTAAAGGGAGAAATAGGAAATAAGCACTACGTTGGTAACCACAGGTTGGTCTGTGTGCGTGCATGCGTGTGCGTGTGCGTGTGTGTTTGAAGAATAGAGGAAGGTAAGATAAGGTCTTGTTACATAACCCTAGTTGGCCTTTACTTGCTAACTGGCTCAAGCTGTTCTCGAACTTATAGCAATCCTCCTGCCTCAATCTGATGACTAATGAGATTACAGGAATATACACTGTAAAGGGGGCCCCAAACACCTTGACCACATAGCTGCTATGACAGATTTAGAGGCCCAGACACAGCTTCTGTGACAGGCTTACTGGCAGGCAACATCCAGAGCCAGGAAAAGCCATAAGCTGATCCCACCCAGGGAGGGCCTATATCTAAGAGGAAGTACCTGACACCCCAAACATTCCAACCATTAGATAAGGTAGCCAGATGTCCCTGAGTCTAACATACACCTATTTCTGTTTTATAGATACCCCTAGACAAATGTCAGCCAATCAGGATCCTGAACCCTGGAAATCCCCTCACCCCAACCTCTGCTGTGATAAAAACTCTACCCAGCCTGAGCTCAGGGCTCTCTGCTTTCACTGCTGCATCAGACAGACAGAGGGACCAAGCCCTGAAGCTTGAAAATAAAGCCTCTTTGCTTTTACATACGGGATTTGGTCTCCATGGTGGTCTTTTGGGGCGTCCCCGAAATCTGAGCACAACATACCCCATACCCATATCACCAGAGGGGGGAAAGCAGGCTCTAGCCCAGGCTGGCCTTGAACTCACCATGTAGATGAACTTCTGATACCCCTGTCTCTACCTCCTGAGTGCTGGGATTACAAGTGTGTGCCACCACAACTGGTTAGTGTGGTTCCAGGGATTGAACTTGAGGTTTTGTGCAAGCTAGGCAAGCACTCAAACTCGGCCTTGTCCCCAGCTCCTTATCAGTCAAATTATCCTTAGAACATTTCTTTATTTTTTATTTATATCTGTGTGTGTGTGTGTGTGTGTGTGTGTGTGTGTGTGTGTGTGTAGGCGCGCGTGCGCATGCGCGCAATTCTGTGCAGGTAACCAAAAAGAAGGTGGCATCAGATGGGGTATTGGATCCCCTGGAGATGGAGTTACAGAGAGTTGTGAGCTGCCTCTCATGTGCTCTGAGAACTGAACTCCAGTCTTCTGCAAGGGTAGCAAGTACTCCTAACCACCAAGCCATCTCTCTGGCGTTCGACCCCCACAAGTCACTTTTGAAGGAGACAAGCTGACGGCTATCCTTAGCAATAGAAGGGGGCCTGGGCCAGGGCGAGCTTGTATCACATGAAAGGGGGCTGATGGAGGAAGGAGAGGGTAAGTTTATTGCAGAGTTAACAGTCAATAATAAGACGGTGGAAATACTAGACTCATTTGCCTCTAAGTAAGATTGTAATGGGCAGAGATTTTCTTTTTCTCACTTTATACATAGGAAATTGGAAGGTAGCTAAAATGTCTTTACTTCAAACCTTTGATTCCTTACCGGTCAGCTTTTGAGGTGGAGGGTGGAGAAGGGGCCATTGCTCTATAATAAGCACTTAATAAAAGTTTAGTTTTTTGAATGATCCAAACCTTTTGGCCTGACTGGGAGAAGTAACTCCAGCTACATTGTTTCCCAGCAGCCGGCACAGGAAATCGCCTCTGCTGAGGGCACCTGTGGCCAGAGACCAACCTCTAAAAGCATGAGTTTATTGGTGCAATGTGTTTTTACTCTTCAGAGATAGTGGGAAAATGAGGATACACAAAAGAGGGCTGGGAGACTGTGTTTAGACTCCTCTTAAAACAGCCCCTAGAGAAAAGCCCAAAGTGTGTGTTTCTCCTTCCGTTATCAGCATCCTTGATAAACTCATAGCTGATGTTTAGGAAAGGGAGACAATAAACTAATGAAGAATCAAGGCCTTTCTTCTTTCCATATACCCAGAATGGGGGGATTACTGAAAACGAAATAATATGATTTCAAAAAAAAGTGAGCAAAACACAAACAACACAGCAAACTGTTGTTCAGGGGAGCCCCCACCCTGAAAATGTAGCACATAGGCATTGAAAATAACATTCTTTTTTTTTTTTTTTTTTTTTGTAGTTATGAAAGCAGTTTGTGTTTCTTGTGGGAGATTTAGAAAACACAGATATACTGGCAGGGGGTAAATTAAAGATTTCCAGGACTGAAGATGAAGAGGTAGAGAGTGCCTGCTTAGGATGTGGAAATCCCTAGGTTCAATAGCTAGCCCAGGCTCCTTCCCCTCCCCATCCCGCCCCATAATTATCACTCTGGTTATAGTCAATACTTCTATGGATATTTTCCAATTTCTTTTGTGTGTGAATAAATATGTACAAAAGTAGTAAAGCCATATTCTATCCTCCTGATTACTACATATATTGTGTATATTAACCTACCCCGACTCATTACATAGTCATTCTTTAAAAAAAAAAAAAAAACACCTTTATAAACAGGTCATTCTTAGCTAGTTCCTTGTTCAAACACTTTATCACTCTGTGTGTGTGTGTGTGTGTGTGTGTGTGTGTGTGTGTGTGTGGAGGTGGGGAGTGTTTTGATTTTTGAGATAGGTCTCACTATGTAGCCTTGGCTGGCCTAGAACTCACTATGTACACCAGCCTGGCCTCATACTCACAGAGGTGGAATAGTTGGATCAAATGATACTTTTAAACTTTTCCATCTATGTTGTTTTTCAGAAAGATGGCATTTGCATTCCCAAGAACACTGTGTATTTACCAACCTTATGAGTCTTGTGCTAAAAAATAAACCCTTGACAGTAGGGGAGGGTAATGACCGAGAACTAAGTATAATGACACATAGGTGAGAAAGGCCATTCCTTTTTATGCTAACCTAAAAACTTAAGAAACACAAAAACACCTTTGATAAAGATATGCTCCAGTTTTTTAAAACTTGTGTTTGTTAGTGACTGTGGGCATGCATTTTCTTTGCTGGCACACCTATTCTCATGAACTCCATCCATTTCTACATGGAGGTGTTAGGGTTTTTACACATTGGTCTAAAGATATGCATACATTCATGAACATAATATCACATTCGTTTAATCCCAAGTATTTTTTATTTTTATGAGGGTTCATAAATGCTAAAACTTTTTTCAGTGCAAGCTTTTTTTTTTTTTTTTTTTTTTTTTTTTTTTTTTAAATCTCATATATCCTGGACAGGTTTTGAACTTCTGTGTAACCCAGGCTGGCCTTGAACTCCTGGTTCTTCAACTGCAGTCTTCTGAGTGCTAATATTGCAGGCATGCACCACTGTGGTAAGCTTTCAAAACTGAATTATATTTTTAACCAGTAAATTTTTACTTGTAGCTGGGCAGTGGTGGCAAACGCCTTTGATCCTAGCACTCAGGGGGCTGAGGCAGGCGGATCTCTGAGCTCAGGGCTAACCTGGTCTACAGAGTGAGTTCCAGAACCGCCAGGGCTACACAGAGAAACCCTGTCTCGAAAAAGAAAAAAGAATTTTAAAAAAGTTTTCTTACTTGTAGAAAACTAGGCAGAAACTAAAATCTTTCTCGTAGTAATTATTTATTGACTGTTCGCTTTCTAACGGGCCTGGTGGTTATCCTCTTTCCTGCGTTTTCTCATTTAATCATAATGTATCCTCAGCAGGTTATTGCAATTTGTATCCCCCGCCCCCATTACCTGAAGCCCAGCTCTAAGTGGTTGCGGAACTGGGCAAAAACATCCAGGTAGGTGGTGGATTTGATTCCAAATTAGTGGAATAACCAAAGGGGGTCACAAAAATCAGCACAGCGGGATGCTATGCCATTATACGGTTGACTCCAGAAAATACCGTTCTGAAAACAAGTGTATTAAAAGGGCTTTCTATCCCGCAACCCGCCATAAGGACTGTTGCCTTGCCATGCTCGATGCATGCTTAAGAGCACAATAAAATACTCACTGAGTCCCCTTTATAAGGAGGAACTCGTGCGTAACCAAGGGTGGCTTTTCTGGGGCTCCTGTGGGAATTGTTTGGAAATCTACCTCCCCATCGCAGGACAGGCTGAAAAGAAAGAAAGACAGGTGGAAGCGCCGGCAGGTTGGCAGGAGCAGCGCATGCGGAAGTCAGAACTTTCTGGGGGCGTCCCGGCCGCTGGTTCCACGCGCGGCGCGCGCAGGTGGCGCCTTTCCCCCCCGCCCCGGGAACAAGCCGGAGGGGTGATTGGGGACCCTCCCCCCCCCTTGAGTCTCGGGGAAGGTGAAGCCTAGCTTTCCTCCTGGGCGAGGGAGGAGGGTGGGCAGGAAGCTCAGCCCAGCGCCGGGGAAAAGAAAGACTGCCATTCCCAGCCCCCCGCCCCGCGGGGCGCGGGGCGCCGGCGGCGCATGCGCGAGGCCCGGCCCCCAATTCCCCGAGCGAAGGAGGGAGGCCCCCGGCGGCCCGAACTGCGAGCCGCGGCGGGACCGAGCGCACGCAGGGGCGCGCCGGTGGCCGGGCTGGACGGGCTGCGGAGGCGCCGGTCGCGAGCACGCGAGGTCAAGGGCCGGACGGCCGCCGGAGGGCACAGCGCTCCCGGTGCGGGGAGGGACCCGCCACCCGCGATCCCCCACGCGGGGACAGCAATGCGTGAGTCTCGCCCCGGCTCGAGGGCAGGATGTGCGAGCAGGACAAAGGCTGGGCGGCGGGGGAGGAGTTGGGGACTCAGAGCTGGTGACCCAGTCAGCCCCGGGCGAGCTACTGCGGCCAGCAACTTTGCAACTTTTGCAGAAGGGGACATTGGAAATTCTGCAAGTTGTTGCACACAGTTCTAGATCGCCCCAGGTTGGGCGGGCGGAGAGAGGGGAGGGTACACTGCTCTCTTTTCAGGACAGCAGGCGACCACCGGCTCCGCAGAGCGGGGCAGGAGGGGGCGCCCGTCCAGGACGGGGACAGGGACGGGCTAGGAGAAGGGTGACCGAAGGCGGGGTGGGGAAAGTGTCTCCGGCCGCTGAAGCTCCCTGTGTCCTCGTAGGGTGCACCCAGAGGTCCCGGTAGCCTCGGATCTGCGGCGGTGATGGATGAGCCGTGGTGGGAAGGGCGCGTCGCCTCGGACGTCCACTGCACCCTACGCGAAAAGGTCAGTCCCTCCCAGCCCTTGTCACTCGTACGGACTGGGTATTTAGAATTACTTTCGCTCTCGTGTACGTGTTTTCAGGATGTCCCGCGTGGGAACTCGGAACTCTTGGTGCTTATTTGTGCGCCGGCCCTTTTACCTTCATGGAGGAGTGTGATCTTCCTCCAGGGAGAGGACCTGGAGATCCAAGAACTTGAAGTCGGTTTTTCAGGAGAGCAGAGTTCCAGGCAACTAAATGGAGAGTAGTTATCTTATCCCATTGAATTTACCTCCGGAGATTACTTTAAAATGGTACAAGAATGGACTTTAAAAAAAAATACTGTGTACTCATTTCAGTGTGTAGTTCAAAGACACACCAGGTCTGCATGCCATACATGATGCTGATTCTTCCCTTTATTGTAATGATGTAGCAATGGCTTTTAAGATAAAATTATTAGCCTGGTGCCTAGCTCAGTGGTAAAGCAGATGCCTAAATAAATTTGTATAAAAGTAGTAAAGTTAGAAATATTAGGTAGTTGATGAGAATGCATTGTTAAGGTAGGAACTGATTGGAATTTAAAAGCCAGGCCTGGAGGAAGCGGGAGGATCCCACAAGTTCAAGGCCAGTGGGGTCATGGTGAATTCCAGGAAGGACTGGGGGCTACATAGTGACACCTTGTCACAAAACAAGAGAAAGAAAAGAAACACTTAACTGGAAGAGGTTGCAAGCTAGAAAGCCAAGGGAGAGAACAGAAATTCCCCTGCCGGTTGGCTTTCTGTGGTAGAAGGTGGAGATGCCTGAAACATGATCCTGGCTCCTCTCCCCTCCCCAGACTGCTGGTGGCCACTGGGAGGCTGGAAAAGCCCAGTGGACTGGAGGCTTCTCTGTGTTTCTTCCTACTTGTACCAAGGCTGGGAAGAGTCGTTTGGACACTTGGTGTGCCTATGGAAGTGGAGCTACTGTAACAAAGTACTGGAAGCTGGAGGACATCCCGCAGCAACAATGTATTCTCTGATGTTGGAAGGGTCCGGAGATGACCTTTCCAACTTGTTTTTGAGACAGGGTCTTGGCGTGCAGCTCAGACTAGCTGTCTACTTACTGTATGGTCCAAGCCGTTCTCAAATTCCTGGCCCTGTTGCCTCAGCGTTCTGAGTGCTCTTGGCTTCCTCACAGTCTCTGCCTCGGTGTCATCTCGTAAGGTCTGCCTGAGGGTCTGTGTCCGTTTTCTCATAGGAGCCCACCCTAACCCGGTAGGACACAACTGTCCTTCAACCGGTACCTCTGACAGGATATGACTTTCAAGTCAGTTCACATTCTCAGGTCCCAGGTGGACATGAATTTAGGGGAGAGGTGTTCTCAACTGGTTTGTCAGCCCAGTGTAGGACAGAAGTTGCCTTACTGGGGCATGTGGCTCCCTGTGGAATCGAGTCCCCCTTCCAGCACATGTGTACTGAGCTTCTGTGGCAGTCCTGTTGAAAGAGTCCCCAGATTCTTGGGGGAGGGGGGGCGACTTATCAGATAGTCAGTGTCTTCCAGTCACAGAAATACTTTATTTTTTCTCTTTTCCTCTTCGTTGATCTCTCTCTCTCTCTCTCTCTCTCTCTCTCTCTCTCTCTCTCTCTCTCTCTCTCTCTCTCTCATAGCTTTCCCATGTTACTTTGCTCTTTCCAGAATAGAATGTTCCAGCCTGGGCATGTGGAGTCAAAATTGAGTCCTAATAATTCTTTTCAAAAGCAAGTCATGGTACTGCACACCTTTAACTAAGCGTTCCGAGTTTGGAGGTCAGAAGTCAAGGCCAGAAAGCAGAGTCAGAGGAGGTAGGGATTGTGCATGAAACAGTAGGTTCTTAGTCCTTTTCTAGGAGTATTCGCTGAATGAATGCAGGTAGTGAGGGCCACTGGGGAACTTGCCTTCCTGATTGAACATGCCTCAAGTGGTTACCATTTCTGCACATAGTTTAGGGCCGGATGGGAAGAGAAAGCTTTGTGGAAACAATGTAACTCAGAGTTCAGTCGCCTGAGACATTCCAGGCTCGAAGCTGACCTTAGGGTCAAATCTCATTACTTACAATGTCCCACTTCCTCCAAATCCTGCTGACTGTATTCTTGCTGCATTTCTTCTCCCTCTTCAAAGATGTTTAAGAGTGTTTGGCTTGATGCAAGTTTTGAGTGAAAATTTCGTGGTAAAGGGACTGGTACCTCGGCTGGTCTTCTGTCTTTGAGGAACAAGGGCTGGCCCCTTATCTTTCCCAGAAGGGTGATTCTGTTTTTTACTTACACATCAACTCTAATAATGTGTTCTTAATACTGTACAACACCTTTCCAAGTGCCTGGCACACACTGGACACTCACCCTTGGTTGAATGTTGCCAGACGGGCACAAAGCATGTTTGCATACAGGCTGTGCAATTGCTTTTGTGGAGCCGCTACCAGCCACCCTCTCCTGGTGGCCGCAGAGGGCACAGCTGCCGTCTCAGGAACAGTGGGAGGGAGCCCCACCTCATCAGATGGGAGAGTCTGGTGCCGCACATACAATAATGTGGGAAATTTAACAACGTGGAAATAAGTCTCGGTTTTGTATGCAAGTTGGTAACGGTGGCATCTCCTGGGCTGGCTCTTTACCTTCTCTCGGCCCAGATGCTCTGGTTCATTCTTTCCTCCATACCAATAATTCCACTTTGTCATTTTCTTCCTTCAAGACCTGCTGCTCTTCAAATAAAATTCCCAGAGGACTGGGGACATGGTTCAGTGATGAAGAGCACTGGTGGCTCTTTGGGAAGACGCAGGTTCAATTTCCAGCACCCACATGACTGCTCACAACAACTGTAACTCCAGTCCTAGGCTATCCAATGCCCTCTTTTCTGGTCTCTGTGGGCACTGTGTGCATATGGTGCGTAGGTATACATGCAGGCAAAACGTCCGTACACATTATGAATAAATACAATATTCAAACAATATTCCCAGTCCACACCATTACCTGGACTTCCTGACAGAGCCTCTCTGGCTTACTCTCTTATCTTGTCTCTGTGTCCCTCCCTTGGAGCCACACTGACTTCCTCTCTGTCCCTTGAACATGTCAAGCTTCTTCATGCCTCAGGGCCTTTGTACTGGCTATTCATTTGTAGTCTGTGTTTCTCAGCTGTTCTCATAGTGTCCTCCCACTAATTTCTTATCCCTCCACATACACACACCACAGTTAGATCGCCCTGTTTTATTCTCTTTGTAGCATTTACTAGTATCTGAAATTGTCCACTCTTAGTTTGCTGTTTTTCCCCTGATTCCAAACATATATGCTTCACAAGAGTCCACCTAAGTCTGTCTCGTGCAGTTCTGGGGCCTCTATGTCTAAAATGGAGCCTTCCCTGTATGTTTAAAGTGAGGGAAATGAATCATTCATTAAACTGGGGAGAAATATTTTATAGGAATTAAAAAGGTCAAGGGAGACCATGTAAGAATATGAGCTATGTGGAAAGTGTGTGGCTGGTCTCCTTTCCCCCTTAGGATTGTTTTGTGGGAGCCCAGTGGACTCCTTCCTATAACATGTGCTCAGCTAAGACTTAGGTTTATGGAGAGTCTCCTGGGGTCCCTAAGTATGTCAGTGATCCCTGTAAGAAAGGAATCCTAGGGGTCTGGAGAGATGGCTCAGTGGATAAAATACTTGCCATGCAAGTGTGAGGACAGAGTTGGAATCCCCAGCATGCACATAGAAGCCAGGCAGGCATGGTAGCCACTTGTAATTCCAGCACTCAGGAGGCAGAGAGAAGGTATGCTAAGGGCAACCAGGCTAGCTAGACTAGCCAGAATTGGGGAGTTCCAGGTTCAGCAAGAGACCTTGCCTCAATAAATAAAGGGTGAATGGAGAAGACATTGAGTGGTAACTTCAGGCCTCTACACACATGTGCACAGGCACAGGCACGCGCACACACACACACACACACACACAAACATGCATGCCTACCACACATATTTCAGGTTTGTTTGTTTTTTAAAAGGCATCTTAGCTGTTTGTGGTGGCACAGAATCATAACACCAACACTTAGGAGGTGAAGGCAGGAAGATTGGGAGTTCAAGGCCAGCCTCAGCTACATAGCAAGTTGGAGGCCAACCTGAACTCCATGAGAACTTCCCTTACCCTTTCTCCCAGGAAAAGGTGTTTGTCATCTCACGAGACCAGTACACAGTGGTGGGTAAGACTCAAAAGTGAAAGTGACGTGGTAGTTTGCTAACAGCCCTGTATCTAGTGAGAGCAGGACCCAGGAATGAGATGGTTCCTCCAAAGACCTTCCACCCAGCCTAGAGAGGATTCAGGACTGGATTGGGGGCAGGGTGCCTTTCTACCAAGTGTCTCTGGAGAAACGGCTCCCACTTCTCCCTTTCCAGGCCACCTCTGTCCCACACCAAGTCCTTAAGTTTCACCTGTGGCCCTCCTTCTCCATCCTGAAGCTTCCATGGAAGACCCCTTTAATCCTAAAACACACTGCCCCTTAGCTTCGCCCCTTCCGACCTGTCTGCTGTGGGTTGAACACTAGCTGTAGCTCCTACAGGAAAATTTGTTCCTCACCTGTGCGCTGAACCTGAGAGAGGAGCAGATCGTGACACACACACACACACACACACACACACACACACACACACACACACACACACACACACCCGGAGGCATGGAGGATGGTGGTAGTGACGGTTTTCATGGTCCATACCCCTTCGAGTATCAGATTAAAACCTAGAACTCTCTTTTTTTGTCCCCCTAGAAAATGTGTCCTCCTAAGTTTAAAGTTAAATACAGTCTTCAGTCTTCTTCTACCTAAGAGGTTCACGTAAGTTTGGGATGCACCCAGAGGTGGGGCACAGACAGCACCTACCTTGAGGCTCACCTTCCTCATCCCCCCTGTGTGTCTCAGCCTCGCTGATCTCACATTTACTTTGCTGTGATCTTTGCCGTCCATACAGGAGCTGCTCCTTTAAACGTGGCTGTGAGCAGCCTGTGTGGGGGCATGAGGTATGCCTCATCATGGCGCAGAGGGACCTTGGGGGGGCATTGCCTTACCTAATACACACAGCATGCCGAGGGTCTAGAAAAAGGAACTCAGAGGACTTCACTCAGACTTGTTGAACAGCCGGGCAGTAGTGTTTTTCTCTTCCTAGTCTTTGGCATGGTGGGGGCTCCTGGTTCAGCTGGAGCTGACCTTAGTGCTGGCTAAAGCATCGTACACCGGACCAGGGGAAGATACCTTCTCAGCTACGGAGACACCTGGGTACTGTCCTCTCAGATAATGCTGGGTGGGGTCATAAGAAAACAATTAGCCACAGAAGCAGGTGTCCTGGCCTGGACCAAAGTACACTGTAGTGATCTTGGAGAAATGACTACATATTGAACTCAGATAATAGGACTAATTTCTCCCAGACCTCAGCCAGGGAAACCATTTTCCTTCCTGAATTTTATCCCCCAAAGAGCAGCAAGTATAGACAAAGCTCGCTGTCATCTCCTTTGGCTTTATGTCCAGGTTGTAGCCCTTACTCTCCAACTAGGAGGAGCGGGGTGTGAAAGCCAGCAAAGAAAATGTTTAAGGACCCTCCCTCATGCCTGTGATTTCATGCTGGCTTGGCATAAATACCTGACTTTAGAGGTTTTCGGCATGGATTCTTTCCTCCTAAACCCATAATGTGACACACACACACACACACACACCTTGACATGACATGGTGGATCTAGCTTTCTGGGTTCTAAGGAGCCCACAGCCTAGAGACTTTTCCACCAGGTGCTCCCTGTCTTCTGGAGTGGAAGTCACGGGGTACCTGAGGGTCTTCTCATGCTGCCCTAGACTGAGTGAGATCTGTTCAGCGCCGTATCATCAGACACATTTCTCCTACTTCCCGAAACTACTTGATTGCACACTGAGAAGACCTTGCCCACGTGAGACTGTTTCTCTTTGCTTTGATTTTGTTTGCACTGCTGGGATCAGACCCAGGGCCTGTGATTGCTGGGCAGGTACTCTCCCACTAAGCTGTGTCCCCGGCTTTGCAAAACCACGTCTTGAACCAGTGGATTAGTAAAGGACATTTTTAGTAGTTTATGATTGCATTTATTACAATTACCTTCCAACACAGCGACAACAAAGGTTTTGTTCAGTGATGAAACTATTACAGCTGCTCTACTTACTCTACATTTTACACCTTGCTAGCATCTGTCCGCGCCGTATCTTGTTTATCCCCCATTTTGGTTCCAGTGCTGGGATTCAGCCCATTTTACAGATGGGGACCTGTAAGGCACAGAATGAATGACTCTCTTAAAGTCACTCTTGAAAAAATGTTTTAGCGAGGAGTAGGAACGTAAGCTGGGCCGGAAGGGGATTTAAGCTCTGTTGTCCAAGACACTGTAGTCTGTTTCATTATGCCATGGTCTCAAGGAGCTGTGCTTTTCCTAAACCACCCTCGGATGCTAGCAGCCGCAGGTGCTGGCTTCACTCCGGGCCTTCAGAAGGGCTGTTGTCAAGCACACCCTCTTTGATGGATCCTGGCCATGCTTGGGGCCTCACCTGTGTAAGATATTCTTGCCTTGAAGAAACATGGCCTCTGCCACCGCCTGCCCTTGGGTAGACACAGCGGGCTCTTGTCACCTGTCTTAAATCCCTTTTATTTCCTCACACTCGCCCGAGTCTCTGTCTCCTAAAAGAACAATGTGACCCAAGTCCATGTTCAAAAGTCTGACTAGGAGCCAGGCTCAGTGGTGCAGACCTTCAGTTCCACTACTCAGGAAGCTGAGGCAGGGGGATTGAAAGTTCAAGGCCTGCCTAAAGCAAGTTTAAGGCCAGCCCGAGACAACTTCCTCACATCCCGTCTCAAAAGTTAAGTTTAAAAGGGCAGAGGACAGCTGGGTGTGGTGGTTCACATCTGTGATCCCAACACTCAGAAGGCGGAGTCAGGAAGACTGTCGTGAGTTTAAGGACAGCCTGCCTTACATAGAGAGCTAGCTCCAGGCCAGCCTGGGCTGCAGAGGAATGCCTTGCCTCAAAAACACAAAATAAATAAATGAATGAATAAATAAATAAGTAACGATACAAAGGTAAGGAATTCAGCTCAGCCGAAGAGTTCTTGCCTAGTATTCCTGAGACCCTAAGTTGAATCCCTGAAAGAACAAAATAAACTGGCCATTGAACAAAACAGCCCAGCTTGGCTATTGTCCGTTTGGCATTTCCATTCCCTTTCCTCTTTGGAGTTCTGAACCCCTTTGTACACAGGGGGCCGTTTTCCATACGTCTGAGACACACCCAGTTCTCCAGGGAGAAGATGTCCTGGCCACTGCCGCCGGTGGCATCTGTCTAGTGTTGGTCTTGACCAGCCCTAGCCCGCCGTAGCAGCAGGGCTGTCTCATGGTTGTGGCCTTCAGCATCGCTCTAAGCGGCTAGGTCTTGGCGGCTCCTTCCTGGAAGTGAAAGGAACTAAGTCTAGAGAGTACCGAGAGTGTTTCCTGCTGTCTGAGCTGCAGAGCTGACTTGGGCTGCCCAGGATGGGGAGACGGGTGGGATGGAAGACTGACCAAGGAGGATGGGAAGCTGCTGGGGGCTAAGTGGCATTCCAGATGGCATTCAGCTGTCCAGCTGTGCAGCCCCTGAGCCCAGTGGGTCACATCTGTTTTTTCAGTGTGTGTGTGTGTGTGTGTGTGTGTGTGTGTGTGTGTGTGTTACTGGGAATTGAACTGAGGACCTCACACGTCCTAGGCAAATGCTCTGCCACGGAGCTACATCCCCAGCCCTCTTTTTCTTTTTTTTACTTTTTGATTTGAGGCAAGGTCTTCCTCAGTTGCCCAGGCTAGCCTGAATTTTGATCCCCCTGCCCCAGCCTCCCATATAGCTGGAATGACCAGCCTGTACCATGAGGCTCAACTCCTTGTAAGTGTCTCATAAGAGGATAGGATAAAATGTGTATTCATGGGAGACCTCAGGCCTTAGGGTACCAAAGTGTGAACACAGCCCCCAGGGGAGACTTGGTCTCGATGCTTCTTGTCCTGAGGAAGCCCAACTCTTGAGTTCTGGACCACACACTGTCCCTGCGAGAAGACAAGGATGTGTGCTTTTGGTGACCCTCCAGCCTCTGAAGAACGTGATACAAAGACTGGGCTGGCATCCTGGTTGCTGGGGACGCCTGTACTCACTAGCTAAAGGAAGGCAGAGCTTGGAAGGCTGGAGCTAGCCCTGAGCCTGTGCCCTTGACTTGTTCTTTGTCTTCTTAAGTTATGTATCATCCCCTTGGGCAAAGGAAATGCAGCCAGACATTTTCCCGAATGTGAGCGAGCACCTAGCAGAATGAGGTGACACTAAGGTTTACACGCACGCACGCACGCACGCACGCACGCACGCACGCACGCACGCGCACGGAGGATGGGGGAGAGAATATGAATTTGTCTGTTTAGAAATCTTCAAAAATAAACACAAGAGGAGTTGGAGAGATGGCCCAGTGGTTAAGAACCCTGGCTGCTCTGATCTTCCAAAGGACCCAGGTTCAATTCCCAAAACCCACATAGTTGCTGACAACCATCTGTAACTCCAGTTCCAGGGGATCTAACACCCTCTTCTGGTCTCCTTGGGTACTGCACTCACTTGGCACACAAACATACACACAGGCAAAATATCAGTACACATTTAAGAAAAGAGATCCAGGCTAGTTATTAATCTGTGATCCTCCTGCTGTAGCTTTTAAGTTCTGAAGTTAACATGCCACCATGTGTAGCCAGTGTCTTTAAGAATTTGCCAACATCGTGCACGATGCTTTACTTTATAGTTGTACCATGATTTCTTTGCTGTAGGATTAAGTTCCAATGCTCACTTGCTTTTGTCAAGTTCAAGTGTGACTGACATGCTGACATATAGTAGGATGCACAGGTATGAAGTGTGCATACTGTTTACAGTGTATTGTGAGTTTTCAAGGATGTGTATAAACATGTAACTAGCATGATCAGAACAGATGTCACCTGAACCTAGGAAGCTCCCTATTCCTCTCAGTCACCCAATCCTGCTCCCAACCCCAGATCATCCATAACCTACTTCTTCCTCCTACAGCTTAGAATTAGTCTTTTCTATGATTTCATGTTCGTGTAAATGGAGTCACATATGTCCTCTTCTCTGCCTTTCAACTTGATACGATGCTTTTGCGATTCATCTGTGCCATTTTGCCTTTCGGAGGTCTGTTATAACAGTTTGAGCAGCCATTCTTCCCCCTAAATGTCTGTTGGGTTATTTCAAGTGAATCACTTAATTGCCTATTGCACTGTGGTGATGAGCCTTATCTGCCTGCCTGTCTAGGGATAAATTCCTAAAATGAAGTTATGCATGACAAGATACAATTGTAAGAACCTTGCCTGTCACCAGTCAAATTCTCAAGAGGGTACAGCAATGTATACTATTGATGGTGATAAAGCTTGCTTACCACTAACGTTGCTAGCCCAGGTAGAATCCCTGTAAAAAATTTAGTGCCCTTGGATCAGCTAAAAGTGATGTCTCATTGGCTGTGTGTAGAAAAGACAGGAACCCCAGAGTGAGAATGCCCCAAACACAAAGGCATGGGGAAGGGCACTCTCTTAGGCCTCTCAGGGGCCCATGAACTTCCAGCTGTAGAAAGGAACGGGCCCAAGACCCTGTGAGGGGCTGGGTAGGGGCTGTTGGGAGCCTTTGCTGGAAAACTCTTGCCCCCTCTTAACCCTGGCACTGCAATGTACTGCAAGTGGCAGCCACTCAGTAATTGGATGCGTTGGAAGCAGAGTCTCAATTATCCTGAGGCTCGGGGTCTCAGGCAGGTCGCTGGAGCAGATGGTGCCAGAGTCTGGAGTCATTAGAGTAGACCTCATAGATAGCCTTATCTTTTCTATTGCTGATAATTTTGGTCACAAGGAGAAAAAAAAATCCAATAAATTCTGGCACCTCTGACTCTGAAGCTAACCATTATGATTTTTGTTTGTTGGTTTGTTTCCCCTTGATTTTTTTTTTAAACCCATTAAATTTTTTTAGACAAATTTATTTTGCATTCCCCTCCTCTGCCTGCCTCTCCCAGATTCTCATGTGTGTGTGTGTGTGTGTGTGTGTGTGTGTGTGTGTGTGTGTGTGGTGGGAGGGGTGTTATCTAAGCCAGTCACTTCTTAATTTTTTGGGTGTGTGTGACAGTCTTTCACTTTGCAACCTTGGCTGGCCTGGAACTCTCTATGCAGAGCAGGCCTGGCCTTGAACTCACAGAGATGCACTGGCCTCTGTCTCCTGAATGTCAGGATTAAAGTGGGTACCACTATGCCTTGCTCACTTGAGACATCAGACCAAGTTTCTTGAGCTCACCTGTTCCCTACACTGACGGCCAGGAAGCCCCCAGGGGTCCACCTGCCCCTGCCTCCCTTCCGTGTGGTTAGCTCCTGAGGGCAAGGCTGCACCTCCTTGTCCTGAGCAGGGCGTGCTATTGCACAGGGGTCCTTGTCAGAGTGTGCTCATCACAGACGCCTTATGCAACCAAGGACTGTGCATCACAGTCCACATTGCCTCCTTGAACTTCCCCATTACCACAGTCTGGAGGGGCACACAGCCTAGGTACCAGTACTTCTGTCATACTGGTAGAAAAGGAGCCTCAAGACCTTAAACACGTACTTCAGGCCCCTACTAAGTAGGAAAGTTAGATTTGTGAAACCTTGCCACCCACTGTCCCTGGAGTGCCACCTTAGCCAAGACACAGCTTTGTGGTTGTTGTTGTCTCTGTGTAGCCCTGACTGGGCTAGACCTCACTCTGTAGATCAGGCTAGCCTTGAACTCACAGAGATCCACCCTGCCTCCTGAGTGCTGGGATTAAAGGCTTGTGCCACCACGCCTGCCTCAAGACTTACCTTATTTTATTTTATTTATATTCTGGCCTCAGTTTCCCCTCCTTTCTCTGCTTCCAGTCCCTCCCTCCCTCCCCACTCTGTTCCCACCTCCCAATCCACTCCTCCTCAGTTTCTGTTCAGAAAAGGGCAGGCTTCCTATGGATGTCCACAAAACATGGCATATCAAATTGCAGTAAGGCTAAGCACCTCCCCCACGTATTAAGAGATGGGCAGAATTTCACAACTGTAGGGTTGCAATTAGGGGTGGCACAGCATGGACTCCCCCTCACACAGATGACACCGGGACCATCCCGGAGCTGGGCGGGAAGGTGGGCGTAGTCCAGAGCATTTGACTTGGTGCTGACACCAGGCTTCTTTCCCACTAACTTTGGTTTAGACAGAGCTGCAAATGAATACTCAATTTCATGAACATTTTAACACTTCTGCCTTCTCATGCTCTTCTCTGTGTACATTTCCTGAACCCAGCCACAGAGAGAATTCTCCATCACCCTGAGCACTCCAGGCTTTAGTTCTCATGGTTCTGTGTATTTATAGACAGAGTCGCTGCATAGTCCAGCCTCACCTCAAACTTGCCATCCTCCTGCCTTCGCCTTCCGAAATTAGAATCTTGTAAAATTTTGCCCATCTCTTGTGGTTACTTTAAAGCCCAACCATGAAGTAGTTTCTGGGAGATCTCATCAGATCAGTGGGGGGACACCTGGCTGAGGATGGGGACCACCCAGGAGGTAACATTTCTCTGGAGGAGATTCTAATCAGGAGGGAAGAAGTCAATGCATCCACATTAGGCTTTGCTGCCCTTGAGTTGGGGGAAGCAAACTTCGGATATCTCTTTGGACTGTCTTCACTTTAACAGCACTCAGTATGACCCACTGCGGAGCCTCTTCATCTACAACGCTTGATGAGCTCCATATATAACTCACTATCCCTGATGCTCTGCCAGGGGAAACCATATCCCCAAATCTGCCCTGCCCGAGAACCTTAGCATACCTAAGGGCATTCCTATAAAACCACTTCCAGTCATATGCTAATGCCCACGAGAGTCTGTAGTGACGGTATACCTTTAACGTGTGCTTACTGTGTGCTCACAAGCTGATATCTGTGGGTAGTAGCCACCATTTAGTGAGTGCTCAGCTGTCTGCTAAGAGCTAGATTTCCATTCTGTTGCTAAGACCTCTTGCAGCCTTCTCCAATACCCTAGGATCTTACAGATAGGACAGGCTACATTTAGAGAATTGAATAACTTACCAAGACCACAAAGCTGGTAGTTTGGAAGTTCAGTATGGACACGGACACACACACACACACACACACACACACACACACACACACACACACACACCGTCCCTGTACAATAGGCGAGAGGGTTTGCCTGGGGGGTAACGAAAAGCTATAGAGAATGTTTTTTGAAAGATGAGGGCAGGTGGAGACAGGTATGGAGGAGTTGCTTTAGCACAGTCCAGGGCAGCATGTGCCAGTCACGCAAAGCATGAGCCCCACGAGGACTGTCTTGGTGATTTAGAGGAAGATGGGGATGGACCAAGAGAGTTTTGGGCATGCTGATCTCCCTAGAAGTTTACACCTTATCCCCAAAGCATGTGGAGAGCTGTGAGAAGAATGTGAGCCAGGCGTGCTGGCTCACGGTTATTGGACCCCGGTTCTCAGGGGGTTTGTAGCCATCCAAGGCAGTGAGTGGCGTGTGAACCAGCGCAGGAAGTGTGCATGCCCTTAGGTTTAGGCATTAGGGTCACAGAAGCGAAAGGCTGCATGTCGCTCCCTGGTTGGAATAAAGGGGATGAATAGCTGGAGATGTCCAGCATTTTCACAGCAAACATTGTTCTTGGGGAGTCCCAAAAGGAAACCTTGTCTAGTAATGTTGAAAGACAAGCTGCCTACTAAAGGAAGTCGATGGTGTTTACTGGATGCCTACAGGGCACCTGCCATAGACTGTCGAACGAATGCCTAGTACACATATTTTCTTCTGGTTATGGACGTGACTTCCGAGAGGCGAAGAATGGAACCAGTTGTTTGAGTGCTTGCTTAGCGTGCACAAAACCCTGGATTTTATCCCCAGCATCACATAAAACAGCATGGTGGCACATACCTATAATTCCAGTTCTCAGGAAGTGGAGGCAGGAGGATCAGAAGTTCAAAGTCATCTCTGGACACATAGCAAATTGGAAGACAGCCTAGGATAGATGAGGACTGTGTCTGAAGAAGGGAAGGAAGAGGGGGAGGAGGAAGAAATAATTGCTCAAACATTCCTAGCAGCCCTTTTATGTGGTACTTTTTATTTCCCCCTCAGCTGACTGCACACGAAGCCTTGGGAGCCTCTCTGATTTGAATGTAGAGACTTTTACCCTTTTTGAACTGGCTTGCAGAGTACAGCCAAGTGCTGGTGCAGTTTCCTGAACTCGCGATTCCCTGAGTCGGGAGCTGGAGAGATGAACCTCATTCGTAGGGTTGCTGCATTGAAGAGGTGGCTGGGGGATTTCACACAGCAGAAATGTATTCTCCTGGTTCTGAGGTACAAGTCTGAATCATGGTGTCAGCGCTCAGAGGGGGTCCGTTCCTGCCTCTCCGGGCTTCCGGTGCTTGATGGCAGTCTGTGGTACTCCTTGAGGTCTAGTTGAGTCTCTCCAGTTCCTGCTCTGTCTTAACAAGGTTTTCACTGTGTCTCTCTTTACCTTATCTTCTTTCTGTGTGTCTGTTTTGTGTTTTTAAAAAAGTTTTTTTTTTTTTTAAGATTATTTTTATCTGCCAACCATTGTGGCGCACGCCTTTAATCCCAGCACTAAGGAGGCAGAGGCAGACAGATCTCTGTGAGTTCAAGGACAGCCTGGTCTACAGAGGGAGTTCCAGGACAACCAGTGCTGTTAAACAGAGAAACCCTGCCTGAAAGAAACCAAACAAATGAAAAATTTATTTGATCTTGTTTGTGAGTGTTTTACCTGCATGTATGTCTGTACACCACTTGTGTGCCTGGGGCCCTTGGAGGTCAGAAGATGGCATTGGATCCCCTGGAACTCAACGTATGGATGATTGTGAGCCACCGTATGGGTTCTGGGAACTGAGCCCTGATCCTGTGCAGAAACAAGTGCTCTTAACTACTGAGCCCTTGCTCCAGTCCCTGTTTCTTTTCTCTGGAGGAACTGTCCTAATCCACTATGACCCCATTTTAACTTAAGTTCACCTGGGAGGAGTCTGTGTCCCAGTAAGGTTACATTCTGAAGTTCTAGGTTGACATGAATCTAAAGGAGACCCCGTTGACCCCTGCATAGGGAGGAGCCGCTATTTTAAGTCAGCCTTCAGGAGATCCTGATGCATGTGGTCAACTCACTGTTGTTTGAGAGACTCAGGGGTGAGTGAGCAGGGGAGACTAGTCCCAACTCGGAAGTAATGGTGGGAGTTCGTTTCCTATCAATCCCCAGTGGGCTTCACTAAGGTGCCTAGGAGATGCCCTAGAAGGAATCTGAAGATGAGCGACAGGAGCTAGGAGTATCAGTGAGGTGCTTCAGGGCCCTCAGCAGAATAGCAGTGCTGACTGGGCACGTGCAGACCTTGGTTCACTCCCCAGCAGAGAGAGAGAGGTGGGGAGGAGGAGGGAGAGACAGAGAAGGGGGTGAGCCTGGCTGTTAAAGGGAGGGGAGGGGGAGGGAGGGAGGGGAAGAGAAAGAGCAGGAGGTGGTGGAGGAGGGACCCAGAGAAGAGATCTCTAAGACTGGATCAATTAGAAAGCCAGCTGTGAAGCAGGGTCACATTGGTCTGACCCCAGATAAGAGGGCGTAGGAGGATGAGGAGTCTCCTCCATCCAGGAGGTATGAGGGATGTGCTCATATCAGGAAGCCGGCTGACTTGAAGACCTTGGGGATGTGAGGAAGGAGACCCTGAATGTTATCTGTGGGGGTGTTTGGGGAGGGGACTCAGGGGTCTGAGTGGGATGGCAGACCAGTGAGGGGCGAACAGGCATGTGTGGTGTGTGGTCGCTGTCCTGGCTGTAGCCGGGCCTGGTACTGAGTGTTGCTTAGAGGGCCAGTGACTGTGACTCTCAGGAATGAGGAGATAGGGGGAACTGACCCGTCTGCCATTTGCTGAGGAGTCCAGGGGGGCAGTGACGGATGTCACAGGCATGACTTCTCACCCTGCTGGAAGGAAGTCGGGCCCAACTTCCGCAGAAGGGGATGTTACCAACACTGTTGGCTTTTGGAGAATGTTGAAACTGTCTGTCTCCTCAGGCTGAGGAGAAGCAGTAGGCTGAGAGGAGGAGGGGAGGCCGGGGCCTCGCTCAGAGGCCTTTGAAAAGCCCCTCCCCCTCCCTCTCCTTGCGTTTTCTTTTGAGATTTGCAAGTCTCCACTTCCTGTCGGTCACTAGTTGCACATGGTGTTTCCTCACCTCTTGCTTTATGATAAACACGTAGGCTTCCAAATGTTGTGTTTAAATCTGTCCGTATGAATGTCCACAGTAGAACTCCGTATTTATCAGAAGACGATGCAAAATTGTTTATCCTACTGAGAAATTCCAAACGCACATGAAATCCCGGGAGAGGTGTAGAAGCTTGGGGAGCTGGATTTCAGTGAGCAACAAGAAAGGTGCTGTCCTTCCTTGCCTTAAGGCGGCATGTCTCATAGTCTAGCAGGCTGTAACACACAGGGCTTCCGTGGGGGAGGCAGGTCAGTGTTTACAGAGGACTGGAAGCCACCAGGATTGTGAGGTATAAAGTGCTATGTATGAGATGGGGCACAGCTGTGTGTTTAATCCTGATGCTACCTTTGGTAGGCACCGAACCCTTGGCTGCCTGGGGCTTCCTCATACCAGCTTCTACCGCTGGGCCAAGACATCTCTCAGTCTGCTAGTATCATGGCCACAGGGAAATTCGTACCCAGGCAATTTAGCAGGTGGAAGCTGCAGTTCTTAATCTCAGCGAGCTTTTTATAAATCTCTGGGTTTAAAGGACTCATCAGATTATGAAGCACTGTGCTAGGGGTTTTCGCCTCCAGGGTCCCGCCTTGAGGACTCTCTGCAGTTTCCCTTTCCCACACGCTGCTTATCAGCCAACCACCCTAAAGCTCTGTTTTGGTCCAGGCTTTCTGGAATGTTGTCACTCTGCCCCTCCAAAAAAGAGGTGGTGGTATTCTGTGGCAAAATAAATTTAATGTTCGGTTCCCCCAAATTATATAAAGATTCTTCACCATACACATGTTTCAGGGACTGTGCTGATAGGTACTTTAGGAGTGAGCAGTGTGGTGTGTGTTGTTTCCGGAACTGGCCTATGGAAGTCTTTTCTTTTTGAAGCATGTCACAGGACCGATTGCCTTCAGGGAACACACATTGGGAAACATTGCCTTTGATGGGTCTGGTAGGGAGATAATGTATTGTTTCCCACCCCCACTCCGGAGTTGAGCACCGAACCCAGGGCCTTGTGCTTGCTAGGCAAGCGCTCTACCACTGAGCTAAATCCCCAACCCCTGTATCGTTCTTTTTAAAGTTAAAAAAAAAAGAACAAAAAAACCGAAATTTCTCTAATATTAATAAATTCTTCATAAACTTTATTGAAACTAAAAACATCACAAAATATATCTAGGTACATAAAAATAATGGGTTGGTTTCATTATGATATTTTCATGCATGTCAGTCATTGTACTTTGCTCATACTTATAATTCTTCTTGAGGCTCACAAGGCTCTGTGAAAGCACCTGTCCTATCTATACTTAAGCAAGAAAAATGCTTCCTCTTTCTCTGGACTCCAGTTCACCCGGTTTCTCCCCGCTGGTCTTCATGCATGTTACAGTTGCCCCCTGAGATGAGCGCCGAGATTGCCCTCGCCTATGTAGTTCTACTAGTGTGTTCCATTCTCAAAAACAGGAGCTTCGGGCAGCTGTTGAGCATCTCTTTTGTATCAGGTATTGGGGTCACAAGCTGAATTGGCGTGAGCCTCGTCCCCACCCCCATGCTGCTAACAGTCTGTCAGGGAGGGGCAGTGAGAGTGAGTGAGTCAGTGAGTGAGCCCGTGGACATGAATGGATGAAAAGTCGGAGATGCTTAGGGAGTGACTGACAGAAACTTGACAGGGAAATGACGTTTAAGCCGCCGCCTGAAGGAAAGAATGCAGACCAGGACACCAGGGGTGAAAATTGGGGGTGTCCCAATAGAGGAAGCTAGTGGTAACTGGTCGGACTTCAGAGTGCGTTGACCTTCAGATGCCAAGGTTTCAGGGGGTCATGGCCCGCCCTCCGTGGCTGAGCAGCTCCAGGGCTGGCTCTGGCTCCCGTCTTGTGCCCCTGCACTTGGGGCTGGCCCTGCACACTAGTGCTGTCAGCCCTTCTAAGTCCAACACAGACATGGAAGAGTTTGCTACTCTACCAGGGTCGGTGCCATGGTGCAGGAGGGATGGCGGAAGGGATGGGGCACATATCTGCGATCTTTGCAGACCGGGCCAGGCATCCCCACTGCCTGTATATGTAGCTCAGCGTGGGGACTTTGTGCAGGTTATGATTGATGTATCCTTGTTTCCCTGAACTCTTCCTGGGGGTAGGGGATAACGCTCTTTCTACTGGAGGACTCCCAGGTTGGTTTAAATTTATATTGCATTTATTTTTCACTTGCTTTGTGTATGCACTTGTGTGTGTGTGTGTGTGTGTGTGTGTGTGTGTGTGTGTGTACGCATCCTGTGTGGAAGACAGAGGACAACTTGCAGGACTTGGTTCTCATCTTTCACAATGTGGGTCCCGAGGATCATCAGGCATGGTGGCAAGCACCTTTTCCTTCTGAGATAGCTAGCTCCCTGGCCCCAGGAGCAGTGGTTCTAAAATAATCAAACCTGACATGACATCACCACTTCCACTTCCCCCTGAATGGCTGGCTCTTCCTGTCTCAGAAGTGCTGCCCCTGCATCACAGAAAGGGGGAGTCCCTCTGTGGGCAGTGACACCCCCACATTGGTTACCAAGAGAAGGATGCAAGATAGCTGAGTGCCAGAGGGAAAAGGAGAGCATAAAAGGCCAAAGACATTCCATTCATTTATTCACACATGCCTTCACTAATTCAATAGGTATTCATTCGTCCTTACTGTGTGGTAGGTAACACTCTGTTTAGAAATACCTGTCGGTTATGAGAAACTCCTGGGATGCGGTCATATGGGACAGAGGTTGGGGACGGTCTTTCTAAAGAACATTGGGACAACAGACGGCCAAAGGAAGAGGAGCAGTCCACATTTCTAAAATCAGGGCTCACAGTACATTGCCATGAAATACTTTGCAGCCATTGAAAATGGCTCTGAGGGGGAAGCAGGAAGCTGTGTGTGATCCTGTGTTCTGAAAGTAGTCGAAAGAAAACTCTAGAGAATCCGTTGTCTTTTATTCTGAATCCCTCTGAATCATAAAGGAGCTGGTGGCGGTCCCACACCTTTAATCCCAGAGACAGGTGGATCTCTTGAGTTCCAGGACAGCCAGGGCTACACAGAGAAACCCTGTGTGTGTGGTGGAGGGCACAGGGGTGGGAAGAAGTCATAAAGGATCATTTGGGTATTTTAGTGAAAAGCTGGAGAGATGAGTCAGTGGTTAAGAATACTTGATGCACTTGCAAAGGACCCAGGTTTAATGCCCAGCAATCACATTGGGTGGCTTACAACTGCCTGTAACTCCAGTTCCAGTTCCAGGGCGTCTGATGCCCTCTTTTGGCCTCTAAGGGCACTGCACATGATGCACATAAACTCATGGAGGCACACACCCACATACACAAAAAGACGAATAAATCTTAAAATTCATCAGTGAACACAAAACTTAACAGAAATTCCTCAGTAGTAGGCAACTACCGAGGAAGACATTGGCGTGCCATATGCATTTTAGGGGGGTGCGATTGGATGTTTACCAAGTGTGGCTGCTTCACAGTTGAAGAGCTGATTAAGGGGGAGGGGAGAACTTTTGAGTTTGGCCTCAATACAGTAGTGACCTAGCCCTCTCCATACCTCTCCGTTTCTTCTAGCTACAAATCCAGTAATTGAATTATAAAATTACATATTGATTTTTTTTTTTTTTATTCAGACAGTGTTGAAAAGCTTGAAAACAAAAACCATTCACTATTTCAGGCCATTTCATTACCTGCCCAAGATAACCACTGTAAACATTTTGGTGTGTATCTTAATAAAAAAAATATATATTTTAAGTCAATTATTAAAAAACAAACAAAAACTGGCCATGATAACAAAGCAGGTTTTTGTAAGGTACATTTCCCTGAGTTGTGGCCATCTGTCCCTGGCCTCCATCTGCTCATCTCTACATGCACCTGGGACAGAAGGCGTTCCTGCCTGGCTCAGGTGATAAGGGGCCAACATCTGGGGAGTGGGGATCGTCTGGGAGTGCCTTCCATCCATCTGTCCCTGTTGTCACCCCGCTCCTGCAACCTTGCTGCTGGCTATAGGAGAGGAAGGTCACCCTGCCTGGCCGCGTTCCTGCAGCCCACCCTGCCAAGCTGGTTGTTGCTGCCTGCCAAGCGCCTGCCTGATCTTGAGAGAGCTTTGCAAGCCGCCCTGGGCATGCTGCTCCTTTGTCCCTGAAATCCAGGCCACTCGCCAGCAAGGCCTGCTTCCTGTACTCAAGCTGCTGCAGCCTGAGGAGGCTTAGGTCAAGAGTGCTGGGGGAATGAAGAATGCAGGTCCTGAGGGCAAAGCCGTGTAATGAGTGCCTCTCCCCTGCTAATTGGGTTAGCGGCATAATCAGCTGGACTTCCAAACTCAACAGGGCGAGCCTGCTGCAAGCCCTCCACCGCGCCAAAGTAGCAGCGCCCTTCTCTGGGGGAACAGGAAGAAACTCAGGCTCAGCATGACTAATTCCATTTGGGTTGGGGGCCCTGCAGAGCAAGCTAATAGACAGCTGTCCTTTTCTCCAGAGGCTCCCTTGGCCCCAGCTGTCCACACACCCCAAGGTAGAAAACTTTGTTCCGTGTGTGTTACACAAAGCAAGTTCCTTTGAGAGTCCTCTAGCCTTCCAGCAGGCTCCAGGCCTCCAGATAAACCCGCTTATCTGGAGTTTGATTACTCAGCTCCAGGGAAGGGCCATTCTCCATTCTCACTTGGATGGCTGGTGTGTGCCAAATACGTTAAATTTATAGCAACATGACCCCGTATTTCTCAGACAAGGTCGCTGAAAGTCGGAATTCTGTACCCAAGGTTAGTAAATGGTAGAACTCAGCTTCCCAGCCGGAGCTGCGTCCACACGTCTTTTGGCGTGAGGAAGGACGACCATTCTCTTTCTCTCAACATACGTTTTCAGCACTTGCTTGTGCGTCAGCCATTGAATTGGGTGTGGGGCAAACTGTATATATATATATATAGCACCTGGCCTTGGCTGTCTGGAATCTGCTGTTGAGTGGGAAGACACATAAATAAGCAGAATTTGAGCCATGAAGAACAAACATTGGGAATGTAGGTCAGTGGGTAATGGGCTTGCCTAGCCTACCAGATCCCTATCATCACATCAACCAGTTGTGGTTGTACACGCTTGTGATCTGCCATCCCAGCGCTTGAGAGGTGGAAGCAGGAGGATCAGAAGTTCAAGATTACTTCTGGCCACATAGTAGTGAGTTAAGGCCCGTGTGAGCTACATAAAACCACCGCTCCAATGGGGGGGGGGGGGGATAAGCTGCATGTGAGGAGAGGAAGAAAGGAGAATTCCACTTGGAACAATAGAAGTCAGGCAGGCCTCTCAGGAAATGACATTTAAGTTTTTGAGGGTCAGGATGAAGTAGGAAAAACATCTCTAAGAGCTAGCTGTGGCTGCCGGGTCTTGTCAGCCAGTGTCTAGTCTTTTCTAGAAAGCCTTCCTCTTCCCTGCTCCTTGGCATGCACTGTGTACCTTCCTTCAAGTTTCCTCTTCCAGAAGCTGCTCAAGGCAAAAGAGCCTTTCCCCAGGAACCTGTATGAGGACAGATAGGATGCTCCATGGAGTTCTCTTTTCTCAGTTGACTGGGGGGGTGGGGGGGCGGCAGAGATGGGGAAGGTTTGCTTCCTTGAGAAGCCGGGACCTCCTCTATCTGATTGTGTTTTGTGTTTTGTGGCTGAACTGCCCTGATGAGGGTAGCACGGCGCCCGGGCAAAGGTCATTTGGCAAAGGCTGATATGGCAGCTGCAGCTTGCCAGACACCAATGGCCTGAATTTAGAGCCCGGTGCTTAGAGGGAATCCCTGCAGGGTTGTGGGGTCTGCTGGAGGTCGGGAGGGATGCTGGGGAAGATGCAACCCTACACAACGGCTGCCACTGCCTGCCTTGAGCCCAGTACTGGGCTGGTGCAGAGATCTTAGGGAAGACGCCTCAGAGCAGGTAGATTTCGTAGATCATATCCTACCCACCTTCCCAGTCTGCTTTATCTAGGGTTTTCAAGACAGGGTTTCTCCGTGTAACCTTGGCTGTCCTGGAACTCGCTCATGTAGACCAGGCTGGCCTCAAACTCACAGAAATCCACCTGGTTCTGCCTCTCGAGTGCTGGGATTTAAGGAGTGCGCCACCACCGATCGCCCGGCCTGCCTGGCTCTTTTAACCACTAGATGTTACCTCTGCTTTACAGATACTCTGCAGCTTGAGCAACCTTCCCTTGCTGCATCTTCTGAGGCAGATTCTTAGACTTCTTTCAAGACTTGTCTCTCTAGCTGGGTGGTGCACACATTGGTCATTCCAGCGCTCAGGAGGCAGAGACAGGGGAGCGAACATTCCAGACCAGACCAATCTACATAGTGAGTTCCAGCCTAGCAAAACCAAAGAAAAACTTCTGTTTCCTTTTCTGATGTCCCCTGACAACTACTAGACTCCGAGCTGTACCTTGAATATGCTTTCCTTCTTCCATCCCTCAACAGTTATTGGGCATCCAGCTGTTGTATTTACACTAAGGTACTGGGGTTTGGAATCTGCCCTAAAGGAGTTAGAACTCCTGAGGTAGCACAGGAATCCACCAAACAATGTAGACAAAAAGCATGCAACATCAGCAGGCTGTTTCCTTAATTTAAGCTGGGAGTAAAATGTCTTTATGACTTCAAAAATAAAATGTTCATCTGCTCATGGTGGCTCACACTTGTAATCCCAGAAGCTAGTGGCCTAAGGTGGAGTTTGACGTCAGCCTGGGCCGATTTAGCAAGTTTGAGGCCAGCTTGGACTACATTGTAAGAGACTGAAATAAAATATAAAAATAAAAAGAAAACCATGCATAGTGACTCAGACCTGTAATTCCTGCACCCGGGAGGTGGATATGGTAGGAGATCGAGGTCATCCTGGGTTGTGCATTGAATTTGAAGCCGTCTTGGGCTACCCAAGACCTTGTCTCAAAAAACAAACAAGCCATTTACGGGGTAACACAGAGCCATCGGAATTATGAACTCAAAGCAGCTGCCAGTACCTGTGCTGGGTCTGCACAAGAATGGGCCTGTCAGCCAGGCAGCATGGAGGAGAGGTTCAGAGAGCCGTATCCCTTTCTCCCGAATTTGCTACTGTTGCTAAACTCCCTTCCTGGTGGAAGAAGTTGGTCTATCCCTTCCCCTGAGGTCTCAGCCAGAGTCCATCCTGGGGGAACCAAATGAGTTTGTCTTCCTTACAGAGGATAGGAGTTGCTTAAAGGGGTGTGAATGCTCCTCCTCGCTCCCAAAAAAGCCACACCTGGGAAGCCTTGACCCAGCAGAGGTGAGAACTTCCTTCACCAAGACTCCCCGGGCCTGTATACTCTAGCCCCTCCCAGAAGCCATGTGCAGTTTAGACAGGGTTGTATGCAAGCGTGGTAGAGAATGGCTAGATCCTCAGGTGAGGGGCTTGTGACCGGAAGTGGCTATAAACAGTCAACACGACCAGCTGGGATAATCCTTTGCAAGAGGGTACAGCTAAAGGCTCCAAGATAGTGGGCACTTGACTACTGATGCATCGGAGAAGGGGGGATGTCATTGCGCTCAGTTGTGTACCCACTGGTGACCCCGCCAGGCTCTTACGGAGAGTTCCAATCTAGTGCTCACACAGATGGCCCTGGTTAAACTAAATGAGACACACATACACAGCAATATACAATGTTACACACAGGAAAGTGTCAGAATGAAACCCATTATTTTGAAAGTCTTCTGGCCTCTGGTTCTCTTGCCTATTTTTATTTTATTTTTAAGATTTGTTTTTATTGTGTGTGTGTGTGTGTGTGTGTGTGTGTGTGTGTGTGTGTGTGGTGTATGCATATAGGTAGGTGCCTACAGAGGCCAGAAGAAGGTGTCAGATCCCCTGGAGCTGAATTTACATGGATGGCTAGAATCAAACTCAGGTTCTCTGGGAAAAGAGCAAACCCCTTTAATTGCTTAGCTGTCTCTCCAGCATGAAAGTTTAATTTTAAAATCTACCTTGTATTTCTTCTTCTCTGCTGCCTCAGCTTTTGGAATCACATTTAAAAAAACATTGCTTTTTCTAAAGTCATATGTATCTACTTCGTTTCCCTTTAAGAGTTTTTCAGTTTCAAATCCTACAGTTAGGTTTGAATCTGCCTTACTGAATTCAGCTATATCCCTGGAGCCTAAAATAATGCCTAGTATGTGGAAGGTTCGTGATACTTACTGAGTGAAATGAGTGAGTTCATATCTCTAGTAAATGAATCAACAGACACTCCTTTCTAGTCTTAGTCTGCAGCTGGTTGAGTAAAGAGTTAGAGGAGCATGTGCTGGGTCCAGTAGTGAGGCCTTGCCTAGCTTATGCTTGGCTCTGGGTTTGATTCTCAGCACTGTTTGAGAGGTGGGCTGACATAAAATGGGGGTACCACTTTGCTTAATGTTACTAGTACGTCCTCATGATTCCTTGTCTGCCGATTTCCTTCCCATTTTCCTTCAGTTTCTTTTCTCTTCTGTTTCCCTAGTTGACAGGAAGATTTGTATGTGTTGGGCAGCCTTTTGTGAGCACCGTGACTGTGGTGTGACGCCTTGCACAGCCTTGGTGCACTGGGAAGGGGCTTGGACCTGCCTAGGCTCAGTGTGCCGGGCTCTGCTGACTCCCCATGGGAGACCTTAATTTGGGGGATGTGGGGATGTGAGGTGGCTTGGGAGAGAGGGCTGAGGGGTGGGAGGAGGGAAGAGGGGGGATCTGTGGGTGGTATGTGAAGTGAGTAGAAAATTTACTAATAAAGAAAAATAAAAAATAATAAAAAAAAAGATTTGTATGTATGTGAGAGATAGAAAGTATACATGCTACATTCAGCCACATGTGAGAGCTGAACTAGCCCAGAATGCCACAGGTCCAGGCCAGAGGACCAACGGGGACTGTTTGGGTTGTGAGCAAAACAGTCTCAGTGGTTTCAGCAACCAGATGATGGTGATGTTCCCGATCCAGTGAGACACATTATGGACAGCCCAGCAGCTTGTGCCAGCGTCCAGCATTCCTTAGTTCTGTGCCTGCAGCCTTTGGGCTGTACAGGCTGATGTATGACCTCTGCCTCATCCTCTCCTGGGCTTCCATCTGCCCATTCTCTTCCTCCACTTAGCGCTCCTAACACCAGAGTTTCTACCAGGAAAGTCGCACTAAAGCCAAGAGCATGGAGATGTTTCCTAAACAGATATATCTAACCTACCCTGATTAAAAGGTATATGAGAAAAAATTATTGTAAAAATCTTTGTTGGAGCAGGCTGTGGTGGTGCACAGCTGTAATCCCAGTCCTTGGAAGGCTGAGACAGGAGGATGACTAGTTCCAGACCTGACTGAGCTACATAGTCCTTTATTTGGGGTGAGTGAGTGGGAAAACGAAAGTGGGAAGCTAGAGAGATGACTCAGCAGTTAAAAGCACTTTCAACTCTTTCAGAGAACCCAGGTTCAGTTCCCAGCAGCTCACAAGAATCTAATCCAGGGGATCTGATGCCCTCTTCGGGCCTCCTAGAGCACCAGGAATGTATGCAGACACACACACACACACACACACACACACACACACACACACACACACACCACATATACATGTATATTGGTGAAATTATTAAGGCCACTCCACATAGTTAAAAGGGAGGTTTATTAGTGGCATAACTTACAAATGAAGGGATAGGTAGGTCACAGGGTCTGGGAAAGGTGTGTCGCAGTCCCCGGCGGTGTTCTCTGGAGAACTCTGCTCGGTCAACCTCCACCATCCCAGGGTCCAGGAACAGAGAGAGCGCAGCACATCTGGATCTCGGGTCTTCAGGGTCCTCTCTTGGCCCCGCCTTGTAGGCATGACAGTTACCGAAGCCTCAATGAGGGTTGGAACTTCCAGACCAAAGCTGGAATGGCTACCCACTACACATGTAGGCAAATACTCATACACATAAAATAAAAATAATTTTAAAAAGAAGGTTTGATGGCTTACATCTGAAGTCCAGTGTTTGGGAAGCTGAGACAGGGCTTGATTTCAAAACAGACCATGTTGCATAGTACATTCTAGCTAGCCTGAGCCGTGGAGTGAGACCCTGTCTCAAATGAAAACACATGCTTGATTTAATGCTTCTTTCCCTGGTTTTCCTTGTGTTCAGCACATAAATTCAGAAAACATGGCAGTGTAGAAATTACAAAGTAGATGATACCATGAGAGAGGAGAATGATAGTATTCAGAGCCTGTAGTGGGAAACTGTGTAAGGGTGGAGACAGAAGGCAAAATGTCCACCATGAGTGGTCACAGTGGACAGGACTTGCTAGTTCCTTGAACTATTCTTTCAAATCTATTTGTTTGTTTACTGAGGCATGTCCTTGCTGTTGCCTTGGCTATCTAGAACTCACAGTGTAGAACAGGCTGGCCCCAAACTTTCAGCCATCCTCCTGCCTCTGCCTCCTGGGAACTGGGATTACAGTCATGTCCAACAGCACCTTTTAGTTTAGTCTTGTTTTTATTTTTTTTCCCAAACAGGGGAAACAACCACTCACAATCCTATACACAGAGGGAATTATCAGAGAACCAGAGAGGTTTCTGTGTGCTAGACATCCGGCACACATTCTCATTAAACCTCGGCTACTGAAGAAGAAAAAAGGGAGATAAGTGACTTGACTGCTCGTTAGAATCATAATTTGGATGTGGGTCTCTGCCTGGAAGACACCATTCTTTCGTGGCTTTAAGTATTGGCACAGCACCTTTCTTCGGGAAATGCCTGGCTTCCTCTGTCATCATGATGGGACTCGTGGGCCTGTGCTTAGGGAGGGTGGATGGGAACTGGTCTAGAGTTTCTAGAACAAAAGCACCACCACCTGAGGTTTGAAACAAATGAGCGGGACATAGAGGGAATCGCTGCCCACCCCTGCCAATCCACAGGCAGGCCCTGGGCCTCAGTGTCCTTGACCCTTTTCTGTTCACTTTCCTCCAGGAACTGAAGCTGCCTACCTTCCGCGCCCACTCCCCGCTCCTGAAGAGCCGTCGGTTCTTTGTAGACATTCTGACCCTGCTGAGCAGACACTGCCATCTGTGCCCCTCAGCCCGGCACCTGGCCATCTACCTGCTGGACCACTTCATGGACCAATACAACATCACCACCTCCAAGCAGCTGTATACTGTGGCCGTCTCCTGCCTCCTGCTGGCAAGTAAGTAGAAACTTACCTGTGGCCAGCTGAGTTGCAGCTGAACCACTACTTATTTCCATACACTTTCCATGGCCTCCGTGTTCATCCTTTGCTGGATGGGAACTGTCTTAATAACTGCCAATATTTTTGCACCTATAATATACCAGAGAAACTAATAAGTGTAGGTGGGGTTATCTGTCCTGCCAGCCAGCTTCCAAATACCCACACAGAGACTTATGAATTATAAATGCTCAGCCAATAGCGTAGGCTTGTTGCTAACTAGCTCTTACAACTTAAATTAACCCATATTTCTTATCTGCATTCTACCATATGGCGGTACCTTTTTCAGCACAGCATGTTCATCTCCTGCTTCCTCTGCATCTGACTGGTGACTCTGCCCCCTTCTTCCCAGCATTCTCTCAGTCTGGTTCTCCCGCCTAACCTCTTTCTGCCTAGCTCTTGGCCATTTGGCTCTCTATTAAACCAATGAGAGCAAAACACCTTCACAGTATACAAAAGGATTATTCCCATAGCAAATAAGGATATTCACAGTTGAATCTTGATGAATCTACATAGTGGCTTTAGAAAACAGTCTTGGTAACTGGTGTGATCAAGGCACAGAGAAGCTTAGAAACTTGTTTTGGGTTGCCCAGCTAGTGTATGACAGACAGTATTTGAAACCATAGCTGCTTGATGCCAGGCCTGTGTCCTTGACCTCGTGTCTCCTGCTTCTTTCCATGAGGACTCTGCATGGGCCCCAGCACTCACTGTGTTTAGAGGTGTCCAGAGGCAGAACTGCTTGATTTGGATCCATGATGTAGCCACCAGGCCTGAGCACATTCCTTGTAGGGCCTACACCTTCCAAAGAGGCCTCACTGAAAACAGTCCATCTCTAGCCATCGTTCCTTCTTAGTGAGGATTGCTCTATCACTGTACTGTAGCTTGGGTGAGCTCCTGACCACAGAGGTCTGCTATGTCATCTTGCTACTTAAAAATCACTCTAGGACAGATAGACCAAGAGCCTCAGTATAATGGCCAGATCTCAGGCTCTTTCTCCTCTGGATTCATGTCTTCTTTCCTCATCACTCCCTGGATGGCAGGCACACTGGTGAAGCTCTGTCCCATCACAGACCTCTTCCTTCATTGCTTCTTGCTGCATTTGTGAACTTGGGCTACCCACCGCTATTGGAAACCGCCCCCTGTTGCATGAATTCTAAATGGCCTTGTAATAAAAACCTGGAGCCAGATATCAGGGTGAAAGGTGAAAGGTCAGAGAAGCAGAGCAAGCCACAGCCACCACCTTAGCTCGCCAACTCATAGCCTGAAAGAGCTAAAGTTCCTGTCTCCTCCCACCTTATATTCCTTTCTCTGCCCAGCCATATTACTTCCTTTTTCAACCTTCTAGTGCTGGGATTAAAGACATGCCACCACTGCCTGGCTCTGTTTCTCTTTTAGACTGGATTAATCTCATGTAGCCCACTGTGGCCTTGAACTCACAGAAATCCAGGTGGATCTCTGCCTCTGCCTCACAAGTGCTAGGATTAAAGGTGTGTGCCACCACTGCCTGATCTCTGTGGCTAACTCTGTGGCTGGCTCTGTCCTCTGATCTTCAGGCAAGCTTTATTTCCTATATTACAAACAATATATCACCATGTTTCCCCTTTTTTTGTCTAAAATAATAAAAGGTTATAACTAATATAAGAAAAACTGGGCTGGAGAGATGGCTCAGAGGTTAAGAGCATTGACTGCTCTTCCAGAGGTCCTGAGTTCAATTCCCAGCACCCACATGGTGGCTCACAACCATCTGTAATGAGATCTGGCACCCTCTTCTATATACATAATAAATAAATAAATCTTAAAAAAAAACAAATAAGTAAATAAATAAATAAATTTAAAAAGAAAAACTATATACAGTAAATACAATAACTACATATATATAGTCAAGAACTACATTAACAATGTCCAGTCCATAAACATTTGACAAATTGAGAGAAAATACTCCATTATGTATCCTATTTTGGTGAGTCCAAAATGTTGTACCTAATTCATTTTCTATCCTAACTTGTATTACCAACCCAAAACTATCTTTTGATGTCTTTCAAACTTATACATTTTACAACTCTTTAGTGAGTTTCTTTTCTGAATTTGTTAACTAGGAAAACTATAACTATCAACCCCATCAGAGACCTGAGAAGGAAATAATATTAACTGAATAAGCAGGAAGTACAAGCAATCGACTTCCAAAAAAATGTGAGAAATGACAGAAACAGCTGGCTGCCTGGACAGTCACCCAAGGTTCCTCTGCAATGTTGGTACATTCATCTTTGGCTTACAGGCCTAACATATCTGACAGACTTTTCTGTGAAGCAGGATATTCTGATGGGCTGTCCTATCTTGTCTTGGAAAGGTTCAGCAGTCCTTTCTTTTGTGTCCTGCTTGTTCATTTGGACAGCATACTGTTAGCAGTTGAGGCAAGGGCATTTTCTTGCCCAGTGACTATCTTTTGCTACAAAGAACTCCATATGGAGTTTCTTTGATGCCCATCATCTTCTCTGAAGTAGATTGGTGCTGCCAGGAGCAGACATGTCTCATAGTCATTAAAAAAAAAAAAAAAAAAAAAAACCTATGTTATTAAAACATCTTAAATGCTATATTTTGCAGATCTCTTAAGTGTTTGAAGATGACCTGTCTATCTAAAATATATCTCTGTTTGACCTTGAAAACATACCTAATATGATGACAGGATCTTGCTATGTAACCCTAGTGAGTCTGGAAGACCCTGTATAGATCAGACTGCCCCCAAACTTTGTGATCCTCCTCAGTGTTGAGATTATAGGCATATGCAACACTGCCTGGCAGGAGAGTGGCTTTCAAATTTCCCAAACTCTGTCTTATTTTCCCCTAGGACCTCCACCCTATTGTAAGTTGTCTCTAATCTGGACCAGCTAGAATTTGCAAGTTATCAGTGGGAGCTAATTTTGTTCAGAGCCCAGCCTTTTGTAGCATCTTATCATCTCAGGAAGAGATGCAGAGGCCTGTGAGACGTCTCCATCAGAGAGGGGCAACACAGGCATCGTGTTTCGGGCACACCATGGCCTTTGGCCTGCTGCTTCTGTGATCTGTGGACTGCATCGAGGCCTGCTGGGGCCAGGAGACTTAGATTTCCTTGGGGCCATGGAGTTCTCCCCCAGCGTCTGTCTGGGGAGCCTAGATGTAAGGCTCACACTGGAGACTTCATTGTGCTGCTGTTGCCATGGTGGAGGAAGAGGGCCTTCCAGATGGAGAGGCAGACGCCACCCCCGCTTCCCCCCCCACACATGTTGATGGGCCTCAGCCAGCCTGGGGAGACAGAAATGGAGTTTTCAGAACACCTGCCATATGTTCCAGGGCTCAGGGAAAGAAAAGTTCCTGTGACAGCCTGAAATCCTATTCACTCCTCCCCTCTTTCCTGGACTCACTGTGAGCCACAGGGGTAGGTAGGGTGGGTCACCTTGCTTAGGGGAGCTTGGAGTTCTGCTGATTCAGTGTCAAATTACTCTGAGATAAGAAAACCTGGCCTCCCTGTCCCCACCTGTGAATTCAAAGGGTTTTGCTTTTTTTTTTAAAGAGTGTGTGTGTGTGTGTGTGTGTGTGTGTGTGTGTGTGTGTGTGTGTGTACATGAGTACAGGTGTCCATGGAGGTTAGAGGATTGGATCTCCTTGACACCTGTGTTGCAGGTGATTGTAAGCTACCGAATGTGGCCCAACTGCTGGAGTCTTTTGCAAGAGCAAACACACTCTTAATCGCTGAGCCATCTTTCCAGCCCCAGGTCCTCAGGATTTTATGAGTAGGTGTATACGTGTGGTGTGTGTGTGTGTGTGTGTGTGTGTGTGTGTGTGTGTGTATGTGTATGCGCACACGCACATTCATGCAGCTGTATATGGAGACCAGAGCTTGACTTCAGGTGTCTTCCTCAGCTGATTTCTAGTTTATTTCTTGAGATGGCGTCTCTCACCAAACCAGGAGCTTGCCAATTTGACTAGGCTGGCTGACCAGCAAGCCCCAGGGATCCTCTTGTTCCCACCTCCACAGCACTGGTTTACAGGCACATGCAGCCACGTGCAGCATTGTACAAGGGTGCCAGGAATCCAACCTTGGTACTCTTTACTGGCAGAGTCATCTCCCCAACTCCAAAATCTGAGGTTTATAAAGCTGTTTCCAGATTAGGGCTTTTGCATAGATGGAACTTCTCTTCCTGCCTAGGGTCCTGAGGCTCTCATCAAAGAAGTAGAACTTGAGGTGATCAGGCAGCCAACTTATGGCAAAGTGGCCCCTTCGTCTCCATGACTAATTTGTCTTCCACCTCCACACAGGATAGGCTCATAATATAAATATGATACGGGGTTTGGGTAGAGTTTGGTGGTGGAGAATTTGCCTAGCATGTGCAAAGCCCTAGCTAGTGTCTACCCCCAGCAAAAAGACAAAAAATCCAAAACAATAAACATCATGGTGACACACATCTTTAATCCCAGCACTGGGGACGTAGAGACAGAGGCAGGCAGATCTCTGTGAGTTCAAGGCCAGCTTGATCTACAGAGTGAGTTCTAAGTCAGCCGGGGCTACATAGTGAGACCCTATCTCAATAACAAAAACAAAATACTACAGAGTAGGGTCATCTTCCTCTTTATCTTTCATCTTTCCCATCCTCCATCCCCCAACTGTCTTTTTTGGTGTTCTTGTTACTTAATTAAAAGGATTATTTGACAACATGGAAACTTCCAAACGTCAGGTGAGTTACTCCAGCACATCCTAATAACCATTACAAGAGGCCCATTTCATTCTGTCCTGGTCTCTTTCCATAGGCCCACGTCAGGGTCCACCCAACCAGCATGTGTGGGCATGATGTCATATGCCTGTGATTTTAGGTTCAGAGAGGCTTTGTCACTTACCCCAAAGTCACACAGCTTGTTTTTTTAGTTCGTTTTATGCTTAAGGTAAAATTCATAATATAATATAAATTTCAGCAGTTTAATAGCTTTTAAAGAGTACAGTTCAGTGGCATGTAGTACGTCCATGCCATATAGTGTGCAACTGCTACTCTGTCTAGCTCTAGAACAGTTTTTGTCCCTTTAAAAGTAATCCCAGCCAGGTGATGGTGGTGCACACCTTTAATCGCAGCACTCAAGAGGCAGAGGCAGGAGGATTTCTTGAGTTGGAGGCCACCCTGGTCTACAGAGTGAGTTCCAGGACAGCCAAGGTATACAGAGAAACCCTACTCAAAAAAAAACTAAACAAAGAAAAAAGAAAAAATATCTTTGTGAGCATAGCAACTCAAGCCTGAAATCACAAGTAATCTGGAGGGTTAGGCAGATTCAAAGCTGGTCTGGGCTACAAGTGAGTTCAAGACCAGCCTGAGTGACTTAGTGAAACCCTGTCTCACAAAAAAAGAAAAAAGATAAAAAAGAGGGCTGAGGGTGTAGCTCAGTGATGAAGCATGAGTCCTGATAGGCATTTGCTGTTCCTTTCCTCCCCGGCCTTGGCAGCCACTAACTGGCCTTCTAGCCAGTATGACTTGTATGTTCTGGCTTCTCATGTAGAAAGGATTGTACAGAACGTGAGCAGTGTTTTCTGTGTCCATGGTAGAGCACGTATCAGCTCTTCCGCTGACTCGAGTCCATTGTGGATGACTCAGTCCCTTTATCCAACCCTCTGCTTGCAGATTATTGGGTGGTTGTCACTTTTATGCTTCTGCTGTGAACATTCAGGTGTGGGTCTCAGTCGAACCCCTTTTCCAGATCTGTGTTAAGTCTGTGTTGAACCCTCCAGAAACCCTGAAGTCACCTGGAGCTGACTCAGAAAACTAGATTGAGCTGGGAGGTAGTGGCACACGCCTTTAATCCTAGCACTCGGGAGGCAGAAAGAGGCAGACAGATCTCTGAGTTCGAGACCAGCCTGGTCTACAGAGTGAGTTCCAGGACAGTTAGGACTACACAGAGGAACCCTGTCTCGAAAAGCCAAAAAAGAAAAAAAGGAATGGAATTGTTGAATCCTTAGCCCTGGACAGGAACCAGAGGGAGTTACTCGGGAGAGAAAACCAGAGAGGCCAGTGCCTTTGTGTCAGGATCCCATGGCCTTTAATGTAAGGCCTAATGGTTAAAAAAAAAAACACAAAAGAAGTTTTTATTATTAAAAAAACTAATTTTTAAAAATCTACAGAGCCGGTGAGATGTTTCAGCCGGTAAATGTGCCTGCGCTTGAGCCCAGCACCCTTAGTTTTCGAACCTCAGATGTTAATGTAGATAAAGCACTCTACAAAGTTGCCCTCTGACCTTATACTATGGCTTGCATACTTATATACACATCATGAACACACCCGTGTACCCGTATACAATAATATTTTTTAATTATATATACAAACTGTTGCTTTCCCCCTGTACTCAGCGTCTGTATCCACAAATTGGTTTTTATTCTTCCTGACCTAGATGAGCATGGTGTGTCTTCCTAATTGGAGGGAAGAGAGAAACCATTCTCATTTCCTAGCAGGAAGACAAGCCATGGGTACCTTTGTAAACCCCCAGTAAACGCGGTGCCAGGGGCCCCTCACCAGTCTTCTCAATTCTTTGCCCTCTTTCGTCTCAGTCCACGGGCTCTGTCTGCACAGACCTCTGTTGCCTTCCATGGTCACTTCCAGACCCCACACCCTCCCGGGGAAAACAGTGCTCACTGCTGAGTGGTTTCCTGTGGGCTGGAAGCCTACCCATCCGGCCCCTAGCTGACCGCTGAAAAGCCATGGAAGGTGGGGGTAGTGGGATGATGGTCCTTCTGCCTCTGAGTGTCAAGTTCTGAGTGTCAAGTTCTGGTGGTGGTGTGTGTGGGTGTGCATGCACGCACGCGCGCGCGCACACACACACACACACACACACACACGTACTTGCACATATCCCCACTCTACTGTGCATGTGGAGGTCAGAAGACAGTTCATACAAGGATCAGTTTTCACCTTCCATCCTGAGTCCTAGTCCTGGGGATCAAACTCAGGTCTTCGTGCTTGGCAGCAAGTGCCTTTACCCTCTGAGCCAGCTCATCAGCCCCAGACCATAGTTTTAAACAGGTGAGACTGAGTTCTTCGATGGCCTTCATGTCAGCCCCTAGCCCCTCCCCAGGAGAAGAGTGGGAGGCAGTCATGTGATCTCTCTGTCAGGAAAGGACCTGGTTGACTGGATGACGGTCCTCTCTTAGCCAGGGTCCCTCAGCCTAGACTGAGTCTGTCACTGGTAGCTTAACCTGCACAGGGGCTCATCTCCCCAGTCCAGGTCTTTAAAATTAGAAATGCTTTATCAATTAGAAATGAGATCCAAAGAATAAAATAAAATCATTGTCCACCTGACTGGACAGAGGAAACCTCTAGAAGGCTTCTGTGTCTTCCTACAAATTGAGCTGGCATATTTTTTGTGGAAATATCCTATGTCTGTATTGACATACAGTCAGCCGATCCTCATTATTCGTTGATTCTGGCGATCATGAATTTGTCTAACAACACCCCCCACCCACCCCTCCAGCCCCAGTGCTGGGGAATTGCACACAGGACCTTGTGTATGCTAGACAAACACTACTGCTGAGCTACACTCCCAGCCCTTCACTAAAAAAAAATAAATAATAAGCAAAAATCAATGCTGTTGCCTCCACCCGTGCCCATGGGCAGAGCAGTAGAAGCTGTTAACTGCCCTGTATGTGCATTCCCAGCTGAGATGGAAGGGGGCCGCGCGCTCTGCCTTGTGTCATCCCTCCTATGGTGAACAAGAATTCTTCTGGGTTCCCGGTTAGGGCTGGGTTTCCTCACGCTCCTGCGTTTTTATTGATGGCTCTGCTGTCTCAGGTGCCCCACACCTAGTCCTGCAAGGCTAGTGTCCTGTTTCCTATGCTCAGGAGAGCTGTGTTGTGCCTCTCCGGGAAGGCACATGTGTTTGTTACCTTGTCAGGCGTTAGCTGTGCTTTTTGTTAATGAGTCATCCATACAGTGTGTTCAATGGAAACAATTCAAAGTTATGTAAGCTATGTATTGACTGACCGGTGAAATGTGGTTGTCAGAGGTTCATGGGAACTCCTCACCCCATGTCTTCCCCCTAAAGCCAGTGGTTCCATGTTCAGGGTGACTTTATAGAACATGACCATCACAAAGAACAAAACCCATCAGGATAGAGACACCTAACTGGGGCCCGAGAGATGGTGGCTCAGGGAGCAGGTGAAAGCACTTTGTAAAAAGCCCCATGACCTGAGTTTGGATCCCAGGACCCACATAAGGGTGGATGGGAAGAATTGATTTCACAAAGTTGCCTTCTGACCTCCACATGCATGTGTGGTACATGTGCCCACACAATAATAAATAAATAAATAAATAAATAAATAAATAAATAAATAAATAAATAATTCATGTGCTCACACAATGAAATAAATAAATAAATAGATAGATAAATAAATAAATAATAAATTCATGTGCCCACACAATAATGAATGAATGAATGAAGTGTATCTAAATGGGTTCTTACACAAAGCGCTTTCTTCAGTCTGTCGGGGATGGTCTTTGCCCTTTGTTGTCTACGATCCCCCATTTTATCAGCAGCATTTATTTAATGATCTCTGCATTAATGGAACTTCCGGTTGGCACCCACTTTCCCCCTGCTCTTTACAGCCAGATGGCCACTGTCTTGTTCCCTGCGTCACTGCATACTTACATGAGTCTGTAAGAGGAAGTCCTCTCCCACAAGGACTTGGCCATAGGACAAGTGAGGGGCTGGAGACATAGCGTCATGGTACAGTGTTTGCCTACCATGGGTGAAGCCCTAGGTTCAAATTCCAGCACTGCCAACACACACACACACACACACACACACACACACACACACACACACACAATGTATATGCATGTTTAAGATATTGGCAGGGGATAGAGTGGTGGCTCAGTTGTTAAGACAACTTGCTGCCCTTGCAGAAGACCTGGGTTTGGTTCCCAGCGATGACCCGATCACAATTTCTATAACTCTAGTTCTAGGGGGCCTGATGCCTTATTTTGGCACTGCACACACATGGTATACTTACATGCATGTAGGCAAACACTCATACCCATAAAATAAAAATCCTTAAAAAATATATTGGCAACTGGGCAGTGGTGGCGCACACCTTCAATCCCAGCACTTCAGAGGCAGAGGTAGGCGGATCTCTGAGTTCAAGGCCAGTTTGGTCTACAGAGTTCTAGGACAGCCAAAGCTACAGAGAAATTCTGTCTCAAAAAAACGTGTGTGTGTGTGTGTGTGTGTGTGTGTGTGTGTGTGTGTGTGTGTGTGTGTGTAAGAGTTTGAACTGAACTAAGAGCTAGGTCTAGGTGATCTTTTTGATTGTTGTTTTGAGGAATTTTTTTTTTTTCTGTTGAACAGGCTAGCTTGGAACTTGTTATTTATTCCAGGCTGGCTTCAAACTCTCCATCCCCCTTCTTCATCCTCCCAATTGGTACATATAAGCATGTACCACTCCCCTCAATACATTCTCCACCTAAGCAATACATTGTCAAACCTGAGTGGTGTGTCTGCCTGTCCCTGGCTCTCACCATGGTGCCCTGGCGGCTGGCCCTCTGTGGGTGCATTTCCATTTTGCACATGTTCCTGGCTCTGTCTGTGATGTTCAGAGAAGGAAGAGAAAGATACCAGTTACTTTTAAGGCTCCTTAAAGCAGAAATCAATAGTCGTGTCTCTTCAGGCAGAAACCAGTGAAGGCTGATGCCTGCCAGGCTCCTGCTTAAGGGTCTCGGGAGATTACAGGAAAAGCCTGGCTTTCTCCCAGGAAATCACCTTCACACAACCCCAGCATCCCTCTCACCGAGCATCTCCCCCCAGCTTTGATCACTCAAACTGTTGCCTCTGCCGAGCTGCCGCTCCTGCAACGGAGCGGGAGGGGGCCACCCTTTGGAGATCTTGCTGAAGATTTCAGAAACTTGAAAGCAGTCTTAATCCCTTGTGGTGGGCAGGGAAGAACTAAGCCTGAGGAGACTGAGCACAACAGCCCCCCCCCCCCCGCCCCCCTCAGCTAAGAATGCTTATGATGCCTCCAAGGCTCTCGCTGATGCAGGCATTAGAAGCAAAGGGGTGATCTTTTTCAAGGGTTCTGGCAAGATGTCAGAGTTCTTAGCAGAGCCAAACCCAAGTCCGAAAGGAAACAGAACCTGAAAATACAGGGAACAACTTACTATTTCCTCATAACTCTTGGAAAAGCAACCTGGAGGAACACTCTCCTTTGTCCTGCCGTGGGGATCATTTGCGAAAGGTTCAGCGCTTTAGGGAGTGGATCACAAGGGGGGGGGGTCTTCTATCTTTCCCTTCACCCGTGTTGCCCAAGGCTGCTACAGCATCCGCAGCGCCTCTTCTCGGCGGTGGCATTTGGGTGGTGGCCACACAGCCTGGAAGGGGTGGCCTCTCTGCTGAGAGCTGCGCAGAGCAGACCCCAGCACCAGCTCAAACGCAATAGCCCAGTAGGCAGGGGACATGGTCATTTTTCCATTTCCTGTTCCCATCTCTGCCGGCTGGCAGGCCTGGAGCTATTTCAGGGGAGGGATTTTGTGTGAGGGCTGCCTGTACAGACTGGGCCTGAAGCTCTTAAATTGTACAAAATGCCTTAGCAGGTTAAGAGCCCAGGCTTGTTTGTCTGGGAACTGGGCTTCTGAGAATCGGTAGCTCCTGCTCACCCAGGAGTTTTAGATTTCAGCTGATTGAATACGCAGTGTTCAGTAGCTCCCACCGCACACAGGTGTTACCCACACGCACACACACACTCCATTCTGTGAGGAATGATGTGGACTCTAGAGAAGTGATACTGAATGGAGGTGATGTTCACAGCATCCCCGGATAAAGACTAGTCACCCTGAACCTGTGTACCTGCGTGATAGGGAGTGGTCCGTGAAACAAACTAAGCCTGTCTTCAAGTTGCTCGTTGTCTGAAAAACTCTCCTAAAGATGCAGGCTTAGGCCTGCAATACCAACAGATCTTGGGACCCGTGCTAAGAGCAAGCAAGCCCTTCTAAGAGAACAATGTGCCCTTGCTGCTAAGGGAATAAGCAGCGTGCATTGTGAGCAGGGAGAATACTGGAGTCAGGGGCCCCCTCTCTGCGCCATGCTACCTGAGGGCTGGTAGAAGCTAGGCTCAGCTACAGAGTCCCTCTCTGGTGAATATTTGTATCTTTTAAAATGTCTTTTTGGATTTCATTATTTTATGTGTATGGGTTTTTTTTTTTTTTAAACCTGCATGAATATCTGTGTACCATGTGAGGCTGGCTGTGTTCATGGAGGCTAAAAGAGAGCATCAAGGGGCTGGAGAGATGACTCCATGATTAAAAGCACTTGTTCTTAGAGAGGACCCAGGTATGACTCCCAGCACCCACAGGGTGTCTCACAGCCATCTGTAACTCTAGTTCCGGGGGATCTGACACCATCTTCTGACCTCCTCAGGCACCAGGTACACACATGGTACACATACATACATACATACATACATACATACATGCAGACAAAACACTCATAAAATAAAATAAATAAAAAAAATCTTTAAAAAATATTAAGAACTAGAGTCGCAGGTAGCTATAAGCCATCAACCATGTCAGTGCTGGGAATTGAACCCAGGTCAATTGAACCCAGCCAGTGCTCTTAGTTGCTGAGGCATCTCTCCAGCCCCAAATATTGGCATCTTGACCATATTGTGCACCTTATTAATGCCAAGACTTACGCTCATTCTCCTGTTGTTTTATTTTGATGGCTTGGGATAGAACCCAGGACCTCCAGATGCTACACATTCAATGTATTGCTAAACCACTCTCTCCCCTGTACCCCATTTTCCTATTTCCTGCAACATCCTGAAAGACTAGCCCAGAAGGCCTTGTTTATTATACCCTGTGCTCTCCAGGAAAACCATGTTGGGGGTTTTCTAGATCAGAGCCCTGACATGGCTTTCTGGGATGCTCAGGGAAAAGGTTTCATTAGCCTCAGGGGTGAACCTTGGTCACATCAGCTTCCCTTTCGTCAGACCCTTCCCATCACCACCTAGCTAATATGATTGGTTGTTCTGGCCCGTATTTAAAAGCATTTCATGAAGCTGGGCAGTGGCGGTGCACGCCTTTAATCCCAGCACTCTGGAGGCAGAGCCAGGTGGGTCTCTGTGAGTTTGAGGCCAGCCTGGGCTATAGAGTGAGTTCTAGGACAGGCACCAAAACTACACAGAGAAACCCTGTTTGGGGGGGCGGGGGGAGCATTTCATTCTCAGGGGAAATGTGCTGGCCTGGAGGTGAGATGAGAACTTACTGCTGTGTGTGTGTGTTTGTTCTGTCAGCATAGAGTTTTAAGACTGACTTTGGGGAGCGTGTTCTGCCTTTCCCCTTTCACGTCTTAATTTTAATTACAAGCGTTTTGATGTCTAGACAGGAAAAGTCTCCTCTTTGTCACCAGCACGATGGGGTTTCTGGGACTCTTCTTGGAAAATCTGACGTCTCCTGACTTGTGGGCACTTGTGAAAGCAGGTTCATGCCAGGATAGTCCTGGCCTCAGCAGTCTCACGTTCTGGAACCTTCTCTGGCAGTTTTATTCTGCCACTTCTGGAGTCTAGCTTCCCTTCAGGAGTGCCTTGCCTTCTGAGGAGTTAAAGATGGTTTGCCTCTGTGGGAGAGTGGTCTTGGTTTCTTGTGGAAATTTAGAAGACAAGAAAAAAAAATAGAAGTGTCTTATTACTTCACTACATTGTTCCCATCATCAGAAGGTGTAGGTGCTGGGTTAACCTTCTGTGAGAGATGGAATTGCTAATGTTTATGGAGTTTCTGTGCTCTGTGAAGTTTTTCCTTTTTATACATTTTGACTCATTTAATTCCCAAAATAAACCTTGAGGAGGTAAGTGTTATATTCCCTACGTAACAGAGGTGGAAAACAAGGCTCAAGGACTAGATAACTTGTAAAAAAAGGACACACCTAGGTTAGTGGGAAGGGGGACCAGGTAAATGTCTTGGAATGTCTTGGTGGGCTTGGCCCACAGCAGCAGCCTTTGCCTTCAACCCGATGGACGACCCCTGTGCTTGGCAGTACCAAGAATACCCAGGTCAGCAGACAGGTTGTGCAAGCTCCCAAGTCCTCTGCTTTCTAAGCCACAGACCCACACTGACGGCATCGGCCCTCAGGACTGTCCCCGTGTCTGGGAAGTGGCTCCCCTCCTAACCTCCAGCAGTGGACCGGTTGCCCCTCCTGTTCCTTCTTTCTGCTCCCAGCAGATGTTGGAACAAAGGATCCAGGGCCTCTGGTGTCTGCACCTTTGCCCTGCTGCTAGAAAGCCTTGCTGTTGATAATAGAACCCCATAGGTGCAGTCGGGAGGCAGTGCCCGCAAGTGGGAACGGACAGTCACTACTCAGCAGCTACTAAAGGAGCGTCATTCACGCTGGGACTCGGTTCTTCCACACAAAGCACTTACCCAAAACCCTGTGCCAGCTGTGCACGTGACAAATGGGCTCCTGTCCTAAAATCCTCGATTTCAGTCAGTGGAATTATTTGGGTCACTTATAAAGTAGGGCACAATGGAGCCAGGGATTGGCTGAAGCTGCCGGGTGAAGTCATCGCTCCTATTTCTGCAGCCTGAGGCAGCGACGTCCCGGCGGTGAGAAGGGAAGCCTGTGTGTGACCCAGCTGGCTAGATGCCACCACAAACCCTGAGAGGCATTTCCACAATTTCCTCTTGAAGAAAACAGCCAGTCACAGCCTCACCTTAGACTCTTCCCCGAACGGGACTGAGGAATTGATTCAGGCCATCGGAAATGTGCTCCTTCTCATTCCTCCACCCATCCGTCCTTCCTCCCGTAGGTCCATTCATACATTATTTATCCAGCCTGCTGTATGCACTCACTGGAGACAGCCGTCATCGTCATTGTCGTAGACAGAGTGGCTTTGCTTGTAAGAGAGATGGGGAAGGAAGGGAGTTTTCTCTTTGTTCCTAAGGGAGGAGGAGGCCCAGCCATACAGGGGTCCCAAAGCCACCTTCTAGATATGCCCAAGGCTCCAGAGCCCAAGGTCGGCTGGTAATGAGAGTTTGTTCCTCCAGGACATCCCTAACCTCAGTATCTTTACAGAAGTCAGCCATATTGTACCCAGCTGCAGCAGGACCATAGGAACAGTGGGGGTTGGGTGCTGCCTGGTCCCCAAGCCCTGTGGCTGTCCCGGCTCCCTTTCTTTCCCAGAGATCACCAAACTGATATAGAGGGGGTGCTTCTCTCTCTTTGTCCCTGGCTTTCTTTGTCCCTTTTATCAAGGTCCATCCAGAAACCTACCTGCCATTGTATCTGAAACTGAGGATGGGGCTAGTTCGGGATATAGTAAGATCTAGAAAGATGCCGTTATGAGTGCACTAACCCGGTGTGCCTCCCTGACTCACTCTGTTATTCCCATGCCACAGAGCAGAAGGGGTGGATACTCAACCCAGAGTACATATGCCAGAAAGTGACCTGGCTGAGCCTCTGACGCCTTATGGTTGTCATTGGTGCGTTTTGACCTCTGTGCTATGCCCTGTGTGGTTACCGATCTCTTCTGAGGATGATGTCCTCTCGTGGTTTTTTGGGCTATTGTCTGGTCGGCTTTTCAGCCATATTGTTCCTCCTGGGTCCTAGTTCCTGGACGAGGCTGGCTGTGCCTCCCTTGGGGAAGAGTGGGAAGCCCCTTTCCTAACTGCCTTGGCTAACTACATAAAGCCAAAACGGTTGGGGTTGGTTGTGTGTGTTTTCCAGGTGGGCTGGAGGGTTTGTTCACTACAGAAAGCATCTTGGTAGCGAGTCCCCCTTTTGATTTCAGTTCTGTTGTGCGTAGAATAAGCTAAAACCTGTTGAACCTAGAGGTCTTCCCTAGAAAAGCTTTGGAATTCAGTTGCTCATTAGCATAAAGGAAATGGGAGGTGAAAATATTGTGGAGCACGGAGTGGCTAGACAGGAAGAGACAGCAGCTGGCCTCACACCCACGCCTGTGGGAAGCCTGCACCCACAGGGTTCTTCCTGGAAACTGGGCTGCATTGGGAGCGTGTATATGAGGTCCATGCTTGTGGTATAGAAAATTCTAGACTTTGGAATCATTGATGAAAGAAAACCAGAGCTATCTGTGAGTATTATCCTTAGGCCAGAAGCTATGCTCTGGTGTTTTTCATGGAGGATGTGTGCCCTGGCCTCATGGAGCCAGCAGCCAGACTTAATCCTGCTTGGATGCGGGGCGGGGGTGAGAGGGTGGGGTGGTGTTTGCCACTGAGAACCAGGTGTCCTCCACCTCCCATAGCTCCCAGCTTGGTGGGCAGACTCTCTTGCTCTAACCAGCTGGGAGAAATGCCATCCCCGAGGAGACAAGGATCTGGGGAGAGAGTCGAACCCAGCACTACTCTCTGTCTCACTTCGACCTTCTGGGCCTGGTAATTACCAACTGGCTGAGTGCAAGGTGCCATACCTGAGGAAGGAGGCTGGGAGTGTAGTGTCCACTGTCCTCACCAGCACCACTGTGCAACGGGTTGGAGCCAAAGGTGCCTGTTGTTGGGATGATTTCTACCCTTTTCAGAACCTGTAGGAAAGTATCTTCTGACATTAGCCACCACACTCACAGTTCACCTGTGCCTAAATGACAGGCCTCTCAAAGTCGCCCGTTTGATAAAAAAAAAAAAAATCCTATCATATTCTGTAACTAATACAGCAGCAGCTGCTACCACTGCTGGGCACTTCCCATGTGCCAGGGTTCCTTTGTTATGTTCCCCGGGGTGTCCCTTGAGCCCCACTCCCCTGCCCTGTGAGGCATCCGCTCAATTGCTCAAATTCACACAGTGATAACTGGAGTGGGGCTAGGTAACCTGAGACTCAAGGGAGAGTATCTTCCAGGATCTTCTCTCTGGTCACTGGCTCCACGGGGGCCGTAAAGAGCTGCTGAGTTGTTCCCCTGCTGGTGACCTCTCGGAGGAGGAGGAGGAGGAGGAGGAGGAGGAGGAGGAGGAGGAGGAGAAATTGACACCTCCAGGATTTCTTGAGAGCCTGCCCTGCTTGGGCTGCCACTCCTGGGATCCTGGCCTGGCCTCACCTTCCTGGCAAGGGTTACAACCTGGCCCTGGGCTTTCTAACCCAGGACCTCTGCAAGAGCAACAAGTGCCCTTTCATGTGAGGCCCGTGAGGCCCCTGCCTCCGCTACTTGGTATTTCCCACGTTTACCTGGAAAGATGTCAGGACACCCGAGGGCATGAGGCCAAGCCAGGGTGAAAATGGAGCAGGTTTTTGTCCCTCTGACCCAGCTCCCCTCTCGCCCGCCCTCATCAACACCGTGCTGGGCGGGAGGCAACCAGCTGCTACCGTACCAGTTGCCACAGAGTCCCAACTCCTGATCCAGTTATGGTTCTTGTTCTCAGATGAGTGGAGGGAGAGCTGTTTTTCAGAGAGAAAAGCATTCCTGATGACAGGTGGTTCTGTTTTCAGAATCGCTGCCTTTAGAGGGAAGGACTGCCAGCCGTTGCTCTTCTAAAACCCAGTTCTTTTGAGCCAAGAAACGTTGGCCTCCTCTGAGCCTCGGCTTAGAACCTGGATGGGCAGCAGGTATCTCGAGTGAGTCCAGCATCCTGCCAACCACAAAACAATGCCGAGGTTTAACTGGGTGCAGCCTGAACAGTTGAGAAAGGACTGTGCCGGAACCTGGGCAGCAGGGATAGGCCAATTACTAAAGTTTCTTAGAACCTTGTTCTAAGTCTGTGTTTTTGTTTAAGAATTTTTTTTAGCAGGGCTGGAAAGATGGCTCCTTTTGCCCATGACCTGGGTTTGGTTCCCAGCACCTGCAGGGTGACTCAGAACCACCCATAACTCTTATTCCAAGTGAGTTATGCCCACTCCTGACCTCTGAGGAGGTCACAGGCACACATGTGGTACACATACATACCTGCAGGCAAAACATTCATATGTGCAAAATAAAATTAAACTTATGAATTTTTTTCTTTCAGAGGCAATGTAGATAGATAAATACCATGACTATTGAAGCTGAGTAATGCGTTCACAGTGGTTATTACAACACTTCTCTTCTTCCTGTTTTTTCTCTTCTTCTTTTTTTTTTTTTAACTTTTCTTCCTATAGCATACATTTTCCAGAGTAAAGAGGTGAGTTATTTTTTGAACAGCAGTTAACAATGTTGCTTCTCTTGGCTCTGATCGAGGCTTCTTTGTGGCTCAATTGCCAGGACAAGTAAGTAGCAACAGACTAGCCAGTCGGTAGAGAAGCCCCAGTCAGAGAGATAGATAGTAAGAACAGCAGTCGCCAGGACTGAAGTGGGCAGAAATCCGGAGCTAGCGTTTCTTGAGGACAGAGTTTCAGGTTTGCAAGGTGCTGGGTTCCGGAGAAGTGTGGTGGTGATGGCTACGGCTGTTGTCGAGTACGTAATATCACCGAACCGTACATTGTAAAATGGTCAGTTTCCTGTAATGTGGTTTTTAGTTTGTAACCACAGTCTTATTTTTTTTCCCCCTCTCAAAGGAAAAGCTGGGGCTCAGGGGCTGACTCAGTGAGTACAGTGCTTTCAGATTTTTTTACTCCACACTGTATGAAGTAAAAGCAAGGCTCTGGAGCATGTGTCTGTGATCCCAGAGCTATGAGGATGGGAGATAGAGACGGGGTCCTTGGAGCCTGCTGGCCAGCTACTCAGGCCTAGTGTTCAAGTTCCAGGTTCAGTGAGAAACCCTGACTCAAAAAACAAATAATATGGGAAGTGGTAGAAGTAGACACCTAATATCTACTGAACATCTACACCTGTATGTGTAAACAGTCTTTTTCTGTCCTGACAGCCAGCTCTGAAATAATGACATGGAGACTTACTATTAATTATGAAAGCTTGGCCTTAGCTTAGGTCCCACTAGCCCTTATAACTTAAATTAACCTACTTATATTAATCTATGTTCTATCACGTGGCTTTTACCTCTGTCCCATTCTACATTTACAACTCATTCCACCTCTCCATGGCTCTCTGCCTCCCCCATTAGATTCCTCCTCCTCTTCCTCTCTCTCCCCAGAAATCTCACCAGTACCTCCTGCCTAGCTATTGGCTGTTCAGCTTTTTATTACACCAATCACAGCAATACACCTTCACACAGTGTTCAAATATGTGCACACATGTTGTTCAAATATCCCACAACACGTGTGCACACATTTGAACACACACACAAACACACACACACACACACACACACACACACACACTCACACACACTCACACTGGAAAGGAGGAAGAGTGTGAGAGGAAGAGCAATTCCCCCACCCCCAACCCGTAAGCACAGGATTCGGAGGCTGATGCCTGAGAACTGCTAAGGTCTCAAGGCTTGGGCTGTGTAGTAAGATCCTGTCTCACACCAGCCCCCGCACCACCACCAGGGGGAGGAGGCAGGGAAGGAAAGGCAAGCTAGCCTGAAGCAGGATCAATAATGTCTTACCACTGTGGCCTCATGTTCAGAGTCTAGACCAATGGAGCTGGAAAGATGGCTCCATACTTAGGAGCACTTGTTACTCTTGCAGAGGACTGGGGTTTAGTTCCCAGCACATACATGGTGGTTCCTAATCATCTATAATTCCATTTCCAGAGGATCCAGGGCTCTCTCCTGACCTGCAAGGGCACCAGGCATACTTGTGATGCACATACATACATGCAGACAAAACATTTGTACATACAAGATAAATGTCTTTAAAATGAGCCTAAGCCAACCCAAGCATGGGGGTTCACATTGGTAATCCCAACACTTGGGAGGCGGAGGCAGGAGAATTGCATGAATGTGAGGCCTGAGATACATAGTGAGTTTCAGATTAGTCTAGTTTAAGAGAGCCTATCTTAGAAAAAGTAAATGCTTTGGTGGAGGGGGGTGTTTAGACCAATGGACTGGAATTCTGGTCACTAGCTGGCTGTTTAGTCCACTAGTGTGACCTGCCATGAATACCCCAGCGATTTGTACACCAGCCTTAGGGTTGCCACTCAGTTAGCCAGGTATGAAAACGGGACATATGCAGTACTTTGCTTACAGACCTGACCTCTGGGAGCCACTGTGAGTTCCTCTATAAGTCCATGGTTGTTTTTAATCTTGGAACAGTGTCAAGAGGACTCTTGACTATTAAAATTGAGACAAGGAAAAAAATTAAAAGAAAAAAATGTATATGCAATGACAACATATATAAAACAGCCTTTTCTGCTCCAGTGTAACAATGTATCCAGGAAAGCTTCACCCATGGATGACAAGCCAGTGAGACAAAGTTGTGGGGAAAATAGGACATTTTGTCTCAAGGTATCACCTTGACTTCACAGGCTACTTGTGAATCTCACGGGCAAAGGGGGAACTCTTTAGAACAGAGAGAACCCATGTCCCCACCTTAGCCAAGCAATACAAGCTGGCTTTCTGTTGCTGGGATACATCGACTAGATCTGTAAATCCCAGTATGACTCAGCAAGGAGGATTGGGCTCCTCTCTGCTTCCCTGCACACTGTTCAAAATGTGTCTATCCACAAGGAAACAATCCAGCCAATCAAGAATGGGGAACACTTTAAAATATAGCTGGACTCTGTGTTCTCAAAACACTAAGATTTAAGACTGAAAGATTTTAGATTCTTGGTGTGAACCTAGTTTGGCTCTGGGATCCAAAACAAAGGAGGATAGTAAATATGTTTTCAGAATGCCTGGATCAAATTAAATGTGGACTGAACATTAAAATGTTATTGCATGCAGGTTTTTAATCCCCGCCTTTCCCAGCGCTTGAGAGGTAGAGGCAAGAGGACCAGAGTTCAAGGACAGCCTCAACAACATAGTGAATTTGAGGCTATCCTGGGCTACATGAGACCCTGTCTCAAAAACAAAAGAGAAGCTATTGCATTAGTGGTGATGTATTAGTGTTATTAATGTCTTGGCATGTGTATGAAAATATCTTCAGGAGGAGATGCTGGGGTACTGGGGGTAGTAGCATAGCCCATCTATAACCTGCAATGCCTGTATTTTATATACAACACACAGAAACAGAGTAAGTATGGACCAACTGTCTGCAGCGGCGGTGGGGGGAGTGAAGGGTTAGGTGTGTTCCTCATTCTCTCATTTCTATGGAGTAAAAGGCTTTGAAAATCAAAAGTGTACCAAGGAAGTTGAGGAGAGCCTGGCCCTTATCTGACTCTCTCTTGGGTCCCAGCATCTCTCTGGGTGCAGCCCTGAAGACTTAACATTTTCTGCGCATTTTGCTCATAAGGAGGAAGCAGCTAAGTGTAATGGTGCTTGGTGGTGGCAGCACCCAGGACAAAGGGCTAGGCCACTTAAGGCTGTGGGAGGAGGGGAGGAAATGTCTGCTGGGCACGTGCACTGCTAGGCAACTCAGAGCCATTCCTGACTGCTAAGTGTATCTGTGTTGGGAAACAATGTGTATATTGAAGTCATTGTGGCCAGGAAAAAGGAGCAGGGATTCTGAAGCCACTTCTGGGGATAAAGACCAAATCTCCCATCTTTTTTTTTTTTTTTTTTTTTTTTTTTTTTTTGAGCCCTAGGGATGCTTGAGGTTCCTTTGAGGACTCAGCATGGTGAGGCACGGTGCATTCTGTGTACTGGGAGCTGGTGAAGCACTTTCCATTCTGCAAGATCATTCTCTTTCTGCGTGGGGTATATTCCTAGTCATAAACAAAAGAACAGCCTGGAGGGTTTCATGCCACTAGCGCCAGAGCAAACTCATTGAGAATGCAGGCCCAGCCCTGCCTGGCTGTAGCCTGCAGTGTGGAGGGTCCCCAAGAGGCCTCCCCACTTGTGTGGTGAGTAGAGGGAGCCAGGGAAGTGAGATCCCTTCTCCCTAAGCCATGACCCCTCCTTTGGGGGTTAATCCTCTGAGGCCTGGTAGCGAGGCTCTGAAAGGTTTGAAAAGCAAGGAGGGGCAGAGGAAACTAATCTGATTGAAGACATCAGCTGGTGCCTCCAGATAGCTGGCTGGCTGCCAGCAGTGCTGCTCCAGGGTCTCAGGGCCACCCTGAGCAGTGTACCATCCTGCCTGGGCTGAATAACCTGCCATTTTATGCCTCCCGTCCCTACCCCCTCCCAAAAAAAACCCTCATGGGGACAAGGGTGTAACTCAGTGGTAAAGCACTTCCCTTGTCTGTGGGAGGGTGCGAACTCAATCATCAGCACCAAATTGGGTGTGGGGGGTCATATCTGTTAGTATATGGTGCCAAGATTAGCTCAGTTCTGTATAAGGTTCAGGAAAAGCTGGGCAGTTGTTGGGGGGGGGGGGGGGTAGCTGCTTTTAAATGATTATTAAAATATACGATCTTGCCTGTTGCATTCTGGTAGTTACTGAATAGACCTGTCTTGAAAAGGGGTCAGGGGCTGGAAAGATGGTTCAGTGGCTAAGAGCATGTGATATTCTTGCAGAGGACTGGTTCCCAGAACCCACAACCATCTTTAACTGCAGCTCCAGGGGATCTGATGCCCTTTGGATCCTGAGAGCACCTGTAGTCATGTTCACATAACCACACTCAGACAGAGCCAGCCACTCAGACCGACACACACACACAATTAAAATTACTAAAAAGCAGAGTATGATTGGGCACACCTTTTAATCCCAGCACTCAGGAGGCAGAGGCAGGTGGATCTCTGTGAGTTCGAGGCCAGCCACAGCTCTATAATAAGATCCTGTCTCAACAAAACAAACAAAAAACGAAAAGACTAATAAAAATATTCTTAAAAAGAAAATTTTTAAACTTAAAAAGTTAAATAAATATATGGTCATTGGAGAAAACCATAGGGAATATTAAACTCTCCAGAGAAAGTACAAACAGTATTAAATTCCAGTGACCAAAGAGAACCACCCGTTCATTCATTTGTCTTCCTACAGGAGGTCTTAGAATCTGGTGGTGTTGATTCATGTCAACATGGCCTTTCAGCTAAGCTTTGAAAGACACAGGATGAGAGAGAATTAAAGAGCACTCCACAGGGGAGGGTCATTGGTCCATGGACTGCATCCTGCTGATGAGGAGGAAGGCCTGGATATGAGGCTGCAGACACCAGTAGGTCCCAGATTGCAGCTGTAGAGGAAGCTCCTCCCCTTGGACAGTTTGCCCTTGCACTTACCTCTGCCAGCTCCCTGAGGGTGCGTCCTCCGCAGGCAGCACCATTGCAGCCACACACTGCACTCTGGGAGGAGATGCCCTTGACCGGAGTAGTCTCTGCTTCCTCCCTGTGGTATATCCACTTCCCCGCTCTGCTTCTGAATTCATGCCCATCCATCTTTCCCCTCTTTGAGGGCTGTTGCTGGCTCCCTAATGAGACAGATCCTGGGCCGCCCAGAGTTTCATGTCGCTTTGCAGTGGTATCCTTGCATTTGGAATGGGTGTGTCTACAGAGCACCCTCGGGTGGGTACTTCTTACCTTTCCGGGGAGATGGAAAAGCTGGTGACTAATTGGGTCAGGGAGTCCATTGCCACAGCCACGAGCAGGTACACAAAGGTACTTGTGCCCTTCCCAACACATTTGCTCATCAGCTGCTCTGCACCCTATAAGGCTATTCAGAGATCACAGGTGACCGGGCCAGGGCTGACTCTCAGTTGGGGAAGGCTTACTGGAGGCAGTAACTTGGAAGGAAGGTGAAGAACACCAAGCTTGGCCGAATGAACAGGGGGATGAAGATGGGTATTCCAGGCTACAGAGCTGTGCAGACAAGGCCAGGAGACACAGCGCTTTCGAAGAACTGCCAGTGGTGGGGGTCCACTGCCAGATGTGGAGTGGTACCCCCAGAAAGGAGTGCTGAGCCTGGAGGTTTCCAGCCCGCAGAGCCTCACAAAGTGGGCCTACCATGTCTCCTAGTAGCTTCTGGTCTTGACCCTCAGTGCAGGAGAAGCCCCTCTGTTTCTGGCTAGTATAACCCAAAGCCTAAAGCCTGCACTTTTAACCATCTCTCAGAACCCCCTGGTAGATGGTCAGGCTCCCGCTGTCCACAGCAGCACCTCCTAATGATTCCTTTGGGGCTTTCTTCCTTTCCCTCTTTCCTTCCCCAATTCACTGGTCTTTTCTGAACTCTCCTTCCAAGTGAGCTGTGTCCTAGGCAACCCAAACTAACACTACGATGGTTAGAATAGGAGTCCCATAGAGGACAGTGGAGAGCGGCGGCCAGGCTCTGCTGCCCACAGAAGGATGGGGTCAAACTTGAGGCCGTTATGACTCTGCCTGAATTGGTGAGGGCTGGGAACCTGGCCCCTAGAACCCCAAGGCTGCCCGTGGCTGCTCTCCAGCACCTTCGATGTTCTTGGCACCTATCTGAGCCTTGGTGTGCATTTTCTCATGGGCTCAAACAAAAGCCTTACAACTGGGGCCACAGAGAGATTGAGCCACCTCGTCCTGACCACACAGCAGGAAATGATGGCGTGGAGATTCGAGATCCAAATGTGTCCTTTTGTTCCTAGGCAGTTGCTTTCTGCCTGTTGCTTTCTGTCACTTTTGCCAACGCCATCCCGTTATCCCAGGGGAGAAATTGCTATCCCGGGTTCAGTTTCCTCTAGTAAATTCTGCTTCTGCTTTACTGTAGGTAAGTTTGAGGACAGGGAAGACCGTGTGCCCAAATTGGAGCAGATAAACAGTACGAGGATCCTGAGCAGCCAAAACTTTTCCCTCACCAAGAAGGAGCTGCTGGCCACGGAACTTCTGCTCCTGGAGGCTTTCAGCTGGGACCTCTGCCTGCCCACACCTGCCCACTTTCTGGACTACTACCTCTTGGCCTCCATCAGCCAGAAGGACCACCACTGCCACACCTGGCCCACCACCTGCCTCCGAAAGACCAAAGAGTGCCTGAAGGAGTATGCCCACTACTTCCTGGAAGTCACCCTGCAAGGTGAGGGCACAGAGACAGTGGGGGGGAGGGGGGAGCCCAGGGGCTGGGATGGAGTGGCTCAGGAGGGGTGTCATCCAGAGAGGGCCTTCTTTCATGCCCGGAGTCCCCACACCCACATCATTCCCCCTTTGCAAAGAAATGCAAGGATATGCCCAGAGTTGCAGAATAACACATAAACAAAATAGCAGCTACCACAAAAGCCACTGGTACCCAGAGACTAGCAGCCACCTGGGAAGTTTTCATAAGCGGCTCGTTCCCAAAGATCTGCTATCACAGATTGAATAGGGTTTGAGGGGAGGTGACCGTGTTCTTCTCACCTGCGTTAGCAGTAAGTTGGCTTCTTTGGGGGCTGGGAAGACAGCTCAGGTGATAATGTGCTTGCTGTGAAAGCATGGGGAGTTCTGAGTTCAAGATGCAGAACCCACATAGAAAGCCAGACATGGTAACACACTCCCCGGTAATCCCACAGCTAGGGAGGCGGAGACAAGAGAATCCAGGTGCTTGCCATTGTAATCCCTCAGGTCCCAGTATGAAACGCTCTCTCCAAGAGCAAGGTAGAGGGCGCCCAAGGAACGGCACCTGAGGTTGACCTCTGGCATCCACGTGCACACCTGCCAATATGTACACTCGGGAGCAGGGGGTGCTGGGGCTGGAGAGATGGCTCAGAGGTTAAGAGGTCCTGAGTTTCATTCCCAGCAACCACATGGTGACTCACAGCCATCTGTAATGAGATCTGATGCCCTCTTCTGGCATGTAGGCATACACACAGGCAGTATAATGTGTGCATAATAAATAAATCTTTTTTAAAAAACAAAATGTGTGCACCCACACACATGAAAACACACAAGTTACCCTGTTTGGAGAAAAACAATAATCTCACTCTGTGTGTGTGCATAAGTATGTATGCACACACACACAGAGAAGCCAAAAGAGGGCAATAGACCCATCACTCTCCACCCGTTCCATTGAGGCAGGGTCTCTCCTTGAACCTGGGGCTTGCTCTCAGCTAGGCTGGAAACCAGCAAACCACAGTGTTCTTCCTGTCTCTGCCCTCATCAGAGATGGGGTTTCAGGCAATGGCAGGATGCCCAACTTGTTTTGTGAAGGTTGGGATCCTTCTTCATGAGTGTAGAGTAAGCACTCTTTAAAGGTGCATTTCTGCAGCCCTCCAAACCAGACTTTTAAATCTAGATGTTAGGTGAGATGCTGGTCAGAAACACTATTGGTACACCTGCTCAGTGACACACCAAAAGACAAAATAGCCCAGAGCAGGGATAGTGATGATTTTTCATTATCCAGCATTGGTTGAGCACTTACTGTGTGCCTTCCTGCAGACCTTTGTGTACATGAACTCATCTGAACTTCACAGTGACCCTGTGACATAGTTTTATGTCAGCTTGACACAAGCTAAAGTCAACCCGAGAGGAGGAAGCCTTAACTGAGAAAATGTCTCCGTAAGATGGGGCTGTAGGCAAGTCTGTAGGGCATTTTCTTTATTAGTGATCAATGGGGGAAGGCCGAGCCCATTGTGGGTGGTGCCATCCCTGAGCTGGTGATCCCAGGTTAAAAGTAGGCTGAACAAGCCAGAGGAAGCAAAGCAGTACGCAACACCCCTCCATGGCCTCTGCATCAGCTCCTGCCTCCAGGTTCCTGTCCTGTTTGAGTTCCTGTCTTGGCCTCCTTCAGTGGACTCTATATAAGTCAAATAAACCCTTTCATCCCCAAGTTGCTTTGGTCATGGTGCTTCACCACAAAAATTGTAACCCTAATAAGACAGACCCCTTTCAAAGTATTTTCAGTCATTCCCATTTTATAAATGAGGAAATGTATACTCAAGAAGTGAAATCACTTCCCCAAGGCCACTGACAGCATTTGAAGCTGGAAGTCTGACTCTATGACTCTACTTATAATTATACCACTCTAACTGATGGATACTTTCAAAGGCAAAACTTGTAGTAATTGAAAGTTATGAGCAATTGATAACAGATAGTAACGCACTGGACCCTGAGTATCATCATTGAAAAGTATAGGAATGCTCATTGTATCCATTCACCATAGCTTCAGTTGTCTTAATGGAACATAAAATTTCTTGGGTAGGTGAGATTGCTCAGTGGAAAGATGGGGCTGTTGATCCCTGACTCTCACTTCGTACAAGGAAAGAATCAACTCCCTCTGACCTCCACATGTATGAATATTGGACACTTCATGTGCCTACACAGTGACATAAATAAATGTGATTTAATCTTTTTAATATTACTTCATAAACCTAGACAAAGTTGTGAATATCAAACTTGTACAGCCATTCATTTGGTTTTCACCCGATTTCCAGTGTCTGCTGAGGACCAGACATGGTTGCTGTGCACACAGCCTTTAGTCAGACTCTGTCTATTAATAATAATAATAATAAAAAAGAATAGAGATCTTTGTGGATCTGTTTGTAGCCCATCAGCAAGCACCTTTACAGCATTCTGGGAGCTGTAGACATTTTGAAAAATTATCCCTCTAGGCTGATGCCGGAAACCACAGACTGCATGCTGAAACCTTTAAGACCCAAAAATGGCACCTGGTCTCTTCTTACCCCATTTGTAAAAGGCCAGCCTTGCATAGCCCTTCCTTGAACTGACTCATTTGTCTGCTGTTGGGCGGACCAAGCAGGAGACTCCATGGAGACGCTTTCCAGTGCTTACACCCTCTGCAATTCTCTTTCAGATCATATCTTTTACAAATTCCAGCCTTCTGTGGTTGCTGCAGCCTGTGTTGGGGCCTCCAGGATCTGCCTTCAGCTTTCTCCCTACTGGACCAGAGACTTGCAGCGGGTCTCGAGCTACTCCCTGGAGCATCTCAGCACATGTATCGAAATCCTGCTGGTGTAAGTCCTCGCCTGGTTGGCTAAGTTTATGAAATACTGACCTTCTATTTGCCCTTGGGGCCCCACCCCAGTTGGGGGGCGGTGTTCCTGAGTCTGGGACAGATGGTAGTTCCCCCAGGTAAGGTGTTGGATGTAAAGGAGCAGAGTGCCCCCTGACAGAAGTGGTATTGTGGAAAGCGGGCTATGGCAGTATGCAACTGTAATCCTTGGGAAGCTGAAACAGGAGGATTGAAAGCTGGAGACCCGCCTAGGATAAATAGTGAGACTCTGTCTCAAAAAAACTAAGAAGTGGGGCTTAGCGAGTTGCCTATTTCTCTTTGTGTTTTTAGGATTGGGAAGTGAGAGGAAAGAGGAGCGGGGCTGGGGACACCTGCTCCTATATGTCTGGACTCATCCTATCATTTTGTTTCGTTATTGAGACCGGGTGTCAAGTAGCCTAGGCTAACCTCAATCTCATTATGTAGCTAGTGGAGTCTCCTGGGACTTCCGATCTTCCTGCTGGTATTATAGGTGTGTGCCACCAGGCAAGTACTCTTCTCAACTGAACTCTATCCTGTATGGGCTAATTTCTAATGTCCAGTGTGATTTCGTGAACGATCGTGAATTCATTCTCTCATTGAGTTCCTTTTCTCAGGCAAGCTGCGAAGCTCATCACTTAGCCAGCCAAGTCCAGAGTGGCTTCAACTAAGAGGTCACAGCCTCCTTTCAAGGATCATCTTAGATCTAACACTGTGAAATAGAGATTGGCAGCCCAAGAGGTCTATAATGGCTATCGGGAGGAGGGCAGACAGGACAGAACAGCCCTTAAGTGGCTACCTCCAGTCAACTCCCTCTTCTACCAGCAGATAGCAATGACCTCTGTGTGCTGGCCTAATTGATCAGAGGCCTGGGAGGCAGAAGCAAAAGTCCTTCAGCCTCTGAAGAGCTATCTCTCAGCTTCCCAATGTGAGCAGCTTGGCTGTGCTACCTGAGTCCTGCTCTGAAATGTTAGTCCTGCTCCCTAGGCCGTGTCTTGAATCGTATGCTTTTAGAAGTCCTCAAGTCAAGCTTGGTGGTGGTGGCGGCGCATGTCTTTAATCCCGGCACTGAGGAGGCAGAGGCAGGTGGAGCTCTGAGTTTGAGGCCAGCCTGGTCTACAGAGTGAGTTCCAGGACAGCCAGGGCTACAGAGAAACTCTTCCCTCAAAAAGCAAAAAGTCCCCAAGTCAGAACACAGCTTGTTTTGACAAATGATGGCTACTCCATTATCAGCCGCCAGGCCAGCCCTGTTCGTCCCAGCTGGCTGTCACCCTGGGAAATCCTTGCTCAAATAAATTCTAGACTCCATAGGCTCCTTTCTTCCAGATGACTCTGTCATTACTTTCTCAAAAAGTTTTGTTTGTTTAAGATGGGGGAAAATAACAAAAAGTATCTGCTGTGTCCCCTCTTTTCAAACGTTCCCTTGGTGTCCAGAAGCTAAGGATTTTCCCAGCTGGGGACAGAACTGGCCCGGAAGAACCTAGAGAGTAGTGCTGGTACTCGGCCAAGTGCTGGAATGCAGGCGTGAACAGAAGCAGATGGGACCCAAATTACCCTCTGAGGTTTTAACAGCCCAGATGTGTTGGTACAGGGGCTCCAAGGACAGGTTCAGCTGATCTTGCACAGGATCAGAGAGGTGGGGCGGAAGCAGCTCCAAGCTGAGCCCTGGGGCCAGAGTCTAGCTGGTGAGCAGGCGAGGCTGTGTTGTAGCTTGCCGCCACAGACTGGTATAGCATGGTGCGCCATTCTCCCGGTGCCACCTACTGGGGAAGGTAAGCAGGTGTCTGGTGACGTTTTCTCTCCAAGGCTCACCTGAGTCTTTTCCTTTCAGAGCATATGACAATGTCCTCAAGGATGCAGTTACAGTCAAGAGCCAGGCACTGGCCATGGTGCCTGGCACATCACCGGCTCCCACCCAAGTGCTGTTCCAGCCGCCCGCCTACCCTGCGCTCAGCCAACCACCGCCAACACTAGCCCAGTTCCAGAGTCCAGCGCAGGACTTGTGCTTGGCTTATCGGGACTCATTACAGGCCCATCGCTCAGGAACCCTGCTCTCAGGAGACACTGGCCCATCCCTCCACACCCCATACCCAACCCTCCAACCCTTGGATATGTGTCCTGTGCCCGTCCCTGCATCCCTTAGCATGCAGATGGCCATTGCAGCTGAACCCAGGCACTGTCTTACAGCCACCTATGGAAGCAGCTACTTCAGCGGGAGCCATATGTTCCCCACAGGTTGTTTTGACAGCTAGGCCACATTTGGACCACATGGAGAATCCTGGAAGACCCAGACCGAAGAAGTGAGCACCTAAGAGGGAGAGTTCAGCCAGGTGAGGGAAAGAACCTGGTACCCTTCAATAGTGAGGGTCTGTGTGCTTTAAACAAACAAACAAACAAACAACCCAGAGCAAACATCCAGGGACATACCTCACCCAACAGCATCTCTCTGGGAACCTCTTCCACGAGTGCCTGGAGGACAAAGACATGACTCTGTGGCCATTCACTCCCTTGAGCTGGGGGATCCAATGGAGCACATCAGGCCTGATGAGAGGCTTGGACATTGAGGCCTGCATAGAGATCAGTAGCACATCTGGACTTTTCAAAGACTACTTTTCACAGCTATGCCAGTGAAAAAGAAGGGGCAGTTGGGTGGTGGAGGCGCACGCCTTTCATCGAAGCGCTTGGGAGGCAGAGGCAGGCGGATCTCTGTGAGTTCAAGGCCAGCCTGGTCTACAGAGCAAGTTCCAGGACAGCCAAGGTTACACAGGGAAACCCTGTCTGGAAAAAAACAAACAAACAAAAGCAAAGAAAGAAAGAAGTGGCACCTGGCATGTCCTCTGTGTCTCTAGAAGATCCTTCCTGAGTGTGTTTCTCGCCTTAGCTCCATACCAAGGGCCCCATTACCCCGTGTTTATGCCTGAGCACTGGCCCCTGGAGGCACAGTGGCTATCTTGCCCTTTCGTTTTTGAACCCAAAACCTTTTTTGTCTTTCTCAAGATTTCACATGCTGCTGCTGCTTCCCGGAACAATCTAGCTTTCTATCCCACAAAAAAACAAAACAAAACAAAAAACAACAACAACAAAAAAAACCCATCTTGTTTACATACTGTGTCAGGGATTTTGTGATACTTGAAAATTCCGTAGGAGAAAAAAGTTTGAATTGCCACACTGTCTGTCCCATGTTGAGGCTGTATCTTTTACGAACCCAGCTTGTGAGCAACTGGTTGGTGGGTAAGAACAGCAGGGAGAGAGAGCACCTCCCAGGCTCCTGGCTCTGGAGTCCGCCCCTGGGATGCTAGGCTTCACCTGTTGAACTTGGATCACTGCCCCCTGGCGGGGGGCTGTTGTGGAAAGGAAGACAAAGGTTTGAGCCGGTCGGTCCTCACTTCCCTCCACCACACACAGGCTTGTAGTGCTAAGGGTGAACTGCCCCCAGCTTTGTTTGAGTTTGGCCAATAGTAAAGGGTAATAATACTGTGGAATATTTGAGAAGTGGGGGGTGAGGGGGACGAACATGGTCTATGACACCAGCATTGACAGGCAAGGGATTGCTGGAGCAAAAGCCAGTGTCTGGGGATCTGCAGTGGGAGGGCTCAGGAAGACTGTCACCATGTGCAATATGTTAGGACTGACTCATACATAGCCTGTGCTTAGGATGTGCTTGTGGTTGGTTTTGTTTTGTGTCAGGGGACATGCTGTTCACCCATCAGAATTGGGGGGAGGTGCAAAAGACCACAAAAACAAATTTTAGTTTTGTTTTTGAAAAGATTGTGTCTAGGTTTTTTTCTTCTTTCTTTGGTAGCGGGGGCTGGGGGGAGGTTCCTTTAATTTTGAGGCAGGTCTAATGTAGCTAAAGCTAGCCTCAAATTTAGTACATAGCCAAGGCTGTCCTTGAACTCCTGATCCTCGTGCTTCAGCCTCCCCTGTATGCCACCACACCTCACCTCCCATCTTGGTTCTCTCTGACTCGCTTGCCAATCCAAGAGACCATAGCAGGGATGGCCAGGGAGGCGACCACAGGCTGCTGAGTCGGATGCGACAGTGATGGGACTTTTCTGAGCAGTTGAATGTCTCACGGAAAGTGAATAAGGAAAGAGCTGGATGCAGATGAGGCGCTGCCATTTTGTCAGTTAGCATAGGAACCTGCACATTGGTTTGTTAGTTTTGGTGTTTTTGGCTCCCACCCCTCCACCCCCATTCCCAGTCTCTTTGTATTTATGTGCAACTGGTTTGGAGTTATTGTATCTGTCTGTTCTGGGCTGGGGCTTGTGAGAAACATCTCCACTGGGGCCCCAGAGCTAGCCTGATTCCCAGGACCAGGTGTCCTGCAATAAATACATCACCTGCTCTTGGTCTCTTCCTTCTTTGTCCGGACATCTCTTTGCAGGCCAGCCCTTCCCCTCCTCTCTCTAGCCCACCTCTGTGGGAGTCTTCCCTGGATGAGATGTTAGAGAGATCAAGGGATTTATGAGTTTTCTCATTGCTGTGACAAAGTGACCCAGTAGAACAACCTAAAGGAAAAAAAAAATGTTTGTTTCTGCTCCTGGTTTGAGAATGCAGCCCACTGTGGCAGGGAAGCCATGGTGGGCAAGAACAGCTGTGATGGCCATGGCAGGAGTATGAGGCTGCTTGCTCACATCTCCATGAATCAAGAGTGAAGATGGGACAGGAAGTAGAGCCAGGCTGTCAACATCAAGGCTGGGTCCCTAGGAATCTACTTCCACTAGCTAGGTCCCAACTCCAAAAGGTTCCACAACCTCCCAAGACAATGCCACCAGCTGAGGACCAAATGTTCCAGTAAGTGAGCCTGTGAGGGACATTTTACAATATTGGAAACATCAGCAGCAACACCAGCTGCTCTGGACCTGAGCCTTTCTCTCTAAGCAGGAACTGGGCTTCCCTGGGCAAAGGAGTATGTTGTTGGTTGTTTTTACTCTTTACTCTTTGGGGGGCACGCCACCCAGCTCCCAAATAAATCACACAGAGAGGCTTATTGTTTCCTATAAAGAATAAGTGTGGCCTTAGTTTGGCTTATTTCTAGCCAGCTTTTCTTAAATTATCCCATCTACCTTTTGCCTCTGGGCTTTTACCTTTCTCTGTTTCTCTATACCTTTCTTTACTTCTTACTCGGTGGCTTACTGTGTAGCTGGGTGGCTGGCCCTGGAGTTCTCCTTCTCTCACTCGTAGATTTCCCTCCTTTTCTATTTCTTCTCTCTGCTTGCTAGCCCTATCTATCCTTTCTCCTGCCTTGCTATTGGCTGTTTAGCTCTTCATTAGACCAATCAGGTGTTTTAGACAGGCACAGTAACACAGCTTCACAGAGTTAAACAAATGCAACATAAAAGAATGCAACACATCTTTACAACATTAAACAAATGTTCCACAGCACAAACAAATGTAACACATCTTAAAATAATATTCCACAACAGGAGTATGTGAAGCTTGACCTGCCAACTCTACTCCTGCATTAATCATCACTGTTCAGAGGCAAACCAATAATAGATTCACTACAAGGAATTTGGTCGCACAACCATGGAAGCTGGCAAACCCAGAATTTTTAGAGTGCATGCCAGCAGGGCGAAGAGGCTGCTACAGCAAGTCAAGTCTAAAGTTTGCAGTGTGGGCCAGTAAACCAGGAACTTGGGCAATTTATTGCATCCTGGAGGCAAAATTCCTTTTTTTTTTTTTTTTTTTTTGCTCTTAAGGCCTTTCCCTGATTAGAAAGGACCCACTCCCCTGCTGTTCTTGAAGTCACACATCTAAGAAATAATCACATCTGGAAAAAAAATCTTCACAGCAACACCTAGACTAGTTTTTTGGGGTTTTTGTTTTTGTTTTTGTTTTTGTTTTTTGTTTTGTTGTTGTTTTTTAATCTAGTAACTGAGCACCATAGATTCCCAAGGTGTTGGGAGACAAATTGGCCAGCCCCTTCCAACCTGTCTTCTTACCTACTAAAATGGGTGTGGTGACAGCACTTGCCTATTGGGGTCTCATGATCAACAATATAATGTACACCAAGGCCAGTACCTCCTAATAAGAGGTGGTTATTACACAGCTCCTCAAATGTAAGATGAACTGTTATTACAACAATAAAGGTGTTTTGTTTGCAATAATAGCAGACTATGTTGCCCAGGCTGGTCTTCACCTGACCTTCCCATCTTGGCCTCCCAAGTAGCAAAGACAGATGCAGGAGGACACTGCCTGGCTAGGATACCTTCCAAGGGCTGGGAATGAAGCTCAGTGACAGGGCTGAGTACAGGGTGGCAGTGTACTTGGCTAGCATGCACAGAGAACTGGTCACAGCTCCCAGCAACACAGAAGGAAAAGGCAGAGAGAGAAAGAAGAAAGGGAAAAGGGGGGCCGAGGAGATGGTTAAGTGGGTAAGGTGCTGACCATACAAGAGTGAAAACCTGAGGTCCAGCCTCGAGAACACATATCTTTTCTTTATGTGCCAGATACAGTAGTGTATGTCTGCAATGCCAGCACTTAGACAACAGGATGGGAGTTGGAAATGAGACTCTCCAGATACTCTGGCTTGGCATATGCAGCAGCAAATAAGAGACCTAGTCTCAAGCAAGGACCAATATCAAAAGTTCCCTCTGACCTCCACACATGTCATGGCATGGATCCACTCACAGGAACACATACATTATACATAAAAAAAAAATTTTTTTAAAGGTAAAACACAAGCCAGCCATGGTGGCCTGTGCCTGTAATTCTTGCACTCAGTGGGATCAAGCAGGAGGTTTGTGTCTTTGAGGGCCAGCCTGAGCTACACTGAGAGCCTAATTCAAAAGCCACGATGTGTGTGCTAGAACTATGGTGGAAAAGGTCTCAGTCCACTGTTCCTGGCCCCTCTGCTCTGTCCTGCAGGAAAACCATTGTGAGAGCTGCTGTCGTGGGGTTAAGGGGTATTCACCCTGCACAGATGCCTTGCTGGGTGACATTTTACGGCATGAAGAGTAGGACCAGACTGTGAAGGACATTTGGGGACCATGTCCATTGGTAGAGAACTGGAACACTCAACCCCTGCACACAAGACTCACTGAGGCAGGGGCCTCTAGGTTTGGAGGATGCTGATAAAATAAATTGAGTTCACCAAGAACAATGGATTCACTTTGGACACATCCTTTCCTGTGGCTTTACTCCCCATCTGTTACCATGGAGACCATTGAACTTTTGGCCTGAGATGAGCTCTGGGCAAAGCTGAGGCACAGAGTCACAGCTCCAGCCTTCAACCAGAGGGATCACACAGACATGGGTATTCTGTTTAAGGCTTTGTTGCCATACCAGATCATGACTAGAAAAGGTTAAAAAGCAGAGATGGCCGGCATGGTCACACATACACACACACACACACACACACACACACACACACACACACACACACACCTTTAATCCCAGCAGACAGACTGATCTCTCGGTCAGTCTACTGTGGGGCGTTTACCCACCACCCCCACAGCTTCCCAGAGTTTTCTTGAGTGCGAGCAGCAGGAAATATTAGATAGAAGGATTTATAGCGGAGAATGTTGCGGAGATAAACAGATAGAAAATAAAGGATAGCCTCGAGAGGGCCTGGAACCTATTCCAACGGGCCCGGACTGTCTCTGGTCCAGGGTTTTTATAGAGACGCCAAGGGGGTGGAGCAAAAGACCTCCTCCCCCAGCACAGCCAAGTGCAGGCCATCTCAGACACCTGCACTCAGGCCCGTGGTCCTGATCATCCTCTATTCGGACCTGCTGGGTAAAGCCACGAGGAACCCCAGAACGGGCTCCCACAGGTCCCCCCTTCTTAATATATAAAAAAATAACTATTAATGGCTTACAGCAATCTCCATAGCTAGCTGTTACACCTCCCAGTATGGGAGTAGAGGATGATATAAATGACATTTCTCTTTTGAATTAGGTCCAAGGTGACCACAGCAGTCTTAGCTGCCTCAAGCCCTTTTTAAACCAAAATTCTTAAGTCGACTACAAACTTAAAGAATCCCTTAGCTTCATCATCACCATTAACAGGGTAACATAAATATTGCTATACATAGTCACAATTCTCTCAATCTTACAACTCAAAGCAAACTCTTAACAGAACCATTAGAATTAGCATATATGGTACTATATATAGTTAACAATTTTTTTCGTCTTACAACTTTAACTCAGTCATTTGAATTTTCTTGTTAACAGAACATAGGAAAAACTTCGATGTATTCACATCAAACTTAAACATTTCCTCAATTCCACAAAGCAAGGGTGCATTAATATCAATAGGTTTCTGCGAATATAATTTAATCTCATAGCTCCTCCTTTTCTTTATAATTTTTAAACAAAAACTCAAACCTAGTTAGAGGAACCCAAACTTTTCTGTTTAAACAGTTCCATTTGTAACACAGAACCAGTTCCATAAGTAATTCCATTTTTACATAAACAGTTCCACAAAACAATTCATAAATCACCAGTTAATAAAGCATATACGCATACACAAAATTGCATCTTGATTCTAAGTAGAAATACATTTCTTCATTTAAACAGTTCCATTTTTAACCCAATTCCAGAAAACCATTCCTAGGTCATTACTATAAGTAAGCTCAAAATTGTCCCATTGCAATGAAATCTCTATTGTTCATTTCATTTAAGTACCAAAATTCAAATGATAAATATTGGTACTAGCCTTCCAAATTTGAATAAATCCATAACCAAAATGTTTTTGTAATTTTATCTCATTTTAAGTTCAAAAAGTTCAAACAAGAAATAAATTCTGGTATCAGGCTTTCACTTCCAAATATGAAGAGATGTTTTTCAACCAAAACTTTTTGCAGTTAATTTTTGTTCAAACAAGCGTCTCTGCAACTTTTGTTCTCACAGACAGACCTTTTTAGTTATAGTAATATTTTAAACCGCACCGTTTTTGCTGTTAGCTCAGGTTTTTCTGTGCTGCGTTGATATTTCATGGATCTCAGCTGCAGATGCCTTGTGTTGGTTCTGGCGTCCGCCATTCTTAGCTTCTTAGCAGCTTTTGGAGCTTTTGAAACCATTTAGACTGCCTACCCTTGCAGTCTACTAGGACACTATCTCCTGTGTCTCAGGTGTTTTCACCATATACATTAATAGACTCACACTTAACATTTACACTTTACAAACCCACATAACATGTGCTTAAGCATAAACTCACTCAACATTTACACATTTTTACAAACTCACATATTAACATCTACTTATTTATACTTTAAGGAAACTATAGAACTACTTTAGCAAATATATTTCTTATTAATTTTCATATATTTATATTTATTTTATCTTATTTTTTATTTAAACTTACATTTACAACTAGCATCTTACAAGCTTATTACTATATGTCTTAAGACTACCTTAGCTATTTCTTACAAGCTTATATTCTTTAAGGAACTCTATAGATCTATTTTACAAACTTATATAGGCTACCATTAGCATATATCTAACTTAGCAAACATCTAAAGATTTCTTAACACAGATATAACAAGACAGAATTTCTACAAACTCACATATCTTATTTTTATTTTTTTATTTCTTACTCTTAATTATTATCACTATCTCTATTATAAAGATTCTCTTAACTAGACAGGAAGTGCGTACATCATTTTTAAAGTTTAGAGTTCATAGTTTTGTTATAAAGCACTGGGATTTAGTGAGTGTTGTCATTATAGAATTGTGATACTTGTTGCTAGGGTACTGTAACATTCTCCGGACAAAGCCACACCCCAATGTTGCCAGTTCTCTCAGCCGTTCCGGACCGGCAGAGATGCACTGTCAGTGGTAGATAGTTTTTAACTAGAGGCTGTCCCTTCACCCAAATTCATAGTAGTTCCCCTAAGTGCTTCAATTCAGACAAACGTTTCCACCATCTCTATTTCCTCACTGTTTGCATTAACCAGTGACAAAACCTCAGAAATACTAATCGAGCCCACTTTCATTCTGGTTCCTTTATAGGAACATCATTGGAGCTGACCTTTAGTTCCACGCTCCTTACAAAACACTCCAAAAACCACCGAGCTTCTTTCTCCTCTTGTGAAAAAACACAAACATGTCCTCGACCCCATATTAACACAGGATCGGGACCCTTCCATAATCCTGAGCAGGGATCTTTCCATTTCACTTGAGTTTCGGGATTTAGTATTTTCACTTCATTAGCTTTAACTCCTGATGTTATTAGCAGCGGTGATATTTAGCATTGATTTCTTATAAGGAACTTTCAGGTGAAGCAACTCTTTTGTAAGACAGCTAGATTTTCTGAAGTTTGTTTCCCATCTATAAAGCAGTCATTTCTTTTTTGAATGCCTGTTTCCTTGTCTCCTTATTAGATTTGCAAAGGAATTACTCATTGCAGGCAGTTCGTTCAAGGCAAAGAACTCTAATTTTAACATAAGTTTTCTTCATATCTAAGACAAAATTCAGTCTATAAACTGCTTTCCCATGTTTTAAGGATTTTTAAATGGCTTGTTTGCTCTTAAAGGTAGCTTTTGTCATCCAACTACCGTAAACACTTTGCACAGCTATTAGGGTAAATAAGGCATTTTACCAACGGAGCCCCAAACCGCGAAGCACCTAGTTCCGTATCCTTTCAATTTTTCATCGGAACTGACACTTAGACCCTTAGACGATTTTCCTTATTTTTAAAAGCTGTATTTTTAAGTTTACCATGAACGTATTTTTGAGCTGACAAAAGTGTTTCAGGGCAATGTCGCCATCTTTAGCGGAAAAACTACCTTTCCCAGAATGCATTTCCCTTATATCAGTCCATAATAATATCAGTCCCATTATCAGTCCCTTATATCAGTCTCTTATATCATTTCCCATATATCACTCATTTCCCATAGTTCTTTTAGTCAACTGGTTCTCTTTTACTAGACTTGTTTACAAATTCTTGCCCGGGAGGTTTGAACAAAGTTTTTCGCTTTTGCAATGGGAGATTTGAACAAGCATTTTACATTTTCAGCTATGGCACATTGGGAGGTTTCTATTCTCCTCAGCTGGCTTTAACAGGTGTTTCAACTTCATCAGACACTGGCCCCCAAATCAGAACCACACCTGCCTTGTTAGCCGGCAGTGAGGCTGGCTTTACTGATAGCAACTTTCCTCGGGGCTTGTGTTTGTTTTAGCCAGTCAGTGAAAAACAAGATCATTTACAACAGCTTTTCTATAGCTCTTTCAGAGAGATTTTCTCCCACTGATCTCATTTTGCTTGCTCCTTCCTTCCCCAGATGCAGAGCTTCAGGTATCTGTCTGCGGCTCTGTACCTTTGCTAGCTGCCTTTGGAGGTAGGGGCTTTTTTTTCTCCCCCCAAATCTGCCTCAAACTCGAGCAGCTTTGTCAGGTCATGCATTTTCTGGGGAGGAATCTGTCCCCTCTGTTGCTTCAGAGTCTTTCTCCCAGACAGTTCCCAGTTTGGTCTCAATTTATTCCCTCTACCCAGAAACAGTTTCCGACACTAGAGCGGCGGCTTTCCCTGCTACTGAAGGTAGGGGCTTTTTGTCCGTTTCTGTTTTCGGGGTCTGTGTGGTTTGCGTGCAGACTGAAAATCTAACAAGGGAGGTTTTCGCCGTTTCTAAACTCCCATTAGAACAGGTGCTTTGCCTCATCAGGCCTTCACCTGGCCCAGTCCCCCAGTGAGTTGTGTTTGCTTGTCTGGGTGCTCAAGGACAGAGCTTATGTCACAGGCAATCACCCCTTAGGGCTACAGTCCCTCATCTCATCGGGAGTCAGTTGAAACAAAGCTTTCTCAAAGAGATGCTTTCTCTGACAGAAAAGAAAGCTTTACTCCTGGATAGTTCTGTTCTGCCCTGGCTGGGCTCTTTCCCCAGACAGCGTTGTGACTCGGCAGCACAACTGCTTCAGACAGTTCAGCTTTACTGTTTTCCCAGAAATGTCCTTACTCTGATAGGAAAGCTTCTCAGATTTCTTTTTGCAGTTGTGGACCTATCAACCCAGGACTTGTAGGAAAGCGAATAACTGCTGTTCCCACCGGCTTTAGCTTTGTTTGTTCATTAGCAATCTTCCCCTGGGTCCTGCACCTTCCTGCCTCAGCTCTGTGCTCCAGGAAGTTTGCAACTGCAGGAACCCTAGTATCCCCGATATGCACTCCAACTCAAAGACGCTGGCCAGTCACCTCTGGGTTTTTGGTCACAAGCGAGGATACAATGCTAACAGTTTGCATTGCTTCAGGGGATCTTTGCATTAGGGCGATTAGGAGCACCTTTTCATTCTGAAATGCTCACTCAAAACCTTTGCTGCCTCAGCTCGGCTGTAACTGAAAAGCTTGGCTTTTTTGCTTTTCTCAGGTAAAGTTTTCAGCCCTTTTGGGCTCTTTGTAGCTCTTTACCCTTACTCTCCCAAGCGTTTCCCTCAGGGTACTCTGACCCACTGTCTTTTACTAGCTTGAAGAGACAGAGCTTAGAAGAGGTTTTTAGAAACTTGTTCCAGCCTCCTGCATTGCAGGGAGGATTGTTAAAGCTTGAAAGAACTTAGAGAGGTTTTGCTGTCTTAAGTTTGTTTTCCCTTAGAGCTAATCACAGGTGGTCCCCATACTAATATCTTCAGGTGATTCTAATTTTTGTCGTCTCAAAAGGACAAATTTAGTTTTAAGTTTAAGAGAGCTTTTGAGAAAGATTAAGGCTTTTTAGAGAGTTTTTCCCCCCAAGTTTTTCAAGAAAAGCTTTAGAGTTTAAAAGAAAGATTTTTCCCCCCAGGAGAAAGACCAACTTTTCCCAAAACTTCCCAACTTTAAACTTTGACTTTTTACACCCCCATTTTTGCCTCAGGGAGAAATTACTTTCTCCTGCCGCTTGGATTTGGCATTTTAGCTGTCCCCAGGTCAAAAGCTTCCATAGGAAACTTTTTCTTCCCCATAAGCTCAAAGAGCTTTTTTACTACCTGTAAAGCCCAAAGAAAGATTTTTTTCCCCAGTTTGCTTTCAAAGCCCCCAAAGTGAGAAAATTGAAGAGTTTTTCTGTCTAATTGCCTTACTTATTTTTTTCTACACAATCTTATACTTCTAAGTTTTTCCTAAACTATATCACTACCCTATACCTTATATTTTTCACAGATAGAAATTGAGAAAGGGATAGAAGATAGAAAATTTTGACAGAAGAGAATTTCGCTGCAGCATCGGACATCCTTCCAGTCTGCTTTCCTTTTCTCTCGAGGATAAAACCCCTGCCTCACCAAAAAATATATATAAAATATATATTTTCCATAACACCGGCATGCCTTTCCACTGGCAGGGCTGACTCAGCACTTTCACCAAAAACTCTGTATTAAAACTATTATTTTCCTTTATCTTTAGTCCCTATTACTTTGTCTTAAATCCCTGTTCATTTGTCTTTAGTCCCCCTTTTTTTGTTCCCCTTTTTTTCTTCAGTCCTTTTTTCCCCTTTCTTTAGTCCCTTTTTTTCTTTAGTCCCTTTTTTTCTTTAGTCCCTTTTTTTCTTTAGTCCCTTTTTTTCTTTAGTCCCTTTTTTTCTTTAGTCCTGTTCACGGCGCCATTCTGTGGGGCGTTTACCCACCACCCCCACAGCTTCCCAGAGTTTTCTTGAGTGCGAGCAGCAGGAAATATTAGATAGAAGGATTTATAGCAGAGAATGTTGCGGAGATAAACAGATAGAAAATAAAGGATAGCCTCGAGAGGGCCTGGAACCTATTCCAACGGGCCCGGACTGTCTCTGGTCCAGGGTTTTTATAGAGACGCCAAGGGGGTGGAGCAAAAGACCTCCTCCCCCAGCACAGCCAAGTGCAGGCCATCTCAGACACCTGCACTCAGGCCCGTGGTCCTGATCATCCTCTATTCGGACCTGCTGGGTAAAGCCACGAGGAACCCCAGAACGGGCTCCCACAGTCTACATAATGGGTGCCAGGGCTACCTGTCTATAAACAAAAACAGCAGCCACAAAGCGTGGAGAAGGCCTTAAAGGCTCCCCCAGGCCTGCTATCTCCATGAGTACAGCAGACCAGACATGCGCGAGCTGCAGAATGACCTGGGGTCCTCTGTAATTGGGATGGGACACAGAATCAGCATGTTTAGTCAGCTTCCTCATAAATACAGATGTGAGAATTCTTCAGCTATCCAAGGAAAGAGTAAATGTGCAAGGTCCTCAGAGGAGAATCCACATCAGGACCCTGTGAGTTCCTAGCTTCTCTGTTGTACCGGGTATGGGAGTACACACCTTTACTCCTAGCCCTCCTGAGGGCTCAAAGATCTCAAAAACAACCCAAAAAAACCTACCTTGATTCTATATAGTATTTCTTTGAGCTGGGAGCTGTGTGAAGGGTGGAGACAGCCAGACTCCTTTTCCAAGAGAGCCTGCTTCCTTCTAGGATCATACTATAAATGCCTGGTCCCTGACTGCAAAGCTGTTTGACCTCTCTCATCTGGATTGTTCCCACTTCATCCCATTGAGATGGACTCCTTTCCCATCATTCCAGCAAATTGCAGCCAGAGTCACACAGGGACCAAGAGAACATTTAGTAATAATCAAGAGATACAATGTGTTCCTGTAACTGAGGGTATCTGCTCTTGGTACCCAATGGGTAGAGATTGGGGGTGCTGCCGAACATACTACATGTAGAGGACAAAGCGCCCCCCTCCCCCCATGGCAAAGGATGAACCAGCCGCAGATGGCCGGATGGATTCTGGGCCGAGGAGCCCGACTGAGGTCTTGGTAGGTGGCAGAGAAGCCTCTGCAGTAGCCCTTCGGTGCACTCACTACTCCTGTCTCTGCTCCCAACCTGAGATGCACTTGCTCATTTGTCTACTTGGTGTGACAGTGACGCCCTAAGCCGGAGCTCGTGGAACTTCCCCACTCGCTGCCCCCAAGCCCTTTTCACCCAAGAAAATTTTCACGTGACCCAGGTATATAGAGGCATAGAATAAGCATACAAATAAGACATTTACTGACAATAAATCATACTCGTTTTAAAAACAACTCTTTGGTACATATAATTTAGGACTTATTAACACAGATTCGCATACTGATAAGACAGATACACCTTACAGACTTTTTACATAAAAAGTTAAAGTTTTGGCTGAAAGTTTCATACTTCGGAACATACTGGCATCTTTGATAGCTATAAAGTAAATTTGAGAAAAACCTGGGCTAGATACCTTGTGACAATCAATTAATAAACAAATATAACTTTTTAAAAATTAGACATTCTAACATGGTACAACCCAAAGATACACTAATTCGATACATGATGAAGGATGGTGGTAGGGAAATATTGCATGCCTTTGCTTCCCATAACTGAAGCATTATATGTGTATAAGAGTAAGAAACCTGCCGGGCGGTGGTGGCGCACGCCTTTAATCCCAGCACTCGGGAGGCAGAGGCAGGCGGATCGCTGTGAGTTCGAGGCCAGCCTGGGCTACCGAGTGAGCTCCAGGAAAGGCGCAAAACTACACAGAGAAACCCTGTCTCGAAAAACCAAAAAAAAAAAAAAAAAAAAAAAAAAAGAGTAAGAAACCTTGAGGGGCGGTAGTGGTGACCCAAGCCTTTCATCCTTCATGCCAGCACTTGGGAGGCAGAGACCGGTAGATCTCTCTGAGTTTCAGGCCTACAGAGCGAGTTCCAGGACAGTCAGGGCTACACAGAGAAACCTTGTCTCAAAAAGGAAAAAAAGAAAGAAAAAAAAAAAGAAAAAAAACCCTGTGGTCTCCATTAGGAAATGAAGCCTGGTCCCAATACTCTAAGAACATACCCTGCTTCCTGCTGTATGACCTTAAGTGGACCTCTCCCCATCTCTGAACCTGTTTCTATATCTGTGAGATGTATCTTTGTCATGAGCTAAGGTTCTTTGATTACATATTTCCTGGGTCTGGGAGACTCTCAACACAGACTTAAGACTTTCTCCTTCTCCGTCAGCTATTTGAATTTATGTTATTTATTTGTTTGTTTGTTTGTTTATACATGTATTTATTTATTTTGTGTGTGTGTGTGTATGCACGCACATGTGTGGTGTTTGTGTATGGAGTATGTACTTGTTAGTGTGAGTGTGTGCAATTGCACATGCATGTGTGTGGGCATGCATATGGAGACCAGAGTTCAACCTCAGGTATCTTTGCTTTTTTTGTTGTTTTTATTATTTACAAAACAAAACAAAACAAAACTTTGAACTAAATGAGAACATCACACACCAAATTAAAAATTAAAAATTGAGCCGGGCGGTGGTGGCGCACGCCAGTAATCCCAGCACTCAGGAGGCAGAGTCAGGTGGATCTCTGTGAGTTTGAGGCCAGCCTGGTCTACAGAACTAGACCAGGACAGGCTCCAACGCTACAGAGAAACCTTGTCTCGAAAAACCCAAAAAATTCAATCAAGAAATCAAAAAATAAAATAAAATAAAAATTAAAAATTGAATGTGATTTCTAACTATATAGGTTTATTAAGCTGTATTCTTTGGATCTGGTTAATTTCCTTTATTCTTAAGAAAGACTCTCTTTGAACCTCAGATTATCTGGCTATCCATGTTAGCTAGCCCCTGAGCCTCAGGGATCTACTTATCTCTACCCACCTAACAGAGCAGTTACTGGCATATGCCACCCCTCTGGCTTTTTGGGTTCTTGGGATCTGAACTCAGGACCTCATGCGTTCTGGGATGGCCAGTTTACCAACTGTGCCATCTCCCCAACCCTTGAATTTATCTTTGAATCAATGATGAACTCTTCCCTACCTTCCTCTCCTCTGTCTCCTGCCCTCTGTCCCTTTCTCCCTACCTCCCCCCCACTTCCGTTCCTTCGGCTCTCTCCTTTCTTCCTCCCTCTCCCTCTTTCGATTTTCAGCCTAATTGTGGTTAACTCTGTTATTCAGCGACTTATTATCCAAGCCCACTATGAGTAATTATTCAGTCTGGAGGGGAAACAGTGATGGTACTCCTTTAATTTAATGCTTACCTGGTTCATTTAATTAGCAGTAAGTTTTGGCAAAAACGTGGAATTCATGGGTTGATGGTTGAGTGGGTAGGAGACTCTGCATGCTATCCTTGAAAAGATGGGCAAAGTCTTGACAGAGTAAGGAAAGCCGCAAGGGACACTACCAGTGAACTGGGCAGAACTTTTGTCCAAGCCAAGGAAGCCTTGAAAACCAAAGCCTAGAGATTACATGAAAGGAGAAGTGCCTTAAGGGCCACTTAGTAAGCTGTGCTGCAAGCCAGCTGCTACATGGGTGTTGGGTAAACTTTTTTTTTTTTTAGACAGGGTTTCCCTGTGTATCCTTGGCTGGCATGAAGCCTGCTATGTATGTAGACCAGGCTGGCCTCTAACACACAGAGAGATGCCTACCTCTACTTCTCAGTGCTGGGATTGAAGACGTGCCACCATGCCCAATTAAACCTTATTTCTTATGTCTGCCATGTAGTATTTGTATATCCAAGATAACCTTAGTGTGCCTGTCTGCCTTTGATAATTCAACTCTTTTTTTTTTCTCCAGCACTGGGGATTAAACCCAGGGCCTCATACATGTTGAGCAAATTCTCTGCCTCTGGGCTCCATTCCCAGTCCTCTTTGTACTTTTTTATTTTTAGATAAGGTCACACTCACTTGTCCAAGCTAGCCTTGAACTCTTTGTAGCACCAGCTGACTTCAGACTTGCTTAGTGGTCTGTATCAGGGATTGTCCATCTGTGGGTCGTGACCCCTTTGGGGTTGCATATCAGATGTTTACCTTATAATTCACAACAGTAGAAAAATTATAGTTATGAAGTAGCAATGAAATAATTTTATGTTTGGGGCCATCACAACGCGAGGGACTGTATTAAAGGGTCACAGCATTAGAAGGTTGAGAACCACTGGTCTGTATAGTCCTTATACTTGCAATACTTTGCCTTAGCTCCCTAAGTAGCTGGGGTGACAGGAATGTGCCACCAGGTGTGGCCGATAGTTCAACTCTTGTGTTGGAACTTGTCCTCTTCCAAGAAGGCTTACGTCATTTCACTGCGTTAGGAATAAAGCATCCCAGTGGGTACTGATAGGGCTCTCTCTCATCTCAGGGCTGGGATAACAATCCTGCTCGCAAAGTCAACATCGCTCATCTTTGACCTCTTTACAGTTCGCTTTGCCAATGGCGAATGAGCTAGAGTTTCCACAAAGGAAAGTGACCTCACGTTTCCATCACAATAAAACTAAATGATACTTCATACAACACAAAACAAAAACTAGTGGGGGAAAGAAGTTGAGTGAACACCCAGATGTGGTGAGCATGGAAGCAGGGCTGTTCTGTCCTCTGGGTTAGCGAGGGGACCAGCAGGCTGCCTGCTCTGCTCCATGCCTGGACAGATTGAGTTTCCCATCAGCAGTCACAAACCAGCTGTTAAACCCAAACACCACTTCAGCATCCTTCTCAACCTGAGGCTCTGGTGCCCACCATGGAGTGAGCAGCCTCCTACCCACGCTTCCTAGCACTTCCTCCCAGACATCAGGTTCCAGTCCAGGACATCTGGGGAAGTCTCTCTCGCCACATCTAAGAACCTTTGCCGTATCCTAGGCAACTGTTTTCTTCCAGCCCTGGGTGATCCTTACAGCCCCTTTTGTACCAGTGGATACACCGAGGCCAAAGGACAGTGGTTGCACAACCAAGCTGAAATGGCTTCCCTGGGTAAGAGCTAAAGAATCCATGTCTGCTCTATCTTGGAGCCTGGGAGGCAGGGCTCTTCCTAAAAGTGTAACTGCCACCCACACCTTCTCACTGAGAGTCAGGATAGGCTTGTCCTGTGTTGAAAATCATATCACCCTTCTCAGACAACTGTGTCTGTTGATAAAATTCCTTCCTGGGGCCGGTGGTGGGGAAGACATGGGTAAGGTAACGTCTACCCCTTCGCCTAAGTCCCAGGGACAAACCAAAGCTCCATTCTGCCAAGTTCACTCTGGGGAACCAGTGAGTTTATTGGACCTCCTTACAGAGCATAGCTGAGGGGTTCCTTCCAGGGGTGTGGGTGCTCCTTCCCAACAGGCTGCACCTGGAAAGCCTTACCCAGCAGAGATAAAAAGCTCCCCTATAGCCGCAAAGATGGAGCCTCCCTTCTCGAGTCTTCCAGGACCCATATCCTCTAGCCCCTGCCTGGAGCCATATGCAGTGAAGACAGCATTGCATGCAACAGGCGGGAGGATAAGCTGTGTTCTAAGGGTCCTATGACCCTCCCTACCCCCTCCACGAGGGGCTGTAAACAGTCAACAAGACCAGCTAGGAAAGTCCTTTTGCAGGTGGGCACAGCTGAACTCCCCAAGATTGCAATTGCTTGCCTCTGAGGACAGTCAGGCATGCACAACAGTGTCCTTGTGTACAGGTGTGTATCTGTGTGTGAGGTATAGTGTGTGGTGTTTGTGTACACACATGGCAGCCACAGGACGATATGGGTGTTCTGCTCCATCCCTCTGTCTTACTCCCTTGAGCCAGAATCTCTCACTGAACATGGAGGTGGACTGGAGGCCGTGAAGTCCCAAAGCTTCTCTAGTCTCTGCTCCCCACAGAGCTGGGGTTATGGGCATAAGCACAGCCACGCCTGGCTT